>NC_084968.1:7973201-8573201 GCF_949316205.1 Platichthys flesus
AAAAACTGTAGAGCATCAAGAAATATAGGTTTCTCCTTCATTTTGAATGATCCTGCAGAATCAGCCGAGCCAAACTTGTTGCACATTCCCTCCCCTCCTCTCCAACAACTTTTCCCCATCACCAGAACCCATGCTTGATTCACAGCTCAGAGCCCGTCTCCTTGCAACCGCATCAGAGCTGATGATTTTTTTCCATGCCGAGGAAACGGGAGCAGCTGCTACATACAGCACACATTGTCTAGATAACATGAAAAAGTGTCTGGTGAATACAACATGTCAGCTGGCGGCACAGAGTAGCACAAAGGCAGTGACGGTGGGATGGTGGGGGGACAAAGTGCAACAGGAGGCTCGCAGGGTTTCACTCGCCTTGATCTGCAGCCAAAAACACATTCTGTTAATAATCAATAGAGCAATAGTGAGAGACGCAAGGAGGGCTGGATGGATTAATGATGGCCTGTAAGTGTGTCACGTGAAAGTGAAAGACCTATTTGGATCCTTCTTTTGTCCGGAATGTGTAAAATATACAAGTTTCCTTTGGTTTTGCGACTCACCAGCAGGTTCAAGGAGGAATTCAGTGTGAGATTTTGCACGTGATGGAGATGTCACATCGGTCTGACCATCTTTTGTTGTTCTTTTCTCTCTCTCTCCAGTGTGCTGCCTTGGTTGGTGAAGACCAGCCCCTCTGCCCAGACCTCCCAGAACTTGACCTCTCAGAGCTGGACGTCAGTGACTTAGACGCAGACAGCTTCCTGGGTGGCCTCAAATGGTACAGCGACCCAATCGGAGATCATTTCCACTCAGTACGGCAATGAGGCCTCGAATCTTTTTGAGGTAAGTAAAGCTAACAGCTGTTTTTTTGAAAATCTCAGCGTCAGTATTTACCATCCATTACTTTATCAGTCATTTCCTTGAGCATTCATAACATGGTTTATTTGCTTCACACTGAGACTCATGGAGGATATTTGGATCCAGGGTGGTGGTCAGGAGTGAGCTGATATCATAACATGCCCCAGCAAGCACAAGCTTTATCACATACTTGAATGCGAGCCCAAAAAACAAAGGTGGCGGGTTTAAGAACGTGCTCTCACATAGCTCCCAAGTACAAAATGGGGGCGATAACTTGATGAGCGATAAGCCCAGGAGAACCTTGGTCCCCGTGTTTGTATCCACCTTATCAAAACTTAGAGTTTATTTCAGCACTGAGTCAGTAAAGCGGCACACATCTAACAGATCGCTCCAGTGGTTAAACTCTGCTTATGCTGGTATTGCGAAACGCTTCTCAAAGGTTGGAGTGTAAAACTTTCTAATCTTTGCCCCCTCCTCCTCCTCCTCCTCCTCCTCCTCCCGTCCGATTGAGTTTTCTTTCTGTCTTGTTTCCTCAAATCCTTCTCTCTATCTGACGCTTTCGCTCTGCGCTCGCCCGGTGACAAAACGAAGTCCGCAGAGGGTGATGATCTGGCCGAGGCCATAAAGCCATCGGTCTGGGGACTGACTTCCAGTCCCCAGTTCATTATAAGCCTTTATCAGTGCCAGAGATAGACAAGAAAGACTGAGATTGGATGCTTTTTGCCTCGCCTCAGGAGGAAAAACCCTGTCTGAGGAGGCAGTGTGTGTGTATTTGTTTGTGTTGTGTGTGTGTCTGTGCCTATGGCCCTGTCATGTAGTCACGTTTTCAGGGTCTTAGCGCGCGTGTGTGTGTGTGTTTGTGTGTGTGAGCGTCTCCTCAGTGGTCTTGCAGGCAGCAGTTGATAACAGACTAAATTCTTTCCACGTTTAACCTCCCCACCACTTTTTTTTTCTGAGTCCCTTTATATCAGCACACATTCTACCTCTGTGGACCACCCCCCAATACACACATACACACATAAAGTGGGGGTGGTGGGGGCCTTAAGTACTAGCTGGTGTGACCGAGGCTCCTCTCTCGTCTGAGAGTGATATGGCTTGAAGCCAACGAGTGGCTCTGGGGATGGATAAAAATACCAGTGACAGCGTGCGCGTGTGTCTATGTGTGTCTATGTGTGTGCAACACAATGGAACATAGCACCCACTGAGGACCGCAATGGGGGACCGACCCCCCCCCCCCCCCCGCGAAAAAGCAGCGTGTGACTTCGGAACCAGCGTCTGCATGGGCACATGTTTGCATCCATGCAAATACTGTACATTGCAGCAAGTGTGCAGTGTCCCCCCCCCCCCCCCCCCCCCAACAAGCCAGCACACTATTGTATTATGCTCAGGATATGGAAAGGCTTCAGTTCATCATACGGCAGGACCCGGCTAATCCTACTTAATCTGACAGGGGAAAGTTTGCTGCTCGGCAAGGATCAGAGGGCTGGGGCTGTAGCCGTGCTTCCGGCCCCCCCCCCCCCCCCCCCCCCTCCCTGATTGGCCTGTACACAGAGCTGAGAAGCATCCAATAAGAAGCTGAAGATTAAAGACAGGCTAATAACTGGTCAGATATAAAGCCTGCGAGTGTATTTCTCTGTTGTTGTTTTTTTCCGTTTCCCTTCCCCTCTCTCGTGGGTACATCCACTTAATAAACCAGCGTGCGTGTGTGGTAGGGAAAAAAAAGCAGGTAGCGGATTATCGAGGCTGCCCTGAGTAACATGTGTAACAGCTGGGTGCAGCTGTCACATGGGGGCCCCTGGCCGTAGAACAACACACTCTCTGAACCGACTTTCATGAGTTCAAGTCGACAGTTGAAATGATTTGCAGCTCAGACATAAAGACCAACTGCTTTTTCTTGTGTTGTGCTGCGGCTTTTTATTCAGGTTATGGTTCCATGTGACAGGCAGTAAAGCAAATAAGTAAACAGAGCTTGACTTGGTAATGCAGTACGGCTGGGAATGGAGATATTGCTGTCACATCAGAGGAAATCTTATTCGGGCTTTAGGGGGTCGATGAAAATTGTGTGTTGCACATTGTATAAGCAGAGTAGGTGTGTGAGAGTTTCTGTCTCTGTGTGTGTGTGTGTGTGTGTCTGTGTGTGTTTTCAGTTTCTTAAGTAGGATACAGTCTTCAAACAGATCACAAACCGTCCTCTTGCCGGCCTTTGGCTCCATTCGCTGCCACTGTCCCAACTGTCCCTGACACGAATTGTGGAGAATGATACACCCCCTCCCCGCACCTCCCCCTTCGTAGCGCGTGCACACACACACACACACACACACACACACACACACACACACAGACACACATAACAGCTATTGCTCCTGGCACAGTGTGTTTGACACCTCTTCAGAACGGGGCCGACTGTGAAAGTCCAGCGTCTATTTTGGGCCGCAGTTGTTAAGGGGTGGTCACTCCACTAAGTTCCCAATGTACTGCCAAAGATAACAGCACAGAAGCGTGACCCAATGTGTCTTTAACCGCTGGTCCCCCGCTCGGGTTTCCTGTCGAGCTTCAAACGTTTGATTGATGGAGACTTGTCTCGTTGGTTTTTGACTTATTTGGATTTTTGCATTCCGACGTGGACAGACCCCCGCAGCCCCCCCCCCCCCCCCCCCACCCCCTGGTGACGGGTCATGCTGGGAGGCCGCACGCCACATCACACATGTACAGAGCGGAGGCATTTACAGTTGCCGGAAGGCCGCGGGTCGCCGCGGGTCGGCGCACGTGATGATGCAAGAATATTGGCACGCAGCTGACATGATATCGCTGGCGCACCTGATGATGGACGGACAGGTGTGGGGGGGAAAGGGGACGGGTGCGGACAGAGAGAAGCGGAAACAACAGGAGGCGCGGGGACGGACAGAAAAAGGACGTGGGGACAGATGGGCAGCGACCGAGACAAACCTTTAGACCAGGCGAAGCTCGGACCCGGGCCAGCTGAACGAAAAGCCCACGGATTGGACGTTAAAAGGTTGTGGGCTTTGCAGGTAGTAAAATAAGATGCCGAGGCTTAAAGCATTACTCTGATATTATACAGGGACGTGCCTTGTGTGTGTGTGTGTACACGTGAGCGCACACACTGTATCTGGGTTTGAGGCAGTGATGCAAACTCTTTTATGTTACTCCCAGCAACAGGAGACGGCGTGTGATTACATCCGATGTTTCGAAAAGGCCTGATGGCGTCCCGTCTCGCTTGTTTGTGCCTCCTTGGACAGATGCTCGGGCGCTTACTCTTAAGTAACGGCAGATTGGATTGATCGGGTCACTCTCAGCAGGCTTTGATGAAACATGCCGCGATGAAAAACGTTTCCTCCGAGCAGCTCTTTCGTGCCCCCCCCCCCCCCCGACCCCCCTGCAAATACACGTGTAAGCGTAGATTAGCTTGCACACTTGTTGGCGACAGACTCTCCCGCGAGCTGAGACAGGAGCGAAGTCGGAGACCCTGTGAGAGGAATTGTCACGCCCACACACACACACACACACACACACACACAAGCACAGACAGCAGAGACCCTTATTGTCCCTGTTCCTACTCCCTGCTGAATGCCGCTTACGTTTATTTTGCAAATTTATGCTGACATTTGAGAGAACGCCACCCGCACCAGTTCACCGCTCCACCAAAGGGTGTATGAATTATCATATTCCACAGTATAATATGATTTTCTCGAGTGAGTCCTATTAGAACACACCCTGCTTTCCTCATCGCGAGATCCCTCCTGTTTTTATTCTGCCGTGCCGATGCGTTGTGACGGGAGAAATCCTCCATCAGTGTCCACCCCGGCAAATGACGCTGTTTCAAGATACACAGCCACAGACGTATAGAAGAGAGATGCAGACTCTGGCTGTCCGGGGCCCGTGTCGTCTCGGAGCGTCTGTCAGATCCACTCCACAACAAGGGCCCACACTGTGGGCTCTGCCATCCCCGTCTCTCTCCCCCTCCCCGTCCTCCCTCTGTCTTTTTTCGCTCCCAAGGCAAAGCATTTGTTCCTGGCTGATGGGAAGTTGAAGCTGCAGCGGCTAAACAAATATATTCTGGCCTTCAACAGTTGCCTCTGGAATGAAAAGCCCAGCAGGAGGAAAGGAGCGAGGGGTATAAAGATAAAATAAAAGGATGTGGGGGGGGGGGGTGTATGGCCAAAAAAGAGAAAAAATAGTGCCCTCGGGAATGTTTAGTAAAAAGAGGAAGGGAACACGGTGGCTGCTTGGCTGCCTGTCTGGCTCTTTCCCTCTCTCTCTCTTTTGCTCTCTCATACACACACACACACACACACACACACAAATCTACATTCCCTGTAGGCCGCTGGTGCTGATTGAGGCATGGTTTGGTGTTCCTGCCCCAGCTGATCCCCTGCCCCCCAGTGGATACCCATCTCTCTCATCACACCAGAGCCACCCGTGTATACGTGGGCCTGTGCATCTTTGTGTAATTGAGACACCCCTGCACAAAGATCAGACAGTGATCTTTTCTGGACCGACAAACAACACAATCATGTTTTTCTGTTTTGTGCGTTCACATGTATGTGTGTGTGTTTGTGTGTGTGTATCAGGTGAAAATGACTATTTTTAGTACCTGGGGTAATCTCTACTAAGAGCCTTTCTGGGCTGTTTTACTTTAACCTGGCCAAAACACTAAGCCAATAATCCAGCGCCCCCCACCCCCATCTCAACACACACACACATAGCAACATGTGGCAAGGATGTCATGTGATCAGACCAGTCTTCTTCTTTGTATTATTTAGTAGCGTCCACTTTGGCGCGGGAGGATGGTATAAACAATGGATTGCTCGAATGCTTTTATGCTCGTCCTCTTGTGCAAAGAAACGAGACAGGATGCGCGGGAGGGTGTTTGCATAGAGATGAAATGAGTGGATGAGAGAGAGAGAGAGCGAGAGAGAGAGTGTCAGGTAGACGCCCGCGAATAGTGGAAGCAAGAGCAGATGGAGAGAAATCAGTGTGAAAAAGAAAAAACAGAGGGAGGCGAGAGGCTGGAGTAATTCACGGTGAAGCATCAGTTTTGAGCGATAGACTGCCCCCCCCCCCTTCTTCAGGTGAGGCCAATTTATCCCAGGTGTGTGTGTGTGTGCGTGTGTGTGCGTATTCTGTGCCAGCATATACCTAGCCGTGCCAGTAGCCCCGGCCAGCCCTTCTGCTCCAGTAGATTTTGCCACATTCTGTCTCTTTCAACACAGGTTCGAAAGAACTTTATTGATTCTGAACGATAAATATTGTTCGGTGATTAATGACAATATAAGGGGGGGGGGGGGGTAGCTGCTGGCAGATTTAACAGGGTGATTTAAAAGCCAGAAATGTGCAAGGGCAGCAATTCTGACCACACCTTGCGTCCCCTCCGTTTGCACCTTGCCATACAATGAATGTCCTAAACCTGTAAATATTAAAACAGCAAGGTGGGAGTTAAATCCATAAATACCAGCAAATACAAGAACTGATTGTGTGGACATATTCTTCATGTGGACAATGGCTGTTGTGAAGTCATCATGCCCTCTTGGATTAATCGAGGGCAAACGAAAAGGCCATATAAGTGTTTGATTACTCTGATTGCTCTTACAAGGTTTCGTTAATGTTGGTGATTTTCCTTTTGACGCGTCTCTGGCCCTGTGCCCTGCAATCTTGTACTGTACATGTGAAGGACTAGTTTTCCCTGGTTGAGAGTCTATTTTTAAGAGCTTTGTCATCCATGCAGAAAAAAAACCTCCATTCTCACTAAGCTTTATGATGTGCACTGCATGCTTATAGCTCCAGCTTATTTCCCCCCTGAAGCATTTAAGTCTGCACAGGCCTCAAATAGTTCAAGAGGCTCTCTGAGGCTCTGCTGCTGCATGAGTGACTGGATGCTTGGATGACTCACTTGCTGCCCAATCAGTAGCTGCTGAGTCTAATCTGAAAGCAGAAGCTTTTACAGACATTTGATCTCCCCGCAGATACAAAAAAAACAAATTCCTCCCATGCTTCTTTTTGTAAAACAAAAACTTCTAAGTGCAGAGTTGTTTGCTGGAGAATAAGACGAGAATAAAAGTCATGCATTTCATGGATGGATATAGACACAGGTAAAAGCTTAACTCCTGGCAGTCTGATCGCTTGATAAGACAAACAGGGTTATTTGGCATAAAGCTGATCTGGTGACATCGTGAATTGGTGTATCAGGGATAAATTGTTTCTGCCCTGATAGAGCTGTTGACCCCGGGAAGTCAACAGCTCTAAAATTGTCTATCTCCTCTCACAAGACCATTTTCAGGCAATCCTACATGGTCAGTTAGGGCTCTTTTCATGTGGCTGTGGGCCACGTGGTATAATAAGTTGATTGGGCCGATTGGGAAGAGATTTCGAGTGTCGGACGATTGTCGTCAAGTGGTCAGTGGTCATTGATCATTTAGCATTTGGCAGATATCACACAATCTTCTAGTCTGTGCATGTGTGGTGGGTATGCTCGGCTAAACTGAAGCTGTGAAAAGCGAAACATGATCAGCATTCCGCGGAGAATAGATCCTAAATTAAGATGAAATACGGCTCGACATTGGATGTTGATGCTTCAAAGAGAAAAGCTCTCAGGCTCCCCCCTCATCTTTTCCCATAGTGTCGAGTAGTCGCTATCGTATCGACTTGCATCCACAATTGCTTTGATTTGTTTTCGTCCCCGCATCGAATCCTCTCGCACGACATGCAAAGGCTTGTGAAGTCCTCCGTGCTTGACCACTGCCACCACACGTGCCGCACATACACACATGCCACTTGAAAGTGCACAGGGTAACAAGAACCGCTCAGATAACATGCTCGCAAAGTCGCGACACGGTTAAGAGGCAGGCACACTGCGGCGTCCGCCTCCTACCTGGATCCAGGCGCGACAAGGCACCCGCGCACACAGAAGTCAAGGTAAAAGATAATGCGTTTATTTAGTAATCAGCAAATAGCTTTTATGCAGCGGGTAAGTACTGAAGCCTGTGAGGCCCCGATAATATCGTTTGCTTTCAGGTGTTTCCCTGTCGCACCGCGTACGGCGTTGAGTGCAAATTGAATAGGGTTGACCTTCTGTGCCGCAGAATCAAATTGACTGCATTTCCCCCAAAAGATTCTGCCTTTTCAATTACCATAAATTTGTGATATTGCATCCCCTGTCATATGCACAAACACGTGCGCGCAAAAGAGACAAACACAGCGGGAAGGCGCCATATCTTGTCCGCCGCGCCATGGCCCCTCTTTGCATTGGCATCTTTCCGGGGAAGACATTACTGTGACAAATGAAACTTCACAAACCCTCGATGGGCTTGGCAGGCCCTGAAAGGTCAGGAGCAGCATTTGTGTGCAGGTGTGTGTGTGTGCGTGCCATGTGATTGTAAGTATATAAAGGTGGTGTCAGTGGGGGATAATAACATTGGGTCCGCTGTGCAAAAAATAAAAATGTCTGCTCAATTCTGCTCCCCTCGCAAATCTATGTAAATGTCAAAACCAAAGTGACCGTCCCTCTTTGTGTGTGTGTGTGTGTGTGTGTGATTCTTTTATGAACAGCCACACTGCTGATGAAAGACTCACATTCCAGCCAGGAAACGTGACAGTGTCTATTTCAGCAAGATGGACATTAGAAACAGTCTCTATGCTCATTTTCTTTCCGCTCTGAGCTTGGTCCGCCCCCTCCCTGTGTTCCCCCGACACATTATCAACAGTGTAACAGTATGTTCAAAGGCCCCTTGCTTAGTGGTGCACATTCAGAGCTGCCGACTTAAGCAAATAGCTATTTGCATGCCATTAGGCGGAAAAAAAGCAGAGGATAGCACCATTCCTCATCCCGTCCCTGCATCTCACTGAATATTCGTCATTCTCGGCTCCAGCTCTCTGTTCTTCCTCTCCCTCCCGCTGCGGCCGCCAGAGCAAGTCAGAGGCAGAGCAATCACAGCAATCAGTGTTTTCTCGTGCCAAGCCGATTGGGAGGCGGCTGCCAAAAAACAAAAGAGCGAGTGTCCAGTCATTACGGTGGTGTGCGACTCTGCGGTGTTAGCAAACGGTGGCTTTGGACCATCTGTTGGACGGCTGGAGGAGGAAAACAACAGCAGCTCGGGGCAGGACTGTAGATGGGGAGGCTCCACCAGGACGCCCCCCCCCCCCCATAATGCTGTCAGTTGTTTGGATAGCTGTTTGAGAGTGTGTGTGATTTCATATTCGCACAGGCCTGCATGCACTGAATTATGCGGTTGGCTCACAGGGATCCATTGTGCTTTCGTGGAAAACGTACGCAACGACTGCGTGACGTTTGACCCACAGTCGGAACAAAGGTGCCGGGTGGGCGCGAAGGCATGTGACCTCAGCCTCAGCTGATCCCAGTAGATGTGTGGCAGAGTTCAGGTGGTTGGTTTCAGCCCATTTCCTTCCAGGGAGAACCAGAAAGAACAGCATGTGTTGGCATCCCTTGGGTCGGTGTCTCAATTGAATCCAGCCTCTTGTCAGGATGTGTAACAACAGTTTCTCTTTCTCTCTTTGGCTCGCAGTCACTCGCCGATATCCCCCCCCCCCTCTCACTTTCTCCTTCCCCCCCCTCTCTTCTACCCCCATCAGCTCATCTGATAGGCCTCTAACAGTCTCAAATGGTTCCCAGGAGATGCCTCATCTCTGTACACACACACACACACACACACATCCAAGTGCTCATTGATAGGTCGGACCGTTTCCTCACTGATTTATAACTCGCATAGCCTTCTAAGCTGAGACAGACATCTGGCACCTAAACAGTCTGCCCCTGTATACCAGCACTTAGTCTTAATTCAGAGAGTTTCCATTTTTGTTTAAACGGAGGCACAAACCAGTGAATTCCTGCCAGGATGGAGGGATTATCGCGAGGCCAGTTGTGGTATTACAGCGAAGTAGGTTGATGTTGGCTGAAATCGGCCGCCTGGTGCTCGGGCGTGGACCGTATCTCAAACACACAAGGTCGCAACAACAGCTCTGTTGACCACGTAGTCAGATGGAAAAACGAGAGCCAATCAGAGCAGTCGGTTTGCTGCAGCGTGAAGAGGTTTAAAGTGGACTGCGTAACCGCCGCCTCTCACCCACACACAGACACACAAACACAGGCACACAGGGGGACTTAACAGTGTTATGTATGGTTTCATTGCTCCATATAGGCCATAATCACCCTCTCTACATCTCAGTGAGCTCGTGCTAAATGACCAGACGTCTCTGGTGGCTGCCATGATTTGTCTCTCCGCCGTGCGTCCCATCATACCTTACCATCCCTGCCTCCCTTTCCTCCCTCCTTTCCCGCTGCCATATGTTGTTCCTGTGTGACCGGCCGACGTGTCAGGCCTGACTAACACCTGAGCAGCACGGCTGACTTTGATTTATTTCCTCTGAAATCTGGGGGCCTTGGGTAATAACGCAGAATGACATTATTTGTTTATCAAATCCAAAGCTGCTCTGCTTTTCGAGAGGTGACGACTTGATACCACCGCTCCCACTTGCCGCACATACATTTACCCCCCCGCAATTTCTGATTGTGCCACGATTGGGCCAATATGAGAAGGTCTGGCTAGCTTAACCTCATCCAAGGGAATGCTTTAGAAATTTCGACAGAGCAGAAGAGCAGACACAAAATATAAAAGCTGGGATGAGGCAATGCAATTAAATTGTCAAGGCGCAGATTTGACCCCACCATGCAATTTGGGGGCCAATTTATTACGAATATTTTCTGTCTGAAGTGCTCGCCATTCCTCTATTTGCAGAGGGAGTGAGCGAAAGAGAGTGACAATAAACAGAACTTTAAATACCAGCTTACCCATTTAAACAGAGATATCTTTCCACATCCAAAGTGTCTCCCACTTGCTCTTATTCAGCGATCAGGTCTATCATTCTGGCACTTTCACAACACATTTGGTTCCTTTTAACATGTAAATGATGCATTGCCCCGAAAAGCTCGTTAAAATTTGATCCCTGGCAAATTTGCTCAGGAGCTTGGAATCCTCAAGAAGCAATTAGCAGATTTAATTTGGCCATTTGCCCCAGTGCTCAGGACTGAGTGTTTGTTTAAAACAGCACCTTCACCTTCAGTTATCAGCTGTGTGAATAGTATCTGCTGGAACACAATGTTGTGCTATGGAACTCAATAAAAGTGTCGGAGGCAAGGACAAACTCAAAGACGGGCTGATAACAAAGGGGCCTCACCTAATAATGAACAACTGGACTTGTTTCTCCGACGTGGGGAAGCTGGGGTGAAGCAGGGGAGAGAGCAGCTCTGCCAGCACTTGCCAGCATGCTTTATGGCTAATTGAAGCATTTGGAATAAAGCAGGCTCAAAATGGCACCCTTTAGAATTGGAGCGGGGTTAATATATTGTGATCCCACAATTAGCCCAGGATTGTTAAGATCTCTTTAATTCGGTGAGGTCCATTAAGCGGGATGGGCGAGAAAGTGCTCCCGCCGAGACAAATTCTCTCTTCTCTCTTTGTTCTTGCTGCCCTCTTTTCCTCTCAGTAGCTGCTGTACTCATCAATATAAGTGGACATGGCCACAAGCAGGTTGCCAGGTTATCCTGCCGTCACTCCCTTTGGGGGCCATAGCTCCTGAAGTCCACCCACACACAGATTTTGTTTATAAATAAACAAGGGGCGAGTGAGTCACTGGCGGTAGATTGACTTTGGTGTGGATACTCCACGAGGTGCGGCCCTCAGTTGGCTCACCCTCCTGTAGAGGAGTAATAGATCATGCTCCCACCGGAGTAGAAATGATCACTGAGGTTTGCTCTTTACCCCAGTTTCTCAAATCCCCACTTGGCCTGTGAGTGCCTCCACTAGAGCCACAGCAGCGGCTGCAGCATGATCGTCACGACTCAGGGTTTTACAAGTGTCTCTTTCAGAATACGAGAGTCCCTTCTGGGTTATCTTCGGGAATACAGTGTGCCACTGGGAGCTTGCCAATTGGTGGAGGTTTTTGAAACAAGATTGAAATCACTACATTTGAGCCACAGCCTCAGAAATTCCCCAATCCTCTCCAAACCGTGTCATAATGAAGCTTGCACAGCCCTCTCAACTTCTAATGTAACTACTGTCACACAGGGGCACAGGCTGTAATTTCTACTGAGTGTACAGTCTTGAACCTACTGGAGTGAGGTGAATAAAATGGCACCAAAATACAGCACTGCCTGACTGGTTGGTTAGCTTGCACCTAAATACATTTCTGGCTCGTTAAAGACTCATTTGTAATAATCCCCAAATGATCCTCCTTTCAATTTCTCCTGCGAGGATGTATATGTTTGGGCTGAGAAAAGGCGCTCCGGATTTATCAGCGGTTAATATACCAGCTTAGCGCTCAGGTAATAACTTGGGATGCTGGAAAATGGCGAATATTTGGTAGCGTGTGGTTCCAGCACAGTGGATTTGAAGCTCCTTGCAGGTAATTAAACAGCATGCCCACCTCATACGGAGCAATTTCCTGCAAGGCATTTGCTTGCCAATCTGGCACGGCCCCCAGTCCATGTTGTGTTATCTCAGTGAAATATGTCCACTTTATCATTTTTTAATAATGACTGAGTGCTCATGTTGTTAGGAGAGAAATTCGCTCAATGAGGATCAGATTAATGTTTTACTCGTTGTTAGCTCGCTACCTGCGTGTCCAACATGTCAATGTGTGCCATATCTGAAAATTGGAGGAGGGGAAAAGCATTCAAATGGCCACCGTGTCTTTGGCGAATCTGCAGCTGTGCCATCCACGGTGGGTGTGTAATTGCGTAAAATCAGTGGGGTGGACGGACACAAGTGGGTGGGGAAATTTCGTGCAATGTTGGATTCCGAGTCTTAGGGACGCCGCGCTGGTATCTGAGAAATTGGTGGGCACCCCGGCATAATGATGGCCGCACTCCGGTGTCGAGCGATGATAATCCTGTCGTGTGCATAAAGGGATTTGCCGGTGTTGGACTGGCCACGGAACATCCCACGGTGCCGACGCTGTTTATCTTTCCTCCGTCTTATAGTCCCCTGGGCTTTTATGGCCCTGGAACGTACAGCTCCTGTTGTCACTTGTCACAAGTTGTCATTCGTCTGTGTAAAGGCGCACACACACACACAGACACACACAAACCCATTGTCAGGAAAGCTGCATCCCCCTCAGTCTTAATATCTCTACTTTTCTCTCCTTATACGCATAGTTATTATCCACAGCAGAACTCCCATGTCATTAGCTAGCATCTCCCATCGTTCATCCCTGACTCTCTCTATCCCTCTCTATATGTTCATCTCTCCCTTACTTTATTTCTCAAACACACACTCTTATAATCTCAACCATTAAACAGCCAGCTGCAGCAAGAAAACAACTCCTCCGCTACGTCAAAGAGGAGCTGAGTGGCAAGAACAAGCTTTATTTTTCTTGAAATGTTGATCGGTAACTTCCCGCCTGTTGTGAGCATCAGCTGTCATGCCAAACATTTCAAATGTTTCACATTTTGTCAGCATTAGTGGGTGGTAATTCTACTTATCTGAGGGTTGCCTGTGCACACCTTGTCGGCACGTCGATCGTCATACGAGAGGAGGAGAGTCGACTTCCTCTCGTCGTTTCCTTTACCCCAAAACAAACCCCTCTGTATACCACAACACACCCCAATCCACTCCTGTCCTCCCTGGATACTTGCTACTTGTCAGCCCTGGTAATGGGTTTCTTGGGGGAGATATTATTTTGGTCCAGTAAGCTGCGTGTTTAAAATATGAGTGACAGGCTTGACTCAGTTGCGCGCAGAGTGAATTTTGTTTTTTAAAAAGACTGCCAGAATAGAGCCAGCTCAAGTCTTCCCACTCTATTAGCAATGCAAGCCTGCATGCAACCACCCACTATCTTTACTTACCCCAAGAAAAAAAAAAGAAGAGATGCAACTTCCCCTGACTAAAATGTCCTATTTTTCCTGTCTCTCTGTTTTTCTGTCTCTGTCTTCCCCCCCTTTTCCCCCTCCTAAGAAGATAGATGAAGAAAATGAGGCCAACTTGCTGGCAGTGCTTACAGAGACCCTGGACAGCATCCCGGTGGATGAGGACGGATTGCCTTCGTTTGAGGCCCTGGCAGATGGGGACGTGACCAATGCCAGTGACCGGAGCTGTCCCTCCTCCCCCGACGGCTCGCCGCGCACCCCAGAGCCCAAGGAGCCTTCCCTGGTAGGTCCAGCAGCTCCTCTTTCTCATTATTCTCCAAGTCACTGCTCCAACATCAAAACTGACACCTGACCTCCCACCATGCACACACTGTTTATTTGGTCCAGTCCATGGCAGACACCAGATAACACTCTTCAACAAAGCTGGGCACCAACACTGGCAGTTTTGAATTCTGCATTTGGCAGCACCCGATCCACACATTTGTCACAATGCTCCCACTATATGTGCAGCGAGAGCATGCGGATGCAGGGAGTAAATTAAATGGATCAGTGTGTCTGCCGCTCGGCGCTAATTACGTAACGGCGCTTTTGTGGCGCCGGTTCAATGATATGAACGCGGCAGTGGGACGGTGCCACAGGCCCAGAAATCCACCTGGTACACAATGAAAGTAAAAGGGAGGGGGGAAGAAAGTGATATCATCTCATCTACTCTCAGTAGGCATCAACTAATCCCCCTGTGACCAGGTCAATACTCGGCCAAAAAGACAGGCCTCTCAAAAACGACGGGGGGAAAAGGAGGCCATTTGGTTAACTTTGTGCTGTCTTGTTTATTTTTACACAGAACCGCACCATCTTGGCGTTTCTCCAGCTTAAAGGCTTTGACCTAAAATGTTTTGTTATGTTCCGTTATCGTCCATTTTATTCCATGCCGGTCCCTTCCAGATGACCTTTAAGCCACTTGCCCCAGTGTGTTTATTCAATCACAATTGAGAGGCCTGACTGTGTGTGCACAATAACACCTGCACAGGGAGGAAGGAACTTAAATTGCCCTATCACATATTATAAATTGCTTAAAAGTCTGTAATCTTCTAAATGTGTGAGTGATTTTATCTTCCCTAACTGCGGTCTCTTCTGTTGCTGCATTTACAAAAGCGCAGGCTGTCTAATTGAAAGAAAATGGTGATTTGCGTAGCCTGCGCTCGCTCTCCCCCGCCGCTCCCTCACCACTTTCTCTTGTTCTGTTTGGGTCCGTTTGCAGCTGAGGAAGCTCCTTCTGGCGCCCGCAAACTCCCAGCTCAGCTATAATCAATACACAGGTGGCAAGGCACAGAACCATGCAGCCAGCAGCAACCACCGGATCAGACCACCACCTGCCGTCGTCAAGGTAGGGACACACAAACGCACACACACACACCCGCGCGCATACAAGCACATGCACTGCTTTGCTGCTCTTTTCACTCGTGTACAATCACTTTTTTTTTTGGTTTATCTGCCTCACTCCGTTATTCCGCTCCGGTTTCTTGCTCTCCCTCTCCTCTTTTCTTGTTTTGGTGGCCGCCTTTAGAAGATGTTAGACTACTGCTCCGTTCGACTCTCTCAGGGGGCCGCCCCGTAATGAAAACAGGCTGATTGCTGTTGGGCTTTCTAGGCGATGCTTCGGCACCATTGTCTCATTAGCTCCCCCATTTATCCCGCCTTGGTATGGTGCCTGCTAGGAAAAAAAAAGGCGTCGGGCGCTCTTGTGGCGAGATTGACGCCTTGAGATGACAAGATCAATCAGATTTGATATTCCCATTAGATGCCTCTCTAAGGAGCTTTTTTCCTTTCAGGGGGTACGGTTGGTTGAGATTAGATTAAGTCAGTGCAAAATGTTATGTTTATTAATATGAAGAAATACAAGTTAAAAGTATTTGATTCCAGTTATCTGTTTAGATTGCATGTCTAAACCTGGACGCTGTATCTTCAGTGTCCTTTGCAAACTGATCATTTTGTTTTCCCCAGCGCATAAAACCGTTAGATGGTACAAAGCTTCTGTATGATAATATTGTGTGGTAAACACAGACCCAGACTTTGTGTAGTGTGCGTACTATGTTTGCACATGTGGTGCGACAACCTTCCTCACAGAGTCTATTTTCATACCGTGCCTTTGAGTCATCCATTTCTGGAGCACGGCGAATGAGGGCTCCCGGAGGACATGGTGTGCGTATAGAGTGCCGCGGTGGTGCTCGGAGGGCCACGCAATTAAGATGATGGGCGGACCGCACTCCCACCATTGCCTCCCAGACAACCGCTGTGCTCGGGCTGACTGAGTCACTCCTTCAGCCCCTCTCTGGCTCCATCTCTCTCTGCTTTTACTTTTGTGCCAAATTAAAGCACAACCTTTGCACTACCAGTGAGCGAAACCTTTTTATTTAAGCAAACTTAATACTTATTTTCTGTCTTTCTTTTTTGCCGTATTGTGCAGACGGAGAGCCCCTGGAATGGTAAAGCGAGAGGGGGCTCCATCACACAGAACCGCGCGGTGAGGCGGCCTTGCACTGAGCTGCTGAAGTACCTGACGGCCACCGATGACATCCTGCTCCACACCAAAGCCAGTGAAGCCAAGAGCACGTGGGTCGGTGCCGGTGGCAGAGACAAGAGCGGCCTGGGGCTCGGCGCCTCTTCCTCTTCCTCTTCGCCGTCCTCGTCATCCACCTCCTCATTCTCCTCCCTCTCCTCCGTCTCTTCGTCTTCCTCCACCGCCTCCAAGAAGAAGTCAACTGTGCAGTCTCAACAACCGCAGCAGCAGCAGCAGCAGCAGCAGCAGCCGCAGCAGCATCACCAGCGAGGTGAGAGCCGGGCTGCAGGCGAGTGTAGTGTGGCTGGTGTTGGGGCTGGGAAGTGGCAGCGGTGCACTCGCGATGGCGGTGTTGGGAAGTCGGAGGGTGCCTCTATCCCTGTCGGCCACAGAACCTCCACCTGCGGCCATGCCTGCCCCAAACTGGAGCACGGGCCGCCCAGTGAAGAAGGAGGGCCGCCAGGTGATGCGGGCCGCCTGGCCGCCGCTAGGTTCATTAGGTATATGCATTCTTATTCCCTCCCTCCCAGAGAGGTGAGTCACAGCTGTGAGCATTGCCGAGAGGCTGCGGGCGCCACTCAGGCTAGTAAGGGCTCTGGCAGGCAAGGCCGTAGCAAGAGCAGTGTTGCCAGCCGTGCAGCTCAAAGGCACATCACAGTGACTATTAGGAAAAGAGATGGGAAGCTGGGGCACCCCTTACTTAGCCAGCTGCTCACCTCCAAACAGAGGCCTGCTCAGTATCTGACCCACATTGTCCCACCTAAGATCACCCCTTTACCCAGAACTCAGGGCAAATTAGCAGGTAAGGGGTCTGAGAGTACATCCCAGGCTGTTTCAAAGGTGGAGGAGGAAGAGTTCAGAGGGACCAGTGATTTTAAAAACCGGGGAGTAAGTCAAGCTGAAGTGCCTGACTCAGGGCCTCTGTGGTCACCTCTCGCCTTAGACCTAGAGAAATGGGTTAACCAGCTAGATCCAGGGCTAGACATTGGCTTTGGACTAGAACTGGGCTGGCCAATCCAAGGGGGCTGTGGGGAGGATGTTGACCATAATGATGATGATGATGATGGTGTTGATGATGATGACCGTGTCACGGGAAGCCCTGCAGTGGTGCTCTCACAGTGGCCACCAAGCCCACTCTTCCCAGATACTAGAAATGCAGAGCCCAGCCTTCCCTGCATCATACAAGGGCAAGGGCACCCACACAGGCAGGCGCTCAGCAAGCACCCCGACGACCAGGGCCACCCGTTGTTAGGTAATCATGACTGCATCCCCCCCACTGGCCTTATCTCTGCTCTCTCTTCTCCCTCTCCTGCTCTAACCACTTCCCAGTTTGACTTCACAACTAACCCCTATTCTAATTCGAATCTAACAGTCATTCTGAGAGCGTAAACAGCAATGACAACAAACAGCCTGCTTGCCAATGCTTTTTTGTTAATCCTGGAGGCATTCTTCTCGGAATTGAAATTGAGTGAAGTTAAAGAATAAAAGGAGGGGGTGGGAAAAGGGGCGAGCCTTGTCCTGCTACTGTACGTCTTGTATTCATAAAGTCGACCCTTGAACCTTCCTTTGCTGATTGAGTGTGCCAAATATGTACATTTAGACCCAGAGCCCGGGTGCTGCTCTTTAGCGTTGTGCTGCTAAAGCCACGTTCCCTTAGCTGGAGCACAAGTCGGCCAGAGCCTCGGGCAACTGCACAAGCTTCCTTGACTCTCCTTTCTTCCTTCTTTTTTTGTTTCCTCCCCTCCTCTGCTGTTGGTGCATGCAATTATGACTTTGATGTCCAAGGAGGGGCTCACCCGCTGTCATGTGTCTTGTTTGTGGCATTGTCTCTCTCTATGTCTTTACTCCATTCCAATCTGTTTGTTGCCGGGTTCGTCTGAGTCCCAGACACCTGCGAAACATGTGCCATCACTTCATCCTGCCTCACAGATTTAATAAGTCTATCTTAAAAGAATAAATTGTTAGAGCGGGGTCTATCTAAAAAACATTTGCTTGGTACTATAGCGTCCAAGCACAAACATTTTTCCAACTAGGAATGGGTGTTATATTTTTAGCGATACCTGCATCTATTAGGCCAGCTTGAGATTAATAGTTGCAGAATGTGGACCTGTTCTCTTCTGCTATGAGTGCTATACCTAGATCAATAATTACCCATGCTCCTTTGTGTTCTGCAGCCAAACCAACCACCTTGCCACTTCCTTTGACCCCAGAGTCTCCAAAGTAAGTGTGTGAAGTTTTTCCACCTTATTCTAGGCAAAAAGCAACAACAAGCAAAACGTCAAAGAAGGCTATATAGACTAGCATCCAACTTGAGGCATTTCTTGTGACTCATTTCCATTTTTCTGAGATCACCAAAAATCTCACTCTGACATTGAAAGTAAAATGCTGCCCTTTCTTTTTGTCTTCCAGTGACCACAAGGGATCACCGTTTGAGAACAAAACCATTGAATGCACATTAAGTGTGGAGATTGCTGGAACCCCAGGTGAGCATATGCTGATTGTTTAAAGCAAATGTACCTATTGTGAGACTGATCTGTGGAAATCCTCCCCTCGTGCTGCCAGTAATGGGTTAACTCTGCCTTTTCAACATCTTGATAGTTCCATCACAGTTTAAAGTTCAAGGTGAAGGCCTAGGAGGACATTTATGTGCCTGAGTATTGATTAGGCTTTCCAATCTCTCCAGGGTTTATTAGCGAACCCCTCCCCTCGTCCGCCGTCTCCCCTCCCCTGTTAGTGAAGCGTTAATATGCTTTCCTTCTCCCTCTATCAGATCCTAATGCTCTCTGACTGACAGCTTACTTAGCCCACACATCATAGGAGAAATGAAATGGCATTGTTTTAATTGGTTTTTGCTACTTAATCTAGTTTTGCCTGTATGATCTGCTCCATCTTTCCTCCTTCGCCGTGCACACATTTAGATAATTTGGGAGTAACCTTCCAGCATTTCCACCCGCATATAGTACATGCTGTTTTGTAAATATGAGGGTTTTTCAGGGGATTTCATCATCCTTTTTTGTTATTTACACGTCATAGGAAATCGACTAAGACAAACATGTAGAGAATCTGCATTCTTGGGCCAAAATTTTTCTCTCAAATTATTAATGATCCCCTTTAGGATTTATTATCAGAGGTCAATACAAACAAAACTGCAGCCCTTCAACCTCTAGAAATATGTAACCTTACATTGGTTTCTTTAGGTGTTTATTTACTAACCAGGGAAATGGTCCTGATCCATATCTCATGCCTGCACCCTCTGCTTAGTGGGGGATGGAAATGTGCAGCACGTCAGACCCCAGGGGTTCTCACTCTTGTCCTCCTGACCCTGGTCGAAGAACCGTTTAACTCTTTTTGTGTAGCCAAGCCTGCCGGGTCAAAGGTGATGCTTGTTGAGACCTTAAGAAGGCAAAGAGACAGGCCGCTTAAGCTCTGGGGCAATCGAGCACAGTTAATATTTCTTGCTGTTTTACTGCACGTGGGCGAGCCTGTTGACCTGTGGCCTAATATCAGGCGTCCGTTCTGTTCCACCGCGTCCATTTTACAAGCGCGGTCGAATAAAGTCCTTCACCTGACTGTATGACCAGCTCCTTCGCAAATTTAGGATTAAATATTAGCAGGGAAGTCATTAGTCCGGAAAGCTCCAGGTTACTGAGCCCCTTTCCTACTTAGGGATTAGCTTTTGAGTCTTGTGCTGCATGAGACCGATGGATATAGATCCCAGTAAGCAGAGGGGGAAGCTTTTAGGTCGGGAGTTACATGTCCTTTGCAGATTTAGACTAACATTCCTCTTGAATAGATATATGCCGGTTTTACTGATAACCAGGCAGTCTCACCCTCCACCTTCAAGTCAGGTAGACGACTCAGTTATGGAATTTTCCATGAACCGCTGCCAGTGAAATATTTCTTTATGACTTTATGACGAGTTGTAGTAATGGTGATTACTGCTGCTTCACATAGATAAACGGAATTATCAGTTGAACATAGACCTGTACCTGGTGTGCTGTTGTGTCTAATACTATTTAATAGCACCCGTTGAACTGTTTGCATGTTTTTCTCGACACACAACAGGCAGCGAGACCCCCGGGGATCGGACTGTTCGAGCCTAATCTCTGCCAAGCTAATAGATTTACCCTGTGCTGCCGTGTTGTCTTTAATTACTGTATCTCATGACACTGGGGTGGTCTGTGTGTTGCTATTTGCACGGCTTACCGGCGGATCAACTCTTTAAGCCCGGAGTTGTTATTCGCTCCGAGGTCTCCTCACAATTTACAGCTGGACGAGAGAAAGGGAAAAAAACGACCCAAAGATTATAAAATACCCCTTTTTTCGTTCTGTCTTGCTCACTTGCCTCATCATTTTCTCTCCGGTGGACACATGATTGGTGTTGGTGTCTGCGGATCGTCCATCACCAGCGAGATTGACTGAGAGGCACATATTTATCTAATTCTGATTTATTTCACCTCCATCGCTCCTAGTTTATGACCCCACACACGCATTGTTTTGGACAGATGGTGCTTCATTGGCGAAACAGAAGTTCCTCAGGCATTGTGCGGCACCTCAAACCCCCCCCCCCCCCCCCCCCCCCCCCTCCGCTTTTTACGTTGCTCATTTCGTTGGCATAGAGCATTCATGTCTGTCTGCATCTCTGGAATTGAGAGGAGGAAGAGAAAGATGTGAGGGAAAAAAGGGGGGATGGAGAAGAGCGGGGGCTTGCAGTCCTACTTACAAACACATCCAGATAATAAGTCGGATGATAATTCGATGGATCAGGCATTCCAAACACAGCAAGTGGCTCCACAAACTTGCATTTTTATATATCAGGCTTCGCCCGCCCTTCGCCGAGCTGTCTTCCCGGTGCATACTCTAACACTGGATTTGATACTAATAGCTGTCATTTGGTGCAATTCACTAGCGAGGGGAAGAGTGATATGTATTGTAAGAAAGTCAAAGAGGAGGGGAGAGCGTAGGTGTTTCAAAGTGCCTGAGTTTGACTCCAGCGAGAGACTGTTGGTGAGGAGTGAGTGTGGGGGCACATTTGTTCTGCACGAGACAGAAACAGGAAAAGATGCCGGGGGGGAGCGGCGTTGGAGGGGAGGGAAACGGAGACTGATCCGTGGAAGATGGCAGACAGGAAGAGAGAGGATAGGGGGAGAATACGAGACTGAAGGCGAGGAGGAGGAGGAAAGGGAGAATGAGAGTAATGGTGGCGGCTGTTTGTGTGAGTGCATTAACAATGCTATAAAGTGGGCTCATCTCAGGACTTGCCATATAACTGCCATCTGTCTGGTTGTAAATCTGTAGGAGGCAGGGGGGGAGGGACGGGGGGGCACAAGCAGTAGGGATATGCCATCTGAGAAGAATGACAACCCATTCGCCTGTACTTCCTGCGCCTCCGTGACAAAGCAGAGATCTCGCCATGGCAGCATCACCATGTTCATTAGGCGTATTGAAATGCAGGACCTTCCCACATTGTTTGAGAGAGATGGTGCTGGATCATCTTGAAACAAGCCCGGTGTCATGTCAGTGCTGGTTATTTTAAAAGGGCTATGGTTTTACTTGGATGAATTGGCTGCCGTCCAGACATTTGTGTGAGGCAGGCACAGATATGATATATGTACTTACCTTTATTTATTTTTTATTTTTTGATTGGATGCATGGATAGCGTTTGTCCTCTGCAGGGTTTTGTGTTGTGGTTTTTCTTTTCAAGAAAAGGAATCCTTCCAAGGTCAGAGAGGAATGGGGGTGGCAAGTCATCCGTATTACAGCGCCACCATATTAAGTTACACCAAGCATTACATTAATCTGTCAAGATTGCAATAAAATTGAGATCAGGATTAGGCCAAGTGAAAGTGAATATTTTAATCAGGCATGTATCTGTGTCCACTGTCCATAAACTGACCAGGGAGTTTATAGATGGACGAGGGGGGTATTTGGAGTGGTTTGCATTATGATTCCATTTTCATTTTATTGCCCCCCCCCCCCCTCCCAACAATCCACCAACCACTGTCTCTTCATCCTCCCGCAGGTCTGACACCACCTACCACGCCCCCACACAAAGCCAGTCAAGAGAATCCTTTCAAAGCATCGCTCAAAACCAAGTTGTCTTCATGTTCCTCCTCGGCCTTGGCATGCAAAAGAGCCAGGTTGACCGAGTTGGGCCCCAGCGCTCCGGCCCCGGCCCCAGGTGCCTCAGGCGGGGGCCCCAATAGGAAGGGTCCCGAACAGACTGAGCTTTATGCCCAGCTGAGCAAAGCGTCAACCGCCCTCCCTTACTCCGCCACCAAACGCACGGCGGTGGGCGGTCTCGGGGAGCTTTGCAGCAAAAGCAACAATAAGCGGGCGGCGCCCCGGAGCTACAGTGACCATGACTATTGCCAAGCGTCAGCTAGCACTAAGAAGGACGGCGGCACAGCCACTGCTACCATTACTTCAGCAGCGGAAATGACAGTCACCTCAGGTGCCGCTGCTGCTCCCAAGCCTGCCACAGGCAAAGTGGAGGACAGGCATGTCGAATGTAAGGACTCAGCCATGCCACCGTCCTCTTCATCATCTTCATCCTCTTGCTCTCCATCATCAGTTGCATCTGGTCCTTTAGCTGAGAAGCAGCAGAATGTTGCCTCTGTGAATGGAAGAGCAGTTCGGCTCCAGGAGAAGCAGACCCTAACACAAACCACCCAGAGCCCCTCACAGGTGGCCGCGACTGACAGGGACCAACCACACCCTTCTGCCGCCAGCCGGAAGCTCTTATGCGACCAAGATATTAGAGCAGAACTTAACAAGCACTTTGGCCCCCCCTTACAAGCCCTCTTTACTCCGGGTGGTCAGGAGAAAGAACCAGGCAGCAAGACAAACAAGGCTGCAGCCCTTCAGCCCCTTCAGGAGGGAGTGGACAACAGCTGCTCCAAGAAGCAGCCCGGCTCCAGCTTCCTGCACCCAGGGTTCCTGCCCTTCCATGATGAGCTTGAGCCGGTTGAGGGCCGCGAGAGTCGCTTCCTCTATCCATGGGAGGGCACCCCTCTGGACCTACTCTTTGACTGCCCCCCCTGCTCTCCCTCCTGTTCCCCACCATCCAGCTGCTCCCCCTCACGAGGATCCGTCTCCCCGCCCTCCTCTCTCCTCCTCTCGCCCGGCAGGCCTTTCTGCTGGACCAGCGTCGGGTCCCGCAACCGTTCCCGGTCCCACTCCGGCTCCCGCAGCTCCTCCTCGCACTACCGAGGGCGCTCCCTCTCCAGCTCACCTGACAGACGTCCCTCCTCTTGGTAAGTTCTTGTTCTCTCTCTATCTCGCTCTCTCTCTTTCTCACACACACACATACACGCACATGCACATTGCCTGTCTCTTTTGGCTGAACCTTGGCAGCTCCCCTACCATGCAGTTTAAACAGGGCTTAGAGCTGGCGGGGGGTCGAGCTTGGGAGTGTTAAACAGGCCTGATCGGTCGTCAGAGCTGATGTCAGACAGAAAAGACCCTGGAGACTCTTAGCATGGGTTCTTGACCTCCTGCTAGTCAAAGCTTTACCTGGACTAAATGCAGAATAGATTTAGCGAGGCTACATCCGCAGTAATATGTCTTAGTTTTAAGACACATCCCTTTTGGTACATTTATGTGTGGCATCCGGAATTTGTTTATTCATCAGCAGTACATCAACAAGTACATCAGTTCCCCACTTGACATTAAAACGTGGATCCATGCGTCTCCAGTGACCTCTTATGATTGGCTCTTGTATCCCTTATCTAAATACAAATAGATATACATAATTGCTGTTTACAAAGACTGAAATGTGTTGTCCTTTTAAGCTAGTCTGCCTATGACAGGTAATCAGTGTGTTTGCATATGTGTGTGTGTGTGTGTGTGTGTGTGTGTGTGTGTTCGTGTCAGAGAGACAGAGACAGAGAGTGGCGCAAGGAGGTGCTGGGCAAATCAATGCCCTGCACACAGCTCTGCAGCGAAATAAGATTTGACTAATTCCAAATAGTGATAAAACAGAAAATCAATTTGTGGCATCAATGAATGTTGATACTGTGGCGAGCTGCCACAAATAAATCAATGTATGGGAAACGCGGCAGAGAGTCAAAATAGTTTTGGGTCATTGTGAAAACTGTCGTGGGCCAGAGGACATCGAATGAGTAGGCGTTTTTTAAATGTGGACAGATTTGCGTCAACACGTGTTAAAGAATGTGGCCCCATGGGTCCCGGACCACCTCTGAATGTTGTGCTGTCTCATCTGCACTCCGAGCTGTCCGACCTGTGATCAGATCACTCAGGACAGATGTAAATGTCCGGTCTGAACCGGGCTTTTGGTAAAAAAAACGCTGTGTTTTAGTTTGAAAATTGCAGGAGTAGCCACATTATCTGCAGCTGTTATGCAAACCAGACTCTGCCTATTAAACCAGGTGGCCCTTTGATTTCTCTGAAGTGACTATGTGGGGAGAAGATTGGTTGAGCAATGAGCTGAAACAGAAAAGGAAAAACATGAAAGGTGCCAGAGGCGCTGGACTTTTCAACACTGCGAGTTTTCATCTCCAGGCGGGGAGTTACAGTATATTTGAGTGTCTTCCTAACGCTCCCCTTCTCACTTGCTCCTGTTTGATGCCGGGGCTATTGTTTTAAGCAGCAGCTGTTGTTTTTACTGAGTGGCAAACCCTCCTCTTTTACATCCCCAGAGATGAAAGTCAAATCCAGGCTGTGGGAATGTAGTCTCGAAACCCTTCTCAAATGAGACTCCTATCATCATAGCGCTGCGTGAGAACTACATTTCCCATGTTTCCCTGTGATCAGAGCCAAGGGGGTTTCTGTTGGGGGTTTTCTTTTTTCTAGATGGTAGAAGAACAGAGGCGAAAGCACAGTTACCGAGAAGGGGTGGAAGTAAATTCAGTTTGTCAGTCGTAGTTCATTGAGTGGCTCAGTTCACGACTCCGCCGCAGCGACCTGGTTTGTTTGCCTGATTATTTAAAGGTCAGTTTACTCCGCAGAGCCAATAGATTCACTTTATTCTGTTTGGGCTCTGTTCTACACCAACATGCTCACAGATTAAACCCTAATACTCCAAAGCTATTCTATCAGAACCTGACGCTGGCAAGCTTTCTAAAGAAATACCGGACAGGGCTTGTAGTTCTGAAAGTCACAGAACAAGAAGCTTGTTATATTTCCATGCGAGGAGAGAAAGAAAGGGAGTGTTTCAGCAAAAATAATTCTTCAAGTTTTCACAGTGCAAGATCCTCGATCTTTCCAAAGCGGCACTGCTTTGCTTCACTGAGTTTCCCAAACTTCTCTCCCTCCATTATTCAGGTCTTCCTTCTTCAGCAACACTTCAATAATTAAGCATCAAGCTTAAGGAGTGCAGGGGAACAAGCTCGACAGTCAGGCCACCAGGGCCTAGTATTGACCATTTCCTCATTCAACATAGATAGCAGGTGCATGTATATGCTAAGTCAGGTGTGTTTAAAAAAAGATCTGCATAAAAAGATGCACACCTACCGTGGCCCTGGGCTAGATTAGGACAAGTTCTAGTATCAAGCGTCTTATTTCAAATATCAAAGAAGTTTCCAAAGCCAAGAAGAGATTAACCAATGTGTCATAAATTTCTGTTTTATTCCTTTTTCAATGTTCTTTGCTAGTGTGTGAGATGATGATGTTGGTGAAAAATAAACCTCCTTTTTTTCCCCTCAGGTCTCGACACAACACAGATTCAAGCACTTTTCGCTCCAGGACTCACAAGAGCCCCCACCCCCCGTCCCGATCTCCCCTCAGCCGCAGGCCAAGGTGATTATTTTTGAATGAGTTGTTTAACCTCTAATCATTTTGTGTTATTCATATTTGTTCAGTCACAAGCTTTAACTGAGCAGGAATTGTGTATTGTTAGAAGATGAGTGGAACGAGGCTGAGAAACAAAACTAGCAGTCGACACAGACTTCTCCCTGTCACCACTCAGGAACAGTTTGATTTCTCTCAGAGTCCCTCTCCTCATCAAGACCGAAGCCTCTTTTCTTTTTTTTTGCATTCTTGACAAACATTCAGGGCAAATATGTTTAATTGATCATGTTTTATTGGACTAGTGACAAGAGGATCCCAAATCACACTGATGCACATTCAGACTTCACTCTTGAGTTGACGCTCCCAGCTGTATAATGATGCTTATTCAACTTGGTGCCTCTGTAGTTTCCCATGAGCCACTGCGGAGGGGACGATTTCATATGCAGAGAAGTACTGGCACGGTGCGGGAGGCGAGAGTCAGGGAGACTGACACCATCTCAGCACACGAGCTGATTTTGGCGCCCACATGCCTAATGACACCCGACAAGCCCGAGAGTCGCTCATCAGTCGAAAGCTTAACGGACACATCTTGTGCTAGTCTGTGGTTGGGGGGGAGAGGTTTGAAAGTTGCACTTTCCTTCTTGATGAAGCCCTAACTAAGCAGAAAGTAATGACATGTGAAGTTGTGCTGACAGCTGCAGCTGCCTGGCTCTCCGACCGCGCCGCCCGCCGGCACTCCCGCGGGCCCGTCCTGCGGGCGCCATGATCACATCTGCGGCGTCTTATTAACACGTCCCTTTCCTTTTTCGAACCCCTCCTCGACAATCAGTGTTGACAAAACAGGGGGGGGGGGGCTACTCCTTGGTGTATACCAGGCGTTTGTTCTCCGCATGCGTCAACAGAAGAAGGTGGAATAAGAGGACGAGCGATGTCACGATTGTCTTGTCCTCCACAGGTATGACAGCTACGAGGATTACCAGCACGAGAGGCTGAAGAGGGAGGAGTACCGCCGGGACTACGAGAAGCGGGAGTTCGAAAGAGCCGAGCAGAGGGAGAGGCAGAAGCAGAAAGCAATAGTGAGTCAACAAACGCTCCTGTCACCTCATTTCCTCGCGTCTTGCTCTACGATGCACTCTACATCTGTCCCGCTGCAGCTGATAAAAGACCACATGCAATCACTGCCGTGGCACATGTACAAACTGCTGCAAACAAACAATAAAACCTCCCACAGACACACACACACAAACACACACACACACACACAGAGACATTACTGAGAGAGATATCCTCCAGGCTCGTGCCATGTGCCACAGTGTCTCTCTCCTGAAAGAATACATACAAAGTGAGTTACTGAATGATTCAGGCGACAGGCCCTTCCTCTTTATCTCCGGGTTGTGTATTTTTAACGTCTCTGTCATCTGGAAACACTGTCGACTCTTATTAATCACACCAAGGGGGTACAACGTTAAAATAGTGGAAACTCTGAGATCAAGAAAAGGACAGAAAAGGAAATGGCTACTGATTCTCTCTCGAGCACTTCTCCTTTTTCTTTATCTGTTTCAAAATGCACCCCCCCGATGCGGCGAATACATATTTCCTCCCATATCTCCACTCAGCTTTTCTCGGTGTGAAATTACTCAGGTTTCCCAGTGAGATAACGCCACCCGTTGATAAAGCGAGCATTAAACGATGCAGTAATGCAAACGTGGCTCTGCATGCATACGTTTTCGGAGACGGAGAGACAAACAATTATGCTCAAGCTGTCAAACAAGGGTTTTGGAGGCCAGACATGTGAAAGCGTCTTCTTGTGTTGGTCTGTCTCACACACACACACACACACACACACACACACACACACACACACACATGCAGCCCTCAGGGTGCCATCAAGCAAAGACTGCTTATTTATCAGTTGTCAGCAACTAAACCCCTAATTCAGCAAATACTTTTTCTTTATGTCCAAAACCTTAAAGAGTGTGGAAAAAAAGCATTAAAACACTAACCGGTGGTTAATTTATATTTTTCTCAGTGACTCTATAAGTCACACGTGGCAAAGGTGAACTTTGAGTTTCGCACCAGGCTGCTGATTCACGTGTACAGTGTGATACTTCCACCCTCAAGACAGCATTCCAAATTCTAACAGGCCTCAGTGGACTTGCCCCAGTAATGGCTAATAAATGAATGAATAAATAAATAACAGTAGTGATACACTATAGCCCCGGGCTTGTGCTGTATTATATGATTAGCGGATGCAATTAAACTCCTCAAAAGCTATAATTGCAGCCTGGTGCAGTTTGTTCTTAAGTTATTCTGCTATGACCCCCACGTCCTCTGAGGTTCGTGGAAATCCATGTTTTTTTGCCCCGTGGCTCACGACTACTGCTTTGAATGCTCCCTCTCCATTGGCTCTGATATCCTGTCACTGTTAACAGCCCTCTCAGTTAACAGTCCTGAGAGTTTGCTGTGTATTGTAACTTTAACTTCCCCTTCGGCAAAGAGAGAGACAGGCTATTTTTGATGTACGGCTGAGTCTCCCCACGGCCCTTATGAAAGAAGAAGCAGCCCCACACTTAAGACATGGCATCATTTGATAAAAATCACCCTGCCTCCGGTTGATGAGTTGCGGAGAGAAAGAGGAATTGTGGTGCCAGGGCAGATTGAAGGTGCTCCCAAACTGCAGCCACATCAGATAAGAGGGAGCGAGCCGAACCAATCACGGAGGAACACAACAGACAGACGGAGACGGGGGGTGGGGGGGGACAAAACCGGGGGCACGGAGTCGGCCGGCGGTATCCACAGGAGTGATCAAGACCAATTCATTAGGGCCCCGGTGAAGAAAAGAGAAGGAGGGGGGGAAAGAAAACAGACTCCCCTTTTAATCTCCTTCCCTTTTGCTCTGTCTTCTCTCTTAACGAGCAGGAGGAGAGACGGGTGGTGTACGTGGGGCGACTGAGGTCCAACTGCACCCGGACGGAGTTGAAGCGCCGCTTTGAAGTCTTCGGCGAAATTGAAGAATGTGCCGTGAACTTGAGGGACGATGGGTAAGGCTCCAGGACTTTGTGTGAATTTGTGTGTGTGTGTGTTTCTGTCCGGCATCAGTTTGTTAGTCTAGAATAGGGCATGAGAAGATATTTATCTCTAATGATAGTAATAATAATTGAATGCAGCAGACAAAACATTCAGCAAAGATGAGTATATTTAAGACAAAGACGGCCCATTTGCAGTCTCAGAGCGTGTCCTGATTCATCTACTTCTCGGCCTACCAAGCCCCAAAGATACACATTTATTGATTGTCCTTTGCATATAAATAGAGTGATCATCATTTATGACAAGGCCGCCTGTTTAGTTATTGTTGCCCCGCGGCGGCCCCGCCTGACGTCTCGCTTTCTATTTCTGACCAGGGACAATTTTGGCTTCATCACGTACCGCTACACTTGTGACGCCTTCGCCGCCCTTGAGAACGGACACACCTTACGCAGGTCCAACGAGCCCCAGTTCGAGCTGTGCTTTGACGGACAAAAGCAGTTCTGCAAATCGCATTACACAGACTTGGGTAAGTGCAGCTTTGTTGTTCCCTGCATCAGCCCCCCCCCCCCCCCCACCCCCCCCCACCCCCACGCGCAGTCGGGCAGTGTATCCGCCGCCGCTCTGAGGACTGTCATAGAAAAGAGTGGAGGAGGAAAAGCGGGGAGGGGGAATAAAACAGCAATAAAAACCTTAAGAAAGAGGCTTGAGTAATGCCTCCCGATCAAAAGAAACCCATCTCGGTGCTGGTGCAGCTTTGAATGTGTCCACCGGGCATTTGTGGCTCAAAAGGGCAAAGAGAGTTCAGAGGTCAGCCTGTGAGCTTTCTGAGAATAGAGCTCCATTTCCTCCCTGCTGCTTGTGTCTTCAGGAAAACGAGGCAGACTCCATTACTCATACGGACATGGGACGCTCGTTTTGGGGCCGTGGTGATATGGAAAAGCAAGACATTAGGGAGAACGATAGCACTCGGAAGCACGTGTGCAGCTGTGCATACCGTGTGTTCTCTCCCGCGCTGCGTGGGGTGGGAAACACTTTGAGAGGCGAGGATGGAAATTACCTGGAGGAAGACGGCGCCAGAACAAAGACGAGAGTGGAGGCGAGGTGAGGAGGAAGAAGGTGGGAGCAAGGTTAAGTCCCGGCAAACCCTCCCTCCCTCTCGGGCGAGGTTCCCATCTGTCGCCAGCTGTTGCGGCTCTGAAATGTGGTGGAGCCTTGATGTGGCACGTAGGGGTCATTTACATAGAGGGAGGGTCCGCAGCGTGCGTACATACTGGGTTTGTCGGGAGTCTGGGGATCATGGAAGGCTGGAGCGGAGCAGAATTCATTAAGCAATTTCATAGAGTAAAGGTGCAGAGATGTAGCCGATGCGTGCACAGCTTCTATATTGGTCAGATACCAAATCCCAGATAGAATACTTTGCTCAAATGTGAGCTGAAGGCTGGATGACGTATTTGATAAATAATGCAGGCGATCTGTGAAATCAAGGCTTTCTCCTCTGGCAAGATTCCCTCTTTCTGACATGTGGATAAAAGAGGGTATTCTAGGATTCTTTTCTTCTGCAGAGGTGGCAATAATTGAGCAGCCATATTGAAAGTGAAGCGAGACGGGCCTCGTTATGTTAAGCACGGCATGGCCAAAAAAGATCGTCTCCCCCATTACGGGACATATCAGATATAAGACACATATTGACATGTGTAGAATGTGGGGTCAAGAATGTGTAAGGCTTTACCACACCGGGGTCAACAGGTCACTCGAGAGAAAATGAGCACTTTCCCCCGATAGATGAAGCCGTTACTATACATTCTCAAAACTCATGCTCCGAGCCATCTTCTTTTTAAGGGCAAACACGATGAGGGATTGAAAGCGCGGAGAGACGGCTGCTAATCCCAAAGCCTCGAGGACAGACATTATGCCGAGATTGACTAATCAGTCTAGCGGAATGGAAAGGGCCTTCGTTGGACCCCCTCTTTGTCAGGAACTGGCTATTTCGGTCGTCCCCACACTGATAGCGCGGGAGAAAGAGATTGAGAGGACGGGGGGATCTTATAATAGTGTGGTATCCAAACCTCTCCCCGTCTTCTCAATCTCGTTGCCTCCTCCTCCTCTTTTTTTTTGTTTTCTGAGACATGTCCATTAGTTAGTAAGTAGAGCGCCAGGAGATTTTTCATCCCTCAAGGTGCGCAGTGTGACGCAATCTAGCCCTCGGCCGTTGCATTAGATCACGACTGGCGTCTCCTAGCTGCCATGGTCATTCCCATTTCTCAGAGCGCTCCAAGTCTGCTGCTGGGCCCTTTGGGGGGCCCATTTGTGAAGCTGTCTGTTGGCAGAGATAAGATACTCTTTATGTATTATCAGGTTGATCAGGAAAAATGGCACAAGGATACACTTTCACATCTATGGCCCACTCCCACCAGAAATACTCCCACTACATGAATGCATCGGTAGTAAAATAGGTTGCTACTGTACATAATTACAGCAGCGTGTGTTATCCTTCTTTTTTTTTTATGTCACTCATGTGTCTGTGGGAATTTGGCAGAACGGCACAAATTGTAGCCAAAGACGGGAAACATTCACAGAGCAGTCAGTTCCCTTAAGAAGCCACATTTAAATTCACTGGATACTGATTTTTATTTGGAATTTTCACCAAGATCTATGAATTATTCTTACAAAAATCCTTGATCCGCACCCAAATTCAAGGGCTTCTTCTTTGGGTCGCGCCCCACAGTGTTTGCATAATCCTGCTAACTTGACAAAACGAATGCGAACCAAAACATAACGGGAATTCTGTCCAACGAGTCTCATTGGAACACAAAGACGAATCTCTGCTTTTTTTATGTGGATTTTCAAATCATGTTTCTAACCATGATCCTGTCCCCCCCACAGACTCCCACTCGGACGACTTTGATCCAGCCTCCACGAAAAGCAAGTACGACTCCATGGATTTTGACAGCTTGCTGAGGGAGGCCCAGCGCAGCCTGAGAAGGTAACCAGTGCCGTGGCGCCTGAGGGGGACGTCCTATACCTCACTGTTGTCTCTCGCTCCTTGGACGACGAGACCACCAGAAGTTTTACACTCTACGTCATAGAGTATATAAGAGTTAAGTCTATAGACCTATATCACTATAAATGAATATATCAAAAATAAAGTTTACATGAACATAGCTGCTGAAGAGCGGGGGTGGGGTGGGGGTGGGGGAGAGACATTGCATTGTGGGAAAAGCCAGTGATCCCTCAGAACCCGGTGCACTTGTTCGGTGCACTCTACTGCTGTACAACCATCAGTGGATGAAGAAGAAGATGAAGCTACTTTTTTTCTCCGAGTACTACAATACCCACAATTCTTTGGGGGTGAAGACATGCAGCTTGTTCAGCCAGATCTGTTTTTCTTCCAATTTTTTTATGAGTTTTTTTTGCTGTTGATTTTTTCTCTCTTTCTTCTAAATGTGGCGTTTGGATCTGGTGTTACATTGCAAACAAAGAGTAAAGGGAATTGCATCTTGGAGGTGAGATTCTCGAGGTTAACACTGTCGTCTACATTTTGAGGAGAAATGTAGCCGTGTATTTACAAAAATGCTCTAAAAAGGAATATTTTTATTTTCTGTACATATGGGATAAAGTTCTTTATTTGTTACAGCTATGCACTGTAAAACGCAGCCTTTTTTAAAGACGAGGAGAACATTTCTTAATTCAGAATGTCGATCTGTTGTAGTTACAATACTGTAAAACATATTGTTCGCCTACGTGACGTTTGAGAAGACATGACATGATTGTAAAAAAAAAAAAAAAAAAGATGAAGAAGAAGAACCAGATGTGTCCTGTTGCTCATTTTGAGGGAGCATGTGAACAAACGTCCTTTTTTAAGTTATTTTGTTGGGCAAAAACAGTCAACCATGTATAGTTTTCTCTCTTTATAAAGTTTCTCAATCAGTGTTTTTGCTTATACAACCAGTGTAAAATGCATTTTTAACGTGTTTTTCATGATTGTAAAAAAGGTACCCCATTTTTTTATCAATGATTTCTGAAGCAATCAGTATATATATATATATATATATAGATATATATATATAGAGAGAGATATATATCTGGGTTTGATTTCCTTGCTTTGTATGGTTTTTGTTTTGATTACCTTCACTGACAAAGAACACTGCATTCAAATCGTTTCAATCATTACGAGACACATATTTATCTATTTATTTTAATATTAGAATCAACCACAAACAAATATTTATGGGCTCCAGCTCACGTGGCGCACCTCATGAGATTTATTTGCTATTTATTCTGTCCGTTGATTTTTTTGTTATTTAATGTGTTAATCACTAGACAGGGTGGACAATAAATGCTTTGGTGGGGGGATAATACGACCTTCTATGCCTTTCCGAAACAATCAGAACATTCAGAGAATCACTCCGGCAGCCAGCCCCTCATCGTTTTCAGCGATTCCTGTCGCCGCTGTCAGTCAGAGCTGCAGCGCGGCGCCGGTTTTCCTTTCTACACTCTCGAGAAGCAGAACATGAAGCAATAAAAATGATTTTGCAGGAATTTACTTGTACCGCTCCTAAACACTTTGTTGTCATCGCTCCACTCATGCTTGATTATGTGAATGCCAAACAAAAGTTTACAATTTCCTTTTCCTGAATTTTTTAAGATCTTGTATTTGATGTACAAAATACATATACATATATACATATATGTGTATATATATATATATATATATATAATGATGCTACTTATATTATTCACAATAATTACAAGATAATTAATAATAACAATGATAATAATATAAATGAAAGAAAAAAAACTATATAAAAAGCAATAATTTATTTTTCAAAGTTGTATTTTACCTCTTATTGTTGTGTGTTTTTTGGACGTGACCCATTACCCAGTCGCTGGTAGCTATAGGACAATGCCATCCCGGCCTCTCGCCCATTTCGTCACCGTGACCTCGCCGCGTGCAGTAAACACTTGAATGTCCCCGCCCCCCCTCCGATCACCACCTCCCCCTCGCTCGCCCCTTTAAGATGTAGCTGAGTCTATGTGATTGTAATGCACGCATTACGTTGTGACACCTGTGCAAACGTGACCGACTCCTAGCTCTCCGGCCTTGTGTGTGACAAAAAAAAACAACCCTTGTGGAGTTGAAACTGTTTTGTTGTGTAGTGCATGGCGCAGCAGCGTACACGCCCCTTTGGGTATCTGCCTCTCAGCTGTCTTAGCTGGCAGATTTTAAATGACATTCTATAAGCCTAGGGAAAACTACTCAACGACGTATCGCATGCCGCGCCACTTTTCCGCTTCCCACCGCCGCCTCCGCCCGCCCCGCACTCACAGTCCAGATTTCACATCTCCGTCGACATGACATAAAAGGTAACCTTGCGGCTTCTGGTTCAATTAATATCCTGTTTTGAGCGCGCGCCAAGTAACGACAGAAGAGGCTTCCATCACAGGAAGGCCAAAAAAAAAATGATCACAGGCTTCCTTTCATGGGTTTTGACTGTGGAGACAAGAAGCGGCTAATTTTTATGATGCAACGAGGGAAAAAATTGGTCAAAGGGAGAAGGATATGAAAACAGAAAACCCTTCACCTGGGTTTCCAGTCATTGTTTTTTTACTTTCTTGCTGTCTGTATGGCGTTATGGGTAATGGTGTCGTGTCCCATTTGATAGATGTGGCTTTAATCATTGTAATAAAAAATAAAAAAAAAGCTTTGTAAATTGCCTAGAGTAGCAATATATTATAACACCTTATGGTTCAAATTTCAACTGTGGCGGACTTTTTAATAATGTGACCTACTGAGGACTTTGCCACTGCTTTGTTGAGTAATCATGTTTCTTTTGGAAGGACAATATGTGTACGAGCAAATGTATCTATGTACGTCTGAGTTTGTGTTTTTTCGGCCAGTGTGTGTGTGTGTGAGTGTGAGCGAGTGTGTGTGTGTGTTCGCGGGGGGGGAGTCGTTGTGGGTTGTTACCTGTTTGTGTCCTATCCACGTTGCCTTCTGCCAAGTCCTTACCGATGCCTTTGTGGTTCTACCTATTGTACGACTTTCTTGTGAATTTTATTTTTTATGTGCAATTCTCATCAGCCTCACCATGCCAATAAAGGGAAATGTGTTTGAAACAAAAAAAATATTTCGTTGCCTTCCCTGTTAACCTCCTCCCCCTGTGTGACGACTTCCCCTTAATCAAGAGCTGTTGCGACACTTTCGGTCGCTGCTGTGAAACGATGATTATCATCTCTCATTGCTTTCAAGGAGACATCCTCAGAAGTGTTTTGAGGAAAAGAAGAAATTCGGGAAAGTTCTGACAACAGTGCATGTTTGTTAGTCCGGATCCCACAATAAATCCGTCCCCCCTCGCCCCTGCATGTCTGTATCAAAGTGTTAAGTGAAGGCTGACGGGCGCGGGAGGAGCGACACGAGCCGGTCCTCGCCACATCTGTCCCTCTTTCTGAAGTTCCCCACCCCCCGCCCCCCGCTAATAAAGAAGCTGGGCTTAATTCAGGGCAGCTTCCGCTCTTTGATATTCATATCACCTGGGAGAGAGAACACGAGTCTTTGTCTGTGTCCACAACTTGACTCCACACCATGAGTCTGCAAGTTAATTAAAAAGTTGGGGGGAACAATTTCATTAGCACAATGGAGAGCCGTAGTGAGTTGATGGCGTGCTTGATATTCAGTGGGGCTTCATTATGACTATAACAGCCCCCCCCCTCTTTTTTTTTTTCTTCTCTTTAATACACTCACACACACACACATTGTAGCCTCAGAGCCAGGATCACAGCAGGAGCTCCGACCGTACTCCCTTTTTTTTTCACTGGCGCAAAGAGAAATATGGGAAGAATGTGCATTAAACTTTAAGGTTGGGGGTCTGATTGTGTTTTTTATTAAGGCCGCTGTTTAGCCCCGGAGAAGAGAGCGGCTGGCTTTCATTTCGGCATGGCTGCCGCATTACAGCGGGAGGTCTCCTCCTGCTTGCCCTTTCCGCAGAATGAAACTGTCCCTGGAAATCTTCCCCCCCCCCCCCCCCACGCTCCCTGTCGGCTTTTTTTCCTCTCTCACCCACCTCTCTCTTTCCATCACGATAGGATTGCTTTTTTTTTTCCTTCTTTTTTTTTGTTATCTGTTATGTGTCTTTTTTATTATTAACCAGCAGATAAGCAGCTATCTCCACTCCAGTTAGAAGTAAGTGGTAGCCTTGGAGATAATGGGGTTTGATGGGGCCGGGCTCTCGGTGGGACAAACACAGAGTCGCGTACAGCTCTGTATTTTTTTGGCATCTAGCAGCGGCGGCGGCTGAAATCCTGAGCATGCCACTCGACCACTCGGCCCTTTTAGCTTTTTTTCAACGATGTGGCGAGAACGTGCAAATAGTTTTTCCAGAATTTTTGGTGGCTTGACACTCGAAAATGAAATCCTGCAAAATGTCACGCTATCGGTTCTGCCTGTCTTGGTATCACGAAAGCAGGTCGGGGTGTGGTGAAAGAAGCAGCCTCGGATAATAAGATTAGATTACCTGAGACTAGTTAATTAAAGTCTATGGGGTGGAACATGAGCGATCCTTCCGGTAATTCACTGTAAAGAGGACTTTTAGATTCTCAGCGTTGTGTTAAGAGAACAAATTCCCCTTCTGTATCAATGAGGTAACGACTGACAGTGAGGGAACAACATTTATCTCCTCCTCTATCCAATAATTAAAGTTTGGTGACACTGATTATCTCTGACTACGAGGCTGGCAGACAGAATAAAAACAAGATTATAGTGGTGCCAGAGCCGGAGGATTATAGGGAGCGGCTGGTGAGGACAAAATAACACGAGAGAAGTGATGCCGCGGTGTCTCCGAGGTTCTTTTTTTATTTTGTTTATTTTTTGCCTCCAGTGTCCCTTCAAGGTTTCTCTCTGCTCAACCTCCTTTTCCCACTCTCTCGCCCGCTTTCTCTCCGTCCCCTATCTTATTTTTTATTTTTAGAAACGATTCCATAAAAGCTTTGTGCGCAACCCTAATCTGTTGCCAGGCAGACGTCAGCGCTCCCGGAGTGCTGAGGCGAGAGCGACAAGACTTTGCTGGAACTGGTGGGAGAAGCGTCCATGATATCATGGCTGCCGTAGCTTCGGGGGCGCGCGGGGGGGGGGACGCACCAATCAGACCGCATGTACATGCCGAGGATGATCTGTTCGGTCACGTGGCCTGCGGCGCAAATGTCGGTCACGTGACCCGATAGCTCTCGTTTGATCGTAGGAAAACATTTTTCCTGTGGCAGTTTCTGGAACCGTCATCTCGCATGAAACAGCGTTTTTTGTCCCAGACACGAGAGCAGAACAACCCACGACATGTTGCTTGGCTTCCATTCATCGGAACGCTTCTTTGGTAGCACTTTTTTTTGGTCCCCCCCCCCCCACACACACACACTCACACACACAAGTCCTCTATCGTATGCCACCTTATGGGGAGAGATAATGACAGTGCTATTAAAATCACAGTCTCCCTATCCGGCATTCTAGTTTCAGCAGTTTCTGCTGTTAAAGAGTAATGAGGAACAGAAGGACAGTATTCTCCCCCGCCCCCCCCCCCCCCAAACTATCAACTTTGGGGACTGAACGTATTCTTCGCTGGATAATTAATGGCTACAGACAAATGGTGGTTGATTGAGCGACTCATCCCTCTATTTTCAATCACCATCTGCTGTGTGTTGCTGGCAAAAAACAATGTTAATTACCTCGAGTGTGCCCAAGACGTGGCGTATTAATTAGAACAACAAAAAGGGGAAACCTAAAAGATTCCACTGTTGGCGTCTGTAATGATGTGTGTGGGTCTGCTGTGTGTGTTCGTATGGATTTTGTTGATGGATTAGTGGAAGAACGAGATCCAGAAGGCAATCATTTGGTGATTTGGCCTCTTGATCGTTTGCTAACGGAGCCCCGGAGCCCCGGTGCACTCGCGTTCGCCTGCTTCCCGTGCCCCGGAGGCGGCGGCCGGGCCTTTGAGATCGCAGGGGGGCCGGCAGCTCTCACACATGAGGGGCCTCGGAGGAAGGAAGTGTCTTCACCGGGACTGCAGGACAGGGAATTTGGACGAAGTGGGATTGGCTCGATGTGACAAGGCTGCGGTGGAGCCCAAAACGACCCGTGTCCCTGCTAACACACCACGAGAGCTCAGGTGGTGAGGGTGTGTCCAGGCCCGGGCATCAGGGCGCCATTCGCTACGAGCTGCTGCAGAGAGCCACGTGTGAACGCGATGATGTGAGCAGCATATCGTCGGTAATTATTCGGCAATCATGGAGTAGCATCAATAACAATTAGCATAATTCCCATGACTTCAGTGCTTAATGACTGTATTCAAAGTACTGACAAATCAAATATGCCTGTTTCCGTCATCCATATAAGTCATTTACAGGCAGTTGGAGAAGCTTGATTAAAACAACAAGTACTGTAGATAAAAGTAGAATGGAACCGAGATTATAAAATTACTTAAACCTCAGTTTACACCGAAGAAAACACTTCATCACCACAACCTTCTTTAGATCAATGGGAGTAGAATATTTTTTGCTTGTTACCCTTTTAGGAGTTTATGAATTATTTCCTAATCTCCGATATATATTCATAAAATAAATGTCTTTGTCTCGGGCTCATTTTGGTACTGCTCCGTTACATCTGTATACGTAAGCTTTTAGCAAACACGGACAAATGGAACGTAGAGGATAGACAGAAGGCTCGTTTCATTTCTGTATCTAACATTGGGCATAAGTGAGCCTGTAGGAGTTAAAACTATTTTACATGAATACAATTAGATTATTTGAAACTTTGAAAAATATATAGGGGCATATTTGGATAATTTTGGGTTGCAAAATCTTTTTATTCTTATTTCCCTTCCCCCAAATCAACCCTGGACCTCTTCAATTAACCCTGTGCGCACTTGTGCGGGTTCTAATCCCTAGTTAGGCAACCACTGCTTTAGAAAAGATGAAAGGCTCGCTATCTAGTTTTTATTCCTGTTATTTAAACTGTCCTCTCCTAGTTTGATCTGGTCTTCATAATGGCTCCATTCAAGCATCCCTGACAAGATGGCTTGGAAAGAGAGAACAGCTGAGTGCTCTCTCTCCCTAAATATTCCTTCTCACTGTCTCTTCTCTCTCTCTCTCTCTCTCTCTCTCTCTCTCTCTCTCTCTCTCTCTCTCTCTCTCTCTTATCTCCTCCTTGTATTCTTTTTCTTTAGCAGAGTGGGCTTGGCGGATCGCAGAGTTGTGTCTAAATCTAGGTCCCAGCTACTTTGGCTCCACGCAATCGCACTTACTCCGACACAAGCAGCGAACGAGAGCATCGCTCCCTGTTTCTCAGACCCCGGCTTGAACCCATGTATCAGACGGCAAGCTGTCACAACAGGGCGGCATGGCCACATGGACAGTTATTGTTTGTTTGCACTATTTATGTCAATGTACAGTCTGCGGCAAATGGCACCGTAATGCAATCACTCATCCTTGCCGTCCCGCGCTCCTGTCCATTAGGCTAATGATAGTCTCTGAGTGTCCTGGGTTCCCTGGCTGTTGAAGTCAAGAGGAGAAAGTAGGGAGGCCGCTGCTTGATTGGAGAGTTGTGGTCAAATTCCAGTCTGCCCCGCAGTGCCTTTGAGCATGAAGATGTAATTCCTTGCATTTCCAAAGAGGTTACTATCACAGGAAGAGGATGGGGATGGGCTCCTAATGTGAACTTGTCAAATGTTAAAATGTTGTGTCTTGCAAACTGCATGTTCATCTCTGACAAGTGCGTCACACCGAGGATGCTGGAAGTGAAGGGATGCTGAGAGGTCTGTGGCATCCTAGTGGTTAGTGGCTGTAACTGCAAGGGGACAAAAGTTGTGTACCGACAATTCTTATAAAGTTTCCTGTACAGAATCGTCTGCAGAGAATGACAGAAAAGTTTTTTATATTTCATACAGAGGAAACGTGAGGAAACGACACATAGAAGAAAACCCTATGGAAATGATTGTCTCCATTCCAGATTCAGGGGGTTGAAATAACTTTTATATTTGTATCTAGTTATACTGATGATTTTGGAATGAAGTGTAATTTGTACGTTTGATGTTTATTGTGACTCCTGACTGGACACATGTGAAAGAGAAGAAATCACACAATTCATGTGAGGATTCAGTTCCGGGTTGTGTCATTAGATGAAATCAGCTGCTCTGTTGTTTTTATATTAAAGTGGGTGTGTCCATGTGCAGAGTTTTTATAGATGTTTCCTATGATAAAGGAGGTAAGTGAGGAAGCATTGAAAGGAAGGTTCCTAAGCAAAATTAACCATTTGAATGCAGCCTTTGTTTGTGTGTTTTTTCTTCTACTTCCTGTTTAGGAGGAAGTGGAGGGTTAGCAGCTACACCTGAACCCATTTCTCTTGATGTCTGTAAAAAGATGGCTGGAGCCCTGGGTTGTTTCTCCTTCACCTCAGATGACAGGTGGTGTTTTGCTCACATTTCTGGAGAAGTGACTGTTGGTTAAATTAATTGAATTCAACTTAATTTACCTTTAATTATATGTGTGGCCTCCCCTGTTGTGTCATGAGGCTGCACCATGGACTGTTATCACACAGTGCTGCTTTGTTATATATATATATATGTATGCTAACATGCAAATGTACAGCTGGTATATTAGCTTGATGGAAATAGGTCAAATAAATAAAAAGTATAATCTGTAAAAAGCTTTCAAAAATGAGAGAAAGAATCAAACAGAACAGTGGAAATAATGAAATAAAAATAGAATACAACTCAATGTTGGTTTGATCTTATGGAATAGTTAAAGACACTCAATCTTGTTTTAAAAAATTTACAAATGTTTATGCTAATCTATTAGCGAGGAGAAGATAGTGTTTTCGCTTAAGGGAGATAGTGACCTGTTGGTGGCGCTGCAGGGAAATGTGAGGGTTCATCATCTGGGTACCTTGAATGTCTGCATTCCATTCAGTTCTTATAGTTATATTTGCAGAGTGGATCAAAGATGTGACCACCTAACAAACCAAACATTCCCAATGATATCATCATACTGTTGATAATCACTCATATGCTGTGACCAGTGTTCGGTTGCTGAGGACAGCTTGAAAACATTTAAAATAAATTCAGTTTGTTCAAGAACAGGAGCTTATTGTAGTAAAGGTCAAATGTCTGACGTACATTGTGAAAAAGGAAGAATGACCAGTGTGATGGGTCTGTGATTCGCTGCTCTGATACATAAATAGCATCAAATCAAGGCGATGTCCTGTCAAATTAATTACTCATTATCACCATTTATCCAGTTAATCCTTATTTTAGGGGCACCATTGCATCTCAAATGTCAGTGTTATCCCCAAGCATTACAGATACGTTTTGCAATGGAACTTTCCTCTGTGCTCAACACTGTAAGAAATTTCTGTCCAAATCGTCCCGACTAACGTGCATTAAAATGCACGGACAGCCGAGCTATAATTACCAGGCAAAAATACCCCGTGCCTTAATCCACATGGTAATAACGCAATTAAAGTGGTGTTTCTTGGACTTGGTAATCTTCTGTGACAAGGCTTACAATTCAATTAACCTCGTTTTACCACTTTGTTTCAACTTCCTGTGAGGCTAATTTGCTTTAAAGTTATTTCACTTGCTGTAATTAGGCCTTAAGAAACATCCAATTCTCAATTATCAGTTATTTATGTCAGTAAAAAAAACACGCTGATTTCCAGTGGATGGGCTCTGCTCGTATCCAGCAGCATGCCTGAGAGGAAATTCCACCAAGTCTGGCTCCTAACATAATCATAGCTTTGTCATTTTGTATAATATTGTCCTGGCTTTATTGATCGCCACTGATGTGCTTGACTTGTTGTGCCCATACACAGTGACCTGAAATGCTGCAGTGCCGCACAGCCGCTGCACAAAATTCACAAAACGATGCTCAGTCGACTTGAATAAGGAGACTAATGTTTTCAGTGTAGAAAAACAATACGATCTTCTACTTTTCCTTTCGCTCACATTGTCTGCTTTGTAAATTTGGGCGCACACATGATGGCGAGAGTTTCCGTCCTGATACAATTTACGATAATCTCATAGTACAACCGGAGCTGCACTCCTCCTGACATCCACCAAAGCCAGCCACGGATCTAACCCATTTAATCACTCCTTTCTTGTTCTGTTTCTAAGCTCATGCTGGCCGTGACATATTGAGCCGGCAAACTTTCCATGTTCTCTCAGAGAAGGTCATTGGGCCAGGCCCAATCTAGCCTCTGAAACTGAGCCAAGATTTCCACTGCTGTCGTTCAGATTAGTATTAGACGTGAGCGCCTTTCCTAAGCAAATCAGACAGTGTGAAGGACGGAGCCATTCTTCCATTCAAGCACGCCCGCTTCTTGTTAAAGGGAGACAGGGCAATAAGTTGTAGGACAAAGAGAAGTTTGTGGGAAGTCTTCGCATTTCACGAAAGCTTATTTTTAAATGTGACAAGCCGGTTTGTCATGTCAGTCTAAAAGCAATTGAATTTAAACACAGAAGCTGCCTGTGGACATAATGCACGTGTCAGGGAGTGAAAAGTGGCGTTGTTATAGGTTGGAGTAATTTGCCTTTTGTGGGAAATGCAAATAGAGCTTTTAATGTCGAATCAGTCCCGAGGAATCGTGGTCACATGCTGCTCCCGAGCCGGTTGAGGACAATTTCACGGCGGACTATAGCACAATCAGATGCAGGGATTTTCCTGGCCCACACTGGTGCAGCCCGGCACACACAGAACTGAATGCAGACACATGATACAAGGGCAACAGGATGTAACACCCCCCCCCCCCCCCCCCCCCCTGCTGAAGGACATCAGGGGACACACAGCGTCCTGTACAGATACGTGAGAGCGGCACGCCGTGTCTTCTCCACGAATTTGACACCATTTTTTACATAAGGGCGACGCACTGTAATTCAAGAGTTTTGCTCAATGCCGAGCGAGCGGCAGCGAGGTTGCTGGGTGGATTGGTATCGATTCAGCTCGGCAGGGCTTGGAAGGACAAACCTGCACCTGGACTCATTCAGTGGTGATTGGAGGGTGGCGCCGTGCCCACATGCACACAACCCAGCTGACGGGACCCACTTCTGCAGTGGGGGAAGTTAGCAATCAAGAACTTCCCCCGACTTGTGGCTCGATGCTTTATCTCTTTGTGATTTCACAATAAACTTGCAAACATCCAGAAGCGGGATATGTCCCGACACGCGCTTAGTCGACATCCAAACGAGAGGCCACAACATGATCCGACACCGTTAAGTAGGTTGAGTGTTTATGTGATTATTTCCCACAGTCTCACAAAGGTCACACTTTTTGTTTTCGCAGATTTGTGCGACTTAATTGGACGTTACTCAAGTCTCCTGTTGTTTGTTTGGTTCCTTGAATTACTGTTTCCCCCCTGATTTGACTCGGGGGTTTTCAAGAAGCCTCCTTATGTATTTGCTCTCGCCTTGTTATTGCACCCTCAAGCCTTTAAATCCGAAGCAGTAAAAAAGAGTGAGGACAAACATTTGGCTTGCAGTGTTTTCAGCGAGACGAGTTAAACACCATTCAAGATGTCTTTATTGTCGCTGTACCTGTACCACGAGGGAAAGTTTGGATCAATATAAGCCATATGTCTGTTCATATAAAGTTCTCGTCATAACCTACAGGGTAGAAAAACAAATTAAGGCGTATAAACTTTTTTTCTCTATATAAGCCACTGCCTTCAAACAGCTCTTAAAACAACAATTATTCTTTTCTCTCCCGCTCTCCCCTGTCCGACTCCCATCTTTAGATCCCCTGTCTGCTGAGTTGTTGGCAATGCCGAGTGGATGCTTCAGTTTTGGGATTATGTCAATGCCCTCGGCAGATGCTATTGCATTACATAAAGAGATATGCCATGCTGGAGAGGCCCTCCACTCACTCCTAATGCGTGCACTCTGGCCACGGGCAACGACTTCACATCCAGTCCCGTCACTGACAAGGCAAACAAGGATTCTGGGAGCGTTCCCAAAGCTGTTTTGCATTACTTGTCAAAGGTAAAAGTCGGACTGTGTTACTTGATACCTGACAAACTCAAAGAGAAAAAAAAAAGGAGCTTTGATATACTGTATATCACCTTATCGGGAGCTTTGGGGCAAACACATTAACAAGCCGATTCCTTAAACGTTCTTAATACGCGTCACATTTTTTAGCAGTTTCTATTCTAAGTTGAGACTGTGCGTGCTTGTACTGCAGACTCTGACTGTCAGTTCATCCGTCTGAGGCTCAGTGCAGCTTTGGGAGCTCTTAACTCACTTGTCTTTTCTTTTTTCTTTTTTCCCAAAACAACTAAATAAGTTGTCGGGTCGTACGAGGACCAGGACCTCGTAGCTTTTGGTCTGTCCCGACTCGTTGGAGGTCGTCAGGACACTGGTGCCGGGGACCGACTCTTGGTCGTCATCCACCGTGATAGAGTGCACAAGATGAAACAGTCAAATGTCAAACCTGATGCCCGTTCTCCCCCCTGACACCCGGGGTTTGACAGCTCGGGCCGATACGGTGAAGCCTCACCTGACATCAGAGAAAAGGTTGAAATCTTTATCGTAAGATATCAACTCTTGGTTTCCACAGACAGAATGAACAGTAGCACCAAAAAGGGGACTGGCAATTTATACTAAAGAGTTCAACTTTTCTTATCGGCTTTGTGTGAACTCTGGAAAATGTTGTCACAGTTTGTCACGTGCCCGGTCCTGTACATCGGAATCTCTTCAGGGACAGTGTGAACAGAAGGAACATTAGCAGCTACTAATTACTCTTTAAATGTGGGCTACATATGGCCACGTAATTGTTTGCAAGGAGACTTGTAACGTAAACTTAATACTTTGAGGACAAAGCTGTAAATGTATATTATAACTGTTAAAGGCTAATTTATGGTGCCTTTGTGTTAGAAAACGATGACGTCCGTTTCAAACAATGGAACCGATCGCTGCCCACGTCCTTCTGCGCATCTTTTATTATGAGTTTGAGGCAATGCATCCACTAGAGGGCGACGCTGAGTTGAGACTTTTTCGAACAGCAACCCCCCATGGCCATGGTGGATGAGGTTAAGATGAACATTCCTCTTGAGAAAGAGGCTACAGCAGACGTTTGGTCTCACCGCAAAAACTTCTGCCATCGTTAAAATAGCTTTGTCGTGTCTTATCCACCGCCCCCTTGAGAATCCCAGTGGTACTGCTCCGCTTTGTCCGAATCCATAAGACGTGCACAAATACGGACGAATTAACGTAGAAAACACACAGAAGGCTCCGTCTGTGTTCGTATACATGTCTGACGTGAGCGTAACTGAGCCTTAAGAGGTGTCATCACAAAGCACTTTTTGGCTTTTTAGCATTTTCTTGCATAATTGCAATAAATGCTATAGCTGTGATGTCGGAGTATAGTTTGTTTTCTCCTGTTGATTTACCTATAGAAGATGAATGTTTTTCCCATAGTTCTGACCGTTCCACTGGCTCCTAACGCCCGGGTTTCTCCTGTGCTCTGTGTTTTGTGTTTTTTACGACAGGAACCGGGCGGCGCGGCTATTTTTACCCGGAGCCCACGAGTGAGTCCAACGCAAGGTGAAGCAGGGAAGGGGAGCGCAATTTTTGGGCAAACGTCTGGGAGCGCGACTCGGGTAACGTTAATCATCCCGACAGCAGACACATTAACTGCGCATGAAGCCGGGTCTCTGGACATCGCATGTGTTGTTCAAACACTGACAGAGTGTGTGTGTGTGAATCAGAGCTGCAGCCTGGGAAGGGCACGGCGTGTCTCTGGGAGTTTGTGTGTTTGTGTGTGAGGACAGTGGGTCTGTGCTGAGGTGATATACAATGCCCCTGACTTACTGTTGTAGATGAATTGCAGTTTGCTCAAAGCTTCTGCTGCCCCCCCCCCCCCCCCCCCCCAACCCCCCCGGAAGAATAAACTGTGTATTCCAACTCACTTTTCGGGTTGGGAAAACACGCTGATGAAAAAGGATGAGGCTACAGCGGCACACTCGGTCTTCGCGGCAGCCCCCCCACACCCCGCACACCCTCGTCACACACTAACATCATTACAATTTCAGTCCCGGCGCATTCTAACAAAAACTCTGCATATTTACAATGTGTGTGTGCATCCGCCATTGTCTTGTTAAATTTTTTTTTACTGTAGCTGCCGAGCTGAATGCAGTATTGCACCTTAATATGGCCCGGTATAAATGCCTGTACAGATTCGGAGAGTGCTGATGTGGCACATTTGACAGTGGGAAGCATCTGAGTCGGGGGGGGGGGGGGGGGGGGGGGGGGGGGGAGCGGCGCGTTCACCCCTGAGAGAGCGGGGGGCTCACCTTTTGTTATTATTTTCGGAGGCACCGATTCGTGCTGACCTACTTTGGGAGCAAGGATTGTTGAGGCACAGAGCGCCAATGCAAATGAAATCTGTTGCTTCCCGCCTGTTGGATTCCAGGCACGTGATGCAACCGGAGAAAAAAGTTAAATAATCCAAAACACGGATGCTATATACTTATTGCAGGTTCATGGACACTTGCAAGTGTTGCTTATCTGCAAACATTTGAAGTTACTCTGTGACTCTGTAGTTTCTGTAGGTGGTTTTGCTCGGTGAGGTTGTCGAATCAATGGCCTCGCGTCAGTTTTGAATTCCTGACAGCAGCCGGCCCGGTTTACCCACAAAACCTCACATAAACCTGTTCAGCATTGCAAATGACAGTGATCACGCCGCGACTTGAGCGTGACACTCCGCCGGCTTGACAGGTGGCTGTCAAAAAGTGCCTGTCATCCTGTCAGCCGACACGGCCCAGCCACTGCCATCAGCGTCGCGTGTTTTTTTTTCTTTCTTCCACGCGGCAGTTTGGTCTCGCTCACAGTTGTGCTGCGGCAAAGGAAGATAAGGATACTGTTTCTTTTTTTTTTTTATTTCATGTCATTTTGATGGGAGCCACGTAGCGGGGCTGGAGAGATTGTGTCCAATACTGCGACAAGTCTGCGATCAATACGAATCGCCAATACTTTCGGGGAAACTTTTTTTCTCTCTCTCCCTCTCTCTCTCTCTCTCTGTCCCCACACTTTTAGGGCTATTTTCACTTTTTCAACTTTTTCTGGTGCATTTTCAGTAAAGAAAAGCATCTCCAACCTTCACATCCAAGTGGATTGTTTCCACCAGTCTGTATAACATGCACTGCACCGACTCTAAAATCGCTTTTACCCCCTTTTGCATGTGGGCGCTGTCACTATCTTTTATTGCACACTATAAATGCAGACGCACTGTTAGCAAGTGGCTCTGTTTTTTGGGGCGGGGAGGAGAATCGGAATCCCGGAGTGTCGCCGGCATCCCTGCAGGGAATGGCGCGCTCTAAATGTGGTGTGGCCTTTGTAGCCATGTGTGAAATATGATTTGGTGAAGGATGTCATTTGAAAGAGCCCGGTTCTGCAGTTATGACAGCCCCCCCCCCCCCTCCCCCCCACCCAGCACACTCTTACGCCGTCTCACTGTCTCCTCTGCTGCCTCTGCATCGCCGCGTCACTATCTATCTATCCTTCACACATTCTCTCACACCTTTCCCCCCCCCCCGCTCACTCCTCACCTCCCAGTGGCTCTTTTTATTGGGCTGCTTTAAAGCCAGATGTTCCCGTGCTATGAACATGAGGAGGGGGGCATCCAAAAAGACTTGTAGCCTGAGAAAAGCCAACACAACGCACAATGGACTCACTCTCTGCCCCAGTCCCTCTCCCCATTTCCCTCCGACTCCACGTCTTCATTTTTCACATCCTCCATTTTTTATTCTCCCGTTTGCCTCCCAACATCTCACTCCACTCGCTCACTCACTCGCATTATGCACTCACAACACACCCACATAAACAAACTAACTTTCTCTCCCTTTCCTCCTCCTCCTCTGCCTGTCATGTAGTGACCTAGTTTTAAGTTGAACCAACAGTCTGATTTGAATTGGGTGGGGGGGGGGGGGGGGGGGAAAGAAGCTGTGTCTGTGATTCGGGGGGGCCGCCTTCGATACCGACTGCACCGCACGCCGGAGATGAGAGGTGCGATCTCCGTGGCCTGGCCCTGTTTTCAAACCCAGATAATACTCCCTCAAAATCTGATTCCCACAACGGCACACTGGCCTCTGTAATTGTCTGCACTTGAGCTGCAGTGGATTTCTCCCGCGCTGAACTTTTGCACAGCGCTGGGGAATGAATAATTCTATTCTTATAACCGAAAACTATCTCAGGCGCACCGTGCATTTTTATTCACCCCCGAATGTCCAAGTTGGAAATGTCAATTTGCCCGGCCCCTCTCTCTCCCCCCTCGACTATTATCAACGGCGGCTCCTATTTCTGCAGATTATACAGACATCGGTGTAAAGAGAGGAATAAAAATTGCCGCCGTGCTGAGTTTACGCCTGACAAACAACATCCACGCGGGGATCTGACACTGCAATTTGCACTTACACACAGAGGCAAATCCTAGCCTTATTCAGATACATTTCCAGTACAGGCCTATTTTGCAAATCAATCATGCAGCACAAAATAGTGGCGCAGAGGCTTATATTTTCCAACTGCCCAGAGTCGGAAAGCAGCAGCGGGGAGAAAAAAAAAAAGAGAAAAGAAGCTGAGATGTGGCAGGGTGTTTATGGAGAATATGAATGAAGGTAGCATGCAGCTTTTATGCCTCCTAATAAGCCCCCAAGGCTGGGGAACATTACGACACTACAGTTTTACAACCACTGATGGTCTGCTCAGAGATGTGCATTGTGCCTCTCTTGGGTGTGTGTGTGAGTGTGTCTGTGTGTCTGTGTGAGTGTGAGTCCTAAAAACAATCCCATGAATATCTGACCATGAATCAGGCTGCCAGATATCCTTTCACATGATACTCCTCACAAATGATAAGCTTGAGACAGAAACGTGTCTGTGTTAGTGCGTGTGCACGTTTATGCATGCTTGTGTGTGTGTGTGTGTGTGTGTGTGTGTGTGTGTGTGTGTGTGTGTGTGTGTATGCATGCTTTTCGGGTTCATCACCACAAATGGATTAGGATCTGACAGGCATTCAAATGAGCTGCTACGGTGGCATGATGAAATCATTACCCCTCGCTACAAAATTTTGCTCACATTAAGCAGACGTCTCGCTTGCTGATGCGTGCATGTGAATGAGGTTCCGCGAGAACGTGAACCCTAATCATGTCGCGTCACATGAGGTTTTTTCTATTTTTTTTTCATTTTGTCGTGGGTGTTTGTAGGTTTGCAGTTGTCTGGTGCGTGCCTGGCATGGCGACGGCGCAGTCCATCAGCGAGCCAACGAGGGGGAACTGACGCAAAACGCACGAGAAAGGACGGGGAAGTGATTTCTCTGACACAGATCTGAGATGAGGTTTGCAGCCATAACCAGGCGGCACCGGAGGAGCTAATTCAGAGTTATTGACATACGCCGGCGCTGTGTCTTGTGTTGCATCACTGCAGCGGTTCATTTTTCATATCCCTTCACTGGAGTGAAGTGTTGCACTGTCTAATTCTGACCATTTTATCTTTATGTTTGAATCAGGGGTGGATCCGAGGGTGGGGCCAGGGGGGGCTCTGGCTCCAGCTGAAATCGAATTGGCCCCTGAAGAGCCCCTGTCTTGCCAGTAGTCATTTCTTTTGAATGAACTAGTCTCTCACTAATAATTTTAACAATAAATATGACTATTTGTTCAGAATTCTTTTTGTCGTTAACAATGTGCTCAACAAGGACATTTAAAAAAATATATTTAATGAAATATGGCTTTGCTCAAAGCTACAGAGCTAACAGTTAACAAGGAAGGACTTAAATATGCATCTTACTGAATCAGGAATTACGCAGGGATGTTGGACAGAAACTCTGTGTGTAACGTCCCTGATTTAGGGTTAGAATCCTGGATCCATCACCGATTTGGCTCCATCTCTGTATGTTGGAGCGTTTTGTGTGACCAGAGGCCAAAGAATAAGTGTTTTCACCGGGTCACACCCGACTGTGACACGGCTAATTCATCCAGGTCGTCCTCGTGAGGCAGGTGGAGCTGGAAGCTGAGCGGTGGAGAGGCCGCTCACTGTTTGTGAAGTGAGGAGCACCGATTGGGGCCAGATTTGTTGGTGCGAGTTTGGATGTGAAAAAAAAGTCGCGTTTAGCATCGTCTCATCAAGCTGACGCACGTCCCTGTGAACTCTAACCGGTGTGTGAGCTCTTTGGTTCATGCACTTGCACCAAGAACCATTTAGTCGTCCAGTGTCGAGTTTCTGTTCTCTTGCAAAGTGTATATTATTTGTAAAAAAGGGCTGAATGTATTTCCTTCCACATTTCCTTCTACATTCATGGGAATTGACTCAAAACTGACCCATTTTATTGTGGTATCATTATTCTATTTCAATTGAAGCTGTGGATTGTATTTCCACATATACATTTATACCAGGCAAAAAGTAATGTCACATTTCTATTAAGGAAAGCATTCATTCCTGTACTGATGCTGTAACTAGAAGTCAGAAGAGTAAGCAACAAAAGACGGCATTAGAAATACTCCTGGACTTGGAAAAAATCCTTATCTAACCCGATTTGTATAGCTCGCACACTTCAAAGATGCTGCATACATTAGTTTTAGGGGCTGTTATTCAAATGGGTTGATCCCTTTAAGCCCTTCATAAGCATATTAATAGTATTCTGTCACACAAATGGCTTCCGGTCATTGAGGCATAATCAAACAATGAACTGCAGTGTGCCATCATAAACGGTTTAAAGCCCGGACAAAACAGTGTAATATTTATGTGTTGGAGCCATTGTTCTGCGTTGCATTATAGTACATGTCTTATTTTACTGTGTGTTGCTTATAAATGCCTAGCTGTGGCCGTTAATGACAATCTTAAGTGTGTACGTGCGTTCCTCGGTGCCTATTTTTCTTTTGTAGTAACATTTTGCCACAGCGATATATAAGAGAACCATCTTGGTTTCTTCAGAGTAAATACATTGATGTTTTTAAATTTCACTGAATTGGAACCACTTTGATTTTTAGGCACAAAACTCGCCCGCAGTACGATTATCATGCGGCAAAGCATATCTCCTCGGGATATCTGCTAAATCGGCACCCGGCAATTTTCCAGAAAGATTACACCCGACGCATGCTCCACGCTATCGGTTCAATCTGTGCAATTAGAACCTGAGCGTTGCCTCTTGCAGGATTCTTTAAGTGAAGCCGATATGTTTGCATTTTAATGTTTTTGGGGGGAGTGCCGCTTTGCAGGAGTTTCATTAAAAAGGCAACAATAGATTAACCGCGCAGAGAGATCAATTTCCTAAAACATCCGTTTGCACTGTTTGGAATAACTGGATGTTGTTGTTGATGGGTGGGGTTGTGTGCATACATTCCCAGTTGTATGCACATGGTGTGTACAGCATGAGAAAGACGGTTCAACCCTCTTGTTTGTGTGTGTACTCTGTGGTGTGCCGTGTTGAAATATGGATGGACGCTGCTGTGACGGTTCCTATAGAACCAGTGGGCCTCTGCCACTGAACCCAGGGCTTGCGCCGGGTCTTCAAGTCTAAAATTCGATCACCTGAATTTCCAAAGGCCTTTAAAAGTCTCAAATAAGTTCAAATATATCACCCTAGATCATAATCGCATTTAGAATAATTTCAAATTCACTTGTGTTGTGGTTTGAAATGATATCTTTCTAATGAGAGAGACATTGGCATGCTGTAATAAAACTCTAAACAAGACCAACGTGGTGCTGATGACTTCTCTCGTCTTGTCTGTAACAGAGAATATGTCTCTGACTGGAGTTTGCAAGCTAATGTAGCTTATTGAGGGTTGTTCTCTACTCTTCTACTTCACCCTGTGTTCAATTTTGATGAAGTATGCCCGCCCCCAATGACTGTCAGGCGCCGTGTACCTGTTTATCAAAATGGCACTCACTGATAGCACTTTGTAGTTTAGCTTTATTTTTGAGGAAATTGTACTGTCTTGTTGTTCTGTGTTAGTACCCTCGGGGTTGAATGCACTTATTGGGAGTTGCTTTGGATAAAAGCCTCAGCTAAATGAAATGTAATGTAATGTTATATTAACATTGAAGGTATTGAAGATCCAAATTGCACCAAATTCGATACCACTTGTTGGACGAGCTGGTGATGATTCAACATAGTAAATTACAGAGATTCAACATAGTAAATAACACGGGTAGGGGAGTTGGATCAAAACACAGTCACTGCTGTTCTCCAGCTCTGTTGACGTGGCTCTTTCATTCAGCTGCTACTGTTTATTTACCACGCAGTGCTGCACAGAGCTTGACGCGGGACATGCATCCTCTATATTCCCGCTAATGTACAAACACTCAGACAGTCGCATTTCTGTCTTAATGCTTCCCAGAACATGCCAGCCGATATATTCGATGGCTTCTTCTAAAAATATTTGGACTAGAGAGGATCGATGGAGGAGATCATTCCCATCCCGCTCCGATATGTAAGACACAAATAGACCATTGATGGTATTGAGTGCCCTCAGGGTTCTCTGTGCTTGTGTTGCCCTCGCTGTCGAAGGTGACGCTGCTGCGGGAGCATTTGGAGCTTATAGCCACTACCACTGTATCCGACTCCCCCCCCTGAGCTTTTTACACCTCATAATGCAAGGTTGAGCTTGTCTCGCAGAATATAAAACGCCGGGCTTAGAATAATGCCTGTGAAAGGCGGCGCGTGCCCCGTCAGAGACACTTTTCTTTGTAATAAGATTACAATTTTTTTTTTTTGTTCCCCCGCTTCAACTTTGAATAGAGGAGGTATTTTTTCTCCGCCAAACTTTCCAAACCCAGATGGTGTCGAGTCGTTTGCATTAGGCTTTTTCCCGGGAAGCCATTTGATCACTATCTGACTTTTGCTGCACACAGCGATGGGTTTGGTTTTGTTGGTGGCACGGCAGACGACCCGATTTCTCCACTTCCACGTTTAAAGAGAAATATGTTGTTGTTGCTTTTGTGGTCGGAAATACCTGGAAAAAGAAGTTGTGTTCTTTAATAGACGATAATGGGAAGCCCGAGGCTTTCTGCAGATATTTTGTGTGTCTGAATCTCTGCTACCTCTCTCTGTTGTGCAGTGAATACCTGTGCAACATATCCACTATCACAGCAGCCTCCCCCCGAGGACTCATTACTCCGTCATTAGTGTATTAAATATCCATGAAAAGCAGTGTGTCTCTGTGAATGTCTCTGATGCACTGGCTGCCGCGTATTCTTCAGCAGAGATAAACTGGCAACTTTAATTGACTATAAATTTTGCTCCAACTCAGCGTGGCCATTATCTAGAATCCATATTAGCGTTGAACAACCTCCCATTGTCCCAGTCTGTTTGTTTGTGCAGGTTCTGCTGACTGGTGCGGCTGGTGTACGTTGTTCTTTATCGAAGGAGGAGTGATGATAATTCATGGTCTATTTCACTGCTTCATTATAGCAGACACAAAACTGTGTATGAGTGCTCAGTCATTTCTCTGAGAAAGCAAGCAGTTGTAGTGTTTGTTGCCAGGACCACGGGCGTAGACCATAGACTGTGTTAAGAAATGGACGTAGACATGACCCGCGGGTGAAATCCGGAGAATTGGCCACGGAGCTCACCAGCAGTTTTCCTTCCACACATGCACAGCACAGCCGGAGGTTCTCTGCACAGACCCGTTCCCAGCAGCATCAAATCCTCTGCGTCCTCCAGGCGAGAGTTGGAGCCGCCGGTCGCAGCAGATGGAGACAGGAAGTGACATATTTACTTTACTTTGTAGATCGAGTGCTTTTGTTTACATCACACCGACACACTATCGTCAGCACTCATCAACGCAAACTTTTTTGACATCTTCATCTGTGATTTCCACGTGTATGAAGCTGCTTTTTAATTCTATAAACACAACAGGAGCCAGATAACCGAACTGAAACTTTTCTATCGGGCTCATATTTGTGTTGTTGGATTTCTGCAGTGATTTGCGTTTGACTTGCACTGCTTTACTTCCTCCACTCATCAGAGGTGCACCAACGAACGAGAGCAAAGATTGGAAAAGAACATTGTAAATCCAGGTTAATCTAAACGCTGAGGGAGGAGGGGGTGGTCGGGGTCCCGTGGTGTTCGCGGTGCCGGATGTTTGCAGAATGAGCAAGAGCCAGATTGTCTGAACGCTTGTCCGAGCCGGGTCACGGTAGTATATGATTTAACATAACATGAATATAAAACTTCCATGGCTGCCTGAGCATGAGCGGCCCTCCATTGATCCCCCTTCGTCTTCATCATCTCGGCCTCATCCCATCACTCGCGCGTGCCTCCCACCGGATTTGTGCGGCGGCGTTGCTCAAAAGTGCTCTCATCAGCAGGCTGGGAACTTAAAGATCATGTCTGTTGACAGCGGATGTATGGAGGGTATTACAGCGTGGAATTAACCAGCTCCACAACATTGCTGATGACTTGGCTCGCTATCAGAGGGGCGCTGACCTGGCCAAGCCGTCCGTCCTTCCTGTGGAGCTGCCTGTGAGCCAACAGGCAGTTTGGGGCGAAGAAGCCTTTTTTATTCCCCCGATGCCCTCCTGAACCCCCCCCCGTTCGGATGCAGTTACTAGGCAACGGGGAGGGGGGGGAGCCATTACGGCCCAGTTGTGTTGTGCCCAGTTGTTACAAAAGCTCTAAACATGATATAAACACACTTCCGTCCATAAAACGCCGTCGTCAATTATTGTTATCACGCTGAGACTAAAGTTCTGCAGATTCCCTCCTTAATATTTTTGTTATATCATTAGAAGATAACACTAGCCAACCATTTCCAGAGTGGAGGGTTACCCCAGAGTGCATGTTATTGTAAAAAAACTATTAAATAAAAATTATGTTTTGGCACAGCCGATCGCTCCGTTTGCTTTCCACCATTAAATTCACTCAAATTCACTCATGTAGGACAAGATTTCTAATTGCCGTATTTGATGTGTTAATGATTTAATTATTCTTTTAATTAATTTGCTACGACTAAATGATTGACTTAATTCCGGGGCTCTCGGCTTGTCTTCGGGGGGGGGCGGGGGCGTCTTGCTCGGCAGATGACTTACCGATAGTTTTTTTTGCCGTATCAAATATCGGAGAAGGAAACAACCGCAGGAGCAAGGAAGTGATGCAACAAATGCAAGCACTATTTTTTGGAATTCTTCCCCTGCAACGAAATTCAAAGGGCGAGTCTTTCATAGTAAGTTTGCAATAGAGTCGTGTTTATTAGAGGAATGACAAGAGGGAAATCGTCTCTATGTTTCCTCCCCAGTGAGAAATGACTGCGGACCTAATCTGAAGTAAACAGGCTCTCGAGGCCTATCGGGCTGGTGGAGCGGGGGGGGGGGGGGGGGGGGGGGGCTTCTCGAGCACATCAACCACCCAGGCCTCAGCATCAAAGGGATCACCATTTTTTTTTAACTGAAATGCCTTTTAATGTATAATGTTAGTTCATTTATTTAATTTAGATTCGATGGTCACGGAGACGAAATTGAGCTGGAAAGGTCGGACCACATATGAGCATTCCAGAGGAGCGGCGGCTCCATTAGTTCTCAAACAAATCCACCTCCTCCGCAGACTGCGAACACGTGGCGTGAACTTCTTTTTTTTTCTTCCCGTCGGCCGCAAATTGCCTCAAAGTTTTATTGATGATAGAGTAGAAACTTCAGTCGACGGATAAAGAGGCTGCTGCTGCTCAGTATGCGGCGGACACAGCGTGCTGGCGAGGAGATGCTTTTATCTTCTCCCCGTGCGTCTGAGGCCCCGACGTCTTCTTTACGTGCCGTGTGCAGGTTACCGGCAGACGTGAGACATTGTTTTACTGTCGATCCAAAACACTTTGTGCACCTACTTTCAGGACGCGTCATTAGCATGATATTTGATTTGCTCGGATTATCATGATCACCAGTGGCAGAGGCAAGGTTTCTCCTTCGAATCTGGATGGAGTAAGGTGCTAGTTAATCTAGATATTTATACCTGCCTCCATCTTTCTTACTCTGCACTTACACGTGAGATTCAAACCTGCACCCGCAAAGCTAAGTACTTGACCCAAAATGACCCCTGACCCCTCACCCGTGATAACACCTATGCCACATACACAGCCACTCTCATCAAACGGGTTACGGCCTCCTTGTCCTCCCATTTTTTGCGCTTGAGTTGTGCATCTGTGAATTGTCGCTGCACCTGTGCTCCTGCAGCTGTCGATATGATTCCTTTTTGTGATCCGTTTCAATGTCGTGGCGAGTTCGGTCTCGGTATGATATTGGTGGTGGTCAAAGGCTTATTTGGTTGTTGGCTTCACCTATAAAATATATCCTTATTGGCTTCATATAAGCAGAAATCAAACTTTGCGTAGCTCTCACCCGCCGCCCATTTGTGTTTAGTCTATTTGTATTTATGCTCCTACCCATGAATTTATAGAAACCTATTTCCACACGTTACACAAAATTTGTGCGGAATACGTGCAGATCTCTACTGCGTGCTCCAGAAGTCCAGCATCACATGACGATGCAGATGTGGAGGCAGAGGCTGCCGTTGGAATTGCCCAGATGTGGATTCTCCCTCCCTTGTACTTCTCTCAGTATTACACCGATAGGTAGCACGGCACGATGGCTTGAAAGCCGGCAAAATGAAAAGAACACACACGGTTATTAATATTTATTTGACTCCTGTATCTTCTTTGATTCCTGTGAAGTTCCTGTTTGTTCGGATGTTGTGCTCCACAGGTATTTGACTTTCATGCTCCCTCCATGCAACTCTCTTTATTTCCCGACTAAAAAGCAACTTTATTTTCAAGCAAATCATCACTCGCATTAAAAACGAGTATTTGCAAACTTCCCTGCAACCTCAGAACAAGGGTGAGTGTTTGTGAATTCCCTCCCAGCACACTGCAGCTCGCTTTGTTTGATGGGGAGGCACAGGATGTAATCTGGGATTAATTGCGGGGAATTCGCGGCCCCGCACCACGCCGAGGCATCTGGTGGTGTCCAGGCTAATCTGGATGACAGTGGATTTCGGGGTTGGCACCTGGAGGATCACTTAGTGGACGCAGCATTCTGAACTCAAGGATGGGCGTGCCTGAAGCTTCTGAGGGATAATTATATCGGATTTAGCCCTTTTTTTGGAAGTGCATGTGCCTTTCATGAGTGTAATCTTTGGGCTGGGTGGTTTTGTATTCATGCGAGCACGTTTCCGGGTCACGTGAGAGAGTAGGTGAGTAAGTAGCAAGTGGAGAAGTTTGACAGGGAGCCCACGCAGGCTGTCGAGCCACGGGTGTTTACAGTTAAAATATTTGCCTGTCTGGGGGATCTGAGGAGCGGGAGATAAGGCGGAGACAGGCCCTGTCACGAGCGGAGCTGTCTGTCTCCTTCCCACCCAAGTCCTCTTTATTAAAAGAACATTGATTTCTCTTAGCCTTTGTTAATCCCCCCCACCGGAGTCTAATCAAAACACATCAAATTCTTCGCCACCAAGGACAACCGCGTCAGGAAGATTCCTCGCTCACCAGCTGCCTTGTTTTTTTTTCGCCGCGCTGCTTTGCTGCGAGATGAGGAACAGGGCGAGGAAGTATTTTTCTTTCCGGAATGGCCTAAAGTGACAGTCAAATCAGCAATCCTGTGTTTAAACTCGGCAATTCTTTAAAAGCATCTGCGGGAACTTTTTTCTTTTATGGCTGCAATCATTCCCGTACGAGCCCAAAAATAGCTGCTTTCTGCTTCCTCGCCTTAAGATGCATGCGTTTACACAGTATGTGCATTTATGAGCTTGTTTGTTCATGTTTTACTTCCTATGCGGATGTTTTTTTATTATTTCACCTCGTCCCCGGGTTGATGATGGGGGCGGCTCACACGGGCGGTGTGGGGTGGTGTCACACTGTAGCCTAAGCAGGCATCTGGGCTTGTCTCCCAGTTGCCGGGCTGGGCCCCTCCTGGGCCTGGCGATGAGCGGAATTATTTTTAATGGATCTTCATAAAACCATCTGTATCGGCGCACCTGCACACTGGAAGGCTATCGACAGAATGATTATGACCGCAGGACCCAGAAATTGCTCTAAAAATGTGTAATCATTCTGTTTGTTGTGTCCACAGCCGCCCTGCTCTTTCATGTATCTGTATTCTTTGAGCCCGGTTCAACAAAGCGGCGATAGGTTTTCCCACCTTTTGGCTCCATCGACTGCAACCGTTTCCATTTAGATTTCAGGTGTTTTATTAATGTACAGCTCCCCGCCCGGCATTCATACACTATCTGTATTAAAAGTCACGCGAATGGCCGGTCTGACCTGGCCAGAGGTGAGCTGTCCGCCATAAATGAAAGGTTAATTGTGGATGTTAATTTCCACTGATTGCGGGAATAATGAAGCTGATTTGCGCCGCTATCTTTCAAAGCAGTGTGGACAGCGGTTGGCAGGCAGACAGCGGCCGCCTGATGACTTCTCCAATGCAAAGGGCAGACTGTGGAGTCTAGTTTATTGTTACGACTACAGGGCATATAGAGAGAAAATAGACCATTAGCATGTCTCGGATTAGCTTGCTTGTATTTTGGATATATTCTTTGTTTTTTGTCCTCGTCTCCAACCCGAATCATAGATCAATGTCCCGCTGTGGCCCTCTGTGTCACGATTTCAAATGCTGAAGGGACCCAACACAATCCGAGCCGACAGGTTCAACTCTTTCCACTACACATTCCCCCGTTACTTCTCATCAAATTTGATTTGTATGAAGATATAGCCGATGTTTTATTTATTTCTATCCTCTGAGACAACCCGCAGGTACCCTCTGGGTGTCATGATTTATACATACAGAACAAAAAACACACACACACACACACACACACACACACAAAAAGGGAAAACAACAGACAGCCACTGTCCTTGCACCTGCTGGCGTAAACTTTAATGAAATTCAATGAGATCAAATTTAGTGCAACCTCTATTGGGGCCCGGCCGTATCATTTTGAAGTGCTTCATTACAGCAGTGGTGGTGGCCTGTGGGATATCTTCATTTGGGGATGTGGCATGCCTCATTCATCACTGTAAGATAAACAACCAAAGGCCACGGCGTATCTGCCGCAGCACCGGCAACTTTTTTACTTTTAAGTAGTGGCACTAAGTGAAACGACCACGGAACCTTAAGCGCGAGTCGGACGGAGACGACAGGTGACTACATCCAAATGTAACAGACGGTGCTGAGAAGCACGACCTTTGAGGATGTAAAAGTAAAATTTGAAACTTTACACAGGGATTTTGAATGTCACCAATGCATGTGAATCAACGTGACTGATAGAGGATCGATATATAAAAAAAATCTGTAACGGCTGCTCGAGAACCCGCACTGTTGCTCTGCAGCTGTGCACGAGTCCCACGGGTCCCGTTGGAGAAGTCGTCGAGGTGCGTGTGCTCATTTGTGCGAACACAGAGCCCGAGCTCTCTTATTATTCTTCGGAGCCAGATGTTCCTCTGATTGGAGGATGAGGAGACGAGACAAGCAAATAATGAGGTTCCCTGCCGGAGTAGCCCCTTTGTGCGAGTTTGTTCTTCGTTTTTTGTGTAACCGCGATGCCTCGATCTCCCCTCCAGTCTCTCGTCTGTCCCTGCGCACCGTCTCCATCTTCTTCCATCCAGTGTGTCTCTGCCAGCTTTACCCACCCCCCCCCCCCCCCCCCCCCCCCTCCCTCCCACCCACCCAGCGGTCTCACTGATGTGGAGGCAGATGCTCGGGGCCCCCAGAAGAGCGTCTCTGATATAAAAAAGGGGCCTAATGAATGGGAGCCGCCTGTTTGTGTGCCCGTGGCCAAGTAGTGCAGCTGCACAGGCGCGGCCGGATGGCACACACTAAAAAGTCTCCCCGTCCCCCTTCTCTCCGCCGAGCCGCGGCGAAAGCCAGGAGCGGTGCACGCGCGCGTCCTCCGATCGAGAGCAAACGAGTTAATCCGTAACCAGGCCCAACACAGACACAAACAAAGTGAGCTCTTTCCATCACCGGGTCCAGATTATTTTCGTGACGCTGGATTCTCCATTTCCCCCACCTGTGTTCGCTGGCTATTTTCGGGTTAATTGCTCCTAATGAATTTGTGTATCCTTATTGTCCTCCTGAGCACTGAGGAGTGGCCTTCTGTCACAGAGTGTGTGTATGGGGGGGGGGGGAGAAATCCAAAAGCTTGTTGGTCTCTAATCAATCTCCCAGGTTTTGATTGATGTCTGTCTGCTCCACTTTTTCTCTTCGCCGTGCGATAAGGGAGGCATTGCCCCCCCCCCCCCCCCCCCCCCCCTTTGTTTATTCCATTATCTTAAGGCTTTGTTGGGGGGTGTAATGGAGGCTTCGACGAACAGGTGATGGGGCTAATTAGTCATTAGCAAAGAGATTAGGGTCCCAAATGACAAGTGCATGCTTTACAAGGTCATAATTTGATTAAAGTCACAGCCAGCTGATGGGAGAAGCTACTCCGGGATGATTAACTTGCCCCCCCCCATTCCCTCCGTCTCTACCTCTCCACATGCCTCCGAGATGATCTCTAATTTTATCATACATAGAGAAGCGAGCACTTGTTTGTCGGTCTGTGTGTGTGACGGGCTGATGTGCCTCAGACATGGGCTGGTTACATTGTGGAAGGAGGACGTTTTGTCAGTTGGTATCAGACACACAAACAGCAAAGCACAGACACGTTTTTTCTTCTCCTCTTCATAAAAAGGAAGGATGTAACAGAAACACTTTTGAGTTCTGATCAGCCAATTAACTCGCACCAGGAGTGGAATTGTCTCTGCCAAGCATGTTGTGTTTTCATCTGTTTGATTGTCTGCAGCATTACGCAAAAAACTTTACTCAACATTCACTCTTGTTGATCTCCAAGGGAATAATTCATGGATCTTAATGGGGGGGAAAAAAGCAACCTGTTGAGGAGACTGATATTTCTGAGTGTGTGTGTGAGATTTGATGCAGATCCAAATAAAAATCTGGAACAAGTGAATTCAGATGTGGTTTCATGAAGGGAATGTTGGGCCTTGATGGCGGAATCTGCTTTCTCACTGCCCTTATAGTTATTTTAATGCAAACAAAAACAATTTTCTCTGGAGGAGGCGCACGTGTTAGCCCAAATGTCCGAGTGAGAGGCTCCACAGGTTCCACAGACTTTTCTACTGGCCTCCAAGGATAAAGTCAGTATAACGTCTGTAGAAAAAGCAGCATCATACACGTAGAAGACACCAACGAAGATGTCAAGAGCGTCTGTGGTGATAAGAGCCGACATCAGTGTGAGGGTGCCGTAAGCGTGATCGCGTGATCTCTGCAGCGGAGTTAATAGGTCACTTCCTGCTGCACCCGGCGGCTCCACCTCTCGCCTGAAGAACGCGGAGGATTTGATGCTGCTGTTAATGCGTGAAAGGAATGTCGAAAGATCGGGGGATAACTGCGCTGTCAGTGTGGACATTAAACATCTGCAGGGCTGCAGCAGCTCAGGAAAGCAGCTGTCACTTACAGCAGGTGGAAGTGGGCTGTGTGGGACCAGGGTGGTGCACTCCATTTCGGCACCAATCCCCACTGTGTCATCACCCACTGGCTTATGAACCACTGCTTTGTTGCCAGTTAACAGAAGTAAAAGAAACAAATAGAAACATGTGCATTGCCAGTGACAATAGCAGAATTCTTAGAATAAAAGCAATACACCAGAGTGACAGCCTTCAGCCAATCAGAGAAGGGTTGTGTTGTCCCAGAGGCGGCCCCAAGGGGCAACTGGACGGTCTGTCTGCAGCCGGCCTCGCTACTGGGAGGTTTTCAGGTCAAAGAATTTCTAACCAGTATTTCAGGTTTGAAGGCCCCTCGTATTTGCAGGAGCATAGGGGGTGGGCCTCTTCAAATGGGGCCATAACTCACAAACTGAGCACCATGCTGTATTGAAGATTTAAAACTGTGTCAAATGAGACCAAAGCCTCCTTGAGAAAATGTTTTCCAAACCAGTGAACGCTCCCTCTTCTGATCATTTTAGAGATTACAGTATTCACACACTTCTGCATGAGCAAGATTTATGTATATATAGTCTATTTTTTATGCAAGAACATTTGTTGATCGGTTCAGGTTCAATGCTTCCTTCCGACAATGTGCTGGGGGCATGTCCTCACAGTGAATGCTGCTCCCAGTCTGGGGCTCTGTCAATTTGTGATGATGCGTTGGACAGTGTAAACCATAAACACCAGTTAATCTCTGTGTCTGTGCACTAGATTGTCATAAACACACTGCATCAGCCAGCAAAAGGGCGAGTGAACCCAGTCCACGGCTTAATGTAAAGTCCCATCAACAGCACATGGATCAGCTGAAACATTTCCACGTGTATTTGCGTCGCCAGGTTTTAAATTCCTGGCCAATCACGTCTTTGCATCAAAGGACAATTGCGTCAGAGAAATATTAGTTGTTGTTTGATGCTTGTTTGGACTGAACACACTGCACGGTGACGTTTCACTTTGAAATGTGAATGAAGCAAAACCGCACGGATGCATCCATTTGCATTTGCTCACAGAGAACAGTGAGATCATCAATTATACTCGGGTCAGAGCAGCCTTGAGGCGCCGGACTTCCCTCTGGAGAGATGGCTTCAGTTGGCGTTTTTAAAGCTGTCAGGCACCAAGCCACCCGCAATCCCCCTCTGAGGTGAGGACGCCCAAAACCTTTTGTAATTTTCCAAAAGGACCAAAAGGAAAAGTGTGACACGTGTCTGATGGACGCACGAGTTGGAAGGAAATGTTTTTTGATCGATGACCCCCCGTCTTTTATTTCATAGGGTCCGACTGTTTCCGAGCTGTCAAAGTGGATCACACTCGGCTGTCATTCTGCGGAGCTTCAAGAATAAACATTTTCCAAGTGTGCACTTCCGTGCCCTGCCCTTCACCTTTCCCCTCTGCCACCTCCTTCCCCTATTGTTTACTAGTTGCCGTTCGCTGCTATCAAATATTGATGGAGGTCAGCAGCAGAGCAAAGTCACTCCGTCTCAATTTTTTATGTATAATATAGGACCGCAAATGGCGTTCCCTCAGCTTTACTGCCTTGGGAGTCAAATGCATCCCTACCAGGCCCATTGGTGGAAGACTCAGTTTATAACTGTGTTCCCCTCAGGTCCATTGAAAGCCACACTTCCACAGCCTCATATGGAGCGACCCATGCCACCAGTGGATTAGAAAAACACTCAAACCCCTTCAAAAATCGAAAAGCGAGTCAACATATTTCCGCTGTGCATCCTAAGTGGCCTTTTGGAGAAAGTAATAACCTTGAATAATCTTTGAAATAGAATGAGAGGGGGAAAAAAAAGGAAGAAACTGGAGCGAGGCAGGAACAGGCTGAGGAGGCTCCGATAGCCCGGGATGTGGTGGTGGAGCGGCTAAGTGTCAGAGCAACCTTGAGTGAGATATTGGGTCCAACTCATTCATGTTTAATACACGTATGGATGAGGAGTCAAATTGGAGAGGTGGGGGTCAGGTCAGTCGGGTCGCTGAGCATTGCGCGGTGAAAGAAAACCATGAAAAGAGCCTGAGCGTGTTCAGTGTGCATGTGCACGCATGTGTGGGGAAACGGGTTTGTGCGTTGATCTGCTTTTCCTCTTAAACATTTCCTTTACCTTCCCCCTTTTGTCTCCGTGTACGCTGCCCAAACAACCGAGATTTCTCCCTTTCACCTCTCTGACGGGTCTATAAGTCTTCTCTTTTTTCTTTCGGCTGCTTTTCTCTCCTTCCTCAGGCGAGGCCTTGTTTATTTTGCTGCCCCCTCGGTGAGGCAGCAGTGGCTCCTCGAGGGCGTCAGTCGCCAGCACTTTAACAGATGAGCGTACGTGGAATGAGCGATGGAGCCGGGGCCGCTCCGGTGGCGTGAGCGTTTCAATTCGCCCGTCAGCTCCCTCCTCGCACATGTTGTCGAACACGCATGTTCAAACATTCCATGTAGAGGACACTCGCCCCATATTAGCAGCAGACCTAATGTCGATTTTTTGGGATTCTGATTGCGTTGAGTGTTGATTTAACATCCGGGCCAATTCATTTTTCTTTAATTCTTACTTTCTGTAATGTATGCGCATGGGAATAACAGCGTAGGTAAGGTTTCGGGAAGATTGTGGTTATATATGATAAAATACAGCTTATGTGTGGTTTGGTTTGAGCAATCAAAACTGCGAACCTGCTGCGTTAATGGCGGGCTAGGAAACTGAAGCACTAATTGGTTAAAGATTGGATTTAAGCTTGGAGTGAGAATTTTATTTAGTTTATCTTTTTAAATATATAGAAACATAGAATAATGCAGAAACGTTCCAAACACAAGTAAAGATCTGTGACTGTGGGTAATGATATAAGCCATGTTGGTAATATATGTGATATTAAAACAAGTATTAATGTATTTCATTAAAAAACAAAGGTACTATAATTTAGTTTACAGCTTGAAAACCACATTTTAATGTGCAGTGTGTCTTTGAGCTCTGTGAAGATTCACAGGCTCTGGTTTCTAACCCTCTCCAACCTGCCTGACCACATGCAGAGCTCTGGACTTTCTACTGCTCAGCACCGGATGCAAATTGCGAGGGGAGGAATTGTCCAGTTTGAATATAATTCCTTGGACACTGGGCTCACCAGCCTATAAAGCCAGATGAATACAGAACGGACACCCAGCCCATTACCTTCTGTATATATATATCTCCCTCGGTGAACTCAGCCTTACCTTTGAAAGCCTCTCTCTGGTAGGAAGAGTATCAATGCGGGGAGAGAGATCACCGAGGGGACTCGGGTCTCCCGTGGCTTCCTGAAGGCAATTCCGCCACTGCTTATTTTAGACACAGCTTGCCGCTGCCGCACAAGGCCGGGTCACTTTACATGCAGGGCCGAGCCATGAAACTCTATCCAGGCACTCATGAAATAAGAATGCAGTTAAGTGAATTGACGGCCTCGTGCTTCTTTTTGCCTGAAAGTGGCCTTTTTGCGAAGGGGTTGGTCGCTCTGCCCTCGGAGAAAGCACTTGACTCGGGGTGAAGTGTTAAACACAAGGCGGTCGTGTGGAGTTCTTAGACAAGGGCGATAACATGGCACTGGGCACGTCATTGTGTATGCTTCAATGCAACGCTGCTATATAGGACGGACGATATCTAGGAAGTGGATGATGTTATTGGCCCAGCACTACGTTGTATTGACTCGAGGGACAGAAGTGTTTCTTTAAGCTTGTTTCACTACATTCAGTACCTTGGATTTACAAGATATTGTGAATTTGAGGCGCGACGCAAGGAGCCAGTGCGGCAATTTGTATTTAAAAAACGTCTTGTTTTGTATCACGGCTAAGAAGTTACCTAATCTGTTAAATTGACACTTGACAAGCTCCTTTCCTAATCTGCCGCTAAACGCTTCGTTAAAATGGGAGAGACGGCACAATGAAGAACGAGCTGATGAGCATTGCCAGTGAAGGGAGAGAATCTGTTTTTTGTTGTTTTCCCCGCAAAAAAACAACAAGCACATAATGTGATCAGAAGAGGTTTAAGCCAATGGAACAAACCCCTGGATTTGGAATACCGCAGCGAAAATCGTGTAACGCCCGAAGATTTGGGTCCTCGCGTTGTGGAATGAACAAAGAGCCACGTTGAAAGATGACAAGGGAATGAAGAAGGAACAAGTGAAATAGTTCGACGTTCCGTTTTCTCCATTTTCCACACATTTCTCGTGAGAAAATAGAAAAGGAAAAAGCCACCTCTCTTTCTATCTGTCGGACCAGCCGAAGGCACATCAACTATTTTCTCTCCCCTCTCCCCATTGTCACTGAAAGCAATCATTTTAGAATTGATTTTCATGGCTCAGAGAGAAATAATGGGAATTCTTTCTAATGTAGAAATGTATGTGTTCCTTTTGGTTAACCAGAATAGACCATATTTCTCCAGCTTGTCAGAGGGAGTGAAAATACCTCACATCTTTCGGCTCAACTTTTTTCTCTCCTCTGATTCCCACTGTCTGAAAGTGACAACTCATCATCTCGAGAAATCAATCACGTAAAATTCCGTATATTCTCGAGGCCTCGGAAAATGATGGAGGAAGTTTCGGGGGGGCCTTTTGAAGAATCCTCAGGTCCGTGTTTGTCTGTGTTTTTTTTTGAGGAGATGAAATGGCAAACCAGCCGGTAAATCATTCTTCATGGCGACAACGGGGGAGCAGGGAATGACAATTGCCTTGACATGCCCCAGTTAGCGCTCCCCGAGTACATTTTCATTCATCCCCGCTCGCACCGGCGCATGTTGCCGCTCCCGGGGCTGAAATCTACATGTCCGTCCGCGGGGCTCAACTATTCCGATTTTTGAAAAGCGGCACTTCCACACAATTGTGCCGGTCGCTTTCACCCACTCCAGCTCCTCAGATTCAGTCAGTCCAGAAGCAGCACTGGCAGAAGCGGCGGCTCCTCTCCTCCCGCGGATGAGCCCAAATCCATTTACCTAGGGTTTATCCATCAGCAGCTGTCGAGTGTGTAACACCCTGCCCAGGTGCCATTACTGTACCATTACATACCAGATTCCCCCCAGTTTATTACCACTATAGGAGCGTGTCAGAGATTATTAATGATAGCTCAGCCCCTGCCGATGAAAGAGACTATTGATTGACAGAGGGGGGTGAGGAGGTTGGGGATTGCCCAGACATTACCTGTATTTTTATTTTTCTGTATTTTAAGATACCGGAGCTCTTCGGGGGCAGCTGTGCAAACTGGGACAAAGTGAACTCGGTTACACACAAAGTTGCTGGTATTTCAAAAGGAGATCTGCTGCTGAGATATAGGTCAGAAACATCAAACTAAAGGCTCTTGCGTCCCTGACAAAATAAGAGCGTATATGTTTGGAGAAAACGGATTTATTCCAGTGGACCTATAAAAGTGATGTATTGGATCAGATGTGTAATATAATACAAAGCAAAGAGCCAGTGGTTTAGGGCGTTTGGACACGATGTCTTTTGTTGGGTTTGCCTTTTTAAATAAAGTGAAAAGAAAAAGCAGTCTTTCTGTTTGAATGGAGAAATGAGTGATGCTGTCCACAGCTGTAATATGACTACATTTTGGTCTCTTTGGTTGGTGTGCACATAATCTGCTGCTGTTGTGTATAATCAAGGTCTAATAGTCGTTTTAAGGTTAAACGATTAGTGTGATTTAGTGTTGACCTTCCATAAAGTTGACAGATTGTTATGAAGAATTGCCAAAGTACAAGCCGCAGAGGCAGTGATATCCAAATCACTGACCTTCATTCTTTCAGTATAAGTTCAGTGACTGGAATGTTTTATTTGATCTAAAAATTACAACACTGCTATATGTATTTTTACTGAAGTTCAACTATACAACTGAAAGAAAGTTTGAGGATCGTTCAGGGCTAAAGAAGATATCTGACGGAATACAGCCTTGAACGTCTAGGCCAGGGTCATGCATAACAAATGAGATCTTACCTTTCCCCAGTGGTTTTTCATGAATGAACACACATACTGGTGACCAGTGTGGAAGCATAGGGAGGAATGGAATGATACCTAACTACCAGTGGATGAAAGGGAACACGTGTAGCACACGGGGGAAGAGAGATGAGCCGACAGAGGAGGAACAGGAGGTTTCTGTGGAGAGCTTTTTTGCAGTACCCCCCCCCCCCGACACGGAGCGAGAGAAAGTAAACAGTCTCTGTCTTGAAGCAGGAAGAGAAGTTCAGTGACAACCCCTGGCCTTTACTTGACACGCAACCCCCCCCCCGCCACCCCCTATCACCATCCCTGGAAAAAATCCTTTCCAATAAGGAATAGTGGCAGTTATTAAATCGTAAGAGCGAGAGGAATGAATTGCGCTGAGGACGGCAAAGAGGGAAAATTACCAATCCCCCCCCCCGTTAAAGGGACACAAGAGATGTCTCTATCCCGTTGTCTCCATTTCCCTTGTTTTTGGCGCGGTGGCGGCTGAGTGATAGCACACAGGCGTAACCTGGCAAGGTTATTGCCTCGGCATTGCCTCCTTATCAAACTGAGTGAAACTTGTTGGCTCTGCCTGCGGAGCTCAGCCCGGGCACGAGGCTGAGGACTGCTGACAACTGTGATTGCTCGTCTGTCGAGAGGTCGTCCTGCAACACAGCAAAACATTTGGTCCTTCAATGGAAGACGACATCCAGTGCAGTCAGAACTGTCGCCGGGCAACTTTTTGAGGACGCGGAGCAATTGGAAAAAGTGAAATATCACTCTGTCACACCGGTGCTATTAAGTGTCCTTTCAGAAGACTGCTTTTTTTTTTTTTTTTTTTAAAGCCAGCAGCTCAGTCGTGAACAGATTAGCGAGCACTTAGACGTTTTCAAAGTAAGGTGTGACTACCGGCGAGTTCAAGGTTTTAAATTTAAAGTTCAGACTGTTTTGAGGAAACGTTTTGAGTTGAACAAACAAATCCATCCTGTTAAAAAAAGAATTGAATTTGGATTAAAGTTTAAAAGCACATATCTAACTAAATACCAACATATACCGGGCAATTTAAAGCAGGTAGAAAGATGGCGCTGAATATAAGGACTTTCTATAAAGATGGACGATGTGTCTCCTCTTCCTCTCACCACTACGACTGAGAGTCCTGGATAGGAAAGCTACCGTCTTGCAAATTGGGAGCCAGGATTTTTTTGTGATGGTGTGCATACTTTACTTGTGTGTACATTGTGAATTGATAGTGTAGGAATATATGTACACACTTGTCATGCAGAGTCAAAGTCTTTATAAGTGGCTGTACACAGAAGAGTGAATTATTTGACAGTGCCTTTCTAAAGAGGTTTTGCAGTCTTCTGTAACAAATGGATGTTTAGATCCAGACAGCAAAGATCATGGTCTCTGTTAAAAGTAAACACAGTAAATACACTGTGTCTTGTGCCTCAGTTCACTGTGTGTCTCTCTGCACTAAACCCAAACCACGGCTTTACTTTAACCTCAACCTGAGACGTGGGAGCCGAAACCAGCCGTGGCCTCAGTTTCTGAAAAACTGATATTTTATTCTCAAGCAAGAATATCGAAGGAAAACAAATTAAATATGTTGTCAGCAAATGTTCTGCAATTATGTTCAGAGTCAACAATATGTGACTTGGCAGATTAATTATATTGTGTGGTGTTGTTGGATTAAAAAACAAACAGTCATTTGTCAGGGACAGCATTGATGTATTAGTGTTTCTATGGGGGATACAGAGGTAGTGTAACCTATGTGGGCGTGTAGGTGCACACACCCACATGTTGTACACACATGAATTGAGCTCAAAGTATAATATACACAGATTCATTGTGTATGTTTTAAGAAAATACCTTCATAGTTAAGCTTTGCAGTGCTGATAGTTTGGGGTTTTTGCTTTAACTGTCACCGAGGACGTGTGTGAGCAGCGGCACCTTATGATGCAAGTTGTTCCTTTTTTGTTTTACAAAGGCAAATCCTGACTGAGCGAGCGAGCGCAGAAAGATAAATGGCTGCACTGCATCGAGCTGCGTCTGAGTGACGTCTGGGTGGAACTACAAGATTTCACTTCTTTAAAAGGCATTTCTCTTTGATTATTGAAAACGCACGCGGCCGTGAATACAAAAGAAGGCGCCGAGCGGGGGTTTGTTCTGCTGCGCTGACACGGAGTGCTACTATCGCCCTCCGCTGGGGCCGTGTTGTGGCTTCCTGTTGCATTACTTAAACATACATCTTTGCCCTGACAGGCTTGTGTTGTGCCAAGGCCTCCATGCGGGAATATGCTTGTGGCCCTGATCTGAATTTCAAATCGCAGATCAATTATTCATTGACGACTAATGCTGACTAATTGTGGCCTTTTATTTCCTTCTCCTTCATTCCAAAAAAAAAAAAAAAAAAAGTGTGAATGGATGAGAAACAAACACCGTTCAAGTCCCGCACGCAAATAGGTGCCGCGTCAGATTTCCCTAAGGGACCTTTTATAATTGTTGTCCCTCCGTGGCTCTGTGGATCGTGTGTGTGTGTGCTTTACGGGGCTTTCTTCCTCGGAGCTCAGTCTTCATTTGAGGCAGACGCTCGTGTTCATCAGCTGATCTCAAGTCTTGACATTTTGCTCCGAAAGTAGAACAGATGTTTTACTAATGGCCTGTCATTCAGAAGCCGGCTTTCGGGCATCGGCTTCCCATCGAGGTAAATGCCACCCATTGTCCTCAAAGGTGTCACGTACACACGCCCAGTTGCACAGTATGAAAACCAAAGACACCTCAAGGCAATCCTAGGACATAACACGAATAATGGATCTGGTCGCCATTTAGCACACATTAGTATATAAATATGACCACGATGGGCTTTATCATGGTTTTTATAGAAATGGATGACCGTGACTATTCAGTTTCTTAATGGTTCCCATGATTCAAATCTTCAAGTCGTGGAGTGGAGTCATTTCGAAGTGCTGGACTCACATTTGAACCGTGTGACAGATGTTTGAGCGGCGTGCTCCCGCCCGAATGGAGGGATTAAAGCGCTCGTGTTTTGGAGAGGTGCCATTCGAGACCCAGTTGGGACGCTTTAACTGGAGCTAATCTGGGAAAGTATTAGAACCGGATGCAGCCGGATGCACCGAGTTGATATTCAAGGGGCTCTAACGTTTTGAACTTTTGACTGTCTGCTCGCTGGTGGTCTTTGGTCACACACAGGTTGGAGCCATGTTGAACTAGAATGCCACTTATCTGAACCTCCTGCAACAGTCCCCCTGAAACTACGCACATCTGCTTGATCTGGATTTGCTTACACTCAGTCTCTCAAATATGCCCAATTCTTTTTTTTACTTTTTATTTATGAAGTCCGCAAATTTTGTCAATTGTTTGTCACATATTTAGCAGGTTTATGCAAAAAAGTACAGGTCTGATTATCACAACACCAAGTGAAAGAATGCATAATGGATCGGGAGAGATGCCATTAAAGTTTTGTAGGGATGAGGATCCAGGATTTTGTGTTTAGCCCCATTAAGGTTGATTTCTCAGACTAATTAATGGATTTTAATGAAAAATTAAAATCTGGATCTAGATGCTCTAGATCTTTAAATGTTGTTTCGTGATGTGACTGTTGGGCCTTTGAAGAGGTGTGTGCTCTCTAAATTGCCCTTATTGTTTCAGACACAAGTCGGTGGTTGTAAACAGACGGCTGATGGAGATACAGTGGGACACTTCAGCCTGCGTGGAGGGGGGTTGGGAGTGGAGGAACATATTGGTGAGGGGGCACGAGTGTGGTACAGGGGGGAAACGAGGGCAAGACTCTGGGGACTGCAGCCATCACTTCATAGCTAATGAGGAAAGTGGCGACCGTCTCCCCGTGGCATGTGTGCCCCGTGTGCAGGGAAGAGCAGGACATGTAAGGTAAAGGCGTAGTAGGGCCGTGGCCTGAAGGAGTCCCATCGAGCTGTTGTGGCCACCACCCAGGAAGTAAGTAAATCTGAGAGGAAAGGGGAGGAAGCTCCTGTTTGTACCAGTCAATTGGTTCTCTTTGATCTACTTCCAAGAAATAGATGATTTAGCAACTCAACATTATTCTCAGCTGACAACTGGAGCCCGTCCTGCAGGATGCATGTTGGCCAGAGAGCGTACACCCCCCCGCTCTGTATGTCCGGAGGTATAAACGCCGTGTGCTTGCGTGTGCTTGCATGCAGCCTGCGTGCGTCAAACAGCTCTATTTGAGGTGGCAGGCACAGGTGCACTGGCGGCATGGCAGGCTCCAGCAGGTTATTGGCCGACAGATGGAGCGGAAGGCGGGGTGTGCTGGGAGGGGTACACACGGGTGACTGTTGGGTGGACGAGTGGAAGACAGAGGGAAGAAGGGGGGGGGGGGGGGGGGGGGGACCACGGGCTCTGCAGAGATCTGCCGGGAGTGGCAACTGGCACCGTCTGAGTTTTTTTTTTTTTAAACAGTCTCCATGACCTGAGCTGTGTCACATCCAATAGACACTGTCAGAGATGGGCAACAAAGAAAGATAAATACATTCCCACTGACTGAGAGACACATGGACAGAACCTGAGCAGCTGTAACTCACTGGGGACAATACGTAGCCGTCAGCACCTATGAAAGAATCAAGGTCTCCAAGCCATCAAATTCAGGGATGATAACTGAAATATTTAAGATTCGTTAAAGACTGTCACCATAATAATGGAGTAGCAGCTTCCAGGTCATCAAGAACAGAGGTCCTAATGTTTTTTCCTCTCAGCCGAGGACCCCGACAAGATGACTGCTTGCTTTGCTGTGTTAGAGAACACTATGAGAAAGTGTCTGAGAAAGATATCACCACATTAACACAGAATGCCCATATATCAAGTGGATTTTAATAGATGATTGTGGAAAACCCTGCACGGATCCCCTGGTGTGCCACAGACCCCAGGGGTCCGCAGAGCCAGATTTGAGAACCACCGATCCAGACAAAGTGACCATTGATGTTATGCTCGTATTGATAATAGGTCCTCAGTTCATGGGAAGCAGCGAGGGAGTACCTAATGGTGGATTTGTTATGGAATGATATCATATAGTATTTGCGATGATTCCTAATTTATTTCGACACTCGTATAGCAATTTCATGGGAACAAAAATGTCATACTTCACATCAGGAGCGTCAGGAGCATTTCAAGGGACATTGGAAAAAGAAATGCATGACACCAAACCACGTCATGCCAACTTAACAACAATTAATGTATCATCAAAGTCATTAACAACCTGTGTATGGACATAAATAATAGTAAAGTAGTAACGTTTAAGTCAAACCACCATCCCAAACAACATCATTTACACACGTGTATATATTCAAATCTTCAACCAAAATCTGTAAAGGGGGTTATCTTGCTTTGAACTAAAGTCCTGCCGTTCTCTGCCCCCCCCCCCCCCCCCCCCCCCCCAGCACCTGTGCCAGGGGCAGATAGGAGTCCAGTCGTAGATCAAGTGCCCCTAGATTTTAATTAATAATTCATTGTTAGATTTCCCCCTCTATTTAAAAATAGCCCCAGACTGCCACAGTGCGCTGCCACAGTTGCAAATTAGCCGAAAGAGGCATAATGCTCTTAAGACTTTATCGTGCAGCGTCTTCACCATTTAAAGAATATTAACCTGTGTAATTACCATTCGCTTCCCTGACAGTGTTACGCATGGCTTGCAATGTCGGCCGCCCCTGGTTGACAATTTATCACACCTTCACCGATCGTCCGCGTGGCAGCTGGCTGAGTCACACAGCGCTGCAATCTGACAGCATTGTGCCTTGAAATGAAAAAGAAAAAAAAAAAATATGATCATTAATATTAATACAGGAGAGAGTAGAAATAAGGTGTGGGAAAACAGGGATGTCGGAGGTTGGACAAATCAGCTCTTATCGAGTTTAATACTATGGCCCCTCTGTAGGGCTCATATTTTCCATTAATCTGCACCGCATGAATACTAATAGCCCTGGTGGCTTAATGGCCCTGCCCAAATCCCTGTATTTGATTTCCACTTCTCAAAGTGACCTTTTCTCCATGCTAATGGGCTTACCTGTGCTAGATCATGTTGGAGCACGAGAAGAGATGGGCCCACTTCGCCATTTCAGCTCATTGCAGTTAAGAGAGAGAACATCCCCCATTTTAGCCTGACTCTCGGGTGATCAGACAAAAATACACACACACACACACAAACACACACTTTGGTTTGACACGGAGCCACCCACTGCCCCAGCTTTATATCTCATTTAGCAGTGTATTATGAAAAAGCCAGGAAGCAGCCAGGGCCATATTGACCCACTATATTCCACTTCTGGCGAGCTGGCCCCAGGCGGACACAGTGTAGCTTGCGCCTCCAAAGTCGGAAAATTATCTCAATTTCAATTCAGAGTTTTTGCAAACGACAAATATTGGGAAAGGGCGGTGTAATGAAGCCTTGATTGCTCCTTAGCCCTGGGAAGATTTTGATTTCAGAAAGGTTTCATCATGCTCATAACAAAATAAATCCTTGTTGCCTCGCACAATTGTGCTGTCGACCAGCTTTTCCTCATGGTCCTCCCGCAGACTGCACAAGACAAGATGTGTATCTGGTGATATATGACGGCTTCCCACTGCCAGCCCTGATTGACAATGTTTATCGTGGGGTTTTTAATAAATAGCTCACGTTGCCTCCTACTTTGTTTCTTGTTGTGTTTGCGTTTGCAGCTGATACGGCGATGTTCTTTGCAAACAAAACTGCATTTCCGTGCGTTGATTTATCTGTGTAGCATGCAAACAGACATGCGACGCCTCACAAGGTTACGCACAGACAAGCGCTAGATGCACTTTAATGCTAATTAACTCTTCTCACCCTCTTCTTTTATTCACTTCCCAAGCCTGTGCTTAACACTTTAAACCCCACATCCTTATTGATATAATCACTACTCCTCTAGAGGGAGTATTTCCTGGCTGTCAAAATTATAGAAGTGGATTTTTATTTTTTAATTAGTCCTCATGCATGTTTAGAAATGATTCTCGTTGCTCGTCAATTCTCTGCAGGACTGAGTGAGCTACAGATTCAAGAATGAAGTCGAATTTCATCCTTGTGTCGTGTACGGTCACGTCAGTCAGTTTACTGTATCCTCTTAGACTCCACAAACAATAAAACTGCCTCCCAGTCAATACTGATGTGGGCCAGATGGGATTATCCCCTGATGAGGGTTGGCAGTCGGAAGGAAAGAGGTTGTGGAGGCGGTGGTGGTGGTGGTGGTGGGGCTGCTGATGCTGCTGGACACTTGGGGGACCCTGTGATGAAGGCAAACAGAGCTCTCGGGGTCTAGATAAGATTGGACAGGTCAGCTCCAGTTGGGTGCTGGGGTGAAAGCCCGGGGGAAGACGCCTGTCGCCACTGATAGATGTTTGTTCAGACTTTCAGCGTGGACTTTAGTGGGAGCTGATGGAAATGGCTGCACGCACAGGCACACAAACACACACTTGGATGTCTCTGATAAATTGGGCTGCTGGCTCAATGGTGCTTGTTCAGACTCAACTGGTGTAAGGCCTTTAAAGAAGCACATGAACTGCAACATGGGCCCATCAGTATGTCATTTTTTATCAGTTTTGTCAAGAGTATATATTTTTAGGTTTGACATAATATTAATACACGCTGTACACAACAAGCTATTGTTCCTTGTCAGGCTTCTGATGGAGTTGAGGCCACAGTGATGATAAAGAGGAAATGTTTATGTTATGCTTGAAAGAGACAGATTCGAGTCCATAGGTTTACCTGCTCTAATATTGAGAAAACATCAGTTTCCTCATGCTCCATTGCTGCTCCATTGCTGCAGCTCTTCTTTTCAGCTGCTGTCTTAAACACTTGGGTTTGACTCCTCTCTCTTTAAGGTCCCCCTCCTGTGAAGCTCAGTCTATTCTGATTGGCCAGCTGCCCATCTCTGTGGCGATTGGTTAACTGCTTCCAGTTCTTTGTTCTCCCTTTACATGGCTTTGTTACGGAGCAAATCAGACTATACCCATGAGGCCTGCATCATGCAAATGTGGGCAAATCTTGAGATATCACATGATATCATGATGGTGCGGAAGTATCGGCCGGATTAATGACTATGCGTTTCAGGAGCATTATGGAATTCATTCAACAAATCTTCTACTGGCTGATATATCTTTAAATTTCTAAATAAGTTAAATAGATAAATGAATACCAGTCTTATCCCAGTCAGTTTTACTTGCATGTCTACTCTGCAACTATAGGTCCTGGCCTAATTATGTGTTGGAAATCCCAGTGTCCCACCCAAACCCTTGAATGGCTCCAGCACTTTGTGAGCACCATTTTCCTCCCGTCCAACCTATTTTGACCCTCTTCACCCGTCTCTGGAGCTGTGGGACCTAAAGACGTCTGCCATCAGGAACCTACTCTTGGCCTCCTCCTGTTTCTCATTGTCACATCGCAGAGCTGTGCAGGTGTCAGGACCCCAGGGCTCTGTCAGTGACAGAGCTATGCGAGCCCCTGCAGTCCCCACAGGCCTGGAGATGGGTGACAGGGGTCAAAAAATCTCCCGGTGTACCACTTCCCCTCCACTCTAAATGGATCGCCTTTGGGGTATCTCAAGGGATCCTTTATTTCCTTGCCTGGTAATAGAATGTAAGTAGGAAGGTGGATGGATGGGCTATGCCGTTGTCAGCATAGGATGTGGCGTATTTATGATGCTACTCAAAAAATCGCGGGCCTTTACAATTCAGCTATCATCTCAAAATCCCTGAATTTATGTGTCGGAAGCAATGGGATGTAAAGATGCCTGGGCAGACTCAGACAGAGTTGCTCATTCAATATTAAAGCATTCTTGTGCGTTATTGTGCATTGTACAAATCCGACGATGCCCGTTGTGTTGGAGCTCTCCAGTCCTTACTGGAGCTCTGCCTTTTATAGGAAGAACCATTTGTGTCCTTTTGTGGATATTTATGGATTTCGTAGTGGAGTATTTCTATATTTAAATCCATCATATAAACCTCAGTGCAGACAATTACCCATCCTATACATTATTGGGGGGGGATTTGAGTCCATAACCATCAAGGCGACAAAGAAACCAGACTCGAGCCCATCACAATTTGAGTGGTTGAGGCTTTACCTCATCCGGAGCTGTCCAAGGTGCTGAAACAGTGGCATACTCCAGTAGGATGTTAAAATGCTATTCAGATGAAGACGTCTCCACATAATGAGAGATCTGAATACCAGAAATCTACATTTTAGGTCAAATTCAGGTTAAGTTAGTCAGAAAAACTTGTTTACATGGCTTTGTCTCATTCACTCTATTGGCTTGATTGGGTTAATTTCAGAATATTGGCCTCCATAGAAAAAATTGTCGCTGATACTGTAGGTGTGGTTGGCATTTTATTTTAATTTAGCTTGTTAAGGCTAATTAACTTGAAGTTATGTTTCCCAATATGCCTTTTAAAGGTATGATGCCATATTTAATAAGAATAGAGGTGAAAGGTTGCAAGCGTTAGAGAGTTGTCTTAGCAGTTTCTTTATTTCCAATTAATACCAAGAACCCATGTAAGGAAAAAAAGCTTTCTGTTGAATATCCTCACACCAGTCAAGGATCGCTCTAGGTTCACGTGGATCCGCAAAACTCTTCTGTGATCAGACACTTATTGTCCACACGGCAATAGTTGGGATCCCCAAAGCCTGTTTGACTTCTCAGGCCCAAGCTGTAGACTCTATACAGCTTAATCTCTGCAGGATATGCAGCTTTCCCGATTCCGTCTCACCTCATCACATGTTGGATCAGCCCAGGACGAGATCTATTGTCAAGACACGGCCTCAGGCACGGGGAAGGGTCACTACAAACCCTCTAACTTTAACAGCACGGCCCTCAGGCCTGCACCCATCACCATCCTCACCCACTCATCTTCCTGTTTTCTCCCCGTCTTCGTCTCTTTGTCTCCTCCACCTCTCACTGCGTCTCTCAATCTATCTGTCCTTCCTTCTGCATAGCCTACTTTTTCCTTTCTTTCATGTTGCGCCCCACCCCTCCCCACACACACACACACACATACACAAACGCAGACACACCTCTCACTCTCACTTTCTCCCCTCCAAGGCCAGTCTTCATCACAGTCCCTCTCACAGCCCACTCATCCATAAGCCCCATCCATCACCATCATGCAGAAAGAGAGAAAGAGGGAGGGGAAGAGACGTATGAGTAAAGACGAGACGAGAGGAGAAAGGAAAGAGACGCACCGAAAGCAAAAAGTCAGAGTGTTGGCAACAGACGGAAAGACGCTGCTGGTGGGGAAATAAATGGAGATGCAGCGAGATCATCGCAGGAAAAGACAAAATAATACAGGAGGAGATGACAGAGGGGGCGTGAAACTGGGACACCAGGTGAAAAGGGTACGCAGAGGCACAGATGTACTTTTGGTAGGACAAAAATGGAAAGGAGAAGAACACCTATAACGATGTGTTGTATTAAAGTGGTCATCTCAGTCTGTTGCTTCAGGTTCCAAGTTTCAAACAAAAGAAGGAAGGAAATGGCTCGAGAGGGTTTAAAAAACACCCAACCCCCTGTGTGGAGGATTTGACTTCTCCATCTTGCTCTGTCTTCTTGTTTGTGCCCGGGGGTGTGACCTTTTGACAAGGTGCTCGCTCTTTTGTTGAACACGCCATCGGCGAGGCTAGCAAAGCCGGCCCCCGACACCAGGAGTGATAAAGATGTTACACCGGCTGGCAGACACTTTTCTGAAAGACGTACGATTATTTTAAAGTCCTTCCTACCTTGACAGACAAAAATGCAGCAAAGTCAGTCGATGGGGGGGAAAGTATATATATATATATATAAATCTATATATATACATATATGTCTGGGAAAGTGAGATCAAGTTGGTAGAAGTGGAATCAAAGCCAGGCAACGAGTCGCGGCACCATCCTCCAGCGATGCCTGGAGGCCTTGCTGCCAATGTCTTTATCCGTCAGTCAGAAAAAATAATGGGCTTCGGAGTTTCGACCCTCGCGCCTTAAAATCGAAATCAGCAGAGATGGAATTCATACAGTCTGACAAATCCTGATCAGTAATAGAGCGCTGTGTGTATACATATGGATTTTTCCTGCTGTTGTAATACTGTCTATGTAACCATGCATATTATAGGGCTCAGTGTTTGCATGAGAGCGGTATTGATACAATATGATGCAGCTTAAATCTTCATGCTGGGACTCGTATGTTCATGTCACGGGCGTGATGAAAATGTGTCTATAATGCAAAGTAATCTTGATTATGTGATGAATTACAGCACAGGCAGTGTGTGTGTGATAAAAGTGCCATTTGCCTTTTGGTGTGTGGCTGCCTCTTTATGTTGTGTATCCCTCTTTCTCGCTTTTTTTTTTCTTTTTTTTTACATCTCTGTTTTCAATCTCTTCTTCTCTCAGCGCCGCAAATATAATTAATGGCAGAGCGCAAGGAAGCATGTTACTGGTTTATGGATTTTTGATGGTAATCTTCTGGATTAATTATGTGATATATGTGCCTTGTTAAGGTAATCGGGCTCGGGTAAATACAATGCATGAACTTTGATAGCAAACTGGCAGGCGTTTCTCCCCTGCCTCCCTAAATCAATTTGCGCCGTTCCCCGAGTCACTCCTGCACCGCTTCACACAGAGATACTGCCAGGTATGAAGGTTGCACGTTCGCCGCAATGGCCAGAAGAGGGTCAAATGATTACAGTGATTACAGCGGTAATGGCATGGTGAAAACCGTGCAATCACTCATCAGCTGTATCATAATGGACACCTCGCACACCAGTGTGTTTAGATGCATTTACACTGTAAACTCGCAGTTTCATCAACATGGAAATTGGATTCAGGGGTGGGATTGATATCATGCACGTGTGGAACAGCCAATTCGTTTGGAGGAAAACGGGCTGGAGCCTGTGTGCGCGCGTGCACGCGTCCCACACGCATATTTGCATATGTGCATATAAGCTCACAGATGAGGACCCAAATGGCATCTGTGTGTTTCTGCCTGCGAGTTAAGCTGGTATGTAATGGGAGGCAGGCAAGCTGGCAGGGATAGCAAAGAAAGCATGGGGACTGTGGACACCCACCCAGCGCCGGCAGACAGTCAATCTTCCTTGCCGCATCAATGAAACCGCCACTCAGCTACCAAGGTTGTTTAGCAAGTAAACAAGCCTCTGGCCACCATGCATCCAAAGGCGTATATTTCCCGAGGAATAATGGCCAGGCACAAGGGGAGAAGGTGAATCTGGCTCTGCCCGCATCCTGATCTCCCACATAGCCAGCTGATAGGTTTCTCCCATCTTTTCGCACATTTTGCACACACACGCACGCAAATGGATATCCGGACTCACACCAACTATTCTCCGCACACACAGGTCACGGTGAGGAGGAAACGCGAGGAGATGTTTTTTGATTCCTCCCTTCCTCCAGGGTCCCCGTTGACAGCTTTGATTTGAGTGCTGGGGCGGCAGAGGTACTCCGTAGTAAATCTCCAAACCTCACATGTGCGTGTGTGTGTGTGTGTCCTGTCGTGTGTCTGCAAGCATGCACAAGACAGGACGTTTAACTGTGTGACCGAACATGTTTGTTTATTGTCGCTTTTCTCTGCCGTGTGGTTGGTTATTACGAGTTTTTGTCTCGGCCCTTCTCTCTTAGCTTAAATTAAAGCCAAGGCCAACCGATCACTGAAAATGTGCATCCACGCGCTCACACATTTCTCAGTTTTGCACGGGTCTCGTGATAAACATGATTTACTCCTTTCCTTTTAAACAAATTAAGCAAGGACAAAAGTGACACTGGAACGGGTCATGATCTAATAGCAACACGGTGACGTAGACACACAACATGGATTGAACTGACAAAACCTATTTTAGGCCAAAACAAGCTTTTGCTGATGACTGAACATGGCTGCATGTACTTTCTCAGCTCGCTCTGACAGGGCCATAAATAAACCCCCATAGCAATGTTAAAACCAACATGGGCTTTTGGAAATTGAGTCATCTGTTTTTACATATTTTCTAAGACATAATTCTTCAGTACAATGTATAAAAATGACGAGACCTATGTCTTAAGATTATCCAAAATGTGTCCAACGCTGTTCAAACCCAAAGAAATCCCCAATTTTATTGAAGGTAAAAAGACATTTCAATTTGGTCCCCTTTTGAATTTGCCTTTGGTCTTGTCCATCTCTGTTTGAACTTCCTTGTCAAACATCGTATATCAAAAGAACACTGCCTCCCAGTTTGCCATTTGGCTCTTTTCTCTGTTAATTGCTTGTATTGGTCACTGGCAATGGATCACAATCATTCATTGTAGCCTGAAGCTTTCCTGGTCAAGGGCAAAGGCACAGGGGGGAAGAAGCTGAAAAAGATTATGGGAAAAGAAATAGTGGTTGGTGAAGACAACTTCCATGATCCCATTCTGCTTCACTGTCTTTTGTTATTTTTAGGTTAAGAGACTCCTAGTAGCCGTTGCGTATTATAGGTGTGAATATTAGTTTCTTTGCAATTTGCTTTACTGTAGTGTATTACCTAAAACTACTTAGCCCTAATTAAGAAAGTTATTTTACTAGTGTTCCAGTGCATTTTTGGACGACTGCATTTCAACTTTAGCTCGAAAAATAGGTTTTGCTTCAAGAAAAATCTAGATCTATATCATTTGTTGCATTCGTCTTGAACTATAAAACATTAAAACAAGCCAGTTAGGGTGAAAACACAATCTGCTCTGCACTAAAAGGTTCTTAAACCCACAACTCAAGCAGAATAGGCAGGTGATTCTTTCTGTTATACTGCTGTAGTCCTCACAGCCAGACAGCAGCATTGTTAGTGATAAACCATGTTTCTCTCCCTTGTTCTTTCTCTCTCCCTCTTTGGTCTGGTAGTCAGTTATTGGGACTTGTGCGGTTGAAAACAGTCTTCACTGACACACAAACACACACATACACACAGACGCACACACAAGCGAGAAGTATCCACTGCCCCGGCGGAGCTCAAGGCCATTCACACAGCCACTGGGCGTGCTGGAGACTCCGATATGGGCTAGTGGTGCGAGCCTCACGTGGCTTGCACCATTGTCCCATATTAATACACTATCGACCCACCCAGACATGCTTTGTCAATGGAAGGTGCCGCCACACCAGATTTTCTTTGGGCCGTATTGACGTGGGGGCACCAGAGGAAGGCAGTAATGGATACATGGCCGGCAATAAGAACCTCAGCCAAGCTTGGGGAACAGAAGAAGAGGCTATTTTTTTTGTTGTTTTTTTTCTCATCCCATAATCTTTGAGCTGCTCAAGGGTCCTATAGAAAGCATCCATGCAGTCCTGTTTTTTTTTCCGGCCAGGAGACAGCCAGGGATCTCCACAGGGGTTTAGGGTTGCTATCTCAGTTTCCGTGCATATGATGGATTATTTCTCGCGTCTCCTCCTCCTGTCGCCAGCCATGCATCCCGGCCGCCATAGCGATTTGGCAAATATGAATGTATATGTTTATATTTATAGGTTGTGATATAAAAAATGAATAGGGGTGAGGGAAGGTTTATCTCAGCACTTTGCCGTCCCCTGACGCCTTCCTCTATCTGTAAATATCTCGAGACAGCCGTGTCAGGGATTTATGTGAAGGTGACTGTGCCGGCGCTGGCCGTCCAACTGTTTCTGTTAACTCTGTGTTAGAGTTGTGTGGAAATCATATACAACTGTTAGGATGGATAGAAAGACACGTGCACATGATACATTTGAATACATCAATACAATCACACATTACAATGAATAACTGTTTGATTTTCATGAGGATTGACCGAGATTAACAGTTAAAGTGATTATAAAAAATGTATCAATGACTGAATATAATTTTATAGGTGTCACTCAGTGATTCTGGACTACTGATGATAAGTAAACTAGAAGTACTTATTACCAAGGAGGTTATGTATGTTTGTATTTCATCCCTCTCCTTTTATTTTTTGTTTTTTTGTATGTTTGTTGATTCGTAAACAAGATTACATAAAAACAATTACACCAATTTCCATGAAACCTGGTATGTGTCAGGAAAGAACCCATTAAATGTTGGTGCAGATCCAGATAAGGGGCTCATCCAGGAACTTATCTTTCATTTTCTTATGTGAGATCAGGTGATTTTCAACATTTTCACTGTTTTCCCAGAGAATAAATTAATGTATCTTGATGATAAATAACAGGCACATTTAGGGAACTAATATTTATGATTGTGAAATTGGGTGCAGCTTGATTTGGATGCATTGGGCCTTGGCGAAGGTTTGCACTCAACTCAGTGTCATTCTGGTTGAGTTGTTACATTTTTACCCATCAGAGTAAAGAGTCAAATAACACATTACAGTATTTTTAGCCACACAAATTTTGGATCCTCACATATGGGGATCCAAAATAAGAAATGAGGCAGCTTTTCCTATGTTTACCTCATCATAATAATAATGATAATACTATTATGTTGCTATTGCTGGTTTAACAGTAGCCCCAGCCACTGCATGCATAGTTACTCAATGTATTGGTTTAATAGTGGCTATAGTTAGCCAGACATCAACAAAACCCTCAATTACATTTTTATCATGTAAATAAAACTAAAACAAAACAATATCCTTTCCCTCTTTTGATGCTTTTGTGTCAAATCCAAAGAAAATAATCACTTATTGTGCTTATTACTACCGTTTTGCAGCCTGATAAAAGCTAAAGAGCACTAACTCGACAGTATAATAACCCATTTAGCAGCTAGCTCTCTAACTAGATTCACACTAGACACTGTCAGGAGCTGGTTAGGACCCGGCTCCGCTTCAACTAAACGTCCAGAGGGAGTTGTTGTAGCACCACTACTTCAGAAAGTGTTTCTTATTTTCAGGTTTTTCCTCTGAAAGTTGCCAAAATTCCCAAAGCCAGATTTCTGTGGTTGGAGCCTGTGGTTGGCTCTAAGCTTGTCACCCTGGAGGAGGTGGTGGAGGACAGGATGCTGGCCAATCTGCTGGTAATCATGGACAATCCCTCTCACCCCCACCACAAAACACTGGACAACTGGAACACTCAGCCACAGACTCATTCAACCCCGCTGCTCTAAGGAATGATACAGGAAGTTCCTCCCACCCGCAATAAGACTGTACAACTCATCTACCTCTGTCAGAGCCACCATCACAGAACTGCACAAAACATACCTGTCTCCTTGCACTGTGTACCCTGGAACATTTACTCCACATTATAAGTGATATATCATTTTATACAATAATATTGTCCTTTGCACACTCTGTCTACATATTCTTGCAACCATAGTATATTATATTATCTATTGTATAGTCAAATACTTATGTTTATACCTCTACTATATATCATATCATATTGTATATTCTTTGTATATATGTCTATATACACATATTTATACATGTGTACATGTTATAATTATTATTATATTTATTACTATTATTATTATATATACTGTTGCTGCCATTACTACTATATACTGCTATTATATTGGTATAATTACTATCATATATAAATATATATTATGTTATATTATATTATATACCATATATACTGTACTATTTTGATATACTGTCTAACAATAACATTACCATCATACCATCAGTACTATTACCATCATCTTGCCAATGCACCATATCTACCTATTTATCTTGTGTTTCTGTTTTTATTCTTTCTACCTACCTCAATATTTTTTTTGTTTTTATTATTTTATTCTATTGTATTGTATTTTATTGTATTCAAATATACTGGCTGCTATGATGACTTAATTTCCCTTCGGGGATGAATAAAGTAATCTATCTATCTATCTATCTATCTATCTATCTATCTATCTATCTATCTATCTATCTATCTATCTATCTATCTATCTATCTATCTATCTATCTATCTATCTATCTATCTATCTATCTATCTATCTATCTATCTATCTATCTATCTATCTATCTATCTATCTATCTATCTATCTATCTCTCTCTCTATCTATCTATCTATCTTTAGCCCCAGCTAATGCAGTTCAGTGTACCGTATTTTCAACTATGTTTTAGTTTTGCAGAGCCACTTAATTCTTTTCAGAGTGATGTGGCTGGATGACTTATTTTCTCACAGCTTCCCGGGATCTAGCACAGTCCCTGTCTGTGTTTTGTAGCGTTTTCCCTTTTCCAGCCCTTTTTCTCCACACTGACCCATCATGTTGCTTTTTACCAACGTCCAGTGAAACACGAGAAGAAAAAAATGACAACAGCAGCTTAGTGGGTTTACATGCAGCCCCGAGAGACAACCAACCATGTTCCTCTGCAGTTACAAGTATCCAAAAAAGCGTTTAATGCATACACAAGCAGAAAAGGTTGGACATGGCTGTCCAGCGGTTGACAGTCCCTCCGTGTTGCACGTTGTGCCGCACACTGATGAAGCGAGGTCAGCCTGCCAGGTTAGGACTCTGCAAGCGAGTCGGAGTCTTTGGGGAGGGGGCGGGGGGGGTGAGGCCCCCTGAGAGCTGACCTTAAAGCTTCAGGTGGGCTCGCGTTCCCATCGCTGCTTTTTTCCCGCCGCTGGATCACTGGATGGATGGATGGGTGAACAGATAGAGGGACACAAGCAGAACGAGCTGACAGTTTCATTTCCCCCCTGCCACGTTAGGGCAGCGTCAGCAGGCGTTTTTTTTTCCGCTCCCTAACCTATTACGGTCTGTATCCCAACTTTCTTCTTTTCTTTTTCCGCTGGATCTTTCCCGTATCAGCATGTTTGAAATCACTGTAAACAGAGGTTGGCTAGGTTTGGGAGATCTGGGCAGGTGGCATTTAGACCCCCCGCGGCTTCACCCCCGGGGACCTCTCGCGTAATCTGAGCGTCCGAGTGATGCGTCAGCGCGAGGAGCGGAGGAGGAGTCGGCTCTTGCATATCGGAGTGTCAGCCGGCAGCTGGAGCCTCCATGCTGAGAGAGACCCTCGCTGGCATCAGGGAAAAGGGATTGGCTTTCGTTAAGACATCCCGGGATTGGGTGACATCACCGGTGCGGCTGATAAACCGGCTGAGGCCGACCGTGGAGATGTGATGAATATAACAACTTTGCAGTAAAGGAATCTTTAAGGATCGTTGGTGGAATGGGAAGTCATGCTGTTTCTTTGGGTATTTTCGGTTACACAACTATCCCAGGAGGATAACCCCCCCCCCCCCCCCCCCCCCGTTTCATAATCAAAATAAATCCAATCACTTTCACGCAATTATTCCCAGCACCAAATCATCAGTACATTAAATGCAGATTGATACAGTGTCCAGGCAGGACGGTGGAGAAAAAACACAAGGGGAGTAAAGTCACACAGCCAGCTCATTAATTTCTCCCGCTTGCACTCGAGGCCCGATGACCTCAGTTTGTTTTTTTTTCACGCGGCGCGAGGGAAATTTACTTCTTCGACAGACCAACCGAGCGCGCGCCTCCCTAGTTTGTATCGGCTCAGATTTGTTTTTGTTTTTGGCGTCATCTTTACTTTTTATTGCAAATTACAGAGTGCCCCGAGTGATCTGGTGGGTCCGCTGAATGCTAATGAGCTCCGCGCAGGACTCGGCGTTCTGGGAGTACGAGTCGGATGTTTATGATTATTGGAACTTTTCCTCTCTTTCTCTTTCTCTCCTCCCTTCCTCGTTTTCTCTGATGAGCTTCCCTGATCATCATAAATCTCGAGGCCGGTGGTGTCCCCCGAGCGGGGCTGCTCATCTCGCCAGCTACTGTACCTCCCGTGCAGCCGTTTTTTTTAGAGTAAAACATTTTTTTTTTTTTTTTAAAAAAGGGAACGCTTCTATCGTGAGTGTCAAGGAAAGGTCGTGATATTTTCAGAGGAAACATAAATTTCCACAAAAACAGCAAAGGGGAAATTAAATATGCTTCGCTGCACCAGATTTGATTGAATCTTAAAAAACAATCCCCCTGTGTCCTTACAGGGCTGTTAGGTTGCGGTGCGATGCTAGTGGCCGACTGCATTGTACCTACTGTGCTTTTATAAAAATTCATTTGGTAGATGAAACTTTTGCTGCGTCTCTGATGCAAAGTGTGACAATCTTCCCCTTCAATTACCCTGCGTAGATGAATCCTACCCTCACATGCACACACAGAATGGTAAGTTTATTAATGAAGGAACACGAATGTCATTAAATCATTGGAGCCATTTTAAGTAGAGGGGCCTAATCAGACGATTCCCCCAAAACTTGTCAAGGTTACACGGACAGACGCAACACTAAATTAAATTTCACACTGGCTGCTTGGAGGAAGATTGAAAAGCACTAAATAGAGTTCACCTCACATGCAAGCTGCTGTAATTATCTCAGTAAACGCCTGAAAGAAAGAAACGTCACAGCTTCCCCAGAGTCTTTCTCCGATACTGTCCAACTCTGTTTGAAATGAAAATGTCTAATAATGATTTTTATTTCTTAACATAGCATTGAGAGGGAATCCAGCATTAAGATAATATATTTTTAATGTGAAGATTGCAATTTACAGTTTTTACTCTATTTTGACATAAAACTAGACAGTAACACCTCTTGTTATTAGTATTTAGGAGTTCATAATATGTACTTTAACCAGTACACTCTGAGACTAGGACGGATTATAAAGTGTTACTTGTTTATGAAGTTCTGAGTTTGTAAATCACTACCTAACAGTAACTTAGCGTACCTTCCACAGACTCCATCCAGGAGCAGCCCCTTTTTTTCATGGAGGACATTTTAAAAACACTGTTTACATAATTAAATGAACTGTGGTTGGATTTCAGTTGGTTTCTGTAATTTCAGGATCCTGGTCTAGAGCAACACGATGGAATGGATCAGGGTTATTGGCCACAGCACTTCGGTAAGTACAGCATAAGAACTTTTTCCCATCCTTCCTTTTTTTTTCCTGTGTTTGCTTTTATTTAGGAAAGTATAAGACTTAAAATCCAATCCAGCCAGAGGCTTGTCAGAGCCAATAATACTGTATTTGCTGTGTTCACAACGTGGACAGAGAATTACAAAAAAAAAATGTCATTGCTTATCACACGCTGGGGTGACATCACCGAACGGAGCAGGTGACACCGGTTTCAGATCAGTCCGTGAGATTAGCCGTTTCTGAAATGTTAATCTGTGGAAAAACAAACAGCAGCGTCACGAGAAGGGGGGGGGGGGGGGGGGTTCTCTGTTTGAACGAGATACAGAAGTCCTTGTGCTGTTTTACATCACAGGCCTGCATGTATGTTTTTTTTTTTGAGGGTGTGTGTTTCGCAGCGCTCGCGCATGTCATTAGCATGCATAAGAATGTGACTGATGACTTTCATTATCGGGAGTGAGCGAGGATTAGGCCCCCTTCAGTGTCGCCTGCTTTCACCTTTACTTTCCTCTAATGATTTTCTCCTGACAATCCTTTCCTCAAGGTTGACCCTGTCACTGCACTCGTTCTTTTGCCGCCTTTCTCGCTCTCTTTCTTTGTTGTCTTTCTTTTTTGCTCTCTTCACTTCTTTCTTTCTTTCTTTCTTTCTTTATTTCTTGCTCTTGTTCTTGCTCCTTTATTTGTGTCGTGCTCTTTTTATTCTGTCCTGCTCTCTTTCTTTCTTGCATCTCTTTCTTTCTTATTTGCGTTTTCTTACTTTCTTCACGTCTTTCTCGCTCTGTCTTTATTTGGGTCTTGCTCTTTCTTTCCTGCTCCTTTTTCTGTCTTGTGCCTTTTCTTTCTTGCCTTTCTATCTTCCTCGCTTGCTCTCTTTCTTTCTTTGTCTTTCTCGCTTTCTTTCTTTCTTCCTTTTTTACTTTCTAGCTTTCTTTTTTTTCTAGGCTCTCTTAACCTTATACCTATACTCATGCAGGCACTGTACAGGCAACTCAATATGGCAAAGCTATGTGTGTATGTATGTGTGTGTGGGGTTTAGGGGGTGTGTGTGCGTGTGTGTGTGTTTTGTTCGGTAAATAAAGCCGGGCTCCTTTTTATTATCAATGAAGCATAACCAAATCAATTTATAAACAGCCTTATCTGCTCACAGGAACGCCAGTAGCCCAGGAGCGATTAACTCCAGCAGCCGTTAACTCTTTGCATACAAAACTACCATCGCTAAGCTATTTAAGCGATAGGTACAGGTGGAGGGGGGGGGGGGGGGGGGGCAGAGGACTGAACTTCATTTGTCCTCTCGAGTGTATGTGCATACTTGTGCGTGATTATGTCCGCGTGTTTAAGTGTGTGTGCGTGTGCACAGCTGTGGGAGGAAATACTCTCGTGGCGGCAATGTCAGGGAAATGCAAAGGAGGCACACGCGGGCAGAGACGGGGGGGGGGGGGGGGCGAGTGAGCAGGAGCGGAGGAGGGGGCTGTGGGGGGTGGGGGCGGCGGTCTAGGGGAGTGAATTTTCGACATGTCATTTCTGAAATTGAGTTTTGATAACTGACAATTTGTTCAGCTAGTGAAATGTCAAGAGTCCAAAAAGATTGATGAAGTGCATAATAGATGTCTCAGATTGACTCTCCGCCGTGGGCTTGAGTCCCTCGCACGTCTCAGACCACCGAAACGATACAGAAATAAGATCTCACACGCACACACACACACACACACACACACACACAAGACAAACACACAAACAGATGCACTCAGTCTTGACGGCTGCACGGAGAGCACCTCGGATATGGAAAACTGGTCCGCGTCAATTTAGTCGGGCTGGATGTGATTCCTGCCTGAGCACGGAGGTGTCGTTCAAGCGATTGGTGGACGCCGACTCGGGGGCTTGTCGATTTATTAGGCAGCTGAGTTGTTGTAATGGTGTGTGTAGCAATATGTGGGATCGCATTAAGGTAAGCTGTATTTCTCAGATTACCCTCTAATGTGATCTGCATAATGTTGTTGGACCCAAACACTGATTTGCTCCTGGTTTTTTTACAGCTGCAAACTTGTGTCGCTGCCGTAATCACACTTATTTCTTTTTTCCAGACACACTTTTCCTCCCAGATATATTTTGGTCGCTCAAATCAGTCACGTTCCCCGACTACAGACGTTTGCTGTTTCAACTCACTTAGACTCAGTGTGTGTGTTTGTGTGTGTGTGTGTGTGTATTCTACGTGTGACAACTCAGACTCAGCTCAGACTTTATAGGAACTCCTCTTGTTTCTGCTGCTATTTCTAACATGTGCATAACGAAACGGAGACAACTGAGGATAACTGAAACCAATGAGAAGATTTGCTATTTTAAATCACTGAGTTTACTGTGTATCCTTTCAAAAAGTCGGCATTGCAATTGGTTGTGTTTTGTCAGACTGATGTCGACAATTGTCATCTTTATTATTTAACATTTGGCTTTTTTTAGTTTTTTCCTCACTCTATCCACAGTGTTGTGAGCTGAGGCCGACATTTCCCACACGTGCTGGAAGTGGTTGACCAATCCCATCAATGAGAGCCACCTGGCCAATCAGGGCAAACAGGAGTGGGGGGCCTTAAAGAGACAGGAACATAAAGGGATTGTTCACCCAAAAGTTTAATAATGATAATAGTGGACATTTTGTATCAAAACATGTGACGCCATTTCAAGTTGAATTCGCATTTTATGTATTTGTTTCCGTTTGAAGAAGCGGTCGCCATTTACCTCAATTGTATACAATTAAAATATATATATCCCTTAAGTAGATAGCGTAGACTTGGATAAATTGCTTTTTGATTAATCAAAAGCGTTCATTGACTTATTATTCAAAGTATATTTGAGTGCCTGGATTTTACGAGTGGAAGTTGCACCACTGAATGATGGAGGATGTGGAGCTGCCCAGAGAATTGCCTTGTATAGGGTCCTTACTTTTACATAGGAGCAGCACTTTGAACACTGTTTAATTTACTTTAGGATTGTTGGTCGCAAGGCAGATGATGAAAAAAGAGACTTCAATTGATGCAGATTCAGTTGGTTTAACAGCATTCGTAGATTTTTATCTTGTTAAGAATAATGAAGTTTTAAGAAATACACAAATAAATCCGTTAACTTTCTTCTTCTTTTTGGTGTGTGTGCAGTTTTCAGGTTTATAATATCTTGGGCAGAAGTATAATTTTTCGCCCTCAGCCACACGCTCTGTTCCCTCGACTCCTTCTCTTTTTTTCTCCTGTCACTTTTTATGATGACAAGCAGACATCATGTTGAAAGCCTCTCATGCTTGTAAAAAGCTGCATTATATCATGTGCTGGTGGGTGCCAGCCCTGTGATGATAAAAACAAATTAGGTCTGCACAGAATAAGCATGGGTGGAGTGGATTCTCTTAACACATTTATCCCTGTCAACAACATCCTCCCCGACAACGATCCGCTGTAAATAATTCAAGTAGACACCCAGTAAGTCTTAATTTAAAAATTTCAGAGATTGTGCGTAGGTGGAAAATCAAGAGAGGAAGCAAAAGAGGTTTTTTTTACGCGTCTGTGGGAGATGAAGACAGCTCCCAGCAGGACTGTGCGTCCCCGGCGCTCGCGGGGACGAGCCGAGACATTTCTCTTCTCCGGATTTCGTCCCGCTCAAGGGTGCGACTCGCAAAAAGGTCACGCGTGTCATTAAAATCAAGGCATCGACAGATGAGATATTTTCACAAAGGTGACACTCTCCCGTTCCCGCGTAATTAGCCTCATTTTTATCGCGAGCAGGTCACTTAAAAGTCGATTCCTATGATCACGCCAATGAATCTTTACACCAGGTGATATAAACCTTTTACGCCGTGGGTACGAATCCCTTGTGCACGGCGGCGGGGCGGCCTCGGTAATGCCTCACTTCAGGAAGGGGTCCAGCTTTTTCCTGTTATCTTTGGCCGTCCTCTGCGAGTTGTGTGGATGCAGCGCTCCAATAAGCCTTAAGGATATTGGGAGCCGTCCAGAAAATGTATCTGATATAACAAAGGAGTTTTGAAGAGCAAACGCAAACTGCCTTGACCTCAATGAGGAATCTAACTTTTATTTAGTTCTTTCCTGTTTTATTGTGTCATCAAATATGTACACATTTCCGTGGCTGTGGAGCTTTTTGCCTCATTCTCTTAATCATTGAAGACTAATTTGTCCTCCCCGGCCACAAATAGCAATATAGCTGTTTTCTAAATGCTTTTAAAAACAACTTAAATCATCCGAGTAAAAACACATTCAGTAGGAGTGGTGAGCGTGCGGGCGCTGAACCGGCTCCCTGCCGTCACCGCAACTGCTCCTAAAGTGAGTAATTCCCAAATTAAGTTCTGCTCAGACACATCAACAAGTTAATCCACCGGGTTTACACAGATTAGCCAGTTTCGTCTTTTCAAATAGGCGGTAATATTGAACAATCGGCAGGGCTCTGTCGCCTCCTTGCAAGACGGGTCCTTGTTCTCCATCGTGCGTGCGTGGGTCAGTTTGTCTTATGACCGTTAAAGGACAAGCTCCTTTTTTTGGGGGGTGGGGAAATACACGCATTCACAGTCAGTTCCTTTTTTATTTCTGCTACTTGTCGATCAATCTCATTTGACTTCAGGAAGTTACCAACCTGGGAACGAGATCAATCAGGGAGCTCATGTTTATTCCAATCTCGCAGCATGGGGGCAGCCAAGTTCCCATTTAGACCGACTCCCATCCGTCCTGAAACCAAATGGGCCAGTCGTAACCATTTATCTCAAATGGGGCAAAATGTGACACAAAGACAGTCAGGGGAGCAACCAATGAGGGCAGTGCAGAGATATTTTAGTGAACACATTCTCTCTAGAAGGCTCGGTGCTACGTTGAATGTTCCGTCACTGGTTGTAGGTCGGCTCTGATTTGATAACACCCCCGTTGGACAATGACCCGAAAGCCCCCAGACAAAGATCCACAGATGCAAAATCGGTTTCCGGCGATGCCAGGTGAGGAAGTGGCTGCACTCAGCCCAGAAACAGTCTGGCACGTAAACCCCCATAAAACCACGACTTGACACTTTTACACTTAGGCTTCTGTACACAAAAATCAAAGAGACAACGTCTTAATTAAATGGTGAATGGTCTTGCACTCATACAGCACTTTCTTTTCTTTTTTTTTTACCTTAATGGTCAAAGCGCTTTACAATTTTTCCTCTCACACACGCTCACACCCACACACTAAGTGGCCATCCAATCGGAGCCTCTTGGGAGTCAGCGTCTCCCCCCCCAAGGACACTCGACATGTGGACAGGAGGAGCCAGGGATCAAACCATCACCTTGTAATTAGCGGACAACCCGCTACCTCCTGAACCACGCCTGCCCCAATTAGCGGGCCTTAGATTGTGCTGGTAGGCATTCCCTTTACCTTTTATTTTAAGGAGCAAGCCGCTCTACCTTTTTCACCCCATTTCCAATCTTTGTGGCAACATGCGTCATACTGAGGTCATTGGAAAAAAGATCATTTTACATAGCGGAATGTAGAATTTGATGTATTCTGTCCTGGCAATCCTGCAGCGACCCCTCAGGTTCATCACATGACCTCTTGTGTGGAACCCGAGCCCCAGGTTGATGCTGTGATGTGAAGCTTGAAACACTAAAACTCGGGCAGCACCAAAACAAATCCCCCATATTGTTGTTTATTTGTATTTTTTATGTTAGCGCTTCATGTAATGTTTCAATATCTAAAAGACGACATTAAGAAACGACACATTACACGATACTGTACAGCGAGAAGAAGGCCCCCCCCCCGGGTAAACACACCGTGAGAGTTTCGAGCTGAGGCGCTTGTGCCGGCTCCTCTTATCTGCCAAGGATGCCTCTGATGGCTCCTGATTGAAATGCCGTCTCTGAAGTTCTGTGCTCAGCCACACGTGTAAACGCCGCAGCGGAATGTAACTTATTCCCTCAAAGCGCTTGTTTCCCTCTCTCCAGGCAACCGGAGATTAGTCGGTTCAAATTCTGGACGGGTGCTTTTATGAAAGAAAGCCGTTTTTCGGGGAGAGGGAGGGGGGGGGATGCGCATGAAGAACTGGCAAGCAAGCATTAATATGTATAATTAATTTTGTTGTTATCCACATATTTGAGCAACGGGGGAAAAAAAAAGGGAGAGAGGCACGGGCTGAATTCGGAGCCAGTGTTCGCGGGAACCCAGGGACGGCGTGTGGATCATTTTTTTACATTTACATTCCAATTCAATTTGCTCAACTGGAATTATCTGGCTCCCCCTTCTTGGTGGAGATTAATTCTGCTTCCTTGTTGTTCATTTCTGAGTTTAATAACATAACCCAAAGGTAGTTCACTTTCCAGTGAACACAGAACCCATTTTGGGAGCCTTCGCTGCAGTTATTTTTGTCTCCTCGTAGATTTTTTAATTTGTGCGTTCCCCATATATGTATGAATGCAGAATAAATTCCCATTGCCAGATTATCAGTGTTTTCACATCTCGGCCCGCAGCCAGAACCTGATAAGATAATCACCCTCTGTGGCAGGATAAAAAAAGATGTTCTTGAAGTTCATCATCTCAGTTCTTTAAGTGCTCATGCATATAAACATACTTGTATTTTCCGTGACCCCACAAAACACTCCAAAGACGGCAAATCACAGGACGCAAATAGTGCGTCTGCTCTTCCTTGTCATTTCAATCAGGATGGATTTGACACCCGCTCGTTGCCCGCCGCCCTGCCGCCAGGAATTCCCCCCCCCCCCCGTGACGCGTCCCCTGGCGTCCCGAGGCCTCCAAACCAGCCGACATTTGTCACATCGCTAGCTCGGGGTCGCCGGTCCCTTCTCTGCCACCCCCTCATCAGGATAATTAAGCTTTCTCAGCCTGCTGCACACAAGAACGGGGATGAGGGGGGGGGGTTGGGGGTGGGGGGGTGGGGGACTTCAACCCAGCCCCTCGCAAAACTGTGGAGATAGTCTGCAAATTGCCTCTGATTCGCCACCTGATTGTGCTATGATTATGTTGTCACTGGATGCTGTGATTATGATGGCCCGTAATTGCTGGTGTGCATTAGCTGCCGCGCGACGCCCCCCTCCCCCCCCCCCGATCCCCGCCGTCTACCTGTCTGTGGATCCTATCGACCTCCTCCTCCCTTTACGAGTCGTCTTCCTTCCTCCGTGTCACCGCTCCGTCTCAATCTCCTCATTCCCTCCTCACTAATCCAGACAAACCGATTTCCGGGTTGTGAAACACTGTGATGTTCTTTAATGCAGGGGTGCAGCTGGATGATGGTGCATTCCACAGCTGATGACTGCCCCCCCCCCCCCTTTTTTGGGGTTTTTACTCATGTTTGAATGTGATTAAACCACTTAACAGCCATTTACTCTTTTCCTGAGAATAGATTTGTTGATTGGTATTGAGGTGTCCTCCGTCAGGGCCACCTCGAGCAATGGCGCCGCACTGGCACCTGAGCAAATCGAACTCAAACGCCGCTTCTGCTCAGGACACCTGGGCAATTTGGTGATTTAGCCAAGGTGTGTGTGTGTGTGTGTGTGTGTGTGTGTGTCACTGGGATGAGATGGTGGTGTGGGGTATTGTTTTACAAGATGTACAAACACGCTTGTCCAAACGGCATGCACGCAAAGTGTCCTCCTCCTCGTGGCACGGCGGATCTCATTTTCATGAATGGCATGAAGTCACCCGCGGCAAGCCAGCCGAATGGGCCACATCTCGGCGCGGGGGGCGGGGGGGGGGGGGGGGGGGGGGGGGGGGGGGGGCATTTGTTTGAGCAGTGAAACGGGGGGAAGTGTTTATTTGGGCTTGTTGGACTGACAGTGTCCCCCTGTCCCCCCCTCCGTCGAAGCGGGCGCTTCAGCTGTCAGCATTTGAACAAATGGGGACTAATTTGCATCTCATTAATCCCGCCTCCCCCCCCCCCCCCCCCCCCCGACCCACGCAGCTCCTCTTGAAGAATTCCACTTTCTCCCCCTCCCCTCTGAATTCCCTCGCCGTTTCATGCCACGCCACTGTCTTAAGCCAGGCTCATTAAAAAGGGCCGCACTTTTCTTGAAGTCCAGAACGGCTCTGGCCGCACTCACTGAATGACTGATAGACATGCATTTTCCCTCTTTTCAGGTCTGGAGTGCTTGATTAAAAAGGCATGACTTAGACCCTTGATGAGCATATGGATTAAAAGCGCTCAGTGATTGCCTGGCCATTCCCCCACTCTAATTGAAAGCCTAATGTGCACCCACCACATATTAATTAAAACCAGAGGTTATAGGCCCTTGGGGCTTCGCCATTTAGGTCTCTCATTAAAAATTAATAACCACAGTTAATTATTATTATCATGTTGTGAATCACGTCAGCAAATAAATAAGACAATGGGGCCCCGACTTGCTCCGGAGCCGCTCGATAGAAGGGTTGTTTGGGGAAGGAGGCGACACACACCAACCAGTTTCAATCAGAGAACAACCAATGTTTATTTACCTTGTTCTTCCACAGTGATCATAGGGCACACGGCTTGTAATCAATGACACAAACAATGTATCGGGAGGTCTACTCGGATTAGAAAGAGGGAAAGTGGACATCAATCTGTGGTGCACATTGAATCTCACACTGGTCTTTGTGCTGGAAGAGTGCAGGTTTAGGGGAATGGCTGTGAAAGCTTCCCTACAAAGGCAGAGATACTCTACTATATGTTCTTGGATCAAGATTTTAAGTGTCATCTGCTCCCTCACGTTTCTATCAGTAGCTTTACATCTCCGAAAGTTCCTTTCGCTGTGTTGTGTCCACCAAGCCATCCATCTTGTCTCCATCTAACCAGGACGTTGCTCTGAATATATTACCGGGCTTCCTCATTTCCTCTTGTCATAACTACTACAGCTGTCAGAGGTTCGCTAACAAAAGAAGAACGAGGCTATAGGGTCATTTTATAGGGGAGGACAGTCCCTGTGTGGCTAATATATGGCGGCGCTGACAGCTCAATGCACAGACGCTTAAAGAAGCCTGTGGAAATAGAAAAGAACAATGACAATTACGACACCACCACATACTCACAACACTACCAAATACTCACAACACAAGCAAATACCCACAACACAATATTCACAACACTACTAAATGCACATGTTTCACACAGACGTTCTCTCCTTTTCGAGTTATTTGTCCTTTTGCATCCGCTTTCTTAATGTTCATTGCAATGAGCTCTCAGGGCCACCGTACAAATAAAGGCAAAAGATGATTTCCAGACGTCTCGCTCCGGCCGACAGTTGTGGATGATTACTTGCGTTGTCACTGGGATGATTTACTTCCTTTGCCGGGCCTCATGCGGTTGCATGTTGGTATAAATAAGAAGAACCGACAAAAACAGTCCTCAGATGTGTTTTTGTTGTTTTCTTTCTTGAACACACTCGAGGGTGAACTGAACGAGCATCTGACACAGACACCATCACTTACGTTCCTTGACCAAGCAACCACAACGAACATCAACGCAACATGATTGTGTCCCCCTCAGAGGACATCACACAAACATGTCATGTCCACAACTTGGACTTTCTTAAACCGCCACAACTCTGCATTGCAATTCTGAAGACCGGGTGAGCTACATCGATTTTTTTTCTCCCTAATACCAGCGAGCATTGATATTTTATTAATGTAGATTCCGGATTTATGTCCGAGACAGTCATCTTTTTTAATTCAGTGGGAATCGTAATGGATCTTGGTTTGGGGGGGGGGGAGAGTCTCATCCCCCCCCCCCCCCCCCCCCCGGTTCTTTTATTCCATGCCACCTGAGCGTAACCTATGGCTGGGCGCCTAAATGATTTCCATGCATATATATTTGATTAATGACATGCCAGCATTCCTGTCGAGTCCAATGCCATTCAGCACTGCCAGCGACAAAAGGAGCGCTATCACCTTGTAGCACATAACAGAGCAGTGGAGGCTTCACGTTGTGATTCCTGCATTGTCTTTATACTTGTTAATTTCCCCTCTTTTGGAAGTGAGTAATGATCGCCTTACTTCGCCACGTTCAAATCATCGTACCTGTCGGGCCTGAGATGTTCAGAGGGCGCCGACACAAAGCATCTGTTTCCATTGCTTTTGTCTAGACATCAAAGACGCTGCCGAGCTGCAAACAGGCTCGGCTGTTGACTCGCGGGTGCCAAATGTTTTTTCCTAAACATCAGATGGCTTCTCCCGCGATCCATATATTGCATTCCGGGGGCCAAACCTCCCAAACACCATCACAGGTATTTCCCCCGAGGGCCCTCTCCTCTTCATTCGCAGTCGAGGGACATCCCCCCCCCAGCCAGCCCCCCCCCCCTCCTCACCTCCTTCCGGGGCCGAGGACGCGCCACGTGAAGTTAAACGATTTTGAAGAATCCCAATCATAACATTGAAGTTTTTTTGTGCGACGGCAATCCTAGAAAACAACATAAGAATGGGCAAGGCCGGGGGTGAGGAGAAGGGGGGTGGGGGGGGGCAGGATATGATGGAAGGAATCTGGAAGACGCCACAAATGATGGCAACAAAAGGCGGAGCTGCTGTTGGATTCCTCATAAGAATTATTCAAGTAGAAATGGCACCTGGCCTCGGGGAAATCAGCGCCGCCTCCAGCCGGATTACTCCTGGCACAATCTGGACACAGTCTTGTTTGATGTCCCCCGCCCATCCGTCTTGTATGTAGTCTTTTATCTCACTCTAAAGTAATATAGTCTTCACTGCAATTCAATAATGGCCCAGCCGAGCCTGTCAGGCTGCGTTTGCCCGTTATCTCACAAAGGCCTGTCCACTCCAGCAACAAGCCACCCGATATTTGTGTGCGTGCGCGCGTGTGTGTGTGTGTGTGTGTGTGTGTGATTTCATCCCCAGGGGAGGGTCTTCATGCTCGTGTGTGCGTTTTTGTGTATGAAAGCACGAGAGAGCGAGAAAGAGAGAGAGAGAGAGGGAGAGAGAGAGAGAGAGAGGGAGAGAAAAAGAGAGACGTGGAAGAGAGATGCTGAATCAATTGATGTGTGTCTGCACCATGTGGCAGACAGGGGGGGAAGTGTGGAGACAGACGGTCTATTTATCCCCTCGGTGTGTTTTGTATGTGTGTTTTGACCGGTTATCCTACTTGAGATCTAAATTAAGAAATAGCCCGGGCGATGGGGTGGGGGCAAATGCTGAAGCCAGCACCTTTCTGTGCACACGTGTGTGTGTGTGTGCGACTGTCAGCCTGTCCCAGCACAAGTGAAGGGTTTTAACTAATTTCCTAATTGGATGAGAGGAGCAGATATGGGGCCCCCAGTCCGATCCAGGCCGCGCAGAGTGACAGCAACGCAGACGCATTCAGGTTCCTCTGCCGGGGTCGAGACAGCGGCGGGTCAGGTGCTCTGCATATCCCGAGCTGAAAGACGGACGAGGACGTTTTTTATAAAAGACAGCTCGTTGTCCGGACTGATGGGAGAGGATGTGCTGTTCCACGAGACAGATGGAAGGGATAAATCATAAACGCAGACCAAAACGCATGGAAAAGCAACAAGGCGCCACATCACCGCATAATGTCGCCGGCTATTTCCAGTTCACGTCGTGGCCGTAAATGCATGTGCATAAGCAAGTCGCTTTCATTTACCTCGCAGTCACGGGGCATCGTGTCCCACAGCTCATTCAGCGCATGCAAATATATGGCTGCACAGGCCTCCCCATCATAATCACCCATAACACTAAAATGAGACGCATGACATTCGATAGCAGTCAAGCCTTACAAAGACTATTTGGCACGGGAATGATTTTTTATTTTTTTTGTTTGTTGTTGCGCGCGATCACTTCACGTCCCGATAAATCAGTTTTCTTTTTGGATATATTAAGCCGCTTCTTTTATTGTCACGCCTCGGAGTGGTGTGTGCATGCAAAATCCAGAGAAATATTTACTGTATGTATTGACAAGGAGTGTGAGAGAGAGAGAGTGAGAGAGAGGGAGAGGGAGATGCTGTTCCAGGAGTCGGATTGAAAAATGAGTGAGTGATTTGTTTTTTCAATCAAAAGAGAGAATTTGATTTAAGATTTGCGAGTGAGCAAAGCCCTTTTTTTTCCTGCCATGCATAACCAAACAGATAACTCATGATCCACGCTCCTCAGCCTTGTTTGCGATATATTATTACTTTATCACCAACTGCGAATTCTCGAACGCCGGAAAAAAACACACAGCTTCATTTTTTTTTAATGCGGACGGTCAATTTTGGTGGAGGTCTCCTGCTGCCTTAATGCTATCGCCTGAAACATGTCAGCATTATTAAACACGCCGAACACGGAGAAGCCATATGTGCACAGTGTGACACGCGTGGCGAGGGCCCGCGCGTTCGAGCACGCCGGCGCTGGCATCTGCACGGAGGGACGCGACGGAAACACCCCACTGATGCAGGGGGCTCCGAGGGGTCAGCTAGACTTAATTGCACTGAGGGAACATGTGTGCTAGTCCAAGCTGGTGGAGGCGCGGCGTGAGGAGGAGGAGGGGGGGGGGGGGGGGGCGTGCCATCTGCCATCCTGTACCTCCAAAAGCCTCGGGACCGACGTGGGTTCAGTAAAGGAAGCGACGGAGCTGTCAGAGGACAGAAATGCAGAACATGGCTCGATCCTCAGAGGCCGCAGTGCTCACACTGGCAATGAGGAATTCTTTCTTCATCCAGAATGTGGTTAAGTGAGCTTTGTTCTCCTGCATACCTGTACTCAGGTGGCAAAAGTACACACATTCTCGAGTATAAAAGTACAAGCTCTGAAATGTACTCAAAGTATGAAAGTACACCACTGAATGCCCAATCTGTGCAAAGCAGACGGAGGCTCACGCCATATAGATAGATAGATAGATAGATAGATAGATAGATAGATAGATAGATAGATAGATAGATAGATAGATAGATAGATAGATAGATAGATAGATAGATAGATAGATAGATAGATAGATAGATGGATACTTTATTAATCCCGTGGGAAATTTAGGCCATCCAGTAGCTTATACACTTAACCGACATACATACATTAAACACATATACATAGGTAGAACATTGCAGATACAGGTACATGAATGGGTCTGATCCTATGGTACATAATGCAATGATGTGATTGTGTCAGTGTCTAGAATGAAAGTGTTCTTGTGCTGCTGGAGTGGATAGTACAAACATATATATAAAAACAACAAAATATATATATATATAAATATATAAGAATATGTAAATGGTAAAAGATAAAGGTCTGTGCATGGGGCTAGTATAGCCAGTAAAGGGATGGATAGTGGGTTGGTAAATGATGAGATGAGAAGAGTAGAGAACAGAACATATTAGAACAGTTAGAAGACTATTTCACTTCAACTGTTCTGTCTTACTTAAATATATTGACAAACAATTTTACCAAAAACATGTGAGCAAGCAGGAAAATTGGGGAGCATTAAAACGACAGTAAGGAGCCTGCTTTTGAAAGTGTTAGAAGTAAAAAGTACAGATATTTGTGTTATAATCTTGCGTGTAAAAGTTAAGTCGTCAGAAACATATATATACTCATGTGAAGTACGGATATGAAGTATATGCACTTTGTTACTTCCCTCCCCTGCTTGTACTTAAATATCATTTCAGGTATTTCATCTTCTGAGAATGTCTGTAGGTCTGATTTCTGTGGAAAAGGGCCGGCACGACTTTGTCTATCCTCTGGGTCCAAGGCTTAACTGGCTCCGAGTGCAGTCGTTGATTGATGGCAAACAAACCTTGAGAGTATCAGTTACTCTGATTAAAGCTGCCATGTGGAGTTTCACTGCAAAGAAGTATTTTGAATTTGTTTTGAAAGCAACAGTCGGAAAATAGCTACAGGAGTTGTTGTTTTTTTTTGCGTCACCATTTGCTCATATGCACAGACACACACGATGCGAACAAACCAAGGACCTGCTCACAAAGAACTGTGCCTCTGCATGATACTGTTTACAGAGCAACTTAACAGCCCCTGAACAGCTCGGTTTTCCCCTCGGGGTTTAACAGCTCCAGCGATGTAGATGTGTACCCCGGAGTGCATCAGTGGCTCCTGACAAATTTAAGTCTTGGGTGCGGTTTCAGGTTGTTGCACACATCTAACCACACCCATCACCGTAATGGGTCCAAAGTGAAACAGACTTGAAGGTTTCCACCAGAGAGGGCAGTGAAACGCTGCTCCATCTCCCCGGAGTTAGTTTCATCTTTGTGAACTTTGCATTTGGGAAAAAGCTTCTTTTGATGGCTAACCAGACGCTGTTGATATTACAAGGATACAGAATTTGTCAAATGCGCCGCAAAGTCTAAATACATATTCATTACATAGACAGGAAGTAAAGTTGATGGTCTTTAAGAATAAGTTTGATGTGTTTATGTGTGTCAAATCAATAAATGCCTATAATCAGGGCGGAAATTTAAGAGATATGGTTTCTGTTATTTGTCTTGAGGGTCCCCAGTCAGAATCATCTGCCGTTGTTCACGTTGTAAATGGTTTTACTTTTCAAGAGAACTTTTGAGACAGAATCAGAGACGGCTCGCCTTCAAAGTAAAAGTCTCAGGTTGTGGGCCACGTTGGCTGCAGCGTTCAATTTAAGGAGAACTTTAACAAATAAATAAATACCCTAAATAGTGAATATAATGATTTACAGTTGTATTTCTGGTTCTTTCCCTGCAGTTTATTCTGAGTACATTTCCAATGGGCTCAATCTCTACTCCTTTCCACACGGACTTGCCACGGCACAATGAAGAGAAATTGTGTTGCCAGGAGTTTAAAAAAAAAACCAATACCCTGATAACTTGTGAGTAAAAGAAGAACAAAGTTGGACCGAGCAAGTTAAGCTGCTATTGTGCCGCCATAAGCCATCCACGTTAAATTCCAGTTGCAGGTCTTTCAGAAGAAAAATATAAGTATGGATGGATTAAAATAACATCTCTTAACTGTAGAGTGTGTGTGTTTGTGTGTGTGTGTGTGTGTGTCCGGTGTTTCTCCTTCTCCATGCAACAAACATAGTCACTAAAATAACCATCGGCAAACTAAAGATAACAGTTTTGGACAGTAGCAGTCACAGCTATGTGGGCTGATAATAAGTGCTGCAAGTCGCTGAGTGCCAAGAGCGCGGTTGCCTGTGAAATCTCTCGTTCTGTCTGCCGCTCTTTGTATCTATTTTTACTCCGCACCCTATTCATTAAGGCTGATGAGTGATAGGGCTCCTTTCCCTTGGCAGCCAGCATCCATAGCGTGCTGCAGTGAGTGACCTTGGGTCCGAACCAGGGAGACTGGATTCTAAATGAAGAGCAAGTCGCCACCGGGGGCGTTCCACGGAGCCCGCAGCAACAGCGTTTAAGCGGCGGCGACACACCGATCGAGTACACGGGCACTTTCCAGGTGTTCATGTGGAGCGGTGGCGTCGGTGATTGATGCGAGTTAAACGGCTTTGACTTTAAAAACTCTCCAAAGTGCTGCTGTAGACACACTGTTGTTAGTGCTCACAAACGGTTGAAACTGCCAAACAAATGACTTTATCGGCGTCAGCGAGCTCGAGGCGCGCACTGAGCCCGGGTGTGAACGACTCGGGTGCTCAACTAAATGGCCACTGTTCTTCCTGGATGACCAAAAATGATATGTCGTAAACGGCCTGTAAGTCGTTAGGAATTTAGACCGTTTGTATCTATTGGAGGCAAAGGAGAGTCGCTTTAGTGAGTGATGGTTGAGCAGGACTTTATTTTTCAAGTCCTGTGATCATCTCACTTAACCCATCGGCTACACTGCCCCCTACTATTTCAGGTGGTACTGCACCGTTTAGTCCAAGCTGGGAAACATTTTCAGATCAGAAAGTGTTTTTGAGTGTTGTTATTGAGGGCAGAATCAAAGAATTGGAGGATTTGTTGACTTATTTAACAACATGGCAAGTGTTTTCCTTTGAATGCCCATCACCAGAGGCCATGATATTTACTTTGGAAAGTGGAGGCAAAGGCTACAATCACAGTCATCAATCTGTTATCCATTATCAATGTCTTTAAGGGTCGCAAGGAGGGCAGGAGCCAATCCCAGTAACATTGGGCGAGAGGCAGGGTGCACTCTGGACAGATCACCAGTCTGAATCCCAGAGTCAACACACACAGACTCACACTTGTGTAGAGTTAACCTAAGACTCTAAATGTCTTTACACACAGACAGGGGATGAACATAATATTCTACTACTTGGCAGTGCGTCTAAAATCCACATTTATTATTCAAATGATTGCATCAGAGCTTGCTGTTAACACCAGACACAGCGACCGGGAATACTCTTAACCCGGTTATAATCACATTATAGACTCGCCTACAAATGTTCTGAATACCAATTATACTTTGGCCCAACTCTTCTTTGTTAACTTTCTTTTTTTCAGTGATTTTATGTCCAGTAATCAGGTACAATATCTCGCCTGACAGCACACAATGGACTCAGCCAGAGGGGAGTTTTAACCAATGGGACCCTCGGTGTTAATGTCTGTTGTTGAGGCGAGACTCAAGAATGAGGTTCCTTCAGTCATATCACATCACTGCCGTCGAGCTTCTCCATTTCCACTCATATTTCCCTGACGGTCCATAAAGAGACAGCCATTTGAGAGGGTGCATTGATTTCTGGGCATATCTGGTGATAAAATGCGCTTCTCCGTCCGCAGCTCCTTTTAACTACCCAATTTGAGGGCCCCTTATTTGGCAGGGCCATGCAGGAACTGTAAATAGAGCCGTGAATCAGAGGGGAGCCGGCAGGAAGTGAGGACAGCGTCTTTATTAAAGACACAAACAGACAGCAGGGGCACAGATCAAGCCAAAGAGGGTCCCCCTCGCAGATTTCAAGCCCTGCTGCCGGAGATAGAGTGTCCACAAAAAGACAAAGACTCAGAAATTGACTGCCCCGTAGTCGGCAACTCCAAATAAGCTTGTTTATGTTTTTGACAAACACTTTGTCTATTTCTCCAATGCAAAGAAAACGTTGCTATTTCTGTTAAAAAAGGTGTGCCCTTCGCCTTGTATTGGCTTCAAAATTCATTCAAAGTGAATGTAGATTTATTTTGCAGGATTTATTGAGCTGCAGATGAGAGAGAGAGAGAGAGAGAGAGAGAGGGGAAAAAAGGTGTTGGTTCAGAAACACGCCCGAGCTCGCGTCCCTCTCTGGCCATTAATGAAGCATTGTCCCGGTCGCACCACTTTATCATGATCTATGAATCTCTGATTTTGATGCAATAGAAAACCAATCACTTGCAGCAAGTCTCCGGGCAAAGCATTAGTCATCATGTCTTTGACACCGCCGAAGAATTGGGTCATTCTTTTGAATTAAAAGCGCTCATTTGTAAACATACACTTGCAGACGGGGGACAAAGACACAGTCCCTTCTTATTTTGATGTATGGGAGAATAAAGCAACAGTGCTCAGGTGAATTAATGTCTGCCCCGCGATGCCGGGACGCTCTCATTCTGCACATGTGCAAGGAAACGGAAGAGGGGGACGCGGATGATTGAGCGCTTTCTTTGCTGGAATCCTGTATTTGTACATCTGTATTCCTTATTAGGATTACTTCTCTGAGCCGCCGCATCCTATTCAACATGTAAAAACAAACATTAATGGCCGAGAGCTGCCAGACGCCGACGAGACGTCGATATATCTCCGCGTTCATCTTTCTTTGTCTTATTTTTCATTAAGCCTCTCTGCTCCACATGATTCAGATATATATCTCTGTTCTCAGCTGGAGAGGCTCAAGTCAAGAAACTTAATCTGTGTTGCTCAATAGAGAGCTCCTGTCATCTGATGGGGCCTGGCGGTTATTGAGCACCTGGGGTGTATTCAATAAAACTAAAGTTTGTTCCTGATTTAGTTCAATAAAGGAGCACTCTGTATCAATTTGTCCGTGAGATGCATGTCTCGGGTAACTGACAGTGAGCTGCCACACGCTCAAGCAATGATGTCTCCGAAGACGAATGCACTTTTTATCCAGAGAGCCGAACTCGAGTCAAGCTGGGAGGACTTCCTCCAGGAGCTTTGCAGTCTGTTGCATCAAAATATGATCAATCAAGGACTCGTTTGAGTCGTGTTTTAAGAATGAAAAAGCCAGATATACAGTCCGGTGAACAACTTTTTTTAAGCAGAGGGGTTTTATCCACAGGTTACCCACTGTTATTTCATTGCTCCTTGTTAGAAACAGCGTTCCAAAACCTTATCTGAAACTCCAAACTGTGATTTATCTTTCCCCGGTTTGGTCCAATGCGTCTTGACACCCAGTTCTGCAGCTTATCCGTATAGTCCCAGACCCGTCGAGGGACTAATCTGGTCATTTCCTCCTGATCGATGCTGCCGCGCTGTCCCGCCACACCTGCCATTAAGGCCGTCTCAGAAGAATGAGAAGAAGAAAAAAAAAAAATGCAGGGCCTCAGCGCCGGCAGCTTGGCGAGTGTTTTAAAGGCAGCCGCAAGTTCAGGCCCCTGTCGGAGCTTATTGTGCTGGGGAAGGGGGCGCTGGAGCTGAGCCAACAGTCGCCGAACAGTCGCAATAAGAAAACCACACACAGAAGTAGGGGAGGAAAAAAGGTGCATTTCTCTGTGCTGACAATTATTCCACACTGGCAGAGCTGTGCCGCGTCCAGGAGGGTTGCTCCGGGATAGCTGGGAGTGAGTGTAACAGTGGAATTTGCCGGGCTCATTATTGGCGTGGGGTGGCAGGAACGACTGTCGGAGTAAAAATGAAGTGAGAAAGGACAGCGGAGGTGGTGTGTGTGTGTCTGTGTGTGTGTGGTGTACGCGGCTGTGCTTGCCTTACAGTACGAGGGAGTTGGGAGAGTTGGCGGCGGAATGCTAATCGGCCTCGGGGGCGCTGAGCCACAGCAAATCAACTCCACAGAGCAGATCATGGCCCAGGCTGACATTAAACACCGGCCCACACCCCAAACACACATTTTCATCTTACTGCGCACGAGGGGAGAGGCGCTGGAGAAAGGGGGGAGAGGAAGCAAACCGGGAGGGGGGTGATTGTGATGGAGCCAAAGAGAGGGTTCACAGAGGGGGAGAGTGAAGAAAGCGAGTGGGACAAAGATGCAGGGAAATGAAGTGCGATACAAAAAACAGAGGGGACAAACTGGGAGAGATTAAGGTTGTGAAAAACTTATTGGCCATTTTCCAGTGGCCTTTAACAGCCCGAGTTGAATGCTCACTAAGCCCGGCACCCCCTTTGTTTCTGTTGCTTCTCCTGCCAAGCTCTGCGGTGTTGCGTGGCAGTTTACTGTGATAACCGTGGCAGATTTACCACTCGCGGCTCTCAGTGGTTTTTTGATCATTTACTCCCGGTACTCTTGGCTTCCTCCCACATGCACGTTGGATTTAGGTTAATGGGAGACTTTAAATTGACCATAGGCGTTAATGGGAGATTGAATAATAAGATAAATCTCTCTGTCAGCCCTGCGATGCGCTGGCAACCTGTCCAGGGGGTCTCCCACCTCCCGCCCATTGTCATTGGCACTGGAAATGGCTCTGGATCTGCCCTCAACCCTCAAAGGAGTAACACATGGATGTATGGATGGATATTGCGTGTGTGTGTGTGTGGAGGGGGGGGGGGTTGCAGAAACTACCCAAAGGGGTTATTTTGAGTATTATGGCCAATATTTAAATGTTATTTTGAAATAGTTGAGGGGTTGAGATAAAATTTGGACAATTATTGATATCGTACTTAAAGACTGAGGTTAAGTCAATATCCTTCCTAGCTTAGAATGTATCTTTTTAGAAGATATATCCATAAAGAAACAGTATTGATCTTCTCATCCTGTCCCAGTGGTACAGCTGTGAGAAAAACTTCAAACTGATTGTTTATAGCTTCCATGGCAGAGCAGGACGTTAGATTTACTGTTTGCTTTATTTCTGGTATTTTTGAACAGATGAGGGGACACATTGGCAACACGTTTACAAATTTAATCCATTGGCCTTTTTGATCAAATCAATAATTTGCCGTTCAAGTCGCACGGTGCAGCCTTTCTGATGATTCCCTTACTATGAACAGGGAGAATGGTGCCGCTCTGCCCCCCCCCCCCCCCCCTGAACGCCTGATCTCGCTCTGTGCATCAGCTCAGGAGGCTGGGGATCATGGGAAATGCCCCGCCGTTCAGTTGTGTTTGCGGTTCAGTGAGTGCGACTAGGCAGTCAGAGCTCTGGTCAGGCGTTTGATAGACTTTGATTTTTGCTCTGCATGAAAACGAGTAAATCGCTCGGACACAAAGCCCAATAGGACGAATCGCCGCGTGTGGCTGCAGACGGGAACTGTTGCTCACATGACGTTACACACTGTTCCTTTAAAATCCGAATTCTCTGGTGACTTTTTGTGGCAAAAGATGGAGGCTGTCAAAAACGCCGGAACCTTGCGACACTGAGGTGTTGTGGCGAGAACACAACAGCTTAATCAATCAGAGTGATGGTAGCGCTTTGTGTTTTTTTGTTCACCGTGACAATGTCCACCTAGAAAAGCACCTGGTGTGGGAAAGCTTGTGTTTTTGAGACCCACACAAACACACACGTACAGTTGCCAACAATCAAAGACAATGACACACAAACAAATTACTTTGCTCCGCTCCGTTCTTTTAGGAGTCGTGCTTGCATCAGCATGCTGAGCCCGCAGCATCCCTTCTCACCTGGGAGCTGTGTTGGACCACTGAGGTGTGGTAAGATACTCCACGCTCCGGGGCGCCCGTGACCTTTGAGTTATGGCCGTCAGAAACCCTGTGTGTGTGTGTTTGTGTGTGTGTGTGTGTGTGTGGGGAGTGAGAGACAAAGGGGGCCGAAAGGAACAGAAGGCGTATGTGTTTTCCTGATTCCACTGACAGTGTAATATCGCAAATGACTTTTTCCCTCTAACTAGCGTGAGCATCAGTTTTGTTTATAGCTGCTTCGACAGTATGGCTGCCCTTACCTCGAGGAGGCTCTGTGCCCTTTTCTCCGCGGTCGTACACCGCGTGCCGCTCCCATTTACATCCAGGCCTCGGAGGAATACCAATTGTGGCGGATGAGCATCTCTTCACAACATCCATGTGCTTCACCAGTTGTGTTACTTACAGAACAGCGACATAAACACGTCATGCAGCATGCAAAAAAAGCCTCTTATTGGAATTTATAACATTGTTCTTATCGAGTGAAGTGCTGCGAACTGGAAAGATGGGAATGCTGCAAATAAATAATATCCCATGATCCTCTGCAGGAGAAGGACTGTGCTCAGTGTCATCAGGTATCATTTGTTTTTTGTAGTTGTTAGTTCACACAATTTTTGTGTGTAACGGGAGTTAAAACCACCGCCAATGTGTTCATTAGTTAGCAGGATTACGCAGAAAACTTAAGAATGGATGGCGATGGAACTTGGTGAAAGGTTGAAGTTAAATTCATTTTAAATTAAATTTCGGTGTGAATCAGCATCAGCAGGCAAATCCAGGACTTTCTTTTTCTTTTATTCATTTTTTTTTTCTAACCTTTTTTTACACACTGGTTTATGGGATGCATAGTTCCTTCAGTCTTAAAAAAAAATGGTGTACACAGGTCTAGCGCCTTTTCCTTTTCTTACATTTTCCAATATTTCTTTTGTTCAAATGTTTTCTTGTCACAATTGCTCCAGGCTTTAAACTACTTTTTTTATGAAAACTGAAACATGGAGATAATTGGGAAAAGGTACTTCCAAAACCAGGGCCGTTCTAAAAGTGGCCGGTGACTGTTAGGTTCTTTAATTCCAGGGGACTTATGGAGGTATGGGCTCTACTGTGTGCAAACTGAGTTTCCTTTGTGCTCACTTCTCCAAATAAAACAACGTGGAGAGATAATGTGCTAAACCGTTGTGCAAACCATCTGATCCCTCCTTTGAGTGATGGTGATGCCACGTTCCCACCTCAGAAATGTACCTGGTGAACAATGTTCTCGTCACCAATAGAAACAACAGCCAAAAATATAAAGATAAGACCCAAGTTGTCATAAACCAAAATTATGTTTTAAGTTCCCTGGCAGAGACGAGTATTTCTTTGTCCTCAAATAACATTTTCCGATGTATTTCTTGACACATTTACTTGCTTGTGAGGATTCACCTCAACGGGAAAAGAAACTGAGGCTGAATAATATCTCTGCCTTGTTCGTCTTGGTTGTTGTGAGTCTGTGAACAAGGTAAATAAATTTCCTCGGCGCGGCATCATCGGTATGACTCTGACTACTCTGGAAGCATGAATCTGTTTTATTCCTTTGATTTTTTTTTTTTTGTTGTGTGTTTGGTATTAAGAGGCTGGTGTTGTACGGCTCCACAGGCTCCCTGAAAATAGTTTATGTTGTGTTACTCCCACGTACACAAGAGCAGCGACCGTCTCCCATAAGACGGAGAGCAATCTGATATCTCAGCAAGCCTGCTCCATTTAAAATATGGTAAAGCCCTCTGCTTTGCTTCTGAGAGATGTTCTCCGTCTCGTGTCTGTGTGTGTGTACGTGCATGCGTGCTTGTGTGTGTGTGTACGTGCTTGTGTGTGTTTGTGTCGCTCCGTAAGACTCAGGGATAATGCATAGACTCTGACACTTTGACAGATGAACAGATTTAGAGTGCTCGAAAGGATCCAGCTCGTTCAATATAGGCAGGAGCGAGAGCGTGTGTGTGTGTGTGTGTGTGTGTGTGTGTGTGTGTGTGCGTGTGTGCGACTGCTTGTTTATATGTGACCCGCTAAGATTTGCTAAATGTACAGTTCATTCCACTTTTATCTCTGCTCATTGGCACATGAAGTTGTGTAATGGGTAGGGATATACGGCCGTGTCAGGAACGTTTACCGCTACGGCTGAGCCGGAGGAAAGGCACTGGTGGTGAGCGGCGGGGCCGTCTGCAGGCCGACGGGGCGTGTGTCGGGGACGACCTCCCGCCGAACTCGCACCAATTATAACTGCCGTCTTTATACAAGCCCTGCATCATTCGCTACATGCTCCTGCTTATCTCATTGGTTTCTTTGGCTCTTTCTCACCACGGTCACATTTACAGAAACTTTCCTATAGGAACGCCCACACGTCTTCATTAAAATGTTGATTAGAAGTGATTAGCCTTATGTTATATCTTCCTGTCTTGGGTACTTAGATGTCCAAAATGTGTTCATATCAAGAGAAATCTCCAATTTTATTCAATTTTAGAGGACATTTTTCGTTTTTGTTGTGTTTTAATTGCGTCCTATCTGCTTGAGAGGTGGCTTCGCCCCGTCTCTGCATAAACTTCCAGGACAAACAACATATGAAGGAAGATTAAGATTAAGATCCATTTATTCATCCCAAACACATGCACAGACATGCAAAGGCACACTCATGCAGGTAGGGAAATTTAATCTCTGCTTTTCACCCATCTGGTGCAGGACACACAGAGCAGTGAGCGACCATGTACGGTGCTCGGGGAGCAGATGTTGGGGGAGTAAGGTGCCTTGCTCAGGGGCACTAGACAGGGTAGGGAGACTCTGGGATTTTTGGACAGATCAATCCAGGTTCGTCTTTTGTTGTCTCTCCGTGGAGTCGAACCAGAGACGAACCAGAGACCTTCTCTGCCCATAGTCCAAGTTTCTGCCACGAGACAGACACCTCTTGCCAGTTAGCCAGTTTGTATTGATCGGTCGTTCTGGATCACGATAATTAATGGCTGTGCGTCCTGTCGCTTAAGCTCTCCCAGTAAAGTGCAAGCGCAAAAGCGTCATCAACCGACCAAAGAACATAAGACAACGACTCCCATGATCCAATGCGGCCTCGTGACGTCATCAAACTGGGTCTTTTGTTATTAATTTAAAGTTCCTTAATGCAGGTTAAAGAAATGTAAAGTAATAAAAGTAATAATTTATTCTTGCCAGTGTTGCAACTCTGGTTTCCAGGATTCTCAGGGTTCACATTCTGCTCTGACCGTTTCCTCTTGAACCTTGACGAGTCCGGAGGATCAGCCGAAATCAAATCGCCTCCGACTTGCCTGGCTCCACATTCCCAAATCCGTGAAGGTGAGTGTGTGGCCCGGCACACACTCCTACCCACAGACACCCAACGAATAATAGCAACAACAATAATGTAAGGATGAAAATACAAAAAGCTCTTGCACCAACGAGTCGTCATCCTGACTTTTCTCCCCCGGCTATCCAGGCTCCGATCCCCGTTGCCCTCGTCCGGACACAATGTTCTCCTGTCGAAAAACTGCCGAACACAGACAAAACGCTCACTTTGTCTGCCTAAGCAAATAATTACTCCAGTTAATTAGCCATGCTGTGGATTGCTGGAGGCAAACATTCGATTAAAAAGAGGTAAAACACAGCAGAAAGTGGCTGTAACGTCGCCACTGGAGGGTGCTACTCCGGTGACCTTCCTCGACAAAGCCTGGGAAGGAGCGTGATGCATGGGATGAGCTGCGTTTGGAACGTCAGGCACTTTACATTCTCTTTCATTTGACCTGTTGCCTCTTCAACTTTGGAACAGGGCTCATGTCAGCTATAAATCAATGAATCAGAAAATGTATTTTTTTTCTTTATAGAAAAAAGATGATCAATGCAGAAGGAACAAATGGACGTATCTTTTCTCCTGCCTTGTTCTTTCAACTTCAAATGGAACCAAAGTTTATCTCACCTCCAACTAAACACCAGCTGTACAGATGTCATCCTGTGGAAGCTGCTGCTGGGAGACACAGACCCTAAGAACCACAGCCCACATCTGTGGTTCCTTTCACTGGAGCATCGCTCAGCTCATTGTTAAGTTTTGTTGGTGTTACAGCCTCCCGCTAACTTTACTGTTCCTGGCACGGTCTCTCTGCTCTCATTAATCTTGTTTCCTATCACAGCATTCAGCTGTTTTAGCTAAAAAAGCTGATGCACCCACAGTACAAACCAGGCTGTCACCGAACAACGGATAAAGTTAGGGACTCCCTGCTTAAAGAAATGAAGTACTGAGCAGCTAAGGAGCCGATCCTTCCCTGCGACTGGTGCAGACAAAAACATAATTGAGTAGAATGAATATGGCACATGCATTGTGGATTAAACATGGATTAATACACATCTAATGGAACGGTTGAGTTGTTTTCTTGGCCTTTCAGAAATGCACTGGACATTTTCCTGATATTGCTCCTCAAACAAACAAGCTCAATCTCTTAACTGTTTGAATTTATACCACGTTGATCAGTACATGGTTAATTGCAGGGGAGATTCTGCTTGAAAGTAGTGGCACAAAGGAAGTGGGCTACTGAGAACACCCCTCTGGCTGTGGTAGGGTGGTACAGTCCAATCAGCCAGCCTGATGTGATGTCACACCTCTGCCTCAGGAAGATGTCAGCGACACGGAAATTGGATAGTTTCTTACTTTGAATACAAAACCGAACTCAACTAAAGTGCGTGCACCTATAATAGAAAAAACAAAATTGTGTTGTATTTTAAGGAACTGGAATCATTACCTTTTTAATACACTGAGTCGAAAAGTGCAACCGCCACATTGTCCAAAGGGAGCATTTAAGTTATTTGCCCAGTAGTTATTTACCATTCCATGCCTTCTGTAATTTAACAACTGGAAGGCTCGGCTATTTATATTTTATATTCCACATAAATCTGCAGGTGATTGTGTATGCACAGCATCTGCGGCTTGAACAGTTATGCGTTTAGATTTTGCATGTTCCACTGTGTGTGTGTGTGTGTGTGTGTGTGTGTGTGTGTGTGTGTGTGTGTGTGTGTGTGTGTGAGAAAGAGAAGTTAAAGACTCTAATCTCTCCCATTCTTTTTACCTGCCCTTGTGGGTTTTCTCTGCCGCCGCCACCGTCTGGCACCATTACCCACTGAGAGACTAATGAGTCTTACAAATGTGTATTATTTGCATCAAAAGACGGGGACTGATTTCCGTGGCGTGCCGCACCGATACGTCCGCGATGAGAGGCAGTTCCAGGGAGGGCCCGTTGCTCTGCCGACACAGAGAAGGGAAAAGGAGGAACAGTTACACGTGTTCTGTGCAGAACTAATTCGTTATCGCACAAAGTTGTCTCCCCCACTTCCGTGCGCTGAATTGTTTTGAATTGCGTTGCCTGCGTCTGCTTTGTTGTAGTCAGTTTGCAGAATATCATTATATGGATCTGCATGTTACAAAATGGGTACTTATTGTCTTATCTGCTTCCATCTGTGTGTATAAAAACTGCATTTGCATGTCATCTAAATGCTCACAGGCACATTCCCTTTTTAGTTCCCTCCATCCTTTCCACTCACATTTCATCCTAGAGGTAGTTTGGGTTTGATCCATGATTGTAAAACTCTCCATCTCTGTTTTGCATCCGCTCCTGGCCCCACAGTTGCTGCAGTGACTTGAATCAGGGCATCAACGCAGCAACATAGGTGCTCAAAGAAGGTTCCCTTTGAGGAGACATGAAACAGATTGAAAACAACCACTCCCCCTGGTGGAGGCAGTGGGAATATCAGCCGATTTCACCACTCCTGGTAGTGAATCTACATGTGTGCTTTGCAGTGTGGAAGTAAAGGGCTCTTTAATCCATCAAACGCATGTCTACACGTGTGCAAAAAGATGGAAAGAGCTAGAAGTGCGTCTGTATCTGTGTGCGAACTTTACACCCACTTGAGCAGGTTTGTGTTTTCTCTGCGTGTGTGTCTGTGTGCACTTGCAGGCGATGAATCAGCGCGGCACATTTCGGCACAGAGGCTCCTCACACATCACACTTTCTCCCTTTGTGTGGGCAGAGGAGGGAAAAAAAAACCCGGCTCCATTTGAGCAAGTGAGCTGCAGTGATTTCCTTTTCCCCCTCTCGCTTTTTATTCCTGCAGCATTTCCAAGTGCTTTGTTTCTGCTTCATTTTCTTGTTATCGTTAACTAATATGGCTTAGTCATTTCCACATGCAGTACGTCGCATCCCGTCCCCTCGATTTCCCCCGCGCGCAATCACCTGATTGTTTAGGAGCAGTGAGAATTCCATCTGTGTCCCTCTGCTGATATTTTGGACTTCCCACATGCCCCCACGATAGTGATGGCCTTTAATAGAAATGGAGTTTATGTGTCAATTATTCCGATGGTGGACACACATGGCTGGACCCATCCTCCCAGGGGTGGGGGTGGGGGGGTCAGAGTATATGTGATGAAATCAAATATCTTCCTAGTCCAATGGGAGCACATCCCTTCCTCGGTGCTTGGGTCATGTTACTAAATATATTCACGACGGCGCGATGCTTGGCAACACTCGCCATGCTTGTGGCAAAGGTAATTTAGAGCTCTAACAGGTATGACAGTGCAGGGAGTGGATGTGTGTTAGTGTGTGTGTGTGTGAGAGAGAGGTTAGTCTACTCGTATAGAGACCCAGGGGAGGAACATAGGAATTTATTTGGATTACCTATAACCTATAAGCTAATGGTCAGCTGTCTGTTTCTATAGGTTGCTTTGTGTCCGTGATTCAAAGACGGACATGATATCTACCTCCCGACCGGCTCTCCAGGTTCAGATTGGCCCAGTGGGGCGAGCCAAGGATCGAATTACTCTCGGCTCATGTGAAGGGACCTTGTGAGAAGTAGATAAGACCAACCCAACACCCATCCTCTGTCCTCTGTCCTCCGTCCCTCCCCCCCACCTCCTCTGGATCCATAGATGGGCCACGTCTTACACCCGCGGGAAGCAAGCAGAGGCCGTCTCGATAGCATCCGCCATCTATTTTATTTTTTCTTATTCTTATTTTTTCAATTTGGCGGCCGGGGAAAGGTCAGGATTAGTTATCGACGTGGCTGTGTCTAAGCCAGAGACGGGGAACCACAGCCACTGCCATGGCTCCCCTAAAGCCATTTTCCTCAGTCCCAGCAGTAGCCTAATCTGTGCCTAGGTGTGTGAGTTGCACACGTGCACGCGAGCAGGGAAAACACCCGTGTGTGCGCGCGGCGGCGTGTGCACTCCAAACGCGTAGCTGTGTATTTTCTTAAGGGACAGTCAATCGTGTGCGGCTTTGAATGCATTTGCATGTGTGCATGTGTGTGTATTTTTTGCCCCACCTTGTGTTACTTGGAGGATAAGCCCTGACACTATGCTCCATGTATTCGCACGCCTGCACCGGGTTGCATTTGCGCGGAAGTTGAGGGAAAAGCGGCGTGGCATGTCACCAAGCATTCCCAATACATTTCTGTTGAGGTGCTTCTCTGCTTACTGGAGTCTCGTCCACCAAGATGATTGCTTTCCTCTCTCCAGTAGCATCCCGCTCTTCGTCTTCCACCGTCTCCCATCCATTCCCCGACGGCGCGGTGATCCCCGCTGTGAGACGCCGCTGTCTCAAAGTCCCAGACCTGTGAAATGATGATAGAGGAGCGCGAGCCCCCCACCCATCAGTCTTTATCGCTCCAAACCAATCCCTTCACCACCACCACCACCACCTTCCACATGCTACACTGAGCTCTGGTCGTTGGTCACTGACGGTGACAGATGTTGCTGGTCAGACTGGGCTGGAGACCCCCATCCCCCACTCCCTCACCCCCAACCCAAAGTCATCTGAGATTTGGATTCGACCTGCAAGCCGGGTCCATCTAGCAAGGCCTCTAAGGAAACAGTAACTTGAGCCATTTTCAGACGTGGTCTCCAGAGTATTGAGTCCAGACATTTTCCAGAGTTTGGCTTTCTTATATTAAGAAGACAGCAGGAGGGTATCATGAACTTCCAGGAGGCAGGACATGGTGTTTCTACTCGGCTGCAGGAATCCCAATTCACTGCACATCTAAAAGCAGTTCTGGAGTCAGAACGGGGGGGGGGAGGAAGTGAGAGACACAAGTGTTTGAGTGAGGAGACAAGGTTTACCGAAGCCTCCTTCAGTGCTCTCACCGGGCTTTGCTTCCTCTTCTCCAGCAGAGTCTAAGCAGACGGAGTGGTGCGATTTGTTTCATGTCATCAATTTATTTTTTGGAGTAGTGCATTGCATTATTTAGACGATGCTTATCTCGCCCTCTGATTCACTATCTCGTGGAGACCGGCGCAGAATAGCATCCGTATCTCTCGCGCTCATCAAGGCGTCTCATTTATTAACCAAAAAAAGAATTCTAAGGGAGGGGGGGGGGGGGGTATGCGAGAATGATTAGATGCTCAAAAAATCTGATGCTATCTGTCAGCAATCGGTTTCCTTTCATCTCCCTGTACTGTAGCTGTGAGATCTTTAAAAGACATTAGCCACATACTGTAAGAAATAAATCAAACAAATGGATTAGCGGGGCTAAATAGTTGTCAGGAGCCTCACACGGCCTTATGAAGACAGATCTGCCTCTTATGGAGGCAATCAGGTATGGAACTTATCATAACAGAAATTAGGAGTGAGACCCATTTTTATTCCACAACCCAAGGCTATATTTCCATAAAAACTAATGGCCAAGCATATTATTCTGCTATGCTGACTTATGTGCCGGCTCTCCTGTATTTTAAATATACATATAAATATATATATAATCTTAAAATTGCCAAGATTAATGTGCTGCTGAATTCTGAGATAAAGTGGAGCGGGGTAATATGAACAGTGTGTCATTAATGTGCAATGCCCTTCGCACCTCTTGGCACCGGAGAAGAGGAGGCAAGAGACGGGAATAATCGCCGCCGCATGTGTCCTCACACCGAGGGGACTATCTGTACAAGCAGATATATGTATCCGGTTGTCTGTGAATGGGATAAAGGTTGAGCTGAGATTTAGTCCATTGACCAGCTGCTATTTGTCTGTAGGGTAGTGGCTCCATTGATGGTGACTCACGATGGTTCCGCTCGATGCAAGTCTGTAATTTATTTAAAATAAAAATAAAAGACGTAGATTAGGAATTCCAGACCTTTCCAACTTTCCGTTTCACACAGACATGGCTATAATATTGTCTTGCTCACTGAAGTTAAAACTGCGTTAAATGAATGTTCTTGCTTATTTCTTTTAATTATTTACATGCAGTCAGGGAGTTTATCTGAATGTGGTTTCAGATGAAATGTTTTTGAGACTGGAGCACTCCATCTATTGTCTTTACCATCTATCCTTTGAGGGTCGTGGTGGGGTTTGGAGCTTCCTCATCATGTACTGGAGAAACGGTTTTACCAGCAGATGTGAGAGAGAGCACCTCTGAGGTAAACTCCATGTAAAAGGGCTTTACATGCATTTTATAAAAAACCTGCATATACATTAACATTTTGTAGAGGTTTTATAAATACCTTTGCATATGGCTTGATAGGGTGAGAGTCCATATTGATAGCTTCTTAAAAAGGAACACTAAGACTATAGTCGTTTCTATTGCAGTTTAAAAAGTTTGTTTTCCTTCACTGCCAGAAGTATATAAGTTCAAAGTAACTTTTTGTCAAGATGAGATTGTGTTGATGTAATTTATACAAATGCGTCTAAATCTTTTTTTGAAAATACTCGTTATCCTTTCTTGGCATGTTTTTTTAAATCTTTTAAAATCAGTTTACTCAATGATTCGTTTTTTTTTTATTATTTGTTCCCTGTTTTTTGTGTGTGTTGTTATAATTTGTCCCCACTTGTATTTATATTTTAAACTTTTTGTTTACCTAATTGCTGACCATGTTGTCCATAACTCCCTGACAGAGGAGATAAGAACCTTCCTGCTAAAACAGAGAATAAGTGATCAGAGGAATGCATTGATAATGAATACAAAATTGTAAAGTTTAAATCATCATCAAACAATCAATCGATCAGAGTTTATTTGTATGGGCCATATTCACCTACCCTAATTTGTCCCATAGTACTTGTGCAACATCCTTCCCCCTCCACGAGAATGAGGGAAAAGTACTTCGTTTGACCCATTATTTACATAGAATATTGATTATTGCAAATTAAATTGCAAAGATCTGAGAACCTGGCTGCATTGCTGCAAAGACGTGGGACAAAACTCATGTGAAAGAGAAAACAGAAACTGAACTGTCATTTTTTTCTGTTACTTACTTTATCTACAGTGTTGTCATAAGCCAGAGAAGATTTCCTTCGGCTGGGTCTGCCCGAACGTGTGTTCTAGTATAGATCAGTGGCAATTTCAGATTCTTCCCCCACTGTATTATGATCCCTGAGTGGAAAGAGAGAGCTGTGAATACAACGCTAACGTCCTGCATCTGTGACTGGAAGGAGGACGCGCGCTTCCCTGGCGTCCCCCGAGCCCCGCCGCCGCCGCTGAACACTGTAGTGATGATTGTTTTTTTGAGAGTTAAACTGCACAAGGTAGACAGTTGGCATGTGAAAATGTCATCACTGTAAAACTTCCCCCCACCCGCAGGAAACGGTAACGGGGGAGGGAGGATGAGTGGCGCAGCAAGCCAAAAGGCCATTAAAATCTGCGATCATTTATTTCCACTCCCTCGTCTAATCCATCTCTCTGGGGAATGGTTCTGTCCTTATCCACCCAAGGCTACCAATCTATTCTCCTGTCTGTCTCCATGCATCAGAATGAACCTGTGAAACAGTCAGACACGCTCTCTTTTCTCTTTTACCCCCTTTTCCCTACTTCTGGTTCACGATGGCTCAACTCCGTTCTCTGATTTGTCCGAATTTTTCCCCCTTCTCTCTCTGATTGCCCCTGTGTCTTTCGGAGCTCAATTTTCCTTGCTTCCTCCCTTCCTCCCTTCCTTCCTTCCCTCCCTTCCTCCCTCATTTCCCCGTGTCAGAAGTGTCCACATGAATCCAATTCAAATCACATCCAGAAGAGAGAGAGAGAGAGAGAGCAACAACAACAAGACTTTGTCAATGGCAATTTAATCCACGGTGAGCGAGGTGTATGTAATGCTGCGCGTGTTCCAGGAAGCTGTCTGATTATATTTGGATTTGTGCAGATCTGGTTGCTGCTCACCTGTGTGTGTGTGGGTGGAAAAAAGGAAAAAAGTATAGACAGCTGAGTCATTTGTCACAATGTACTTTCATTTCTCGTACATTTATTTCTTCTAAATTTGTTTGGAGAGGGATGTGTATTTAAGTTTTGGGTGTACTCGCGCACATGCAGGGGGAGCGGGATTCCCTCCCCTCCCCTAACCTTGCGTTTTGAGAGGATAAGAACGAGGGGGTCCGACGCGAGCGGCTCATCATTCACTGCCTCGCTAGTCGGGAAAAGCCGGAGAATAAAAGCAGAACCAAGGTCCTATCCCCCATCGGGCCACATCCTTCAAGGTTAGCCACACCATTGCGCTGTCACGTCAAGGAATAAAAAACTCCCGGCCGCCTCCCCCGACCCGACACAAACGCATGTTGCTAATGCTTCACAAAGTCCCGCTAAACACAGAGTGAATATTTTATTGACCATTAATAACCGCGTGTAAACTGCTGGTGTCACCGACCGGGTGTGGCAGATGATGGGGAATCACGGCCGGGGGCATTAATATTGGCTAAGACTCCTCAAAAGGTAGATAAATGGGCCTTTGCATCTCGTGTGATTGGCTGCCAGGGATCCCAGACGGAGAGGTCTGTGATCTGAGCCCGTCCAGATTCCAGCAACGTAATTGGTGTAATCGTGTGATGAATTGCAGCCATTTAGCTTCTTTTTTTTTTCACCCCAAAACTATCTGCAGGCTTCAGCAATTTTCCTTATGGAGGTATATCCGACCGAGTTCAGGCATCTTCTCTTAGTCGAGTTCAGAGAGGACCGGGGCGATGTTAAACATGTACAATTGGGCAAGTAATTAGATTAATAAGGCCCAAATGAGCACCGGGCCAGGAGCCGAAACCCCAAATCCCTCATCCTGTGAGAGTCTGGAGCGAAACACATTATCGTGTCTGTTCAAAGTTTAAATGGAGCCTGAAAAAAGTTTCTACGCCGCGGTTCCTCCGCTCATTCATCCCCCCTGACAGACCTTGAATTCCCCCCACTGCCCATCTCTCTGTTCAGCAGACTAAGAAGGAGATGTTCAGCAGGAGTAATAATGAAGCAAATCTAGAGAAGCTCTGTGAGGGTGGGGGGGGAAAGAAGTAGATAAAATGAGGCCCTTCAGGATTACTTAACTCTATTCAATCTTTGGCTGCACAAGCTTCTTGACAGATTATCTTTGATTCAGGTAGTTACAATAGTCTAAAATATAGATTCCTTTCGTAGCTAAAGGGTTATTTATTAAAACATATGGGCCAACTATAGTGAAAGCACAAATTCACTCAACTATCAAGGGGGCAAAAGGAAAGCCAAGGGAGGACATTACTTCTCTGAACAACAAGGCAGAGTACAGCCAAGCAGCTCAGTGAGGATGTACTTTAAAGGTTCAGTGTGGAGAATGTAGTGACATCTAGTGGTGAAGTTGCATGTTGCAGCGGAGTTCCCTCACTTCACCCTCCCCTTCCAAACATGAAAGACCCTGTGATAACCTTCAGTTGTCATAAAAACTCAGAAGGTATTTAGTGTGTCCAGTCAGGACTACTGTAAATAACATAACAGCCTTTATAAAGGGCCCATTCTAGGGTAAAGAAAACAACAATTCATACAATTTCAATGAAACACAACACTAGTGACAACATCACCACAATTATTTTATACACCATTTCTGCTGATAGATCCCTTTCACCTAGTCTTACACACTGAACATTCAACATCTTATTTCTACAAGCTTTAACAATTACAATCTTAGTTTTGGTTGTTTAGAATTTAACCAAATTCTGCTCATAATCAGGTTCATAATTTGAATCTGGGTTATTACTCGAGAAAGTTTACAAGCTCTTATGTTCAGAAAACACAACAACGTCCTCATACAGTCCACTGCTGCAGCTCCTCATTTCAGCCTCTGTCAGAAACGTTGCTATTGGCTCCTGTCTCTTTAAGGCCCAACCTTCCGATAAAGCCCAGGCTGCTGTAATTGGCCAGCTGGCTCAGTCTGTTGTTGATTGGTCACTTCCTCTTCATCCAGCATCGGCAGGACAACTGATGAGACGTTTCAGGAAGCAGTGTTTTCTACGAGGGATGAGGAATTACCTTTAAAAAGGGACATTCACCTTTTTAACTCTGCAGGACCTTCTATGAAATTTCCCCTTTAAGTTCTGACATGACGATGGCATGGGATAAAAAGTCAAGGGATAACCCAAGTTCTTAAAATTTGTCTTGAGAGAGACGAGAAAGTCTGTGCCGGATTTTATGGCAACCTATCCGACAGTTGTCAGGACATGAATTTCAAGTCATTAGAATTCACTGTATCAGAACCATAAATGTCTGTGCAAAATTTAATGTCAGCCCATTCGGTAGATGTTGAGATATTTCACAAGATAAATGACTTGGACGTGCCGCTGGAAAGAAGTCGGGCAATCACTGAGGTGATTAGGATTCGCTGCTGTGGGAGGTGTGCTGGACCGTCGCACTGACGCTGGTATCCCTGGAGCACGGGGTCAGAAACCTTTACTGTCTGAAGAGCCACTTATAACCATGGAGAAAAACTTAATCTGTCTGGAGCTGAAACAATAGGATTAAAGAAAATAGATGATACCTGTTTTTCTTGGGGGAGAGTGCAGTTTCTTCTTAAAACACAAAACGGATAAATTTAGTGTTGGAGAAACATCGAGCATGCGTAGGGTTAACAAATCCCTGTTCTCAGTGGTTTGAGAGGAAATAAGTTTCTGAAGATCCCTGCAGATCTGTCAGTCAGGTGTATCTTCACTTAAAACTGCAAGGGCTGAGCTGGAGGTGATGTTTGTCAGGTTTGTGTTCAACACTGTCAACTTACAGTCAAACAACCAATCGGCATCCACAAGTTCTGGATCAGTGTGGCCTTCACATCTTCTACACAAAGAGAAAGTGTTTCAGGACCATGCCACTGGGCGGACGTGTTAATAGGGCTGTGGAGCTTCTTGGATCTGGACCTCATGTGGCAATGCACTGGGCTGGAGTTTTTTTTTAGCCTTCTGATGATTCTTTCTTCCCCCGTCTGGATGACAAGGTTCATAACTTCCATGTACTTGTGGAGGAATGTTTGAGTTTGTGGAAGTTGCTGTAAAACCTAAGGAGCTTTCGATCCAATCACTTCTTTTTTTGGACACCGTGCGTCTGGGGCTCATCTCTGAGGCTTCTAAACATTTCATTTTGGCCTTTGGATGGTATCTCCCCAATGATTTGTTTCTGTGGCCCATCCCAGTTTACACACCTGCTTGGCAGTGCTGTCTGCTCAATACTGTCCACATCCCATGTCTCATTCCAGGCGTTCGCTGGAGCTGGGTTTATGACCTCGATTTGCTGACTGGTGTTTGTTGGTCTGCGGCCCCACTCTTTGACGGTCTTCGCGGTGAGGGGGCGAATCCTAAAATGTTCTGAATGAAAACTTTGTTTTCGCCGCACTTTCTCAAACGGCTCCCTTTCTTTCATCCCCAGCCCAGGCACGTTTTCGGCCAATGCAGTTTGCTTATACCGGAAACGTCTTTACATTACTCATTTGATTTTTTGTTGTTTGCTAGCTTCCCGCCGCAGATCAAACATCCCGATAAGCCAGCAGCGGCGGTGCTGAGAGCAAACAAATGTGTCCACACACTATTAACTTCTCTGTACTCCGCCGAGAGTTTGCTTTTTTGGGGAGGAATTTTGAATCTGTTGCTACAATCCATTCAAGCCACTACACAACTGAGTTTGGTAAAGAAGCATCGGGGCCGTGGTGTAGCATATGACGCACTTTTTAGTTGACCCAGAGTCAACTCGGAACACTTTTTCTTTCTGTTCGATTCACGGTCTGCAGTTCTTTTACAGTTGGATAAAGATGAATGATGTTGACAAAGCGAGGAAGCCACTGGAGAGGAAGCAGCTCAGAGGCGGCGGGGTTGGTGACCCCTGCCTGGGAGCCACACAGAGCTGCCATGGCGAAATGAGACGTGAGATTTGGGATATGTTTTTCCGTCCTTTACACTTTTTCGATAGCTGTTATTTTGAAGTCAACTTTCACTTGAACGCTAAAAAAGTCTTTTATGAATTAACGTTTTTTACCTCCTCATATTTGTCGACATGTTTGACACCAGATCCATCTGAATCAAAACGCTGCAGAATTAGACGAAACCATCACCAAAGGGTGGGAGTGTAATGAACCTTTTCACCTCCATTAAACCTGAAAATTGGTGATGGAGCCTTTTATCCTCCAAACATCATAAGTTGCTGGAACTTTTTTGTAGCAGGGGAGAGGATTTTCTTTTACGGTGCTTTATACACTTTATATGGATCGCACATTTTAATTTCAGTTATTTCTACCCTACTGATTTGATGGTGCGAGTTGAAATTGGGGTTATATCGTGGTCACATATATGAGCCCGGCGTGAATTATCTTTTGAAGATATAAAGATATTTTGTTCCGCCCCCGCTCGGAGGCTGTCTCTGTCCTATAGTGGAGAAAGAGCACAATGGGACAAATAGGGCTGTAGAAGCATGAAAGTGCTGTAGGAGGGCCACAGCTCCTTGGGGGTCCCAGATTTATTTCAGGAATGCAAAACAATATAGTGCAGGCGTGTGTGTGTGTGTATGTGTGTGTGTGTGAGTGTGTGGGGGGTGTTATCATCAAAGGCCCCTCATACTTCAACTCGATTCCCTTCGTTTTTCCTTCTTCTTCTCTGACCTGACGTGGATTAATTACAGCAGCGCACAATTTACACCCTGCTGGAACTGTTGCAGAGACTAAAGAATGGTTGAAATATGAGCCCGGTGACGGGGCGTTAGAATGCCGAATGGCTTTGTGCCGCACGTGCCGCGCCTCTATTGCATTTGGCCTTTAATTGACAAAATGCCTCTCGGTCAGATCGAAACCATAATGTTTAACATTGTGCACAGGGTCCGTTACCGTTTTTTCCCTTGACCGGCTTTATCTACAAATGACGGCACGCCTCTCAGCATCTGCCCCTGCTGCTGCTTCTGTAATCCAATACATGGAACCAACATGTATGACATTCGCAGACGAGCGCACGTTAAATCTCTGCTTATAGAACGTGAACTCTGAGGCATGCTCACTGGGGAGGCAGACACCTCAGCCACAGCCGCCGCCCGGCTGTGCCAAGGAGGTGTCAGCAGCAACTGGCAAAGCGGGAGCCCTGCCAGGCGCCCGCGTGGCCGCTCTGCCTATGAATGGTGATTTTGTCAAAGGTGGCAGTGAAGACACTTGAGAGGGCCACAATTAACACCAATCTAAAATTAGACAGCGTGAGCCGCGTGCGTCTGGCCTAGAAGAAAAGCTTTTCCTCCTTCCATATTTTCTTTATCTGAATAAATTATTATTTGAGACATTTTTTAGACGTGCACAGAACATTGTAGGGGCAACCACACGTCAGGGGCCACACTCACAGAGTCCAATCAGGTTAACTAGGTGGGAGCAAGCGAGAGAGAGAGGGGGGGGGGGGTAGTAGCTATCTTGGCTCAATGTGACCAGCGGATCAATGCACTTAAAAGGCAGAGCCAAAGGTCAGGCTGCTCAGTGGCAGCTCAGGGATTCACAGTGACAGGCACCAGGACGGTGGAGAGCCACCACCTTCAAGTGACCACGCGCTCCAGACGCCGGTGTTCATGCACGTCCAAGCTTTTTGTGTTTTTGAAAAAGCTTCTAATACGCATGTAAATTAAAGTGCTAATCAAACAGTTTGACGTTTAACATTTCGTTGTCAAACAAGGACATCTGTTGCCGGCCAAAGGCTTCTCAGTCCCATTGGATTTGAACCGCTTAGACAATATTAAACATTTGTCAAAGCGAAAGCATTGCCCACATTTTCAGGCCTCCCCACAAAGGCGTCACTGGCTTGAGGATAGAGCTGTTCATATAGAGCGGTCTGGAGGGCCCCGACCCTGCTGCTTTGAATACCACTTCTGTTGAGTGGCGTACTTGGCAGACCACACCCCGGGCCGCAGCTTCCATAGCGGTCAAACCAACAAAGGGCCGTCCTGTCCACATGCCTGTTGTTGTTTTTTGCCATACCCTCTATAGACATGCCTCTCTTTCATTCAGCTCCATCCTCAGTCTCTTTCATTCTCTCCATCATTCCTCCCATTATTTTTCCTCTTTTAGCAGTCCATAATATAAAACTGTCTCGCAAATCCGACTGAATTATAGATTTACTTATTTGTGGAGGGGTGTGTTTGGCAGCGAGATGCAGTCATAGCAGGAAATAAACAAGATGCCCACACCGAATTGAATGGGGGGGGGGGGGGGGGGGGTTGTGTTCCCCCCCGCTGTGCATTCAAATTTGGTCGGTGCAGTTTGACAGGCCGCTGTCGGGCTCGCCCGCGGGATTAGACCGCCCCGAGATGCAGTTTATTTGTGTCCGCCCGCTCGCAGTGCATCTCCACTTTTGTCCGCGGCTTATCGTCCTCCGTCTCGTGCCGTCGCTGTCACCCCACCACGCTATTAGTGGCCAAAGAAGTCCTGTCAGGAAGCAGTGACCCTTAAGTCATCCCCCTCTTTTGATGCGATCCTCCTCTGTCATTGTTGCTCCCAACAATCAAGTCGGGGATTTATCGCAGAGATTATCCGTACAGCTTGACAGCCGCACTGTAAGGTTGGATCATGTTGAAATATCTAATTTAGTTTTACCAGTAAACAGTGATGACCGAAAGGACGAGATCACGGGTACAAGCGGCCGAGATGAGTTTTCTCAGAAGGGTGGCTGGCGTCTCCCTTAGGGATAGGGTGAGAAGCTCAGCCATCCGTGAGGAACTCGGATTAGAGCCGCTGCTCCTTTACTTAGAAAGGAGTCAGCTGAGGTGGTTCCGGCATCTGGTAAGGATGCCCACTGGGCGCCTTCCTTGGGAGGTGTTTCAGGCACGTCCAGTGGGGAGGAGACCTCGGGGAAGACCCAGGACCCGGATAAGCGGATGAAAATGAGATGAGAGATGAGATGAGATGAGATGAAACATAAGGGCCATCTTCCCTTTGCCTGACTTCTTCTAATATCTCTTTCTGATACAATAATTAGCTGATATATGTTTTCTGATTATGTCCTTTCCCGTTGACAGTAGAGGACTTTGCCTGTCATGTAATTTTTCCCACGGTGAGTCAAGCTCGATGTCAGGCACATGCCGGACACCTTGCTGTCTTGCCAGTGCTGCAGCTTACACGATCCGGAAAAAAAGGAATCGCTGATGCACGTTGCTCCCGGGACGTAAACGAGTACACAAAGTTTCATGGCTATTTGTGCAGCAACGCCTGGAAGTTAAATGCGACTCATAGAGTGGTGCCAGAAAAGCTGCAGCGTGTCGTGTGACTGCCAAAATAAAGAAGGAGAAGAAATTAGCACGTTCACCCAGGTGCCATGTTTCCATCCCTGCCGATCAGAGCCGGAGCTGGATACTGGAAAGTCACATGACTGAATGCCTATTGTATCCTTTCCCACTGCAGACAAAAGCCATATATTAGTGGGTTTTTTGACCTGTGGAAAAGAAGCTTAAGAGATATGGTCTCTTTAGCGTTCAGCCTTGTAATAAGTCTTTTGTTTGTTCTGTATTTCCCCCCCAAAAAACAGTTAAATCCACTGAAAAAACATCAAAAGGCATCCCTCTCACACAATCGCCTGCTCATTCCTCCTGCTGTGAATGCTGCTGCACAAACACACAATCAACCCCCCCCCCCCGCCCCCCCACCCCTTACCCTTCCACGCAGCCCCCTGTTTATTTCCCAGGATCGCTGGACGCCAAAACGGGCAAGAAAAATGACCAGCATGCGCTCCTTGCTCCCCTGAGAGGCCGAGTCCTACACACAGGGATGTAGCTATTACTTATCATCATCAAAAAGTGCTTGTTTGGTGATAATAAGGGCCTGGGATAGAAATCTCAGCTAAAGGGAGAGAGGGGACAACCTGAAGTAGCAACGGAGGAATCCTTCCTGTGCTTACCCAAGCAGTTTTTTGTTTTTTTTTGCCTCTGTGAAAACGGTGGGCCAGCTCTAAGACCCGGCTTAGCCCTTAAAGAGAGGGAGATAGGGGGAAAAACGGTTATTAGCCGGGGTTGGAAAGGATGAAATGCGATAAAGAATAACGGACAACAAATTCCAACGTGCTTACAGTGCAAGAGACAATCGTCAGGGAGTGAGGAGAGAGGGTACGATGAGGCTTCAGAACTGTGGCGTCATGTTCTCATCTAATATTTGTCTCTTATGGCAAATATATTGATATTGCTTGAGACAGAAAAGCTGTCAATTTGTGCAGTCTGCTTTGAAGGATGCAGAATAAAAGGCTGTTGAGTGGACCCGCTTTATTGTGTATTCCATCACTGTGTATTCCATCCCCACAGTATTCAACCTGAAGCACGGCCACATTGCTAATAGCAACATTCAGCCTAAAGGGAGTGTTGCCCCACATAAATTTCCATCCACCTTTTTATCTTTATTTTTTTTTATTTTGCAGTGGGTCAGGAGGAAGGTGCATCCTGTGGGAAAGCAGGACAGCTCACAACTCAACATGAAACATAACTCATGTCGCGCCGCGTGGGGAGAAAGTTCATGCAATACATAAATTTGGGGTCATGTGTCACAGGTCCAGCAGGGGTCACGCTCGATAATAGCGCGGGGTTGCGATGTGGCGCTGCAGCCGGGGCCCTTATCTGCAAAAAGTTCTTCCCCCCCCCCCCCCGCCTCCCTCTGCAGGCAGCCCACGTTCCTTGTTTGTTTTATCTAGCGCCATTCAGCTATTTGAGTTTGACACCGGGTTCATGACCACTTCAATTCACCTCCCGGTATCTGATGATTCCGTCGCTCACACTCCTCTAATGTATTCTGGAGAGAGAGGCGATACGTGTCGGGGAGAAGGCACACTTCCCATCTGATTACAAGGCCTCCTCTGATGAATCATGCCGCAGTGGACATCGCGGCTATATCAAAGGGCGCTTTCCATCTCGCCGGATAGATTAATCGGACGGGGACTTTATTGTTAACACAGAAAAGTCACGGCGGATCACACCAGGACTCCACACTCATAAAATCAAGTATTTAGTCACTGTGTCAGGTGATGAGATGAGACTAATGGGGTGACGGGGCCAAAGCTTATTTTTTGCCAAGTTCATCCTCAGTGTATTTCTTTTCCTTTATTTTATCTTGCTCTATAAATTAAAGGTAGAATGGGGAGATTGGTTTGTAACAAAGGGATGAAAAAGGACCCTGTTGGACGACTGAATGGAAGAGGGAAATGAAGAGAGGAAAAGACTCTTAGATTTGTGCTGACAAGAATACCTTCCTCGCCACAAGGGTTTTCTCCATTTTGTGCAGGTTTTCTCTACTGGTCACAGGCAGTAAAGCGATACCTGCAGGTCAGAGGGGAGAGAGAGGAAGACAAATTGAGAGAATGAAATAAATATCTATTTAAAAATAGCCTCTCAGCGTGGCAAGGAAAGATTTGAAGATATTATCCTCAAAGGCTGCTGTGAGTGAGGCCGGGAGAATGGAAGGCTGTCTACGTTGAAATATGAAAGGCACACACTCCCTGACAGCCTATGGCTTTTCCTGATACTGCCAACACCAGCCCACTTGAGTGATCCATAGACTCTTTGTGGGGACTTGTGATATAAATGCTGAGGGCTAGATGTTGAAGATCCTCAGCTCGCTGCTGCCCCACCCTCCCTCGTCATCGCCTCGTCCGCCCGCCGCACGGGGAGAATTTGTTATGTTGCCGCTCGAACACCTGCCTCAGAAACATCAGGACGGCGGACAGGGGGCAAGTCGACTGACTTGTCCTTGTCCCTTTTCAATTTGACAAGGCAAGCAGCCTTGGGGACTTTCCAGTCTATTTTCAAATTGACCATTTATAATCAGTTTTCTAAAGGAGAAAGAGAAGGGGTGGAGGAGTCGAGCCGGCCCCGTGTTGCTGCGGAAGGTATAGAGCTGGGGGTTGGGGGATGATAATACAGCAGCGTGTTGTCAGATGTGTCAGCAGGTAAGATGAATGAAGAATAGGGAGTGGGTGCATAAAAGGGAAAGCGCGGTGGGGAATTGACCTCTATTCAAAAAAGAGAAGCAGAAGAAATGAGAATAAATCCATATCCTCAAGCAAATAAAGATATACAGCCCCTCTTTGAAATATGCACCACCTATGTGTGAACCCAAATCAGGGAAGAAAAAGTAATGCTGGCAGCGGCGGCAACCTTCCAGAAGGAAGAGGCACCCGTTGTCCATTTTTTGACGCCTATGTGGCTGCATATATCAGCACCTGCAAGGTCAGGCCGACTCGGGCGTGGCAAGCGTGGCGAAGGCCCCCGGCCCGGGAGGCGTTACGGCATTCTGTCACACTGTTTGCTCCACCGCCGCCACACGATGACATTTCCACAAGATGGCTCTACTGAATTATGCGGCCCAGCGGAAGGGTAAGAAGGGAAAGGGGGAAAAAAAGCTCATTTTCTGGGTGTCTGCGTCCGACCTGAAACCACCACTTGTTTTCATCAGCGCCTTTTGCCACTTATGCAAAGCGATGTGCAGGGTAATAGGGGAACAATCAAGCCGGCCCGCTGCTCCTGTTCTCTGCGGCACAGCCACTTCTCTCGCTTTGGGGTGGAACGACATGGTGTCACCTCCGCGCCGGCCCCCATCCTCCCCAAATTAATCCCAATTTGGCCATCATGCACGGGGCCGTCCAAAGGGGCAGGCGGCAAGTAATTGACATTCTCAGGTGCATGAGTTTTGTTTATGTAGCAACGTTGAGCCAAGGCCTTTCACCGTGGATGACAGCAGAGCCGGTCTGCATACGCCACTTGATTTGGGAGCGCTGCATGAGTGACTGCTCAGCAGCCCATGGCCCTGTGGCATTTCAGCAGAGGACATTTCAGTAAAGATCGCCTCAGGTGTCAAGCAGCTTGGAAGGTGCAGCCGGGCAGCTGGAGGTCGTTTGTCCAGCGCATTGATTCCACCGTGACCCCATCGCTCTCTCCAACTATTGATCCATCCCCCAAGACCCCTATACAATGCCCACAACACACTGGGGAATTAGAGCTCAGGCAGGAAAGTGGCCTACCCTTAAAGGAAAGAATGGCAAATTTTCAATAGGACGTCACACATCACTATATGAAATAGGCATTCTGCTAGCCACTTACCCCTGAGGTCATTCCAACGATACGTGGAGTCCATTTTGGTTATTGGGATTCCTTGAATGTGGGGAGAGGGGAGTTTATAAACATGAGAGCATGCTAAGGGGGGTGGGGAATGACTGTAAGTCATAAGAGGTGTGGGGGTTCTGAGTCTGTGTGCCTGTGTGTGTGTGTGTGTGTGTGTGTGTGTGTGTGTGTGTGTGTGTGTGTGTGTGTGTGTGTGTGTGGTTGGTGCTCATACGTGGAATACCCTTTTCTAAATGCTTTCCTAGGCAGATCTCCCATGCCTTTTAGCATGTCACCCCGGGCCATGAATCACCATTACAGCGCCTACATTTTTTACCTGGGCACCTCTGAGGCTTTTTCATTAGGGTAAAAGGGACCCCAGGCAGGCATAGACACGGCTGGCGAGGGGGTTGGCTCTGCTCGTGAAAGGGAGGGTCAGGGATTTGGGTTGGGTGGGTTAATTACAATAACAATGGGGGCGGCCAAAAAACAGGAGAAAAGAAAAAATACCACGCCATGGCAAGGCTGACTCGGTCCCATTTGTTTCAATAAGCTAAATGGATTCTTATGTCCTCTGGTGCCATTTGCATCGCATCCATTTAGCGCGCACCTCCCGTCCCACTGTCCCACCCACCTCTGCTGCCGCCTCCTCCTCCTCCACCTCCCCCCGTCCATTCACTTCACGTGCAGAGGGCAAGACAACATCAATGAGGACGCATTGATCCTCCTCCGACAGCAGATGCACGAGGACACGGGTTCATACATTCCATTGTGCGCTGAGGACACACACACGACCACCAATAATAGATAAGTGGCATTCGGGGTGTTTGACACTTCCTTAAAGTTTTTTCAAAGCCTTTTTTCTTTTGAGCCTCCATGTTTTCACTGTAAATCATGTAGCCTGCAGTCATTGTTGGCCTCACCGCATCTGCTTGCAGACATGCACTGAACTCTTGATAGTTTCCTGATTGGCTGTATGTGAGAATGCAAATGTCCGATGATGTCATTTTGCTGCAAGCCCCCTGGTAAAATGTCCAGAAAACATCCGATTAAAGCTTCTGTGAGAATACGGAAGAAAAATGTCCAGAGAATTCAAGGAGAGCGAGTGGGCGTGTTGACGACACCTCTAATAAGGGACAGATGCGAAACTGGAAGAATACAAATATCTCAGGAGGAGAAAGACGGCGTAATTCGAGACGGATAATGGTACAAACCGTGATTTTTCAACGGCAGAATGTATATGTCATGTCCTTCTCCACCCACACCACCCCTCGTCTGAATGTACCAGACAATATCCTGTTGTTGTCTGAAAGGCAAACTCAGGAATATGTCTGCGACCCAGTTTTCTTACATTTTCTGAATATCTGAAAACAGCTCCCTATCTCTTTCATAAATTTTTTGCTATGTATAACTGACTTTCTATTACCAGGGAAGCTGAATTTTCTCCACATAGGCGTATCGTTTTTGGATATGAAAGACTGAAGTCTCCTCTAATTAACCTGAAAGCTTAAATCCTCTAATTGCTGTTTACACTTTTCCTTGATTCACCTGTGAAAATATGACCGTTCTGCTTAACATATCATTCCTTGTTGCTGCCTGTGTCTTGTCGTCTTGCACCCGTCTGCTTATTGCTCCGACGTGAATGATTTCAAGATGGATTTCTATTTTCCTTCTCCTTCACATTGCTGCAGATCCTCAATTGCCCCAAGTGAACCTCTACACAGTTTTTACAGCTATTTCCGAGTCCCAGTAAAGCCGTCAAATCAACTACTGAATTTGCACCACATCGCCTCTTTTTGTCAGCCCTCCGTTGCCTAGATTCAAACAGTGCCGCTCCAGGAACCCTAACTTTCTTCTCCATGTCATCACGTCCAGGTGATAACTGATCCATCTCCCTTCGCGCTGCTCTGCCTGCTTGGCCGCTGCGCCCAATGGCCCCTGCCTTGCCCGCAGGCACGGTCAGTGGATGTGGCGCTGCCCACTGGCCTCTAACCCAGCCCCCAGTCAGTCAGGGTGGTATCAATCTCGGCAGCCTCCTTCCTGCCTGCCTGCCTGCCTGCCACAGACCCCCCCCCCCCCTTTCTACGATAGAACACACGGTCTGGTGCTAACGTGTACCCACTCCCGTCATCAGTCACAGTCAGGGCAGATAGCAGTGGCCGTCAGTCGGATGAGCGACGAGTGGGCCCGGGTACCTGAGCGCCTGCATGACAATGGGCCTCCGCTCTGTGATAGAGAGACAAAAGCTGCAGCTCCGCCACACACACACACACACACACACACACACACACACACAAACACACACACATGACACCCCTGGATCCTGCGTGTGCGTGAATCTACACAAGTCAGCACTACAACAACTTTTTCGCCTGCTGTAATTAGAGCAATATTCCTGATGCTAGGTTTGATCACACAGTCAAAATACTGTCCACATCGATCCGAACAAGTTAAAATCAAGGTAAAGTAAATCCATACGGCAAGGGAACAAAGGGAAGAGGAGATGTAATGATTATATACAGGCTTTTTTTGCCGTTTCAGCATAACATCTTCCAACACTTCCTTCAAGATGACAGCGTTCTCCGGCAGGATTACTCCCCAGTTCATGCTTCAACTACAACTAAAATATTTATTGCCGAGTGAAATTGCTACCAACGCTACCGCCGCCGCCCCTTTTGAATCAGCAATAAGCAAATCCCATTAAATCCCCTTTAATTGGGCCCCATTCAGGCAAATCCGGACTGCTTGTGAACAATATAAAAATATAGATTCTAATGACTTCAGGGAAGTGGAAAACCGCTGCATATTAGACTCATCACTGGCCTCTCCCCCCCCCCTAACTCCCTCCCGGCACACTCGTGCATGCTGCAAGTGTGGGAGGGTTGCAGATGTTGCACCCGAGCTCGCGTTCGACTCCCTGTTGCGCGGCACGATTTAAAAACAATAACAGACTCCCCAAAAGACACTGAAGCGCCAGCAACCATTCCGAGAGCAGCCTTGAACTCCGACTGATCCGCTATCTATTGCCTCGAGCGCTTGGGTGGAAAACACAAACCCAGGAGTTCAGCACCGAGCCGCCAAAAGAAAATACCATCCCAGTTTGGCTTGCAAGACATGACACCGAAAAATACCTTGATCCGATTAGAGACACTGTCCGATTCGCTCGAGTATAAATGCTTGAATTGGTAACACAAGCAGGTAATAATTCAATTCCCACAAGCCGTCCCCCCCCCCCACAGAACATTTGTGTAGCACCTAGAAATACTACGAGCAACAACAATCGAGTCACAGGTTCGGGCACCAAAGGACGACAATTATGGAAATCCAACAATGCCAGAGCCACATTGTAGGTCGCCGACTTTTGGTTGCGAACTTGCGACCTTATTAACCTTTTTAATCCTCGACTGGGTTCTCATGATAAGGGGCTTACGTGCACACACAAGCGCGCACACTCAACCCGAAACACTTTCACTTTGATGCCGGGGCAACAGTTGCGAGAGCCACGCACACCTGAGGTTCGGCGCATAATACCGGCGGAGGCCCTCGAGTCATCACACACAATTAAATACACTCCCTTAGATCAACAGTGAGGAGAGGGGAAGAAGAAGAAAAAAAATTGGACGGCGGCGTTTGGAGCAGAGGGCCCTCCCAGTGTGGGCACATGAGAAAGCAGGTTTGATTGGTATTAAGTGGTGAGATTAAAAAGCCATCTCATAGGTCAGGTCAGCTGGTGTTCATTTGAATGCATTACGAGGGTCCGAGGCTAGATAATTCTCTCATTAGCGCCACTCAAACCCTGAGTGACAACGCGGCTGAGGAGGGAGCATGTCGTACAACACTTAGAGTTAATTAGTCCGCGTGCACTGTTGCTCCGCGGCCCGTGCGCTGACGCTCTCCCTCTCTCTCTCTCTCTCTCTCTCTCCTATTCCTCCTCGAAACGGCCTGAACCGAAAGCTTCTGCGGTTAATCAAAGATGAGCTGTGGAGTTCTTGCAAAGGAACCACTTGTTGTTTCAGGAAATGTCTGAAAACTGACCTCAAGTCCTCAAAAAAAGTGCACTTTCGGAAACAGCGAGATGAGGTGTATTGTGTGTGTGTGTGGGGGGGGGGTTATTGATTGGCCCATCAAATTCACCAAACCATGTGGGAACACGTCGAAAGAGTCAGAATGAGGTTTGTCTAGAAACAAGCTCAAATTTAGTCAGGCCTGAAACTGGATAATGATTCAAAACTAGCAGGAATTCAAACAATTTTTGAACATTACAGCAAACACCTTTGACTTTTGGTTTCTCCCACCTCCTTCAAACGAACTCTCAAACTATCCCTATATGTTATGGCACTGTGAATATATAGCAATCACTCCAGTTTCAAAGTAAGTTATTTAAAAAGTTATTTAATTACCACAGTTGAGGAGGATTACCACGGAATTTGGTGGGAGGATGCGGGATGGCTCAGGAAAGAGCATATTTGAATATTTGGTGCGGATCTGGATCAGTGGGCAGAGGCGGGAATTTATTCTCCTCTTACTTGAACATTGCTAAATATTAAGGGATGGGTTTCAGCATTTTTCTGGATTTCTAAAGTAGCTATACCGTGATCAGACAATTTCTGATTTTTGTCAGCGATCATTTTGGTGCTGCTTAATTGAATTTAAATGGACGGTTGGGCCGTAGCGGAGGTCTGAGCTCTACGTGCCATTAAGGTTGCTACCAAGGGAAATGATGGCCCACGCTATACAAAAATACATTAGGATGAAGGAATCCTGCCTTAAACAGTTGATTGAAGTTTCAAATTAAAGGCCGAGGTAAATGTAGAATGAAGCTTTTACCGTAACTCGCCCCCCTTTGATAATTTCCGGACGGATAAGAACCCACAAGGACCCATTTTGTCTCCAAAGTTTCCGAGGAGCTTTATGGAAGATGGATTTCTCCCTCTCTCTTTGTTGATGACACTGTGTTTGCATATTGGGAGCACGAGGTTATATTCACATCATTAGTCTCTCTGCTTGGATCCGGGCCTGATAACCGCTCCGCCATCACAGTTATTCACTTTCGGTTCTAAAGGTTCCATAAATTGTCTCTTCCCCCCCCCCCCCCGTCCTCACTTACGTGCGCCCACGCTCCTGCCACCGTTTCCCATGAGACACCGCGCTCGGCTCATTGGCCACCGCACACACGCACACAGAGGGGGGTTCTCTCTCGCCGCCACCGCTGGGCTTACCCGGCACACACACACACACACACACATAGTGCCTGAATACCAATCTCTGCATGGCGCCCCCCCCCCCCCCGACCACCGCTCCTCCTCCAATCACGACACCCAGCTGAGCGTGCACAGGGTTAGCTGAATATTCTAGGAGCTTTCAATTTTTCAGACGGGTCCGCGAACCCCCCTCCTGTCACGTGGTGCCATCGCTCTCGAGGGAGTCAGGATTCCACCAGTCGTTAGCGGGGGTCATCCGCAGTCCCTCAGGGAGGAACCTTAAAATAAAACATTTCAATTGCTTTCAACCTCTTTTTATTCCCCTTTCGTCTCCCCCCCCCTTCAGTTCTCTATGTGGTGCTGTCGTAATTCCACTTCCTGTCTTCGAGGCCCCCGCAATATTCGTCCCTCTCAATCTAGTATCCGTCAATCAAAATGGGGGGGGGGGGGGGGGGGCTCGCAGAGTGCTGTCTTACAACTGCGATGTCACGCTTTCTTACGCCTCTGTCAAAAGTGGTGACAGAGCTCCAAACCGCTGGTTATGCCGGGGTAAGGCGTTTAGCCACTTGCATAATGCACTGTAGTGATTGTAGGATCAAATATGGGATGTGAGGAAAATGGCTTCCAGCTGAAAGAGAAAGGGGGGTGGGTTGCGAGGAAGACGGAGGGGGAAATGAGAAAACATTTCTTCTTCTAACTCTTTTGCACTAATATGAATTCCCAGTGAAATGTCTGCCTAAGTAGGTCAATGGGATTTAGAAAGTTTGTGGTGTGTGTGTGTGTGTGTGTGTGTGTTTTTTCTTCCTCTTCTCTTCCTCTCTCCTCACACTCTCTCTTGTCAATGGAGAATGAGCAATGCGATTAGGAGAAGGGGAAGATGATGAGTTAGAGAGAGAGGGAGCGTGGGGGGGGGGGGAGAGCGAGGGAAAGAAAACCGCCAAGAAAGAGAACTACAGAGGAGCGGCTGAGTGGTGGTTTCGGGGGCCTCTCGCGGGTCCCCTCCGCCAGCTGACTGAGAAGACCCAGACAAAGACGGAGAGAGCGAGAGATCTGTATCTGCGCTCCAGAGGCAGGGAGTGGCTGGGGTCTCTTCATCTCGACACCGACGCAACAATCTAATTATACCTTTTCTCCGGGGAATGTGCGTGTGAGGGTAATCAGTAAATAGAGAAAGGTAATTATTTGCCAGAAGTTATACCCCTTTTGCACCTGTAAGCACCGCACGACACAGCAGATAGTTATTTCCCTATAATTCACAATGGCGATGCTTTATTATCGGTCTGAATTATTTAGTTAATTTGTAATAAGTCGATTAATTTGCCGGTTATTGAATATTTCATATCGGCCGTCGGGATGTAATGAGCAAAGTTTGGTCAAATGCAAATGGGCCCCTCTTGGTAATTTGCCACACCGCTCCTCGGGGGTAACTCTCCGCCAGTGGGTGTGATTGAATGTTACAATTAAAAGTGCTAATTCATTGTCAAAGCAACTTATCTGCACACATGATATATCTGGCGCCTAATTGGAAAGCACATTTAGAAACGGTTTCTCCTGCGACTCCCTACATCACGGTCCAATCAGCAAGGAAAGAAAAATCGGAATATTCGTCGTCTGCGTTGTTAAAGCGACGGAGAGAGTGAATTATTTAAATGCTAATTAATGCTTTAAGCTTTTTCCTAACCTGCAACGGGCGCACGTTATTCCCCGGGTCCCCACAAGTGGCTGATCTCAACATTCGCTTTGGTGCACTGCAACTTCCCGCTCATATTTCATTCAATCAATTTCGGCAGCACCGGTGCTTCGCTCGCCCATGCAGCTATACCCCGAGCCACTGATGGAGGGAGGATGGAATCCATCAATACTGGGAGACAGTCGGTGGAATTACTAATCAACTCTTAGCTGGGAATTCAGCTGCCCCATAGGCTGCACTGATGAATCATGGGAAAACGCGTTTCAAAACCTGCTTTCGCTCAAGTTTTTTATTTTTTTTTCTGGTCCCGACATTCGATCGCTGCTCTTTTTTCTTTTACATATTTGATTTTAGTCATTTGGGCCGAGTGTCCCGGACCAGTTACATCTGCTCAGGAATTGTTATTTTTTTGTTTTAAGTCACTGTCGTTCTGCGGAGACTCGAAGACCAGCAGCACCCTTCCCACAGGGATAAAGATATTAAATGGAAGTTCATTAAAAGTGGAGAGGCGGTGGACTAGTGGCAGAAAAGGTCTCTGGTTCTTCTCTGGTTCGACTCCACGGAGAAACAACAAAAAGAAGAACCTGGATTGATCTGTCCAAAGATCCAAGAGGATTCACCCTGCCCTGTCTAGTGCCCCTGAGCAAGGCACCTTACTCCCCCAACATCTGCTCCCCGGGCGCCGTACATGGTTGCTCACTGCTCTGTGTGTCCTTCACCAGATGGGTTAAAAGCAGAGGTTAAATTTCCCTACCTGCATGAGTGTGCCTTCGATTGTGTTTGGGACTAATAAATGTATCTTAATCTTAATCTTAAAGGGATAGTTCACCCAAAAATATGAAAATTCACTCATTATCTACACACCACAATGGCGATGGAGGGGTGTGTGAAGTGTTTGTGTCCAGTAAACAGCACTGCGGTAACAGAAACAAACATCACCTGCCTCCATACTGCTCTTGTGGTGTCGTCCACAGTGTAAATGAAGATGTTTCGAGTGGAATTCAGATGTCAGGGCTATCAGACACTTGGATTAAATCACAGGAGCAGTATGGGGGAATTAGTTTTTTTCTGTTTGAAGCAGTGGTCACCATTTACTTGAATTAGATTTGGCTGCAACACCGTTTACCCCTGAGACTCCACAAGGGTTCGGTGGACTCTACCACTTCACCCACCCTTCCATCTGCAAAGTGGTGAGTAGCTAATGAGTGCATTTTCATTTTTGGGGTGGACTATCCCTTTAATGTGGTGTTTATCGTGTGAGATGCGGCTCAACTTTGTGTTCAAAGCGGGAAGACGCAGAAGCTCTAATGCGAGCGGCGGCATTATTCATGCTTTCACAATAGCTTGTTATTCATCATAAGACAAAGGAGAATCTCACTCGGTTTGACATAGATGGAGGAGGGCCACGAGGGTATTATTCACATCTGTTGAAAACAGTATGCACAGCCAACTGGATGTCACGATACACCACGCTTATTAATGCATACAAAGTCTCCCAACGCAGAATACAAATGACACTTTCCTTCACATCGGAGCATAAATATTAATTGTGTTAAATCTGTGATGTATCGTGGTTGGGGAGCTGCTTTGGTTGTTTATTGTTACGCCAACAGTGTGCGTTTTATTAATCAAAGCAAATGCAGCAAGTGACGGCACATTGTTGAGGAGTGGGCCCAGTGCAGCATGGGCCGCTGAGCTGGGAACAAGTGTAGCTCTGCAAGACACCACAAGGTGACACTGTAGGCCCACAAACATGCTTCCCAACACGCTTTCCTCTCCCAGTCTGGTTCTCCCTCTGTTTTACTGGTTTTCCATCCACTCAGACATCTGTCAACATCCTCCTCTCCGTCACACACATCTGTACACATCTGTGCCACAGCCGAACGATGGCTCTCCCTGCCGTGCACATCCACCGCGCATTGTTCAGCACTCGATATAAATAATCCCACCCCGGTCGCAGTGTGCACAGAGGAATCAGGAGAAATCCTGCAGGAGGCTTTTCGGCTTGTTCCCCCTCTCTCCTCCCTTCAAGTGGAGAGTTTGCACAGCTGTCCGCGGGGAAACACCGCTCTCCTCCCGTGGCAGGACATCTGTTGCTTTCAGCTGGCACCCCCCTTCTTAGTCGACTCAAGTGGGCTCCGTGCAGCCGGCTGGCATTATAATAACTGGGCTGACGGTTGTAGTTTATCTTATTATGGGTCCGTTTCCCGTGTGATAGGTGCAGCGGTTGAGCCGTTATGTGTTGATTGACAGAAAGGATGACGAAATGTGCTGGATTTATGTGATTTGATTTTTCCTCTTGTGTTTCAAATAGGATCAGAATTTAACACTCAAAGAAATAATGGCACTGATTAATCAGAACCTTTAATCCAGCAATAAGAACTGGTGCTTTTAGTTATTTGATAAAATCTTTTTTAAGCTTATGCCTCTTTGTCCATGCACTTTTTCTTTGCTTAAAATTTTAAATAGGGGAAATTCATCGGTGTACAGAACGTTAATTCATGCCAGGAATCTCCCTCAGGCACTGTTATTGGCATGTGGGCATGTTTAAATTCACCAATTAAATTCGATTTAAGTGGGGTGCAATGACTGAGGAGTCGTCCACTAACCAAAGGGCAGTTGGTTCGATCCCGAGCTCCTCCAGCTTGTACTTGGGCAAGATACTGAACGCCCAAATACCCCCGACGACTGAGTTAGCTCACTCCGACTGTTCCTTTGCCAATTTCTCAACTGAAAAGACATTCAGAGACGAAGATGGTGCTTTCAAGTTTGCTCCAGATTACTTCAGACAAAATAACTTTGCAAACACTGCTTGTTTATTAAGGTTGTGTAAGATCTTCAGTCATTGCACATCAGTCGCTCTCTTGTGTTTCCTGATGATCTCGCCGTACTCCCGTCCGGACCGGTACGCGGTTCGCCTCAGCCCTGTGTCGGAGAAGTCCACGTGAAACAATCCAAAGCGGACGCTGAATCCGTCGGCCCATTCGAAGTTGTCCAGCAGCGACCATGCAAAGTATCCACGCACGTCGACCTCGTCTTCCTCTACAGCTGCACAGCAACACAGAGTGAAAACATGGAGAATGACTTGTAATTTGGTGATTGCCCCCCACTCCCTGCTCTGATAGCGACGGCCGTCTAATTAAACCACGACTGCAAACATGACACGTGGGAAGATAAGCATCATCATTAGGTATTTTAAATGAAGAGCAGGGTTACTCAGGGTTTAAAAGCCTGTTTTTAATCACATCAGCAAGTCATGCATTAACTGTGGTTTCTATGATTGTAAGGGGATAAAGCCTGCAGTTTCTTTATATCCCAAGATTAAGGGATTTTTGTCAGACAACGTCAGAGCAAGAAAAGCACTAATAAAAGTATTAAAATAAAATATAGGCCTATTTCCATTAAGCTTTTTTGGTTTCACTGTTGTTCCATCATGGCCTTATCAGAGCCAGCATTTTCATATCACGAGCAATAAAAAAAATACACAGGCTGGTTTGCACATCTATGGTTTGATATTCAAGGGTAAATATATATTTGAAAGCAAAACCTGCTTACTGATATCTGTAATCACCATTTTATATCTTGATTATCTTGATCCACCAACCTGTGGATGGGTGAATATTGCGTATATATATATATATATATATATATATAAATAAATATGAGCTTACAACAAGCACACTTCAGCACAGTTGTCTTCCTCAAGGTGGAAGTGAGGTATAAACAAAAATCCCTGAAGATACAGAAACCAATCTCTGCTTTTCGAACCTGTGAGAATGGGCTCGACGATCTAAATTCACACCCTGGATCGTAAGAGGGTTGGTGGCGCATCACATTACCTTTGTTCCTGCTAAATATCATTCATTTTACAAGAGCCGGTATTTTTACTGGCAGCTGCTGGACGGACATTTTACTACTGTTTGCTTACGGCAATTTGCTTGTTACATTTTATTTCTCCCGCACGGATTCAGGAGCCATTACCTTTAGCCACTTCCAAGATGGTGTCCTTAAAAAGCTCGCAGCGCCGGACGTCCTCGATTTGCACCGGCCCCACCTGAGAGAAGCCATTCTCCGTGATGTAGACCGCTGGGCTGCCGAACGTGTCCTGCGAAGTCACGGGGCCAATATTATTGTCAAACAAGGCATCACAGCTGTCATCCGTTCCGGGGAGAGACAGATTGGTCTACAGTGTGCCGTTTAGCTGCGTTTCGACGGTGCCAAGCTCAAACTAATGGCCTGTGACAAGCCACAACAGCAGGAAATTGCTCGTTTGCAAACACTTTTCAGCAAAGTAACTGTTTCATTCAATGTGACAGCACTAATGAAGCATCAGTGTGTTTCTGGAGGTGTTAAGAGGAGATTACTGCATACGAAATCAATAGCGAGACACTAAACAAATGTCAGAGTGTTCTCCTTGTTTGCTTGAAGGTGATTTGTCTTGTCGGTCAATTCGGTTTGATGCTAAGAGAGCGGAGAAAAATGACTTCAGATTGTTTCAACTGAAAATGTGGGAATGTGTTTGAGCCTTTTTTTTTTTTAGACTAAATCTTAGACTAAACATATGAAGAACACATTCACTCGCATTTCATCTTTCCAATTTACCATCTTCTTCAGCGTCCTCTACATGTATGGCTCCCCTTTATCGATATTTGCATTGGTTTTTGTTTTAGTGGAGGTGCCGAGCACTCCGACTTTCTCCCAACTTCGGAGAATGTCGGGATCAACTGACTCAGACATTTGCGTTCTCACATCCAGCCACTGAGGAAATTTTCATAAATTATCCAGAGTTCAGCACATGTCTGAGACTAACTTCAGTCAAATTAACCTGAGTTTTGGTTGTAATTTTACCTTAATGTATTTAAGAAGTTTCCTTAAGCCACCGGGCACCACAGCCAGCCAGGAGACCCCACAGATAAACCAAGATGGATCCAAAACCTCTTCTACATCTCGGTCGCTCTTCATACACATCTGTCCACGACCTCCTCCAGCCGTGACTTTACGGGACGTGTAGTAGTTCAACGCAAAGAAGTCTGCGGTGCCTAAAATGGCCGGTTCGTCCTCTGAGAACCTGGGCAGCCTTGAGCTGCCACTGTATCCCAGCTTCTCACTCTGAGAGTCGATGGCAGATCTCATTATTTCTGGATAATCTCCGGTGACAAACAGAGGCCAGGCGAACCATCCTAGCGTAAACGCAAGAGCTCGTCCAGTAGCAGCCTCATCCTCCTCGCAGCCAGGGCGGAGCGGCTCGAGCCAATCGCTGTTGATGGCCAGGGACACTGCACCCTTCTGCTCGGGCCTATAGAGGGAGTCGTAGCTGTGCCAGGCCATGGCGTGGGCGCGCAGCATGTTATGGCCGACCAGGTAGGCAGCGGTCCCCTGCTCTTTCAACCCTGGAGCATGGACGCCGTCTTCGTGGCCCAGCTTGGCGCACACGCTCGGCTCGTTGATGGTGATCCAGAGTTTGACACGGTCCCCAAATGTCTGGAAACAGAACTTGGCGTAGCTGTCAAAGATGGCCGCCACACCCGCTGATTTCCAGCCCCCCTGGTCTTGGAGAGCTTGAGGCAGGTCAAAGTGGTAAAGTGTGACCATGGGAGACACGTCACAGGCCAGCAGGTCATCAATCACCTTGTTGTAGTACTGTACACCTGTCGGACAGAGAGGCAGCACTGTTGTTAATGACAAAGACATAACTAGAACCGACACGCGAGCTTCTTCGATTGTGTTGTTTTCAATTTAGGCGTGACAGGAATATGGAAATACCTTTTTGATTGACATGCCTGGTGGTCCCGTCGGGCAGGAGGCGGGCCCAGGAGAGGGACAGGCGATAGTGTGTCAGTCCGAGCTGCTGGATGCACTCCAGGTCTTTGTCCCACAGCTCGTAGCTGTTACACGCCACGTCTCCGTGCTGCTCCTGGAACACTCCGCCTTCCTTGTGACAAAACGTGTCCCAGATACTCGGTCCCTTGCCGTCGGCCTGCCACCCACCTAAACACACACACACACACACAAAGGGTTTCATAAACTGTAGGATGTATATTTACAGAAAGAAAAATGACTGTAATATTTCTGCTGGGACTTTGAGTCTGTCTGTGAATTTATTGCAGGATTATAATCATGTGATGTCCCAGTCAGTGTATATTGCTTAATGTTTTTCCCAGTGAATTCCTGACAAATCATCTGCCTTATGTTTTTACTCATATTTTCGTGATATTTGACGAACAACAATATATCAGAGGTAATTAAGTTAAAAATACTTAAACTTTATTGGTCATAATTGAAAATCCCATGATATTCAGACACAAAGCCTCTGGTTTGAGAACATTAATGCACTTTGTGTGATGGTGTACAGCATTTATAGGGAGTGAATGAAAACCTGTGCAGGCTTATGCCCTTTAATACCAAATGTTTACAATAAATAAACTAAAGGTTTATGATATTTATATCATAGGCAATAGGAAATACTTACATTTTCAACAGATGTTAAGATCTTTTGTCACTAGAGTATTGAAGTATTACAAATATACTTGAAAGGAGTTAATGCCCTTACAGATTAAATATTATTTAGCTTAAATCCCTATTACAGAGCTGTTTACTACGTCAAGACTGAACACGTGTTCTTGTTTGTGTTTACTTCACTGTACCTTCGATTTGATACGCAGCGGTGGCCGCCCCCCACGCAAAGCGACGTGGGAACATTTTCCAGAATCACAACATTAAATCAAAGTTGCTCAAACGTCTAATCGCGTTAACTTGACTCTTACGTCAGAAACATTCAATTGCGTTAGATTTTAAACGCACTTCTTCCGTAAACATGCTCCGACCAGGGACCGCTCCGGGATGTGGTGTTTAAAGCACCTCGGACAAAAGGACATTGGGTGGGAACACAAATTCAGACCATATGCAATATTTATTTGATTTTTAAAACCAAAGTGTAGCCATTCATTCTTTAAATGCTAAAAATATAAGATTTATAACTCCTTCACTCAAAAAGTTAAGTCTTTTAATTGTGCTTACAAGTTGGGGTTGCGTCTCGATATTTAAACTACTCAGGAGCCTTGAACGCGACACATCCCGGCTGCGTGATCACGTCACCACAAGGTCCTGGACGTCAACTTTTATTTCTTCATTTAAAAATAATACTTTTCCGATAATTGTTATCCTTGTCTAAGTCTGTTTTGAATTATTGTATGTAATATTTTGTGATTTATTATGTTTTATTTTAACATTGGATTATTATATACATCGTCTTTTAAATCTAATGCATTTTTCTTTGGTTAATTTTCTTCCTCTTCTTTATTTGTATTTTTCTTCTTCCTCTTTAGTCTTCTTTATTCTCCTTTTCTTCTTCACGCTTCTTATTCTTCGTCATTTTTATGATTTTTGTGTCTTAGATATAAAAAGTTTTATTAACATTAAAGTTATTAAATATAGTACATTCAGCCGTTTGCTGCATGACAACATTGTTGCATTCTGCTCGCTGACAAAAGAGGTCAAAGGTCGCTCGTCAATGAATGTCAAGCATCACGTATCATGAACACATAAAGACAAGTGGAGGTGAATGCATTCAGCCTGGAGGTGTTCCCTGACCTGTGATCGCTCATTTCAATGCTATCCTTTGGTCCTGTGTACTCAAAGATAAAGTGACTCACTCGACCTGGTCACAACACAAGAAAATGAATAGGACGGGTAAACAAATCATGGCTGTTGTATGTGTAGAGAAAAACAAGAATGGAGACCAGAAATAAAGGGAGAATTCTGACTGTTTACTTCAAAAGTTACATAAAATATTCCTGTATTTGGCAGTGCACGTAAAATATAGGAGTTAAAGTATGTGACATATTGTGTATAACAGTATAAAAACTCATGTGATTGAATGTTTCTCAATTATTTGCCATGATTCAAGTTCTATATACATTTTTGAATGTTTTTAGGTATAGGTGAAAATACATAAAATGCCGAGGCAGGTCCAACTACCTCCCTGACAAGGCCTCAGAATCCAGAGGGTTAACTACTGTGAATAGAATGAAATGGAAAAAAAACTCAAAAGTACTCAAAGTAGTATCTGTCAGTATTTGAAGCCTGAATAGAGTTGAGAGGAGTGATGGATGAAGTACTCAAACTTCCATGCATTTATCCATCCACCTATCATCCATCCATCCATCTCTCTATCTGTATATCCATCCGTTTTAAATAACATTCCCAATTTCCTCTTCTTCTAAATGCTTTCAATTCACAGTATTTACATGATTATTCTCAACTCTTTCTGTATATCCATTCATAGTCACTATATTACCAATGTCCATTTCTGTCAAATAATTTGCTTGCACAGTCTCTACATGATACATCTCAACTCTTTCCTGCATTCATGTTTATTTCCCTAAAAACACATGCCACCAGTCCTGCAAACTCAAAACATCTGAACGGAAGTCAACTGTTGCGAGTTGGGCTTTTACTCTGAAACGCAGGCCCGGATGTGCTCTTAGCTCCGGGGGACTTGACGCGTCTGAGCCCGGGGCAGGACCATGGGAAGAGAGGAGGACTTTTCTCAATGGACCAGAGTTTTTATGGACACTTTCCAAAGTCCCGGAGGAGCTGAAAGAGACGCGACCACCGCGGGGACTCTTCTGCAACAGACGCGCGACGTTCTACACTGTATCTGCGAGCCTTTCCAGCCCCATTTAAGTTGAAAAGGTCGTTGTTTTGGCACCTTTCTCCCCCCCCGCCTCCCCACCCACCCACAGAGTAATTTCCTGTCGGCGCCTGTGGAAAACAAGAGGGTGGAAAGTTTACTCGCTGGTTGTTTTGTGTTGCGGGACACAGTCCGGGAGTAATGGCCGTGGGAATACGCGTTCACACGGGGAAAGGGTGAAGTTGACGCGGACGAACCCGGGATGACGACCGCCGCCTCCCACCGCGGAAAAGACAACACCGTGACCGGGACCCACGCTCCGGGCAACAAAGAAACCCTCTCCGCTCCCGGGCGGCTTGTCTAGGAAAGCTCCGAGCAGTTTTTTTTTCAACAACTATAAGAAGGTGGATTATTAAAAAAGCTGCAGGGAGCGAACACCTCGCCACAATGGGACGGGGATTATAAACGAAGGGCTCGGCGAACAAAGGAGGAGTGAACGCCGCCGAGCGAGAAGGGGGCAAAGGCGCCTGGCGAAGAAATGGAGGAGGAAGGTTCAGTGGAGCCGAGCAACCTTTCCCTCCTCGGTTCAACCCACTGATCTGTCTTGAGATACCGAAGCGATCCCCAGGCTCGGACCCGGGCCGTGTGTGAAGAACATGAGGGTGGACGTGGTGTTCGCGCTCCTGCTGCTGGGTGGAGGCGGCAGGGGAGGTGGAGGCTCGGCGCTGCTCGCGTCCGATTGCAAGTCGTACGACGAGCGGCCGAAAGGCGCAGGGAAGAGCCCGAGCAGCGACAGGAAGGTGGTGTGCAGCAACATGGAGCTCCATCAGGTGCTGCCCCCAGACTCCTTCCCCAACAGGACAGTCACACTGTGAGTATACAGGAGGGGGGCATTATCTTACACTGGTACAACCATCCTAAACCTAAGGCTGGAGGATTTAGTCCAAAAACCATACAGACATAAAAAAGTTTATTATAGGTCATTGTTGGGGTCCATGACTTCTTCCCCAACAGGACAGGAGGTGTGTCATCTTAACACCAGTAAAAACACCCAGTCCACTAAACCTTAGCCTGGAGGATTTAGTCAAAACTTAGGAAGGAGTCTGAAACATTTATCGCAATATTTACAGATATCGATTGATCTGAAATATCGACATTTTAATTATTGCGATAACTGTCCCGAACTCTTTCCCCAGCAGGACAGCAGGGTGAGTATACAGGACAGGAGGTGCATCATCTTTCACTAGCAGAAACACTCAGCTAAACGTAAGGCTGGAAGTTGACGTAACCCTATCAACTTTTAAAAGTTTCACATCTGTAATTATCGCGGTAAAGGTACTGCTCTCCAACAGGATAGTCATCGTGACTGTATCGGTGGTGCTTTATCTTACTCTGTCTAAAACGTTATATCACCTATTCACACAGACGATTCGGCAAGAAATTATATCAAGATAAAAAAAGTTTAGATAGAGTAGAGATGGGTTATTATCGTGAAAAGTGTCCCGGACTCTTTCCCAGACAGGACAGTCCCGCTCTGCATATACAGGAGGTACATCATCCTACATGTAAAAACAACTTAACACAATGGTGTCAAAAGTATATAGAGAAAAAAAGTTTCATATTGGTAATTATCGCGATAAATATGCTGGACTCCTTCAACGACAGAAGTCATCGTGACTCTATCAAAAACACCATATCACCTAATCAAAGGGACGATTCGGCCAAAGATTGTATCTCGATTAAAAAGTTTCATATCTGTCGATATTGCTTATAATTACGATAAATATCACGTTTTTGATAAAAAGTGTATAAGCTGCGATTGAAACTTGACTGACAGCAAAACATCTGACAAATCGGACAAGTCCTCAATGTTCTTGCACTCAGTACAAAAGCTATACATTGATTTATTCAATATAACAAAGTGGAGACACAGTTAAAGAGCTGGAAATCGTTATCTTGATATAATATCAGTTTATTCCTCATTACAACCTTAAACAGATTGACGTTCACCTCCACACACATATAGTGATTCATGATTTAGGGGGAAATTCCTTATCACCACACGTGTAAGTCTCTTAAAAGATATATATATGCCGTGACGGGTCGTACACTAAAGCTTTACGTGTCAGCCGTATATCATGCTTTCACAGGTGCATACTGCTGCAGTGTAAATGTAAACCTTCTGTAACTCTAACCGTCTGTCTCTCCGTGGCGTCGTGATTCATACGCAGGGAGATATTTTGGCTGGTACGACATGACATCTCTTGCCATATCTCCGAGGTATTGTAGTAGATTTGAGGGCTTTGAATTACCCCTTGTGGTGCCTCTCCAACCCCCCACCCCCCGGTTGGACTATACACCGTCGGATGGAGTTAGAGTCAGTTTATCACCGGTGCTGTTATTATCAATCTGTTTCTGTGAGTCTCTGTGTGGCCCCAGAAAAGTACAAAACATATGCACCTTCTTACTCAAGTGGTTGAGCCCAAGTCGAGTTTCCTCACAAACTTTTTAATGACCTCATGGGTTGAGGTCATCAAATGTTTTTTTTGCAGATTCTGAAATTCATCCTGAATTGATTAAATTCTATTGTGAATTTTGGACGTGTCACAGTGTCTCACAGAACACAACAATAGAAACAAAAAACCAAGGCCAGAAATTCAAAGCTGTGCGCCCGGGGCACTTGTGTGTTTTTGGTGGTGGTGAGTGATGGGATTGGGAGGGGGGGGGGGGGGGGGGGGGGGTATGAGAATACTGGGGCTTGGTGCAGGAGTAGAAAGCAAATAATGGACTCCAGGGAGGGAGAGACAGACAGAAAGGGGGGGAGGATTGGCTGTTAAGTTACGAGTCACAGACGAGCCTTGCAGTGAGTTTGCGTGTTTTAACCTGTTTACCACAAATCACATGTAGATCACTTTGAAGCTCCGTCCAAAGTCACGAATTTACGAGGTCTTTCACTTCACTCCATTTGTAGTCATTTCCGGACAGGACAAGCTTATGTCTTATGATTTTAAAATGACTCTGTGTAGCCTGGGTGTAGCTGAACACCTGGTCAGCACTCAGCTGAGTATTACAACTTAAAAAGAAGTAGACTTACTCATCTGCATTGCCACAAAATAAACAGATGTCCACTGTGATGAGTACCTGTAGGGTGTCCATGGTTCCTTTTAAAAAGTCTTAGAATCACTCTTTAATTCTTTCTAAAAGGGGTCAAGTTGGATTAAGGGTGTGGGAAATTCAATTTAAACTTTAATTTAATTTCAAGTGTCATTACAAAGGTCTTAAAAAGTCTTGAAATTAACTTTAACTCTACCTGGATCACCCAAGTATCATTTGTTGGTAAATCAGTTCTTCTTACCTCAAATAATATTAACTTGCAGTAATGACACGTGGATGTGATAAGCGTTGAATTGATGAAAAGGACGAAACACATGAAGGGAGCTTGGATTTTGGAATCTATCCTCACCCCTTTTCCTTCTTCTTTGTGGTCTTTAATAACCTCACTGTCCTCTTTGATATTTCTAGAATTTCCCCTCTAAGTCTTGATCTCTTCTGAGGTCATTTTGTTTGCCTTCCCTCTGGCCTGCGTGTTTTTCAGATTCCGTGCTTCGTCCGCGTGTTTTCAGTCGTCCCGTAGTCACATTGATCTGACAGTGACGGATTGGAGGACGAGCGCGGCACCGCATGATTTAGCATTGAGCTTGGCGGACTGTTATGTGGAGGATGGCCCTCAAAGACGACCATGGATGTAATTAGAGAGCACGGAGGGCAAAGAGTTTCAACTCACAGGAATTCCTTCCATTTTCCACTTTTGAAATTTCTGAACGCTTGTTTGTCATCCGCTGGAGGAAAACAACAAAACTAACTCCTGGTTGACGATACTGGCATTTCTTTGGTTGAGTTGAGGAGCGGCCTCAGTCAGTGTGGTGGCCATGGGGTTGAGTGTGGCCTGGATATAGCAGGTTCTGGTCTGCAGTGGAACATTACCAGCCATAATTATCGTACTTTAGCCAAAGTAGATCCACCCTATTTGGCACAGACTACTTTTTCTCAATATTGAATTATGTAACACATAAACGATGCTATAATTTAGTCAAATTTCAAGTGTTGATAATGTGTTGAATGCTTTGTAACAAGTCCTTTGGGTGTGTGTGGCTATGATTAACCCACGCCCCTGGATCTAAACAGATTTGGATCTTTTTGCACCATCCACTTTCGGGTCTAATGTTATTTCACATATTTCCATCTGGCGGCTTTCCAATTTGTGCGTCGACACACCTTGTTGTGCTTGTTAATTAAAGGCCTTCACCAGAAACGTCGGTAGACGCTGGATGTGATTACCGACCCATTCCATTCATCACACTTAACCTCCTTCTTTGTACTTGGGATTTCCTGTTTTCCTTCTTTGGGGCTTTGAGAACAAATTAAACATGAAACCCAGTTTTTTTTTTAGACGAGTTAAAAAAAGACGCGAACCACAAGCACACGTCTTTTGAGAGGTTTCTTCGACTATTACGGTGAACCCAGTGTACCGGTGGGTAATTGTTTTGACAACATGCCAGAAGATTTACCCCAGAATTCTGTCATATGGTGGGTCTTGCCGTTACCACATCTTCTTATTTTAACCATGCTTGTCCATACATGAGCAGTCACACAGCTGAAGGGCTATTATTTCACCACAAATAAATGATGCCCGGTATTAGCATATCCCGGGATTGAATGCATGTAGTTATTCGGTGCAGTTCGGCTCTGAATGCCTCTCTGTCGGGGGGGAAAATGAGTGATGCATTCCTGCATTTGTGCTCTCTGAATGATACCGCATGCCTAAGTAATCCGAGAGGAAATGACACAAATGTGTTTACAGCTGACCTGCCCCCCCATGTCAGTGTAGGCCTCGGCTAAAATACAGAGGGAGTTGAGTTCGAACTTTGCCTCACATGGGGAGATAAATCAGGATGTGTGAGCAGTGTGTGCGGGTGTGTACATGAGTGCGTCCTACATACCCACATAGGACAGGATCTGTCCACCTTTAAGCTTTCTAGGCCCAGGCAGCTCGTATTTCTTTGCAGGGCTTGTTCTGTGTGGCCAGGATTCATTCACAGGAGCACCTGGGTTGGACAGTGCAAATAAGCCCACCTGGCTTTCGCCTTTACAGAGCCGCACAGGATTCATTTCAGGAACGAAAGCAGGGATTTCCTCCCTCGCCGCGGGAGAAGCGCGCTGAGTTCCGTGACAGGTCGGAGTGCAGTAAAATGTCTTGTTTTACGGCACTGCAAACTGGGAGTTAAGGTTGCATTCTCATCTGGTGAGACTTTGCTTCCTTCAGGTTCGGCTTGTGGAGCAGCTTCACTGTGGACGTCAGATATGAAAAGTCAGTCGACGTAGATACATGAGATTGGAATGTGCGATCAGTACCTCTGTCAATCATCCCATTTGTTTATTCTCCCATGCATTGAGAAGCAACTATGTCCTGCTGGGAGCCATTTTGAAGTGCTTGTGTAACTAGAACACAGGTGTCTGCTGTCATGCATGTCCTAAGAGGAAGTGTCTTTGTTGCCTTCAGTTGGTCTGAAGGAATGCTCCCGTGTTTTTCTCAGGAGTTCCACGGTGCTTTGTGGAAGAAAGCAAAATCCCAAAGGCGAGCTACCGACAGCTGCAGATTGAGTCTCTTCCCAACCTTTCATTTCACAGACCTGTTGAGCTTTGACTTTGCCAAGTAGCCCCGAGTGTCAGCGATTCCCGCACGAGCAATTCATTTTAATTTGTTTGACATGAGCTCAGGCATGTTGATACCTTGTAGTCTGGCCTTTGTTCACTTTATCACTAATCTTCTTTTATCCCGGCGTTTGCACGGTGGGTGATCATTTGTTTATTCATCCGGAGAGCTATAGGGCGCATATCCTGCTTAAAGCTTGGCCTGTTGGATGGTGAAAGAGGAAATTGCAATGACTACGACTTTCCAAAACTGAACGGTTCAAAAGAGCATACATGCCAGTTTTGGTGAATTACTTTAAACAACGTTAATACCTTAATAATACATCAAACTTAAATCCCTGGCACAACCTTTATACCTCTTGGTTCCCAAATCCCAATATTGCAGAAACCTCTTCATACTAAGTACAATAAAGTGTTAGATTACCGCATGAATCACCATGGCATGTTGCACCACCTCAGACACTGGATCGTTTCTCTTTTCCACCTGAGCCGAGGCCCACGTTTCCATCCCCTACATTCAGAGGACGTCACTCTGGAAGGATTTCCATGAGCTCAACTGCAGCCTGAAACTTATTTGAAAACCTGTTGAAGGCTTACAGCTCTCGGCTCTTGGGAGTTCTTTGTCTAAAAGCCTCCTGAGCACAAAGCAGGTGTTGAGAGCGCACACCAGTCAGCTTTGTCCTTTTAGAATACTATTTGCCAGTGTTAGCCAGTTTGCAGTCCTCCTCTGGATAATGTTCCTCCAGCCAGAGGCCTACCTGTTTGTAGGTGTAGTTTCTTAAGATAAAAAGAACTGTATCTCCAATGGTGTCATATTTAGTCACTTTCAATGCAAAAAGAAAACAAGGCCAATTCATTTTGCATTACTCAGAGTCGAAATTCCAGTTTCAGAGGCAGCGTATGCCGTGAGTGTCAGAGATTTATAGCATCTGAACCCCCCCCCCCCCCCCCCCCCCTTACACTGCACCTCGTTCCTAGCCCAAGCTCAAGCAGGTCTTATCTATGCATCAAGATAACAGAGACTCCTCTCCCGTGTCGTTTGAGGCCTAGCCTAAAGAAATTCCTGACCACTCTCTAGTCTGGAGTCCCCAGGCCTGCGTCCAGAGACAGGCGGTTAGGAAGCAGACGGTCTAGCTGTAGACGCCCCGAGGGCAGTGGAGATGCTGGTAGTTAAACGGCCGTGATCCATGCTGATTCAAGGCTTTTCTATATGCAAATCGGTAGCTGTGGTGTTGCTTTCCTGCTGATGCAGGAGTGCAGAGAAGACTCAGCCGTGGAGCGAGAGCAGTTTCCAACATGCAGAGGTCACACTCCTGTCATGAGGAAGAGGGAGGGACAGGAAGGGCAGGAAAAGGGCTCATGATTCTCAAGAGAACTCTCTTTCGCAGATTTATTTTTACAAGCCCACGAGTCAAGGGGCCAGGAATGGGAATTTATGAAGCCGGGACTAAAATGATTCCCAAAGACATGTTATTGTAAATCCGTTTTCTAGTCTGTAAATTGAATTATCCAACTTCCTGTGAAGACGGAACGTCTGGTAGTGCCGCGTGCAACTTCAAATAACTTAATGTCAGTAATGATGAGTCCACTTGTGATTACTCTGTTTCTTTGTACGATTTTACTATTTGGCAAGTGTTAAAGTTTGGCATACTTAACTGTCATGTCACATAATTTATTTGTAAGTCTGTTTTCTTTGCAACAATATAAATTGGCTTACATTGGCGTTGTAAAAATGTGTTGTTGGCTTTGTAGCTTCAATTTATTTATGCAGTCGGCTGAAGATTCTACGTTATTGTCATGTTTTGCGTCAGTTCCTGAATACTATGAGCAGCAGAAATTATATGTGCCTTACCTGCTGTTGTATTGTAGAAAAAATAGCAACAAAACAGTGAAACTGCATGAATGTTGTTGCCCACCCCCTATATTCATACATTCCTGAATTCAGAGAGCCCTCATGGTAAATGCATCCCAACTATTCTTCACCATAAACGAGACTTTTGTGACCACAGTTTTGAAAAAGCTCTGCATTTCTGCCCTTGTCAGATCATGTGTGCACACAGGCAGTGATAGAATTAGCAGTCTTGTACATCGTGGTGTTTTAACATCTGCCGTCTCAGCATCCAGAAGGCTGCAGAACACAAGCAGCGAAACACAGGAAGTGTTTGTGTACGCAGTCTGTCTTTCTCCCTCTCTGAGCGGCAGGGAGCAAAGCAGCAAATCTCCAGCGAGTCTCCTCCGTCCAACCCTGTAATAAAACAACCCCTCAACACCCCATAATGACTCCAATCTGGCCCCGGGTTGTGGGTGCCACTAGCATGTATGTCACCCGCCACATCCCCTCCCCTGCTGGCCAGAAACATGCTAACCACAAGTCCCTGCTTGTGTTTTTCTGCTGGGAGTAGAGCACCATTGATTTATCTGCTCCTGTAGGACTAGTTTGGGAGAAAGTTTTGAACTCTGAGGGACATGGGCATAGAAGGTGGGGCTTTACTGAGCAGCTCGCTGCAGTGAATCGACTCCTGCTGTGCACCAGGAATTCAACTGGATAATAAAATCTGGTTTATTGCCCAGGGAGGAAGCCATCCAGAATTCACACTTGGACTTGAAGGTTTTCTCAATTCTTGTCCTGTAGTGAAAAAGTAGAAAATGCGTAATGTGTATGTGATTCGTTTTGCTCAATAAAATACTCAATGGCGGTGATTAAAAATGTTAGTGCAGTAAATACCCAATTACGAGTCACTAATATTCTGCCAGTTCGATGCTGGGTGGAAGTTGACCTGGTGTTAACTCAAAACATGGATTTCTTTTAGCTCTTTTACGAAAGAATTAGCAGTTATGATATGCACCCGCCACATCCCGCAAAAAAGTCAAATTCTCTCCCATGGCTGTTAGAGAAGTTTGCCTCTCGTTTATTCTCCCCCAGTGAGTCACATTTTATTTCACAAATGAAAAACCAAGAAGCTCTTTCACTTCACTGTCTGGTCAAATTAGCTTGCTAACCTCAGAGTTTCCATTACTGCCAATCTGTGCCACGGCAGAGTCACTTGACCCCGGGAGTGAATGTGGATTAGCCAGATGTTAGTGTGTGTGCAACTGTTTTGTTTTTTTACCAATGGAAGAGGGCTTTTATTGTGAAAATAAATGAATTAAAGGTGGCGGTTTATGTAAAAAAAAAAAGAAGTGTATCGTCGATGAGTCACTGCTGCTACAGAACATGATACTTCATTTAAAATAAAAGAGGCTTCACAGAAAGATCACTCGATCTCATTTGGCAACCTGTCTCCAGACTGCTCTGATTGCATTTTAACTTGAAAAGAGACATCTTGGTTGAACTCTAAGTTGTTTTTTTCCTCCCTCCTCTGATCTTCCGTTGGCAGCGAGGAACATTCTGTGGCTGGAAGCTGAGTGTGGCTATAGAGGACACACAGTGAGAATTAAAATTGTTATCTGTCAACAAGTAACAGCGTGGCCCCGTTCCACTTCTTGAAAAGACACTAGATCCTTTTGAATCCACCTTCACAATTTAATTAACACACATTCCTGGTTGCTGTATTTAGAGCTGTGGCAGAAAGTAGTTTGTTTCAGACGGTAAACGGCCTTAGGTGACAAATTCATTCATATGATACAACCCTTGAGAAGGTGTTATTCCTTAATATATCTAGTTTGTTCTGTTGCTTGACATTTTTCTCTCTCTCTCCACAGAATTTTAAACAACAATAAGATTCAAGAGCTCAGAAATGGATCCTTCTTTGGATTGTCTACATTGGAAAAATTGTAAGTATAAATATTTGCCTTGATTTGCATAAACATATATTTGTTTGTGTTTTCAGCCATGCCTGTGTCAAGTGTTTACAGTCCTTCCTTATAACTGTTTCTTAGCTATTTGTTTACAGCTCATTTCAATGTAAAACAAACCTTTGCAGTGGAAGTTGGTGCTTGAATTTCAAATGATTAATCATAGCTTTAAAAAGTCCTTGTTTCCAACTTGCAAAGCAAATATTTAGACTCTCATTATCCATGAAAAATCACCAGTTCATGGGCTGGATGTTACAGTCTCTGTATTTCACATTATAACCACCAGTGCATTAGCTGGAGCCATCCATCTCTCCACCTCGGCTCCCGGTGCAAGACGTTTGTAAAACACACTTTTGCTCCATGCCATGCACATCGAGGTCATAAAAAACGAGTCGACGTCCAAACAGCACTTCCCCTTTAGCCAAGTGCATCGGCCTATGTTGGAAGACTGGAGGTGCTACGAGAAAAGGCTAATTATAGGTATAGCCCCCAGGGTTGGTTATTGTCCGCATGGTGACATACTCTCAACATACAGCTGCTTGGGTATTCTGGGGCTGGGGCCCACCGTCTGCACAAGGAGCAACACACAGACAACTTGACTGCGTCTCCAGGATTAGGTGACGCCTGAATTTCACAAATATGTGAATTGGCGTCACTTGTAGAAACCTTGGATGGAAGAAACAAGTGAGAGCAAAAGGAAATAAGTAGTAAACAGTGAAGACATTTATTAGTTTACATCTGTGTGTTCTCTGGGCTCCCCTTTAACAATGGAGAGATGATGTCCATGTCATGGGATTTTTCCCTTTGGAGATTCGGTTGTCATCACTCGTGTTTCCTTCCTGCCGAGAATTTGAGAAAGTGGCTCTGGGCCCTGCGCATATGGGGCCATGGGTGATTTATCACTTTGGAATGGCTTCATGCAGATAAAATAACCAGACCGTTAATGGCCGTGCTTTTACCCAAGGCTACAATAACACATGACTACACTGATATGGAATTCTAAGGGCATGTTTTCCCTGTCGTTCCCCTGGTTCAGAGGACCAGAAATCTACACGCTGTATGAGGCCATATTGGCTATTTAGCCTTGTGGTAGTAATTTAGAAAGAAGATTTTAGCATTTAATTTTCAAGTGCTATGTTGGGCTGTTCTCTTTCTGAAACTGCAGAAGTGACCTGCAGTAAATGACTGTAGCAAGTAAATAACTCTTTAGACCCTGCTGTTATTCGCTTGCTTTTATCTTTGTTCGTTATCAGTCAAAAGCATTTTAAGTATTTCCTCCTCTTTTCCTTTTGTGCTCACAACTTGTTTCATAAAATTGTCCTGCATGACTTTTCCCAAGTTGACTCCCACATTGATATGGCCAGATAAGCCTAGATTGTTTATAGATTTGCCAGAAAATCCCCTGTGGGCTCAGATGTTGTTAGAGCTCAGGCCTGCAGGATAAACAAGAGGCTATGTGCTGAATGTACTTAAAAAAAAAAGAAAGAAGCTTTGATCTCCCCCCACCAAGGAAGCCTTTAAGGCACTCATGTGCTTTGTCTGTGAACGGCCAGTCGATTTGGTTGTAAAATGGGCCCTGCCTGTCGTTGCATCAATCCACAGGCGAGTTTACCTCCAAAAGCAGCTCCCATTGTGCCTCCCACAGACCCCACCCCTCTCCAGTCCACCCTCGACCAGTGAAGCGAGGTTGCTGGATGGCTTGCTTGCTTTTGTCATTGTAATGAGGCCAAGCCAAGGCCAGAGGTGTCAACACTGTGATTCCCACACACACATTGCATGCTGAAGGCTCTCCCCTTTTTTCAAATGTTCCTATGGCCTCCCTCCCACCTTCAATCACACTTCCCCCTCTTTCCCCCTCAAACTCTGAAAGAGGGGGAAAGAACTGCTGCATGAGTCCGCTTGAATGTGCCCCCCCCCACCTACCGCCTTCTCAGCTTTACAGCGTTTTTTTTTTCTCGGTCACCAAAGAAACTCTCCCTCATTTGGACGGAGACAGAGGCTGTGAGTGCCAGAGAGAGGGGTAGAGAATCGATTACACCTATCTGGAACTCTGTGTGAAATTGCAAAAGTAACTGGGGAGGCCGCTGAGTTTTGTCGGGGGCCAAAGGTGTCCCTGCTTGGAAATGAGCCACACAGAATCCCCATTATCGCTCGGCTCATAGAAATAGGAGCCAAGCTAGGCCACCGTCACATGCTAATTCCTCGCTAAATCCGCTGCTGTGGAGGAATGTCTATTGTGGAAAACGGAGCGGGGATAACGGCACTAGTGTGTAGTGTTTTCTGAAGCACTTTTTGTTGTCTATTCATGAATTGCATAATACGTGTCGAAGTAAGTGTTTAATCAAGTTATACATGGATATAATGCAAGTTTGAAAGATGGATATTGTTGACGAGACTCTAATTGACTTTACCAGTGGGATTAAAGCAAGGGTATCCAACTTTTTGAACACAACCTTTTTACAAATGAAATTTAAAGTTGTAAATGGCAGATTGCACCTTTCCTCAATTAAAGACATTGGATTATTTTAATATGACAGCTGTACTTGGTTTGGTATGACCACACGCTACGTAGAGATGTTGGCTACAGTTTGGTTTAAATCAGTTAAGTTTTGTAAATGCTCGCCCTCGGCCAGAAAGCTAAATCAAAACTTTAAAAGAAGTTTGTATCATTTTGACTCAAGATGTTTGTAAACTGTAATGTGAGGAAAGCTCGTGGCTGTTTCGACTGGTGACAACTGCAGTCACATGGTGCCATCATAATTCTTTGGAAGATTTGGAAAGACCATTTTTGATTTGGGACAACGCTTCACTGTTGAAACTCTTGTACAAAAGTGTAGAATTTACCATCTTAGATAAAGCAAGAGTCTAATCTTCAATGTATGATCCAAAATATGTTTTATATATATATATATATATGGATCCTGGAATGGAGGAGTTCAATTCAACTTTATCCCGTGCCACGTGTTTGAAGTTTATTGTGAACAACACCTTTTGGAAGACAGTGTGCTCCCTCAAGAATGGCAGCAGCTACAAAACCACTCTTTGGTTTGGTACCAGTTCAAGAGCAGTTCTGGAAAGCTCTTGGAAATATTCAGCCAGCTATTTCAATTCGAGCATGTTGGGGGAAACCTGGCATTTTTCTCTGCAAACAGCTTTGGAAGGTGCCAAGTCTTGTGTGGTCAGCGGTTTTTGGATCCTAGGTGCAGTTGTGGACGGCATGGACTGGCCTCTGACTCTCCACATTTTATTCACAGTTTTTGTTGTTGGTAGTAGGGGGTTTTTAGGTCGATTTTTTTCATTATTACCAATGTGTCTGACTTCTGATATTTGAAGACCACCCACGGTTATCTGTTTTCTATTGTTTAAAGCTTGGTGTTGGAAATTGCTTTTTTTTTTTAAAGTGAAAATAGCATTACGGTTAAAATTGGATAAATAAAATTCGCAGTTTTGGCAATTTGTCAAGAGTTTCATCACTAGCAGCATTGTTTATCGTTGGTCAAAGTTTTGTGGTGTGTACATCTGACCCGTGAGTCAAACCGTGATGCAATAGAAGAGTTTTCTCTTGACTCCTCAGCCCAGAACTTGTTAAAGTCGGACACAGGGAAAATACATCACCTGTAACATCTGCATCTCCAAAGCTGTTTTCTGGAAAATGTCTTAAAAAAAATTAGTCTGGACATTTAAGTTTGCCTTTTGTTTATCAAGAATGCTGCAGGTCCGGGTCAGAGGTGTGTACCCAAACAACAGGAAGATTGCCGGAGCATTTGCAAAAGTGGTTGCATCTCTTTTTTAAATCTAAAGATATTTTTTCCCCAGTTTTCCATCTGTTGCGTGTTAGAAATCTCTTAATCATGCAAAATCACTGACTTACTGTAAACTTTATTCTCACATATCCTGACTGTCTGAAAGCAGGTCAACCAGTATTAAATCAACCTTATAAAAGGATCAAATTACTTGACTGAACATGATTCTCTAAAAGTGCCTCTACCTGGTTATGAAGGTCTTGTTGCCTTCTCATCTTTCTCTCACCGCCCCGGCACAGGGAGGCCGGACTCTGCTCGCTCACATCAAAAGCTTTTAAAAACATTTTTTGTCTATGACTTATCTGTGGCCACCTACCCACCCTCAGATGACAGCCTTCTCCACATCAAACGGTCAGAGTTGCAGAGAGGCCTTTTGTGTGGGTTCAGGTGGCGACTGGAAAGCCTCCTGAACCTCCGCTGTAATGAGTGACTAGGCAGTGCCAGCACAGGTGAGCACTGCAGGAATTCTATGACCGCAAGCCTTTGAACCTCAAGACGAGCGCGTGTGTGCGTGTGCTTGAAAGCTCTTTTAATGGCCAGGCTGTCAATGAAAGCAATTAGTAATGATCGGTGGGTGGATGTTTTCATTGGATAAAAATGTGCGTGTGCAAGATGCTCTCACCTGTGTGTTCACCATATCATTACGAGTGAACTTATCGGGAGCCGGTTTCGATGAGGTGAGCAAAGCTTGAAGCTTGAGGCTGTAATCTGCCGGAAATCGTGCAAAGACATAAAAAACTGGAATCACAAGCAGAGATCAACTCTAGAGAATGTCCCCAAGATTGTTTTGGACATTTTTCAGAGGGTCTATTTTACATATGAAGAACACAGCAGGAGATTCTGTGGGTCAGATGTGTTTTTCCAGCACATTGAGTCGGCCCTTATCGCCATTTTCTGGATATGTATCCAGGGGACTGGCAGGGAAAGCTAATATCTAGAGCAACTAACTTGGACATTTGCATGCTCACATACAGCACAGAAATTATCAAGGAAAACATGCAGTGATCAGTGCCTGTCTTCCAGCAGCCATATTCTGTTTCTACTGTTTTGTCAGCAAATAGGGAAAAAAAGCATATCACACATTTCCCAGAGTTCAGTGTGATGTTACAAATTACTTGTTTAAACTGATCAGCTGCCCTGACACCCAAAGATATTTAGTCTACTGTCAAAGAAGAGTGATAACAGAGAAACTGGAGCATTTGGATTTAAAGTCGTTCTAATGATTGAATCGACGTTAAAGCTAAATTGTTGCAGTTTCACAGTTTTCTTGCTGCTTGAACTGTTCATGACCTACAATTCTCTTTCTGTTCTTTTCCCCCACAGAGACCTGCGGAGTAACATTATCAGTCGTGTTGAACCAGGCGCTTTTCTTGGATTGCCGGCACTAAAAAGACTGTGAGTAGTGTTGGAGCTTCTGCAGCTTCGCTCTCTCTTTAATGTGGTTTCTGTGTGTGTGTGTGTGTGTGTGCCCCACTTTCTCACATTTAGCTCCTCTGGGATTTCACAGAGTGGTTTTGCCTTTTTTATTATTATTGCATCCAAAAGTGCTGAATTCCAGCTTCTTTTTTTGTTTATTTGTAGTTCTGTGCTTTAATTATTTGCCAAAAGAAAATATTGGTTTCTGAAAGCTGCGACTTAACATATCCATGTTTAATTAGTTTCTTCTGTTCGACTTGTGTTGTTTGTCATGTGGAAATGTGGTTAGAGCCATTTCCTTACGGTATTGTACACTGGTAGAACTGTTGTTTTGCGAAACCTGCAGTAATTTGAAAGCTTTCACCAAATTCCACAGTTAAATAGTCCAAATAGTGTCTGGGCTTTGCGGGCAGTATGTGTGCAATTTGTTTTTCATAGGATTTGGTCGGAGCCCAAGTTGCCTGCTTTCAGCAAAGACTCTACTTTGCAGATAATGTGTTTGACTCAGCTGTTGTTATTTTTTTTTTTATCTATTCGCAATGTGCTGTGCGTGATGAAGCAGGTCCAGAGTGTATCCAGTGTCCATAAGGGATCATGGTGGAGCAGCAGTCTATTTCCACAGCCATGTTTTGTCTGGAGCTCTGCCAGAGACCACTGCAGACACCATGAGGCCTTATATACTTTCACACACTGTGTGAGGAGGGTGATATGTATCCGTGTGTGTGTGTGAGGCGACCATGAATATCATACGAGAATAATTTTGATTTGCAGAGAATACATAAAGCTCGAGACCATCTGAGATATGTGGTGTGTCAGTGTGGGAGGTCAGAGACTGTGTGTTTAATCGACTGTTGTGTGTGTATGTATGTATCTATCTATGTGTGTGTGTGTGTGTGTGTGCATGAGAGAGAGCAGGAACACAGCATGAATTGGGATCACCCGACAGCACCCCGGCCGCTGCCAACACAAACTTGAGCTTGGCTGCTGCTGTGGAGCAGTAAGAGCGAGACAGGAAGGCAGTCAGCTTCTTGGCTCAGGCCCGGCCTCGGTCCCCCCCCTCTCTCCTCCTCCCCCTCGATGCATATTCATTCCACGCTCAGATGGATCCCTGCCGGCCTGTGTGTCCTCCGCATATTAACATCATCGCACTGTACCGCCGCGCGCTGATCTGCGAATCTCCTCGATACTCGTTCCAGAGCAGGGTTAGGTTTTTGCCTGGGGGCTAAAGTTTAATTGGCCCCACCCAGCTCGGTTCATTTTCAAAGGGTAGTTGCTCTCCCAACTGTGAAAGGGAGGGAGCGCTGAGTGGAGAAGACGAGCAAGGGAGATGATGAGGTAGTGCCGGAGCCTGGGAATGTAAACACAGAAGCTCCACATCAGGGGCTGGCATCTGCAGCAGCACACCCACCCTATTAGTTCAACCTTTTAGGGAAAATTGCAATGGAATGAATAAAAAAGTACACATTTTCTTATGTCACATTTATTTGACAAATCTTTGGCACATGCTCCTCTACCTTTCTCTTTTGTCTTTGTCTTGGACTCCACTCTGGCCAAGCTAATTTCCCTCCATCTGTGCGTCCGCCTCCCTCCTCAGCGTTGCCTAATTAGTTTTCTTCTCCTTTCAAGACAGGCCATTTGGAGAACCCATTTATCTTCTGTGTGTTGTCACAGAGCGGTGACAGGGGGCACTTTAAAGAGAGGGCTTCAGAAGTTTTGGGAACAATAAGGGCTCTACACATATCAGACATTCGTCTTGTTGAATTAAACAGCTTTTGCATCAACGCATCTTAGGGGGACGTGTGTAATTTAGATTCCTCACTTCTTGACTAACTGAGCAAGATACATACAGTTTTAATTCTAATAACTAATAATCTTTAAATGCCTAAAGTTGACATTTAAACTAGAGCTATGGGTATAGATGTTTTGGGCAGTAAAATATTTCAGATTTTAAATCAAAAGAAATTTGGCATTGATTCCAAAAATGTATCAAACCCTTATCAAAGACCATGACATTTGAATGTCTTGATTTTTTATAGTTTAACAATAAATTTAATGAATAATTATACACCCCACACAAACCCAATTCAAAATATGTAGAATAGATCAAATGGGAATATAAATACGCATCTATTTGCATTGTTTATTGTGTCAAATACAAGGCTGGGGTCTTACTTTTAATGAAAATGCCAAATACAACTTACTGATATAAGATTTGTGTGTGAACCCTCATTGGATCAATATAAAAAAATATCCATACCCAGTTGAAATCTAAAACACATAGAAGTCGTCAGCTGGAGTATAAGGTGTACTTCCACCCTCGGGGAGAAGACACACCTGTGTCTCCCATAACTCACCTCACACTCAGTTTGAGATGTAAAACACACACAACACACTCAATCCACTGGATCCCTCAGGCCTCGGCCGGCTTTACTCTGCATTCCACCAACAGCTGAACAGTTGAGACTGGAGCCTAATCACATCGGGGGCTATTTTTGCCTCTGCTCCTCGTATCCTCCACGACAACTGAAGCGCTGCAGTGAAGCAGTCCTCTGTGCTGTTAACTTGCCACAGTGTCTGGGTCTTTACATGAATACTTATTAAAGGCAGACGGAAACTGGATAGAGCTGTGGGTAATGGCTCCAAAGCCATGTATGAAAATCACTGAAATTATATTTGTTCACAAGTATTTACCATATTGCATTAAGTCCCCTAATGTAGCGGTAACTCTTGTATTTGAATCAAGGCGATAAAGTGAGATTAAAGTATGCCCCTAGCTTTGGGAGCCCCCGCCACCCTTCACTTTTCCCTGTGTTATCCCTCGCCCGACACAACGCTTGGCGAGCCTGCAAAGAAACCTCATTTTCTTTTCTTCCAAGTGGAACTAATAGCCTCGCACTGTAAATTCCGCAGCTGGTACCTTGAGGACCAACGCCAATAATTACATAAATGCTGGGATGTTAGCATATGCCAGGCAGCGATTTTCCTGGTAACACTTTGTGTCAGTATCGCATTCCTGGAACACCGCGGGATACAGTTCGTCTGGTGGTGTGAGGTGAAGCTCTGTCTTCTCTCCCAGGCTCTTGTTTCCTTTCCGGGCACTTTCCAATTGTTGGATCACAGTGGGACGTGTGTTGCAGCTACTGTCAAGGTGCTTTGACCCCTAGAATTTTGGAATTGTCATTGCTGCTTTCAGACACAAACTTAAGTCCGGACATTTTGCCCAGAAGATGCTCAAATAAGCTCATGTGAGAATGCAGTGGAGTGTAGATAATTTCTGTTATGTCATACTGATTTTAAGATCTTAAAAATAGTTTTGGGGATAAAAATCACAAGTTCAACTTATCAAAGCTAATAAGGTTTAGTTCTCACAAATTCTGAAGCTGTACTAAGCGTTGTTTTTGTTGAGATAAGATCAAATGGATACATGAAAGGAATCACTTGTTATTTCAAACCCGCAGGCAATTATCATCTAGAGCTCCTCATAGGGTTTTAGAGCCTTTCAGCGTATTGTTTTGTAAATCAATGTTGCAAATAATAATGTATAAATGAGATTCAAAAAAAGATAATTAACACTTCATTCTGCCTTTGTTTAAAAAGCAGAGGGGTCTCTACATGGAATACATATTTATATTTGGCTTAATTATTACCTTCCTGCTTTGTAGATTTATCTGCTCTTAAAAAGGTCTTTAACTGATTATTCATAGACCCGAAGAGACATTTTACAATTTAACGACTGTAGAATTAGCAATATGTGTATCTGGAATGTTTCCTTGTTATATCTGTTTTTGTGTTAATCTCATCATTATTGTCAACATGACAATCGTAAGATATCAGAACAAGAGCCGCAGTTTTATAACGGGGCTCAAACATGTCTGCTTGTGGGTTTTGGGTGGTCCTGGCTCCTCAGCTGGGGGGGGGGGGGTATTCTCTACAACCATTTCACTTCATGTTTGCACACCGGGTGTAATTCACCGAGGGAAGATCAATCTTTTCCGTGTTCGCTCCCTTCAGGAAGCGTCAGGAGTCTCCGACTGATGTCTGATGTTTGCCAGAGACATCGTGTCAGGTCGCCTCCAGAGGAGAAACACACACTTTTTTGACGTGTTTGACATTAATAATAGGTGATTAATCGCCTCCCGAAGTGTTTCTCTGTCTTTGATGTGGAGGTTCCCCTTGAGGCCCACACACACACACACACACACACATTACTGAGAATCTCCTTGAATGCTGTGAACCTGTCAGGCTCTTTGCCTCAACCTGGTTCTGTTAAACAATTTACTGTTTACATATTCAGCCTTATTATTTCTCACTAATTGTTGGTATTTTAAACGTTATAGCTACCATGTGTAAATTCTGAAATGTAGAAGAAATAAAAAAGGAATTTCCTTCTGTGTGTGTTTCAGAGACCTGTCCAACAACAGCATCGGCTGTCTGAACACTGACATCTTCAAGGGCCTCACCAATCTCATCAGACTGTAAGTCACGAGTCATTTTATGGATATAATGTAATCATTTCATTATCATGTTCCGGCTCGAAAGAAACAACATTTCGGTCTTTTCTGTATTTCCAGGAACCTTTCCGGGAACATGTTCAGTTCGTTGTCCCCGGGGACCTTTGACAGCCTGGTGTCTCTGAAGTCACTGTAAGTCCCACATGCAGGCGTCAGTGTGTATGTGACATCTGTACATTTAACATCTGTCAGCAAAGCAAATAAAACTGTGATTAAGCCATAAAACATGCAAATTAGGGGTTATCCATCATGGAAACTAATGACCCACATTGATATTTGTTAGAGCCCAATCACAAACTGACATCCCTCTTGTTCGTGTGTGTTTCTTTTCATCTATCCACAGGGAGTTTCAGACACCTTACCTGCTGTGCGACTGCAACCTTCTGTGGCTTCCGTCTTGGATCAAGGAGAAGAGCATCGCCGTCAAGAACACCAAGTGCTCCTACCCGCAGTCTCTTCAGGGTCAGCAGATAACCTCCGTCAGGCCGGATCTCCTCACCTGTGGTACGGATACACACACACACACACACACACACACACACACACACACACACACACACACACACCTGAGCTAAACTTAAATCTGCATATATACACACAAAGATGTAACGCAGCCTAAATATACCCCTCTGAAACCTTATCTTTCATTAGATCTCTGTGCCAGTTTTTAATGTTGGAGTAGTTCCACAGATTGCGGTGTCAGAAATGTTGCACTGTCTCTTTAATTTCTCCGTGTTGGTGTCAGTGAGGCTGGCGTCTGGAGAACGGGGGCTTGTGCAATGACACGGGTGATAAGGGAAGGGCTGCCCGGGCCTTTGTTTGTACTTGCTCACGTCTTATCAGTTTGGCACTCGCCACAGTGAGGAATTATGAAATACATTGCATAGATCCAGAGGGAGCCGGTGGCCTGTCATGAATGACAAACAGCACTCAAGAATTCAACATGCTGCTTTCGCTTTCCCGCGTGTCCGCAAGGGGGCCAACTGTGAAATGAAATGGCACCGCAACCCCGAATCAATGGCGAAAAATGACAAATATGAAATAGAATGTGAATCTTTCCCCTCGTTTCCTCAGACGCTCCGCTCGAGCTGCCCTCCTTCCAGCTGACTCCGTCCCAGCGTCAGGTGGTTTTCCAGGGCGACAGCTTGCCGTTCCAGTGTCAGGCCTCATTCGTGGCCGAGGACATGCAGGTGCTGTGGTACCAGAACGGCCGAATGGTCCAGTCCGACGCCGCCCAGGGAATCGTCATCGAAAAGCGCATGGTGCAGAACTGCTCATTGATCGCCAGGTATGACAAAGTTTGTTAATCTTAGGTGGGGTGTGCTCTCAGTGATCATGTGGGGAAATCCGGCAGGTGGGCCAACATTTCTGAAGGTTTCTCTTCTTTTTGTCGTCTTCCCCCCCCTCCCATCAGTGCGTTGACCATCTCGAACATCCAGCCTGGTTTCACCGGGAACTGGGAGTGCCGGATTCGGACCAGCAGGGGCAACACCACCAGGACTGTCCACATTGTGGTGCTGGAGAGTTCTGCCAAGTACTGCGACCCTGAACGCGTCTCTAACAACAAGGGAGAGTTCAGGTCAGCCAGAAAAAGGAGCTCCGCAATTAATATCTTTAGAACTGAGTGTAACTCCATCCCTCGTAAAAGCCTGTATTTTATATTAGATATTAGATATATTATATAGATATTAGTTTCAAAATGTTCACTATTTCAACAATGTTTTGGTTTAAAATAGCTTGTTGCACATATTTAATCATAAAGAATGTTCGTTTTTTATTTGTTAATTTGACCTCATATTTTTCCATACGGAATAATTAAAAGTACATACTCACCCATTCTCTCAAAAGTTATATTTAATGCATTTCATCTACTGCTGGACGTTCCCCTGTTGTCATAATAAGCACTGTGGCCCCCCCTTGTGGTTGAACATTCGAATTTCTTCATGGCTTTAGCCTCTTTTGCACTACTCTGCTGCCAGTGATATATTTGATGCACATTAAAGACGTTTTTAGACAGGAACTCCAGAGAATTTCCGCACATGTGAGAAACGCCGTCAACACGCCCTTTCCTGCCTTGTTCTCACGTGGGCTATTCAATGCATGTCTGAAAGCAGCTGATGACACAAACTCAGGGGCGAAATAAGTGGATCTGAAACAGCAGGACTGATTGGGTTGGGCTCTTTCCAGGTGGCCTCGCACCCTGGCGGGGATCAGAGCCTACCTCCCCTGCAACAAGCTGCCGTCGAGCGCAGGCACCTACTCGGGCAGCTCAGGCGAAGAGCAGCGGGCGTGGCGCTTCTGTGATCGAGAGGGGCTGTGGGCGGAGGACGACTACTCCCGCTGCCAGTTCCAGAAAGACGTCACCAGAGTTCTCCACGTCATCAACCAGGTCTGTTAGTCAGCTTGTTGCTCTCCAACATGAAACTTTACTTATTGTCTCCTCGGCTTTCTGTTTTATCGTTTGCTCGTCTTTGAACGGAGAAGCTGCCCTTAACTTCAAAGCCGGCATTCAATCCTAATATTTATATTTTTCTCTATCCTCCTTTTTAGATGCCTCTGAACGAGACCAACGTGGTTCACAGTGCCCGGCGTCTGCTGGTCTGCACAATCGAGGCCGCCAACTTCTCAGACAAGATGGACATCATCTTTGTGGCCGAGATGATCGAGAAGTTTGGCAAGTTCGTGGACAAGTTTAAAGACGTAAGTGCTGCGGTGCGGTGGCCTCGCTAACCGTGAGAGGAAAATTAGAGACAAAAGTTGCGTAACAGACTTTTTTTTACGAGTCTACATTGACGTTGTGATGCTTTTATTTCCCTGTCGAAAGACAAACAGATTAATGTTCGACATTTGTCTGATGTCATGTTGTTTTAATGAGGAGGAGGGTCTTTTCACGACCTCCGGCACAGCTGGAGGTCAGCAAATTCAAACAGAACAACATCTTTTTAATGAATGAACGAGCGAGGAGGAGCTAGCGCGATGCAAAAGTGCCACGGGCGAGTCACCCTGAGATTTAAAGTTTAGTCGGGCGGCACCGGGCTCGACGTGTGTTTCCAATCGTCCCAAGAGCCGTGTCGGGCATCTCACTCGAGCAGGTGTTAAGTGCCGTCTGATTCAAACAAGATGCCGGCTGACCACAATCACATGTCTTGTGTTTCCCCTCGAGCGATGCTGTGTATATGTCGTGGCGAGTTTCTGCTAAGTTTCTCTGTTGCCTGATCCCAGCTCGGCGAGGTGATGCTGAGCATTGCCAGTAACGTGATGCTGGCCGACGAGAGGGTCTTGGGGATGGCTCAGCACGAGGCCACGGCCTGCTCCCGCATCGTGGCCTGCCTCCAGAAGATCGCCGTCTACCGCCTGGCCACGGCACAAGCCTTCTCCCTGGTTGGTCTCGTCGATGGTTTTGCCCCTTGAACGTTTTAGTTTTTCGGGAGGGCTTGTGTCATAATCCTTTTTTCCCCCTTTTCTCCTTCCAGCCATCGACCAACATAGCACTAGAGGCCCACACAGTCCGGGCCAACGACTGGAACGGCATGACCTGCATGTTGTTCCAGAGGCCGAGCCCCGAGCGTTCGCTCAACCAGGACCGGCAGCTCACCTTCAAATGTAACACCAGCAGTGCCTTCTCCAGCGTCCTTCACAAGGTCAGCTCCCACCAGAGATACCACCTTGTTAGCACTTCAGTTAGATTGTTTTCAACTTTCCTTATGGCGAAACATAATCAAAACATAAGAAGACATTGTAAATATCTTATTATATTATTTCTTACACCTCTGTTTCTATAGAGCACGGTTGTGGAGGCCTCCCTTCAGCTTCCTCAGTCTCTCTTTATCGAGGCAGCATTCCCCGGGCAGGCCGAGGACACGGTCTACAAGCTCCACCTACTGGCCTTCCGCAATGGCAAGTTCTTCCCCTCTACTGGCAACTCCTCCCAACTGGATGATGGAGGGAAGAGGAGTGTGGCGACCCCCGTCATCATGGCCAAAATAGGTGAGCTATCTGAGGATGTTCTGACACATAAAGCCACTGAAACCAAATGGCTTCTCAGATAATATCTTGTCTATGAGTTTTTCTGTCTATTCTGAAACCCCCCCTCTCTGTGTTGGCGTGTAGACGGCATGTCCCTGCACGCTCTGCGCACCCCCGTTAACGTCACCCTGCGGCGGTTCGCCCGGGGCTCCGATCCCGTGTCCGCCAACTGGAACGTGAGCCTGGTGGGGGGACAGGGAGCGTGGCAGAGCGACGGCTGCCACATCCTGGGCCACCACGACAATTTCACCACCATATCCTGCAACTCCCTCGGCAACTATGGCCTGCTCATGGTAAGACCTTCAACCGGGCCGATCCTCCTCGGGGTCATGTGTTCATTGAGGGAACAGCACTATACCTTTTTACACAAAGAACTTTAAGGATTAAATTCAGTTCTTCCAGATGAGCCTTTTGGTTTGTTATTGTTGATCAGCATTAGAATGAATGTATTTTGAGTCTTATTGTGGTGTAATAAAGTTACATCTCTGTTGCAGGACCTCAGCAGTGTGGAGCATTTCTCTCCCAGTATCCAGCCCCTTCACCCAGTCATCTACGCCACCACTATCATCCTCCTCCTCTGTCTGATCACCATTATTGTTAGTTACATCTATCACCACAGGTAATTATTTATGTTTTTGCTAACTACTTATGCCAAGTACACAACAAGATTTACTGCATTAATTATTTAAAACACTTGACGTATGTGATTCATGCGAGTAGCAAACATGATGTGAACTTGTTCCCACAAAAAAATGGGAGCAAAGATTCTAAACAAGCAGACAAATTAAACAAAGCTTGAGAATATTGGTTCTTCAAGACCCACAAGTATAAACATTTGAAACGTCTCTCTAATTTGTTAGAGCCAACGACTTTCTGTTAATCTTGTGATGTGTTTGTTGTGTTTCCATTGATCTCCAGGTCGGTCCGTGTGAGCCGCAAGTTTTGGCACATGCTGGTCAACCTCTGCTTCCACATCTCCCTCACCTGCGGGGTCTTTGTGGGCGGCATCAATCAGACGCGCTACGCCAGCGTCTGCCAAGCAGTGAGTGAACAGCGCCTGCACAACCTCCACACCCCGGCTATGTCTGCTCTCAGTCGAAAGGGAACATGTGCTTTGGAAGTTTTCAAGGGGGGAAAAAAAGTTGTAGAGGTTGCCCTGGGCTAAATTCACTCCGCTCATAAAAGTGGGGGAAACTCAGTAAAAGATACAAGGAAAGATACAGTCGATCATTTCCAGAGCTAGAGGCAGTTGAACACCACCTCTCACGGTTTGTGGTGCACTGAGACACATTACTAATTCTTTCTTTAAGTACCTGGACAGAAAAGTGAGTGTTAATTTATTGAATCCCTTCTGGCATAAAGGGATTTTCAACTCAGGTTGATGGTTACGTTCTCTGAAAGAGAGATAGGGGGTCTTAAAATGTGGCCCGGAACAAATTTGTGTTCCCAGATCACCTGAGTGATCTTACCTCAATGCATCTTGGGAACATTCACACCTGTACTTGGAGCCGTCCACTTGGGACCAGCTCACCTGAGACATATATGTAGATGTCAGGTTTGAGTAATGCTTATTTAAAAATGCTCAAATATAAACAATTAAAATTCTCCAGTGTAAAAATCACTCAACACAGCAGGAGCGTGACTGACTCTAATGGATGTGTCTGATAACATTTCAATTGTTTTAGTAAACGTCATACTTACAATGGTGTGGTCTCTTGTAGGTCGGTATCTTGCTGCACTATTCCACTCTGGCGACGGCGCTGTGGGTCGGAGTGACCGCACGCAACATCTACAAACAGGTGACACGCAAGGCCAAGCGCTATGAGGAGCTGGATGAGCCCCCGCCACCTCCGCGGCCTATGCTGAGGTATGACACCACCGACACCATTACCACTACCACTCACTCTGGACCTACTGATTTTCAAATCAAGAACTTTATAAGACACAGGAAGACAGATCTGACCACTAGTACAACCAAACTAATGGAAAAACAAATTATCCCGAGTTACTCTTGTCACGTTGGCACCACCTGCTGGCAGGGGGAGGTAACAGTTCAAATTCTCTCAACTTTGCAGTGAAGACATCATGTTTTGTTATTGTTTAAACTGCACATATTGTTGTTCTGTTAACAAACTGCCTATAAGTGAGACTTAATATGAAACACCACAAAGAGATTTAGATCTAGTAATGTTCATTACAGATTTATCAGTCTTCTTTTGCTCCTGTATTTATTTGACACAACTTTGAAATGAACCAACATCGTACCAGAATTTAACTTTTATAGTAATTACAATTTGTAATTACAATTTGCAAGAGCAAGTGTTTCTTGCTCTTGCAGCAGACCTGGATCGGCTTAAATATTAGAGCACAATTTAAAACTGAAGCCATTTGATTCACATGTTTTATTCATGTAATGCCGACAAACTGCAGATTACTATGTCGCTTCTAACTTCTCACAAGAAATACAGCAATGTTTTTGGCGATGTTTTGAACATTCTTTATTTCAAATAGTTTCCTCATAAATGTGACACCTTTGCTTATTCTCTATGAGCTTGTATGACTGAGCAGGCAACATTTGTAAAACCTGTCCATGTTTGTTGGTGAAAGGGCCACATGGTGTCAGTGTAGAGGCCTTAGACAGTACTGAACCTCTGTGTCCAGTTCATGCCGACTTGAGTCAAACACAATGACTGACGCAGAAACTCCTCTCCGTTCTTCCTCTGCAAGGTTCTACTTAATTGGCGGAGGGATACCCATCATTGTGTGCGGCATCACGGCGGCAGCTAACATCAAAAACTATGGAAGCCGGACCAGTGCACCTTAGTAAGTAGTCTCTTGTTTAAGAAGCGATTCAAGTTCTTGTTTCTCAGTTTGTGCTCAAGGAAAACGATTCATAATTCGTATCCAGACGATGGCGTTTAATTAGGCAGCATCTGAGCCCATGGGAACTTTTAGGTTCTTCCCTCAGGAGGACAGAGTGGCTTCATTATTGAGCAGCCAGGCCGCGCTGTTTAAGTGAATAGTAGATATTTTCACGGGGGTAGAACCATTTTTATTCCCTGAAGTTCTGATTACGGAGTCCTATTAATGGCATGTGCATCCAAGCAAGTAGCAACTGCTGCCAGTTTAGAGTGAGCCCCCCCCCCCCCCCCCCCCCCCCCCCCCCCGCCCGCTCTCTACAGTGGCAGCTGTTTGGACTCTGCAATGTGGCTGACTAATTGAGAAATCTGGACCTGTGTCTGTCTGGAGTCTTCTGAGTTTTAATTAATTCCTCTCGCAAAGCAGGACGAGTCCAGCCTGTGTTATTGAACGTAACGGGAGAGCCACTGTAGAGATGAGAGGCGAAAGTTCCCCCGAGGCAGACCATAAGTTTGTGAAGTAAATAACGAAAGTGATGAATTAAGTCGAGGTGGAAGAGTTTTGTTTTAATGAGCACTGCTGACATTTAAGAATTAAAAGATCCTGATATAATGAGAATAAAACTCATTATCATTAAGAATCTTAATGTTGTTTAATTTGTCTCGTCTGTTTCCCCCCCCGCTCCAGTTGCTGGATGGCGTGGGAGCCCAGCATCGGGGCGTTTTACGGCCCGGTCGGATTCATCATCTTCGTGGACTGCATGTACTTCCTCAGCATCCTGCTCCAGCTGCGCCGCCACCCCGAGCGCCGCTACGAGCTCAAGGAGCCGACCGAGGAGCAGCAGCATCTCGCTCCGGCCAATGAGGAGGCGGTGCTCGACGGCCCCCGCGGCCACTGCCGCCCCCTCGTTCTCCGGCTCCACCCTCACGAGGCGGCGTCTTCCGTGATGTCCGCCCCCCACGCCGTGCCGCTGTCCGCCCTGGAGAACGAACACACCTTCTCTGCCCAGTTGATGGGCGCGGCGGGGGCGTCAGGGCTGTACGCGGCCCTCTGGGTGTTTGGCGCCATGTCTGTATCGCAGGACCACCCCTACAACTTGGCTTTTACCTGCTTGTTTGGCGTGGCTTCTCTGGCGCTCGGGGCGTTCATGGTGGCACATCACTGCGCCAACAGACAGGATATGCGTCGCTACTGGTCCCAGGCTTGCTGCTCTGGGAGGCGAGCCTACTCTGCACAGGAGGACGTCCTTCTGTCTCAGCCGGACGTGGCGATGACGTCCACTGCAGGGTCCGCTCATAAGGCGGACGGGGAGTCCACAAAGTGCGGCCACAGCAGTGCAGAATCCTCCTACACCAATAAGAGCGCACCGAGCGTTCGCAACTCCGCCCACGGCAGCAAGCTGACCAATCTGCACGCAGAGGCAGCTCAGTGCAAGTCCCCCTCTGCACCGGTGACAGCCAACGGTACGGCCGTTCTGGACAACAGCCTCACTGAGCATTCGGTAGACAATGAGATTAAAATGCACGTGGCACCGGTTGAGGTGCAGTTCTGCCCGATGAACAACATCAACCTCCCGACAGCTCCCCCCAACGGACACACGAGCAGACATCACAAGAACAGAGCGCGAGCGCACAGAGCCAGCCGCCTCACCGTGCTGCGAGAGTACTCGTACGACGTGCCCACCAGCGTGGACGGCAGCGTGCAGAGCGTGTCCCACCGGCGGCACCACCACTATGACTTAGCCGCACGCAACAGCCGGCGGGCGGCGTACATGGCGTACAGGGAGCGGCATCAGAGCCAGCTGCAGCAGGACAGCAGTGACAGTGCGAGCCTGCCGCGGCGTTCCCGCTACCCCGATAAGGGAAGCGGCGGCGGCACCTTGGGGAACGGGACAGTGGTGACAGTAGGGACAGTGGTGACAGTGGAGACTGAGCAGGCTGCTGCTGTTGTTGCAGCTCCAAGCCCAAGTAAAGACTCTGTCCCCGTGAACCAGCCGAGCGGCACTGAATTAGAAAGCCAACCCAAGTCGTACGGACTCAACCTCATCACCCAAAATGGCGGCACACTTAAAGACAATGGACAAGCGGTGCCTTTAATAAGCACGGAGAGCGCGGCCAGTGTTAAGACCGGTTTGTGGAAACATGAAACTACTGTGTAGCGACGGTTTCCGTCCCAAAGACTGCAAACTGACACGCTCCCGTCTTTAAACTGTGAAATGTCTCTTTATTGTTTTTCCATTGTACATTTCTTCCTTGGAAAAGAGTCGTTTTTACATGAATGAATGGAAGAAAAACGACTAGCCCCATTTTTGCCACTGAACTGTCTCTGTAGATATGTTTTTGTAAATGCTCTATTTTTGTAAGTTTTGATCAATCTCTTCTATTCCATTTGAGAGTTGTGTAAATGAAACTGCATGGTCTGAGCTGTTGCCCCGTGCATACGTTTTTACCTCGGGGCCGTGTTTTCCTCCATTTTTCTAGTTTGTCCCCCGACAATAATAAAACAAAAAGTTGCCAATTGAAAGTTTTTTGTTCATGTGAGAACACCGCCGACTCCTCGCCGGGGGGGGGGGGGGGGGGGGTGTGCTGCGAGTGCCGAGGTGAGTCCGAGCCCTTGTGTTTCCTCGCTGACGATATACTGTATGACAAGCTGGTAATTGGCTTTTTCCCTGACCTTCAGGTGGCCTCCGGTCGCTGTTCCCACACCGGAGCGGCACTTTAATTGCGGCTGGTTGTGGCTGCGGTCCTCTATGGGCGATTTCACCCCCCCCCCCCCCCCCCCTGCCGGCAGATCTGATGAGCGCGGCGTTCACTGTGGGCTCCTGCCGACTTGATGCCCGGTTTCGGGATTGACAGCTGACTCTTAGGGCAAGTCGACGCTGCCACGAGAAGAGAGGATAATGAGAGGAGTGTGTCTTCCAGCTATTCCACCTCCTTCCAGCCTGGGTTTTTTCCTCCACAGCCGAAACTCAAGTCCCACTCACAGCTTGAAGTCGCTGCCGGGGAGCGAGAATAAATCAGAGTGCGCCCTGACTGCAGAGTGCTCCGGAGATGGATTAGCGTCACTTTCTCGTGTAGCTGACGATTCGGTTGTGTCAACAGCCTCCGAGGGCTCAAATTTTGACGTTGTTCTACGAAGTGAAGATTTATTCGTGTATAGATCCTTTCAAAACAAACATTGCATAGGGAAGATAAACAGCACAAATCTGCCCCCAAGCCAATTAAATCAAAATCAAGCAAAACAATGCAAAAGCGTGAGTTGCGAAGGATCAACAACAATTACCATAGATCAGTTTTAAGATGTTATTTAAATTCCAATTAAGAAGGATGATTAAATTGTGAAATGTAAAGCGGTAGTCTCATCACTGTTCAGCTGACCAGAGACTCCTTTTACCTTTTTAATAACATCATCAAAGATGTAAACCAATGAGACTAAAAACATTGACAGGAACATAAAATAAAAGCCTTTTTTTTTTTTTAGACGGATTTAGCGGTTTAAATATTTGCTTTCATATTTTCGATCGCCTTCACTGAGGCTCCTGTGCTGCACATGTTCTGACCGGATCCATGTTGAATGTTCGGCAACATTCACAGCATCAAGTTAGTGTCTGCGTCATTAAATCCTTGTGAGTATTTAATCAGTGACGCATAAAACTACTGGATATTATTCCTGTCGGTAATAAAGCACTTTATTCATTCAACAAACAGAACTGGATGTCAGTATTGGTGGCACAGAGCCTTCAATTTAGCCGAGCACAGAGTATAGTTGAAGTTTCAAAGAACAACTAAGCTCAATATGTTCGATTGGTTCAGTCTGATTTCTTTATTTCGTCTTTTTAGTGTTAGTGAATTTGTATTAAAAAGAGGTTCTGGTAAAATACGGAAGCTGTGAAATAGAAAGACTTTGCTCACGACTCTGGTAACACAACAACAAAATGGAGATGGATGAAACGATGACACAACGTTCCACAATTCAGGCGATTGATCAAGCGATGACTTCACTCACAGCTTCAGTGTCGGTAGCCTCCAAAAATAGTGTGGGTGTTTTGTGCAAATGGCACAAAATCTCAAAAGTCCCACACGTGACACTTTTGGTTACTTTGACCTCTTGTGTGTGAAAATGAACGCTTTTATGTCACAGCCATCTTTACAACAAGCCACCAACCGCCATCTTGAATTTCGAAGGTCCCGCAGGAAATTCATTCAGCATTGGACAGCTCCGCTCCAGACTCTCATTAATGGCACATTAATAAAAGACATGTTTCACCCGGGCAAAGATGTATCGCCGAGCCATCTTGGATGTGACAAATTATAATAAGACTTTTGAATTATGTAGAGAGCAGTTACCCCCCCCCCCCCTGATCGGTGGCAGCATCTCCGATTCCCTTGAGGCGCGGGAGAGTGATCCTCAAATAATCGCCGAGGTTCTTCAGCGGCGCCATCTGTCATAAAGTTCATCTGGGGCTGTCAGCGAGGAGGGGGTGACAATCGGCGGGGGGGTGTTTGTGCAGCGTGGGGGGGGGGGGGGCTCGTCAAGGCAAATGGAGTGATGGTATCTCTTGCTTTAAGATGACGAGGACACCTTGGGCGGGAATCGATAATGAATTAAGATAAAACAAATCAGGTCATTTAAATCTTTTCTCAAAGGCTCGTTCAGGAGTCCCGGGGGTCAGATCCCACATCTCAATCCGCTACGAGAGAATCCTTCAGACGCCCAAACGTTAAATTGTCTGTTTTCAGACAGCGAGATGATCCTTTCCTCGATTCCTCTCGTGCTTCTCCTCTCCGGGAGGCCCTGGAACGAGCGGCCTCAGACGAATGATGTGCTGTTTACATTTTTCGAATCGCTGCTCGTGGCACTCCGGAGGAAGCATCGGGCTCCGTTGTGAAAACTTGCCACCGGAATGAAGATTGATGCTTCCACCGGAGTGAAGCCATCTTACTGTGCCGACTGTAATTACGTGGCTCTGGCCGTCCAGGGAAAGAAATATCCATTTTTTTCCTCCTACCTTTGCTTATCGTCCAAAATTAAACTTCCCAGGCCTGACAGTTATAGATTTGAGCAGAATTAGCATCCCCCGAGTTAGTGATGATCACTGTCACTGTCCAGCAGCTGCCTGCAGAGATAAATGCTGAGTTAATGTCGTCTGGTGAATTGACATGGGCTTTATTTAAATACGAGCCCGAGTCCAATCAGTATGCGAGTTTTGTTTGTGCTAAGGTCAGGCAATTTGCAAATGTTTGCATTTAAACACTTGCAAATTCGGATGTTTGCACTTCATTTTCTGGCTTAGTCACATCTTCGCCGGAACCAAAGCACATGAGTGTCTGCAAAATTTGCATTTTTGTGATGCTGCCGAGATTTCATGCTGATAGTGCTAAAAAGACTGTGATCCAACATTACGTATCTGATTTAAAGTGGAAAGTGAATGCTGTTTATTCTAAAGAGAGCGGAGGTTATTCTAAATGTGCCAGCCAGGCTTCAGTTTGTTTTTTCAAGGGGCGAACGCGACACATTTCGGATTCAGGTTAGATATCCCGCTTTACATCCGAAGGGTCAAAGCTGACATTCATTTCAAAGTCAAAGGCGTCTCAGCTTCCAGTCCTTATTGTCCAGCTGGTGGCACAAGGAACATATCTCCAAAAACATAACAAAATAAAGCCTTGATATGGGGCGGTGTCTTTAAAGGTTCAGAGTGCAGAATGTGGTGACATCTATTGGTGAAGTTGCATATTGCAGCTGAATATCCCTCATCTATATACTATATACTACGACTATACATTTCTCAGAGAGGAGGACAGAAATAGATGAGTGAAAGCTAAGTTCACAGATGACCCACTTGGACATGTTGCTGTTTCTGATCTTTCAACTTAAGATTTTTCCGTCACTCTCCGATGCTGTGTCCCATCCTCTCCCCACAAAGTCACACAACCACACACACTGTGCCACATAGTGATGACATCAAGCCATCTGCAGAGCTCTCATCCCTGTGTGCCGGGCGGACCCGTCCCCTCATTAAGGCCGTCACATTGCCATCCGTCTACCTGGGCCAGTCTGTCTGAGCACATTTTGGCTTCATCCCTCTGTTCAGGCGCTCCGTTATTTATAGGCCCCTCAAAAAAAAATGGCATCTATCATTGTTCGCGGTGACAGTTGCCCTCACTCACACAAAACGCACACACACACTGACACACTGACACGCAGACACGCACAACTGGGAAAGTGAGGGCTGTCGATTGGAAAGCATTCGTCTCGTCCGCGCACCACTGGGCTCGAAATGAGGCTTCAGGACTTTGGGATGAGCTTTTCAAACAATGAGTCAACGCAAATAGAAGTTATTGCAACAATATTATTTCATATTATCTCATCAATAGTGTGTCAAAGATTCTGTTCTTAGACAAAAAAACTGAATCCACTTTGTTGGCTTCTCTAAAACTCTCAAATAAACATATCACAATCCTGCACACTATGTTAATTACATTTTTATTGTTATATCTTTTACTTTTTCTCATGTCTTTTGCGTTTTACTGTGTGTGATATTGTTTTCATGGCATTTGCATGACTGACTGACTGACTGATTGATTGAGGACCACCCAGTAGTAAATCGGAGTAGTAAATCTTATTAGAAAGATGAAAAAGATCTATGAATCCCTTTTATTTTCTTAAATCTGCCGTAATCAGCTGCATTCGATACATACTCCACACAAAGGTACGTCTAAAAATACACGTTGCAACCAAAGTTCCAAGATGACACTAGCTCTTCAGAAGTGTTTAACGTGAAGCTCGTGTTTTTGAGAAGTGTCTGCCATTTCTTCTCTACACCAGCTGTGTAAGTGGCCTCCTGTTTGATGATTTGTCAGACGCTGTCATTGTGTTAAACTAAAGTGTGCGACGGAAAAACTCCAATCTGTTCTGTCTTCTTAGGACACCGTCAAAGGAAATGTTTGAAAACTCTCTCTGTTGTTAAAAAAATGTTCTAATCTCCAGAACAGCTGACAGTCCTCCTGACTGGCCGAGAAGGCGGCTGGTTTATTTTTGGGTTCATCTTTTTCATCCTGGCTTTTTATTTGTTGGCTATTATGGGCTTGTTTAATTGTGCAGCCATGGCATGTGCGGAAAAAAATCAATTCTCACCGAGGTGTTTTAGAGACGTGCTTATGTGAAAGGAAAAACTGTTAACCCCAGCAGATCGTGCAAGTTAGACAAAAAAAAGACAAGAATTGTCTAAACTGTTTGTGGTGAGTTGTCAAGTGGAGACATTTGTAATAAAAACAGTGTGGAGGTCTCTGAAGCCCACCTTGGGATCTGCTGTGTAAAAGTTGTAATGTTGCCTGTGGCCTCCCAAACTATCAGTGGATGGAAAGTCTACATTATGAGGTTGGAAGTGCTGCTGAGTGTAAAGTGCAGATCTGAGATGATTTGACTTTATTACATGAAGAAGAATGTGGACACCAGAAAGGTTTTTATCATGTGTTATTGTTGAACTGTTCACATGAATGTCTCCTCCGCTCTTCTGGGAAAGATGTCCGCAAGCTTCTGGAAGCTGGCTGTAGAAATCTCTTCCCACTGATCCACAGATGGTCGGTGGCAAGGCTATTGGTTGAGTCAGACCACAAACTCACAGAAAACAATAACAAGACAGTTTAATATCCACCATCAATGAAACAAACTGGTCTGAACCTTGCTCCAGGTTGTGCCTCTTGTTTAAAATGAGGAGATGATCCATGATGGGCAGGCAGGGGACAAATCATGTACCCATATATTTCGCATAGTGTTCACACTGGGAAATCATAAAGTCACAATATATCGAATAAATATTAGCTGTACCCTTAAAACAAAAGAGAAGAAGAATAAAATAGTAAATGAAGATAAGAGTTGCGCTGCTGTTAAATAAAACAGACAAAAGTAAAAAGAATACACTTATTTGTTTAGAACGTTTCACACAAGAAATGCAGCTCAGAGTAGTTTTAATACAGAGAAGATAAACATTTAAAACCTGTTTATAAAAATCTACTAAAAGAGAAGAAAAGTTAAAGAATTAAAAGCCTGAGAAAGCAAGTTGATCTCCAGTTTATCCTAATGTGTCTGTGAGGATAAAGAGACGATTGACATATAAATAGTTTCTGCAGACAACGATTATTGATAATATGATTGATAGATGATCGATCATGACTCCGATGATGTGCTTCAGTCCCTTTAGATGAGTTGATCTAAAATGTTCATTAACTTCCGGTTCAGACGTCACTCCAACCGGCACAACCAATGGCCTGCGACCAATCTAAGATCACCTCTACACGGACACCTGCAACACTGACCCAAGTGTGCTCGCTCCCGCCACTCAGCCGTGTGCATTGTGCACGAGCATCCTCCCTGCCTCCCACCCTCCCTCTGCTGCGTCTCTCTCTCTCTCACTCTCAGAGGAACTTGGGAATCGCAGGATCCACAACAAGTCGCATCCGCCTGCAAAGTGTCTCCATCCAGCGGGACTGTGAATCTCCGGAGGAAGCCATGTCTGATCGGAGAGTGGAGACCGTCTCCGCCCGGGTGGACGCGGCTGGGCTCTCACCTGGTAGGACGGTGGTCGCATGGTTTTGTCGCGTCCGCCGTTAATTCACCTGATTTATTGCGATGTAGAAATGAAAACGTGCGTGAAACTCCATAAACATACCAATTGTATGTTGCCTCGTTTAATACACACGTGGTCTAGTTTTCACTTTTTTGACATATTAGCAAATCGCTTTAGAGCCTGACCGATTGAGATCGTTCTTGGCCGCTTGGCAGACACGTGGTCTCTTAGTGACTGTTACAGGGCAACATTAAATTGGTATTTTTTATTTTTTAATGGAGTTTGGCGTTGTTGTGTAGCCTTGCATGTTTGTGTAACTGAAGAGACATGTCCTGACTTTTGCCTTCTTCTGAAATGGAAAACACGGTTTGGGCTTTCTGGTCAGTTTGTCAGAAATGAAGCTGGCCAGCAGTGGTTTCCTTCTTCCTGTCATCGTTATTGCAAAATGATTTTTTTACCTGCAGGGAATGAACATTTTATTGTGAAGATAAGGTGTAACGATCTCTGGCGGTGAAAGAAAAACGAGAGTTATGGATTCAGTCGTACGAATCCTCTCCTGAGGTCCTCACCTCCACACAACTTGGCCAGCATCCCCAGTAATGATCTCTCACTTCCAGTCCACAGGCTCTCCCTCAGGCTGCTCACTTCCTCTCTGCCAGAGGAGCCATTAACTGCTCATCACTCCTGGCTCAGGTTAATGGTCATTTGCTCCCAACTAATTTACTTTTTAATTTAGCAGATGAGTCATATCTTCAAGATTTTAAATTGATGTAAACTGTGGAGCTAGAAACTTAACACTCCTTCAGGAAACGTTTTATTTTGATTCCTCATTTTTAGCCATTTGCATAAAGAATAATCAAATATTGGGGGTCTTTGCTGGTTCCAGTTGAGTAGGATGCATTTTCTGCTCTGTCTGATATATTACCAATCCGAATGGTAGATATAGGGTCTAGTGATCAGTCCAGTTCTGTACCACGAGGTCTATCTTTCCATGACCTTCACATTTGGGTACTTCCAGAGGTGTTATAGCTTTCTACATTCTCAAAACATTGAAAAAAAGTGTTTTTGACCAGAATAAGTCATTAGTTGTTTTTGATCTTATAGGATATTGCAGTAATTCAGTATAAACACTGAGGTGCTGTCTTTTTGAAGGATATTATCACTTTGCTGTGGCTGCCTGTTGGATTTCCTACATGAAAAGTTTGGAATTTAATGAGCAGAAAGTTGCTCATTACTCGCTGTAAGTTGTGCTTTCGATTTAGTACATTCATTAATCAGGTGGCTTTAGTTTCACTCAGCCCACTGAGAGTCAGTTCTTTGGTGCAGATGTTCAGTATTTGCATCTAACCTGCATTGCCCTGTGTCCGTTTCCTTGTAGAGAGAAACAGATTCTCACTCTCGCAGTGTTTTCTTTTTTACTTCGCATGTTTCTTTTCTCATTCTCCAAAGCCCCCCCCCATCACGTTGCCTCTAGGGGGCTACCACATCCTGATCCCTCCTGGGGGAAATAATCGTATAAATGATAATGACCGCCAGAAAAAATACTACATTCACCCAGCCGTGGGTGGATCTTCCCAAGAGCTGCTTCCTTGATGGAGCGATTCTTTGGATCAGTACCTTGAGCTCGACGCTCTCTCTCGCCTCGTAACTTCCGCCGGTGCCTGCCAGAGGCTCCCAGAGACATTTTCCTCCTTTACTGCCTCATCCCAGAGAGTCAGATGGAGGACGTTTGGAAAAACAGCCCCATGAGGTTTTTTATTCTGACTGAGCAGGTCTTCAGCACCACGGCCAGCTCCACGGTTTGGACTTATAGACGCACTACTTAGAGTCACAAAGAAGAGATGGACCTCGTGTGTGTGCACCTGATTATAACTGTAATGAACAACTTTGATATGGATAGTCTAAACCTTCAAAGACCACCAATAATGTGAATAAAACACATTTTTTATGTTGCAACTTGCAGAACCCAGTCACCAGTTAGAAATATAAAATCGAAGGCAAGGCAAAGGACACAATTAACAGCTATTTGATCACACAGCATTATGGCCCAGATACCAGAATAGATCTTTTAAATAAAACAATCTGGATATAAATAGAAATGAAATGTAATGCGAAGATTAAAATGGCCTATAAGATCATTCTAGGAGAAAGCACAGTTAAAAATGTGTCTTTAAGAGAGATTTAAAAGAGGATGTCAATCAAGAACTGGAATCTGAGGCTGCTGTGGACACTGGCTCACCACAACGTGATGGTTGATGACTGAAGAGAACAAAGCCTGGTCTGATGAAGAGGTGGAAGGATGAGAGTTTAGTCAGTCAGGGCTGCTGCTGGGGCTGTAATGACGTGGGGAACTTGATGAAATCACGTAAAAATGGATCAGAAACTCAAAGAAAAGTTTTCCACTTTGAGTCCACACCACAAACGGCTGAAGCTGCTTCAGGAGCAAAGTGTGGTGTTCCTAATAAAGTGATCAATGAGTGGATGTGGAGGGTTCCATCTCTAGAAGGTCACGCTCACACATGCACGACTCAACAAATGACACCGAGAACAAACGTACGTCCCCCGAAATGATCAATAACGAGGACGTCAGTGCTGAGTCAGGATTTCAGTGTTTGAGACAGTGAGTTATGCACTTTGGCTTTGATGCAACACAGTGCAACGAGTCCAGCTGCAGCATTTATCAATGTGTCCACTGAGTCATTCATATCTCAGCCTGGATTATAGAGAATTCGATAGTTACTGCAGTTTTGTGATTATAAATAAGGGTAACGCTTTGTAACACAACTTATTTTGGGAATCATTTATTTAAGTTTTGATGTATTAGTTGTCTGGAAAACCCAAGCTTGTTATTTCCATGTAGATTATCTAAGTACTGGTTTTAAATCTGTTAATTAACAACCCCAGTGTGTTTAGACTTATATCAGTTTTTTCTGCTTTTACAGCGTCAAGACTCGTATTTGACGTGTGTATTTCCCCCTTCAGCCAGGGGTCCTGAGATCAGCCATCACTGCCCCAAATCTGTCACACAGCAGAGGGCTGTGCTTCTCAGCTTTTCAGAAGAAAGGCACCTCAGAAACTTCTTTTTACTTTACTGCAGAAACTTTGAGAAAATGAATATACTCATAACAGTTATATAACTTATTACACAAACAAAGTTAGGAACGCTCCTCGTTGCATTTCACAGTCGACAAGAATCTCTTTAATTGGGATCTTTTTCTCCAGCTTTAAGTTCCCTTTATAGATTGATTAACACTCAGATCTTGCTCCTCAGATGGAATCATCAGCAAAATGAAATGAGGTTAATGAAGTCCTTAACAAGAAGAAATGTCTCTTCTTCTTTAAACCACCTGTGTGCTTCCCGTCTACCTGGCGATAACAAGCCGCCCTCTGGCCAAACCAGGATTAACTGCACGGTGAACTTAGCCCCTCGTCCCCCGACAGATTTTGTTTGCTTTGGACCGAGTGTTTGTTTTTCGTTCCGGGGGACTGGGTGTGGGTGTGGGTGGAGGAGGGGGGGCATATTCTCTCATGGACCATCTGCCTCGTGGAGTCGGGCCAGAGAAGACTGTCGGAAGGGAGAGGTGGGAGAGTAAAGTGAGGATACAGAGGAATGAGAGTGAGTAAGAGAGCGATGGATAAATAGAGGGTGAGCGATTGTGAGAGGAGGGGTGATAGTGTAGCATGAGGTGCTTGTGGATGATGGCTGGAGGCTAAAAGAAGTGGGCCGTCCTTCGTCATGTTTTACATCCACAGGCTTGTTTGAGCCACAGATTCACCCCGTTTGACTTCCTTGCATCAGGCGCCAAACCCCACTGGTGCAAACTGGGCGGGAACGTTTGGCCACGGCCTGCAAACCTGTCTCTGTCTCTGTTTGTGCCGAGGTCACGCTAAGGATAAACCTCATCTCCAAGAAGAAATAAACTTCGGTTTCATCTGACGTGCTTCCATTTGTCACAGTTCACAAAGCTCCCGAAACGTCTGTAGCTTATCTCTTATCACTTAGATTTATGAAAACAAAAGGCAACTGATGTCCTGTGACCAGCTGGTTTGCATGGCTCAATTCTGTTACGTCAGAATCAAAATAACATATGTGAAGATGCCTTGGTGCTCAGGACAGTTACCTGAAAGTACCTGAGTTGGTCTCGATCAAACTGAAACATGCATTTGTTCCTTTTGTTCGTGATAGTTTGGACTTTCTGACCTCTTACATGAAGGTGAGACAGCGTTAAAAAGTAGACGAAGAAAAGGAAGCGGAACCAGCTCGTGGGTTTGATTGCAGTCTCTCTTACCTGCACTATTGACTGTATTAATCATTGGTATTTATTCCACGTGCCTGTCTCTCATTCAACAAATAGACACAAACAGAAAATGTGCTTTTGAGCTCATTTGCAGCAAGTCCTAGTGGGTGGGCTCATGAGGCACTTCTGGGACTTTACTCCCTCCAAAAAAGTCCATGTCCTATATGGTGCTGCCAGGACTTTAATATAGACTCAACAACAATACTAAACATGTCCAGTCCCAACGGGAGATTACAAAACGCAGAGCACATGGATCTGAGCCAAATGCCAGCCTCTCAGTCCGTGGTGTTCATTCGGCTCCACCTGAAAATAGACAGGGCAGATCGTATTGGTTTGCATCTAACACCAGTGACTGATAATGGGCTTGTTTGCAGCGGATTAAATAATTATCTGAGGTTTGTTCTAGGATGTCGGTAAACATTCGACACTGAACGGATCATGGAAAGAATCTGTCAACTGTGTGGAGGTGGTGGCAGCTGTGCACTGTCCAATGCTGACACCTAGTGGTCGTGCAGAGGTATACAGGCTTATTACCGTTTGACTTTAGTTTTTGCTTTTAAAAGTGATCCTATTTTTAGATGAAGATATGAGTGCATAGTTTAGTGCTGAGAAAGTAATACAAATTTAGGAAAACATGGAGAACAAGCAAAAACTGACCTGATTGTTGGAAGTGATATTCATGCATTTAAAATTGTGAGAAATAGTTCTTTTAAATTGATTTGACATTAAATTAACAAATCATAGCTTTTTGTTTAGATCTATCGATTGATCTCCTGTTGCACAAGTATCGATTAGGTGGCAGAAAACTTTCCTGATCCTCAGTCTTCACTGGTACTCGGCTGGCCATTTGTCAGATGAGCTGAAAATGAGAGTATGGCAAAAAGAGAAGGGCCCTTCCACCATAAGGCTGCTGATAGGCCTGGGTGCTTGTAAGACGGGGTAGTTTGGGACATGTTAGGGGACAGACTGGGGGAGGTGACAGTAACTACGATGGCGGCTGACACCGGACGCCGAAGCGTGGCGTAAGCGCAGCGCCAATCCTCTGGCTCCCATCCACTCCCATGTTAAACCGCAGCGCTGAACACACCGGAGGCTGAAGCGTAGCGTTGCACTGCGGCTGCCTAGCGCCGTGAAGCGATCGTTTTGGCGTCGAGTCTATTTTTTCCGCTTGACGCGAGCGTATCGCGACAGGAAACACACTGAAAATGAGTTTAAACGATATTGATGACATATTTTATGACATATTTATGATATAAATGATCCAATATGCATCCCACACTTTGTATTCACCTTAAGTTGTCTTTGAGTTATGATTTTACCACTTTTACCAACCACATTATTAAATGTCCCCCTCTGCCCATCCACTACAGCCACACATCTCATATAGGTAAAAAGAGAGATGGGGGGGGCGGCTACATTTTCAGAAAATAGACTTTAGTGGAGAATACGTCATTTACCCTCGACACCCGAAATTGAACGGAGAAAGCAGCGGAGAAGTTCGTAAACATGGATGACATTAAGCTAATAATGGAGGTTGAGAAGTACAGTGAGCTATATGATCCAAGGCACATTTTGTATAAAGACAACATTAAAAAGGACAAATGTTGGGACGCTGTTGCAGCCGTTGTTGGAGCAAGAAGTAAGTATATGCTTTTATACTATACTACGTTTTCCATTTTTCCAAAATTATACCAACCAAATGACACATAGCTGATGGTATAGTTGTTAAACATACGGCCTCATTGTAAACCCTGTGTAATCAAATTTACAGCGTTAACAGAAGGCTACAGGGCCCGTAGAGCCCCCTCTTTTCTCCCTCCCCCACTGCCATTACCACTTTGTAAGGACATTCAGTTAAAGTAGTACTTTTGTGCACTGTTTATTCATAGTCTCCATATTAACCACAGAATCTGTCTATCAGGTTATTTAAATGTTTAAATGTGTCAGTACAAGACAATAAATAAATATATATATATATGTATTTTGATGATTTTGGTAATCAAATAACACTGTTCCAGATTTGTGATGTGATGTTGGCAGTGATGGTTTTGGAGTAGGCATCAAAATCAACATGAGCACTCACATAAAGCATGTACTATCATACTAGTATAGGATTTATGTTTGCTTGTAGCTACTGTGCTAGTGCAAGTAAAACATTGGCATTTATTTAATACCATAAACAATCCTAATCCTGGGAAGTACAGTTCTAGCAGCAAATATTTTTTTCATCCTCCTTAATGAAAGTTATGTTGAATAATTATACTTTACAATCTAGTCTCTACCTCTACTTTATTATTAAAAATAAAATAACAATTTGAGGTTTTTCAAAAACTTTTATTGAAGACAGACATAAACAAAGAGGAAACTGTGCCAAATAAAAGTTCAATTATCAAAGATGTTTGTTTAATAAAAAAAGGATGTATACACAAGGCTTCCTCATACAACGACGCAGGTCTTTCAGTCCATTGAAGCCTCACAGACTACACCATGCGGTCCTGCCAGGGCACTCTTCCTTCAGGGGAACTGAAGAATGCACAGAGCTTCTCTCTGACATCATACGCTTCTCTGCTTCCTCTATTTCCCCCAATGTTCCTCGCATCCTGCAGGTGCTCCCCTTGGTCATCAGCCTCATCCAACCATCTTTGGTTTTCCGATGGGTCCAGGAGGTAATTGTGTAAAATACACACAGCCTAACTGAGTCCACATTCTCTGGCTTCATGTTAATCCTAGTGTACAGCACCCTCCATCTTGTTGCCAAAATCCAGAAGGCGCACTCTACAACCATTCTGGCCCTTGACAGTCTGTAATTGAAAATGTTCCTCCATCTTGGAAGGTGCTTTCCTGGAAATGGCCTCATCAAATACTTTTTCAGTGGGAAAGCTGCATCTCCCACCATGGTATATAGAACCAAAGTTGGTTGATCAGAGCCTGGCAGAGGACAGCCGGCAGGAACCTCCAGGGTTTTCGCTTCCATGCCCTTCCCTAGATCTGATTCAGAGTATACTCCTCCATCACTTGATCTGCCATAGTCCCCCACCTGGACAGTAATGAATCTGTAGTCAGCATCTACAAGTGCTAACAAGGCTATTGAGAATGTCTTTTTGTAGTTGAAAAACAAACTGCCCGACTTGTGTGGTGCTGTTATTGTGACATGCTTCCCGTCTATGGCCCCTAGGCAGTTAGGGAAATCCCACTTGCTCCAGAAAGCTGAAGCTGTGTCTCTCCACATCTGCTCGGTTGGTGTGGGGAACTGTGTTGCCATCATCCGCCTTTCTATAGCCCTGCAAGTCATGTGTACCGACTGGGATACAGTGCTCCTTCCCAGTCGATACTGGAATGCCAGGCTGGCAAAGGTTTCTCCTGTGGCAAGGAATCTGTGGAAATATGGAAAAAAATGTTTAATTACACTCTGTCTTAATGATTCTGTTACAGTGGAAGATTGCAAGAGGAGGTGGAAGCAATTGCGGGACGCCTACGTCAAATATAAAAACAAAAACGTCCCAAGTGGCTCCGCCGGTGGGTCGGCTGGGGAATGGAAATACTTGTCTATTATGTCATTTTTAAATCAACACTTGCAGTCAAGAAGGTTGGTTGTTGTTATTTTTGTCAAAAAACACATTTATCCAACATGATCATTGTTATATATGGAGTTGAAAAGATAAATGAAACAGTTTAAAAAAATAATACTCAATATTACAAACATCTGTACTTAATGCGGTTATTCAAACTGTTTCGGCGTCGCTTCCGCGTCCGGTGTGAACCCGGCGTCATACCCCATGACGACTAAAGGGAGACAGGACTTATATCTCCATCTTATCTCTATCCTCATATTTTCTCACCATCCATGCTGCTTGTGAGCCTTGCCTCCTAACTTCCCCGATAGCAGATTCGACGCCAAAAGGGCCGGCACGGAAATCAAGACTCGCGCTTTCTACACAAATTCTCACCGAAATAAGAAAAGAGGATGATGAACTGAAATATTATGGTTAGGGCCCGAACCGCGAACGGTGTGAGGTCCTATTGAAATTTAAAGAATTTTCTAGACATGCTCAAAAAGTAATGAAACTTTTCAGGAAATTCAAGGTCTATGGACATTTTAGTATTCTGAAGTAATTTGAATTGGGTCTGAAAAAATGGTTCAACAGCGCCCCCTGGAACCAGCCCCTAAGTTTCCCTTTGACCGATGTTCACCAAAATCTGAGCACAGGTGTATCGCGACCAGTCATAAAAAAAAGTCTCAAGGGGCATTATGAAAAACACCAGAGGAAGCCGGCCATTTTCCATATAGTGGCCATTATTTCCATATTCACCATTTTTACTTTGACATACTTGTCCCGGGGCTTTCATCAGATTAACTTCAAATTGAGATGAGTGTCATCAGAACAAGATGGAGATAAAAACAGATTTTAAAGATCTATTTGTCGTCACACCGTGTGACCGTGGCGTGGCATCAAAGATTGATTAAACGGCATCAAAACACGAGGTTCTGTATCGCGGACATACATGGTCCAATCGAGTCCAAACTAGACATGTAAGACAAGAGTTCCAGTCTGATGACATCTACACAGAAATTATGACTTGAAATCACAGCGCCCCCTAGTGGCAACAGGAAATGTCTTATTTTTTGCATGTACTGTGTCAAATTGGTCTCAAGACATTTATAATGTAGGCATAAGATTACTGAGACTTTTCATCAAATATCATATTAATGGCGTGGCATTAAAGTTCATCAACTCGAGGTGAAAAACAAAATTGCTGTAACTTCAGTGATCATGGTGCTATCGCACTCACACTACATGTGTGTATTAACATCCCCCCCCTTGAAGATATCCATACGGTATTGTGGCCGTGGCTTGGCGTCAAAGTTTGATTACACGCCATCAAACACGAGCTTCTGTATCTAAGACGTATCTGGTCCAATCAATTCCAAACGTGAGACAAGACCCAAAACGACTCATCTAACTGCTCTGTCCTGTCCGCAAAAAACTAAAACCTGAGAGCCCGTCCTATGTGGACTCGTGGTGCAGATTCCAATGTTGATAGTGGGGAGTAGAAAATCCAATATACCAATAAATTGGCAAATATATATGAAGATTAAAATAATTCAGAGATATCTAAACATAATTAAGACTTTATATGCAATATTTTTTGAGAATAATACGACATTTAATAGTATATATGTAAATATTTAAAAAGTAAATATGACTATTGAAAGGAAACATGTAAAAATAAAGAAATCAAGGAATGAATGGAATGTTCCGGAAGAAGAGAACTGTTTGGGGTGACGTTTAGCCACCTGGTAGAACTTCTGCCCTGAAGAGGAAAGCCTTCAACCCGCAGACGCCTGTTAGACTCCAAACCGCAGCCATTTATGCATGTCCTCCCCCACTCTCTCTGTTCCCCTTTCACAACTACGCCTATGTTCTATAAAAAATAAATTAAGGTTATAAAGAGACCCAAAAATACATGTAAAGGAAAGGGACTCCTCATTAAGATCACAAACACCTTTAATATTAAAGATATGTTCAATATTCTATATATCCAAGGCTCATGCTCTTTGATGTAAAAGGTTCCATTGAGAGTTCCTTTTATAGCTAAATAAGATGAAGGGGATAACATTCTACTTATGTAGAAATCTGTCCAGAATAATTCTAACTTTCTATTACAAACAAATAGATCAAACCAGCGATGGAAGGTTTTTTTCAACAAAACGTGGGGGCTATTCCAAACCCAGCAACGATTCTGCAGAACTCTATGGGTATGACTCAACAAATAAGCTACCTCATAGACCTACTGGCCAAGGAGAATTGCTACCATAGAACAGAGCACCACTGGAGGATCCAACTGAGCCAAGAGTTGGAGGAGCACAAACGAGAGCTGTTTCGACAGAAAAAGCTGAAGGAAAGGATCATTAACAGAGAAAATAAAACAGAGCAAGAGCTGGAGCAGTTACAAAAGTACAGAAATGCAAACCAGGAGAAGTTCAACACCGAGCTCCAGGAGGAGAAGAGGAAGAAGAACGATTTCCAAAAAGAGCTGGAGAAGCTCAAAGCTTTTCATCATGAGACCTGCAAAATTCATACAACCACTCAGGAGAAGTTAAGCACCGACCTCCAGGAGGAGAAGCGGAAGAAGAACGATTTCCAAGAAGAGCTGGAGAAGCTCAAAGCTTTTCATCACGAGGCCTGCAAAATTCATACAACCACTCAGGAGAAGTCAAACACCGACCTCCAGGAGGAGAAGCGGAAGAAGAACGTTTTCCAAGAAGAGCTGGAGAAGCTCAAAGCTTTTCATCACGAGGCCTGCAAAATTCATACAACCACCCAGGAGAAGTTAAACACAGAGCTCCAGGAGGAGAAGAGGAAGAAGAACGTTCTCCAAGAAGAACTGAACAATTTCAAATCTTGGTATCAAGAGGTCTGCCAAAGTGTTGCAACCCAACAGGAGAAGTTAAACACAGCGCTCCAGGAGGAGATGAGGAAGAAGAACGTTCTCCAAGAAGAACTGAAAAATGTCAAAGCTTGTCATCACGAGGTCTTCCAAAGTGTTGCAACCCAACAGGAGGAGTTAAACACAGAGCTCCAGGAGGAGACGAGGAAGAAGAACGTTCTCCAAGAAGAACTGAAAAATCTCAAAGCTTCTTATTACGAGGTCTGCCAGAGTGTTCTAACCAAACAGGAGAAGTTAAACACAGAGCTCCAGGAGGAGATGAGGAAGAAGAACGTTCTCCAAGAAGAACTGAAAAATGTCAAAGCTTGTCATCACGAGGTCTTCCAAAGTGTTGCAACCCAACAGGAGGAGTTAAACACAGAGCTCCAGGAGGAGACGAGGAAGAAGAACGTTCTCCAAGAAGAACTGAAAAATCTCAAAGCTTCTTATTACGAGGTCTGCCAGAGTGTTCTAACCAAACAGGAGAAGTTAAACACAGAGCTCCAGGAGGAGAAGAGGAAGAATAACGTTCTCCAAGAAGAAGTGAAAAATCTCAAAGCTTGTCATCACGAGGTCTGCCAAAATGTTGCAACCAAACAGATGTTAAACACAGAGCTCCAGGAGGAGAAGAGGAAGAAGAACGTTCTCCAAGAAGAACTGAACAATTTCAAAGCTTGGTATCAAGATGTCTGCCAAAGTGCTGCAACCAAACAGGAGAAGATAACCACAGCGCTCCAGGAGGAGATGTGGAAGAAGTACATTCTCCAAGAAGAACTGAAAAGTCTCAAAGCTTCTCATCACGAGGTCTTCCAAAGTGTTGCAACCCAACAGGAGGAGTTAAACACAGCGCTCCAGGAGGAGATGAGGAAGAAGAACGTTCTCCAAGAAGAACTGAAAAATTTCAAAGCTTGTCATCACGAGGTCTTCCAAAGTGTTGCAACCCAACAGGAGGAGTTAAACACAGAGCTCCAGGAGGAGATGAGGAAGAAGAACGTTCTCCAAGAAAAACTGAAAAATCTCAAAGCTTCTTATTACGAGATCTGCCAGAGTGTTCTAACCAAACAGGAGAAGTTAAACACAGAGCTCCAGGAGGAGAAGAGGAAGAATAACGTTCTCCAAGAAGAAGTGAAAAATCTCAAAGCTTGTCATCACGAGGTCTGCCAAAATGTTGCAACCCAACAGGAGAAGTTATACACAGAGCTCCAGGAGGAGAAGAGGAAGAATAACATTCTCCAAGAAGAAGTGAAAAATCTCAAACCTTGTCATCACGAGGTCTGCCAAAGTGTTGCAACCAAACAGATGTTAAACACAGAGCTCCAGGAGGAGAAGAGGAAGAATAACGTTCTCCAAGAAGAACTGAACAATTTCAAAGCTTGGTATCAAGATGTCTGCCAAAGTGCTGCAACCAAACAGGAGAAGATAAACACAGTGCTCCAGGAGGAGATGTGGAAGAAGTACATTCTCCAAGAAGAACTGAAAAGTCTCAAAGCTTCTCATCACGAGGTCTGCCAAAGTCATGCAGCCAACCAGGAGAAGTTTAACACAGAGCTCCAGGAGGAGAAGATGATAAAGAACATTCTGCTAGAAAATCTGGAGAAGTTCAGGGTTACTGCGGATGAGGTCTTCCAAAGATATTAACCCTGTTTTTCCAGAGCTGAGCTCACTGAGGAAGAGGTTCTCTCCAATGTCCTCCCTGATCCCAAACACAAGGAGACAGGGCTGCCTGAGAAGACAGAAACCAAAGAATGCTTCATTGATGTAGAGAGTCCGCAACATTGTGGACTCTCTACCATAGACCATGATTGCAGCAGGACTGCTTGATATATAGTATTGAAGTTATCCTTCAAGATGTTTACCCTCATCAATGCTGCTGAAAACTTGAATCTTGATGATATTCTCCTCTACACCTGACATATCTTGAACTTCTGTCCGTCCTGGGAGAGGGATCCCTCACATGTGGCTCTCTCTGAGGTTTCTACATATTTTAACCCTGTTAAAAGGGTTTTTAGTAGTTTTCCCTTACTCTTGTTGAGAGTTAAGGACAGAGGATGTCACACCAATGTTAAAGCCCTATGAGACGAATTGTGATTTGTAAATATGGGCTATACAATTAAAATGTGATTGATTGATAATTATAGTATCGCACCAAATAAAACGATAAAAAATAAAATGTCTGGCACATGTTGAAGTATTTAAGGTAAGATAAGATGTACCTTCATTTATCCTCCGTAGAGGAAAATCAAAAATGACACAGCAGCACAATTAAGTGTTTGTCAGATACGGTTCCAGATGTACACATGCAAGAGTCATGGAACCACAGTTTGTGGATATAGATTTTTTCTATCAATATAACAATTTATTAAGTTTACACAGCCATATCCCTACATAACAGACATTAATCAGTTGTTTGCCTGCACACACGCAAATAGAAATGTACAGACACTGATATCTATATCTACATAGATATTGATAGCATGTTTTTCTAATTTATACAGATTTTGTATGTTTTTCAAGGAAACATAAACGTGAAGAATTTTTCTTAACCTTTGTTTAGGCACAGCCATGGAAATCTGAGTGGCGATATAGAGTGCAACTTAAAGCTGTTCACTATGCCACCAGTATATTTATTTGTCTGTGACAGAGTGCATTAATATTCTGCCTTGATGATGCTAGGATGGAAACAGGATGTTCAGTTTACTCCTCTTAGTGGGTTTGGAACTTGTGCATGCGTAGGTCTAAAATGGTGGAGAACAGGGGCTCTCCTTCTCTGCAGGTCTATGTCAATAAAGAAAGCAGCAGCTCAAGAAATATAGTAAGACAAAAAATATGAGTAAATATAGAAATATATACAAAAGTAGGGATAATTCTATATATACAAAAAAAAAAAAAAGGCAATATAGAGATGGGATCAGAGTTGTGTTCATGTGCAATTTTTCCATTCTTTGGGCCCAAGGTGCGGTGGGACGATCCTCTTAAAGGTGACATTAAAGACACCGGTCCAAAGTCGTTTGCAGCACTGGGACACTCCATCTTGGGCACAGGGACGATGTAGGATATCTTCCAGATCTCGGGCAGCCTCAGCGAGAGGTTGTATAGATGTATAAACACACCTGATTCAGATGGCAAGAGCTGCGGCCGAACAATGGATGTGGCCATTCCGACACATTGACTGTTGACACACGGAGGGTCAGGGAAGTGGTGCCGGGTCCCACATGTGCGCTGGATCAGAATTTTGGTTCAGTTCTCGTTCTTTTCTCGTCAGTTTTCTTTTGAGTCTGGATGCTTCATTGGCCATAACGCCACAGCCCATTTAACAAGAGCAAGAGGGGTCGGTGTGAGGGAGGCCGGGAAAAATGGGAACTGACGGGACTGTCCTCACGATTACGTTCCATTACGCTGAGTCGCCGTCTCCCAGGAGCTTTGCCGATTGCCCGTTTTTAAAGAAAGTGCTGAACACGTATTCATGCAATAATTAATACTGGTGCATAAGTAAAGCATGATAATGAACAAGTGCTGGGATTGACATGGAACTGCATCAGCAAAATTGTTAGGTTGGCTTTTTTGGGGGTATTATCTGGTGTGACCTTTCCATTCGACTTACCACCTGAGGCTATTGCTGCCCGTGATGCCCACAAACCAGTTGCATTCTGGGGCTTGAGCGCTCTCCTTAGCCAGCCTCGGAAAGAAGCTTCTCCTCTACAAAGCAGTTAGACCTCTTTTTTTCTTCTTCTTGTAAATCTGCCTCTGATCTGATCTCGGGTATCTCAAGGCCACGGCCATTTGCCTCCTCGTTTTACTTAGAGGCGAGTTGTATCGATTTCAGTTCATCTGAAATAAATACGTAAACAACCGCCGTTATGGATATCTTGTTTCAAAAATGAGAACAAAAACATGACGTGAGATACGTGCAGTGCTTCACCCCGATGAGCCTCCATCCCTCCGTCTATCTGTAAATACTGCAGTGCCGTTTCTCTTAATGCATTCTGCTAATTTTAGCAGCCACTTTTGGAGGACAAGGTCAGTGTGTGTGTTGGACATGCAGCATATAGACAGCCTCGATGCAGCCTGCTCAGTGTGTCTTCTGTTAGGCCCTTGCTGTGACTGACCCTCTAACCCCGAGCCACGGGGGTTTCTGACCGCCGTGACATCGCAGCCAGGTTCAGGACCGATGGCGTGGAGAGCAGGAGATCGTTGCAAGATATTGCAGCAGAGAGTAATGAGCGCTCTCGGCTGACGGCTCCAACCTGTGACAGCGGACCCCCCCCCCCCCCAAATCTTGCATGATGAAATGATGCAATAGGAAGTTGTTTTCTACAGCAACATTTGGCATTCATGCACAGCGGCCGTCCAAACCACAGCAGTGACTATCAACCCACTAACCGACTCTTCTTCAATGATCTCAAGCTGCATTTCGACCTAATCGATGGCCGCCGTTTAACGGGGAAACAATTCATAACACGGGTGCCCTCTAATCAACTTAATGTCTATATTTAGCCGTCCATACTGTGCCTGCTCTTATTTGCATTTGTTATCTCGGCGCCGCCGCTGCTGCTTTTCGAGCGCCCCCCCCCCCCCCCCCCCCACACACACACACACACACACCACAACACACTACAACAACTGCAGCCAAAAATCTCCAAAGCTCACGTCTTTGCTTTGTCACAGGCAAAGCGTTTTGCTGCTTGTGTTAACGATCCTCTTGTGTGTGTGTGTGTGCGTGTGTGTGTGCGATGTCTTGGGTTCCTTCAGTTGATGAATGCTTTGTGGTATCCGTTACTTGTGAGGCTGCTTGTGTGCATTAGGTATTGTCTGCACATGTATCGTTGCCATATATTTGTGTAAAGACGATGCTCTGGTTTTATTAAATCGCTTTCTAAGCTGCTGTGTATATATTATATTATTTTGCCTTTATTGATAAGCCAGCTTCAGTAAGAGAGGGAAAGGCATCTATTTTTTGCAGCTTGCACATTTATACTTCAACACAATTTGGATATTACTGTAGATGAAACGTGTCATTCATAAAGGTACAAGGGAGGTTTTTAGTTTGTCAATAAAGAGACTGAAAGACCAGCTTCACTCACGCTGTGTGTTTCGATGCAGCTGAGTTCAGGATATCGAGTTTCTCATTTACATGTTTTCCTATGTCCGTGGTCAGACATGGGAGTAGTAGTCGTGTGGAATTTGATCTCACTCCTCATCATTACCAAGCTTTTGCTCTGCAGATTGTCATTATATTCTATTCACTACACTGTCAGACAAACTGAGTTGAAATGATGCAAACTGTTAATGGCAAAACCTTTTCTTTTTTGAGCATATTTCTACAAGCGTGTTAATTATACTCCTCCAGTGTAAACCAGACTTTCTGGAATGGACTGCGTGCTCTCTCTGTGTTAATGCCGTGCAGCTACCTCATATTTATTCCTCCTCTAACAGTTCTTCAATATACTGTCACTTTTTATTGTTTGTGTGCCCGACGCTGTGTGCAGAGTTTTATAAACGGCCAATTTTGCAGCAGACAGGTTCGAAAACTTGAATTTCATCCTCCGTGAATTTTGATAGTTGCTATAGTTTAATCTGCAGGTCTGTTTATTCAAATGTTATTAATATTGAAAGTACTGCGTGCTCACATCGCTCCAAATCCCACTCTTTACTTCCTTGTGCCCCTAACAATACACATGCCGAGTGGGAAACTGATAAGTTGAATGTTTTTTCCGATCTACATTCCACATGTGGACACAGACGTTTGTGGATTTAGTTGTTAGTAAAGTTGTAAAGTTTTGCTTTACAGCACTGATTTGTCTTGATTCCCCCTAAACCTGCTCCTGACTCAAAGTCAGCTGGTACCTGGTCTTGTAGTTGACTTGACATGAATATAAAAAGCTTCAACAGCTTCTTGAATGATAAATAATTCAATATGTCGGGACGATGTCTTCAGGCCCTGTCCCTCGGGATGTGGACATTCCTCGGGACCTAACAAGTGTCAGCACGGAAAGCACATCATCCCTTAACACTGCCACCGATCGGCTCTACTCCCGTCACTGTCCCAGCTCCCCTTTGTCCTCTCGGGGACAGAGTGTGCCTTGCTCATCTCGGGGGAAGTCATTAGAATCTAGAAGTGCTGCCAGCCCCTCAAGCGTAGCCATCCATCACCGTGCGGTAATTAATGATATGTGCATTTAAATGTAAGCCGAAGCCCATTTGGCTGATGACCCGGGACAAACCATTTGCATATGATGTACATAAATTCATGACACTTTACCGGGCTGCACCATGTTGTATAAATAAAACGATTGCTGGGAGCAGAGCCGACAGATCCTGGAAGATGTTAACAGTGCAGTAATAAATCCAGGGCAGTAAAGTGTATGTGGTAATGGCTGTGGCATGGTGTGAATCATCCTACACCACACGTCTAAGTAGTTTTTTAAAGGACTGGGGGGGTGATGTATGTCTACAAATGTCTTCCAGTTTAAGTCTTGTGTGCCTCATCACTTCTGTCTGCGATAGCTTTATCTATCTGTTAAGTATCTGACAGGAATGAGTGTCTCGTTAGTTATCAGTGTAAACATTCAGTGCACACACGGATTAGAGTAGACGTCAAATCATCTTTCCTCAGAGTTCGTCTTTAAGTCGTCTTATCTTGCTGATCAAGTTTTTTATGTCTCCGGAGAGATGGTTTAAAAAATGGGGTGGGTGAAAGCTGAGGCTGGCTCCTGATTGGTTCAGTTGATGTATTTTATTTAGTTTTCTTTCTTTAGAGCTTTAAAATGATATTAGACCCATTTGTCTATGACCTATAGTGAGACCAGTCAAATTTGGTCCCCCCCCCCCCACACACACACAAACGTCAAACTTTAGTCCATATCTTCTTTTGACATTATTCAATGTCGGTTCCATGTGTTTCTCATGTGACAAAATCGGCACCAAGTTTTATTGAGATTTAAGATGGTGTGGCTTAAAAGTTCGAAGGTTTGACCTGAAGTTTGACTCCCTCCAGTTTGACCTGTTTCAGTATCGACAGGTTGTTTTTGTTTGATATCCAGCTCTCGTCTTACAGAGGTGTCTGACAGCGGTCTGTTGGAGGGAGCAGGCAGTAAGTGTGTGTGTGTGTGTTTGTTCGTTTGTGTGTTGAAGGATGTCATTGGTCTAAAGATGCTGATGAAGGACGATCAAAGGGCCTCACTGTCAACACACAGCCACCAGCATCTTTGCCCTCCTCCTCCTCCTCCTCTCATATTTGAATAAAACATACGTACGGTCCTTTATCTTGAAAGTAAAACGCCTGCTTGTCCCCCAGCGATCCCCTCCCTCTCTCACTCCTCCACTCTCTCGCTCTCTCTCTCTCTAACAGAGCGGTCCTCGCTCTCTTCCCCCTCCTCCTACTCTTCTTCCCTCCTCCCTTTCACACTCTGTTGATCAGCTCAGGAAAAGGGGAAAGTGCTTGTGTGAAACCTGAGGCTCACTGGCAGACTGAGGGAGCGGAAAGGGAGCGTGCGCGTCGTGTTTTAGCCTGCAAGGTAAGATGATGGTCTGTGGTGGTGGGGGGCGGTGGTTGGTAGCAGTCAGCTTCAGCTCTGGATCTGGATCTGTGCGCATTGAGGGATGTGAAATTGTAATTTTGTTTTAAACTCTCCAGTCAGAGCTGCTGAATGATTTGTGATCTCTTGACGTTTGAAACTTTTGATCTTGAAATGGGGCCATGGGGGGGGGGGGTAATTATAGTACTGACCTACAGGGCTGAGGTGGGGTATCAGTCTGTCATGGTTTATTCACCAGTGTCATCAAATCCTCTCTTTTCTGTTCGCGATCATCTGGACACAATCGGGAACGTTTTCCTGCGTTAATTTCTAAAAATCTATTAGTTTGAAAGCAAAAGGATAATTTCAGCGTATTTAGTTTTCTAAATACGCAGCTCGGGACACATTAGACGAGCAGTCCCCAAAAGGGCAAGTTGTCTTGCATTTCATTATAGCCGTGCATAACCTGAGGCAAAAAACACATTCCCAATTAGCATAGGTCCTCAAGTGTATTAACTTGTGCCACGTTTGTTCTGGTAGGTATTTGAATGTTAAACAGAGGGGTCATCATTTGAATAATGGGGTTTTTCATAATCATCGAGTCTGTGTTTACGATCCTAACAAACTAAATGAAGTAGGCCTGTTTGGGCACAGGCTTCCTTTAGTGACGCCCACGCTGTGTTTCACAGTAGTGAGCTCCCGGCCATGTGTTCACCGTCCAAGAGGAGCCAGTGGAGGGAGGAGCTGCGCCACTTCCGGAAGGACCCCCGCTTCTCCAGGAAGGTCCTGCTCAACTGCTGCCTGGTGCGACGCCTCATCGCCTGGGCCTCCCCGGACCCAAAAGGTACAGAGCAACCACATGGATGAGTTGCTGCAGACATGAGCCCCATGTTGATAGATACTTGGTCAACGGGTCTGTAGCTGCTTGATGAAGTGTTTCGGTTGGAGATTAGATCAGGTGTCTTTTTTCAATAATGAAAAGTCGGGTCCCTTGACATTTAGACTGAACAACTAATTCAAAATGTTTCGCCGTGGAACAAAAGTGGGAGCGTATATGACAGGTTGTCCCTTCACGCTGAGAACTAATCTATAGGTGTAAAGCAAATACTCATCAATTATCAGTATTTGACAGAAGGAAAGAAAATAAACAAAAACTAAAACTCATTATCAACATACCTGTTGGTGTTGCAGCTCTATTCATCACAGGGCGTGGCGGTGGTTCATGAGGTAGAGAGGGTCACCCACTCTCCTGGGGTTAAGTTCTATCCCCGGTTCCTTAACTCAAGCATCCTTGGGTGAGACCCCTAACCTCAAATTGTATCTTTTAAATCGTGTGTGTGATAGAAAAACTTCTGCGTATAGAAATGCAGTATAGAAGTGTCCTTACCTGTGTGAATGAGACTTGTGCTGTACACAGACAAATGTTTTCTGAAACTTATCTCACACGTGTAAGATTGGAGAATCCTCTCGTTGACCGGACTTTGTGCCCTGACCTTTGACCCCACACACACCCTGAGTGAAAGCACATTAACGTTGTATCGATCATTCCGGCCCTGCGTTAGATATGAAGACAACAATTTATGATTTTACACAGGTTGAAAAATGACCAGAATGCGTCGGAACCCGAGTCCCAGTCTGCAGCTCGCGTAAATGAATCCACTTAAAACCCAGTTCAGTATTGATTACTTCTCGAGTTATGTATTCGCAACGGCCACATGGCTTTGTGGAATAGAAAAGGATTTACAGCTGAGTGTCTCAGCCACTGAAGGAGACGGTAAAGTGTTGTAGGGAGAGAAAACAGTGGGCAGAGGCTGTTAAATCACATTTAGATTCACCCAAGCAGGAATTGAACCTTGATTAATTAAGATGAATGCTTGTTTAACTTTGAGTTTTTTAACAGATTTATAGTGAGATGTTGACTTATCTGGATTTATTTTCTCTTGTTTAGTGACATGAATTCCACTTTTCTTTTTCTTTCACTTTTTCTTGTATCTAGATTTCTTTCCGCGTCAGCAGTAATCGTTGCCCTTTATCGGTTCCACATCCTCAATCCCCACGAGTGAGTTAAACCTGTAACCGTAGAACCCGCAGCTTTGTGTAAAATGTCACCTAGTGATGTGGCCCGTCAGCCGTGCTGAGACAAATGGGTTTGTGTTGTGTCATGATTTAGGAGGCTATTAAACAGTCATGAGTTTCACTGGAAGGATTCCTAAATGACGTCTGCAGTAAATATTCTCCTGCAGGGGAATAAACAAAAACAACTCCAAAATACAGTCTCCTCATGAATAAGAGACGTGAGCATTAAAGAAAGAAAATCTTTTCTCATTTTGTATTGATTAGACCAGTGTCAATGGGGCAGATGTTGCTTTTACATCCCGTAATCAGTGTTGTTTCTCTTACTTGGCCTCTGATTGGCCTTTTATCTGCTTGTGTTTGCGTGTTGCTTGAACCAGTCCCACTAATAACCTGCAAGCTGGAGCCGCAGCTGGACCCAGGTGTTTGTATCTGACACGTGTGAAGTAGACGGAGCGTTTGTGTGTTTGCTGTCGTACTTTTTTATGCTCCGTTGTCGCTGCAGGGACGGCGAGTTTTTTCTTTGAAATGTCTGTATTTGGAACAAATGTTAAGAAAGTGTACAAGCTAACGCACAATAATGATCAGTCAACAGATAATTTGCATTTGAACTCTATTTTTTCCTGCAGTTTCCTACCACTTTAAATCAAGATAGGTGAAACAGGAACACAGGGATATTCAGCACTAACGAGGCCATTAACTTTGAATCAACTTTTCTTCAGTTTCTAACATTTTATTGTCTGTTTTTACAACATCCATTAAGAAACGTGTGGATTTGAGTGCACATGGTAATGATCATTTTACACAAGTTTAGTTTGGTGCCTCTTTTTTTTTTAGGGGGCGTCCCAAACTAATAATCTTAATTCCCTGGCGTTGCCCAGAATAACCTCCCAGTTCTCAGATAATCGCACCATAAACCTGCCAGGTGGCACCGAGCGCCCTCCGGATATTGGAGCAGCCTCCAGAAAATGAGCGAGCTCACCGGAGCAGGTGTTTCTCGAAACACACGAGCTCCTGTGTTGTGTCCCCGGGCCAGACGGCTGCTCTGAGAGTGTTTTACATATCCCTGCTGTCTCTGTGACGCACTCAACTGGGTCAGTTGATTTACCCAAGGAGGAGATGGATGATTTAAAGAAGTTGGAGATTACATTTGTACGAAACAAGTTTATAAATGTTAGATTAGCAGAGGAGAAGGTGGCCTGTAAATCTGTAAATAAAACCATTATACAGCGGTTACATTCGGCTGAGTACATTTAATTAAAGTTTTAATTTCCTGTTTTTTGTGTGCAATTTGATGCATAGATTTGCAGTGTTGACGCTGTTTTTATTTTTATTATTACTCGCCAGGAATTGTGATGCTTTTTCTTTTTTGACACCTCCACTGCACCTCATTTTTACCACCAGCAGAGGGCGGCAAGCTACAGAATAACAAGAGGATGTACGGTTTGCTGCATGGGGATCAGTTCAGCAGCAGGGCCTCGAAAACAATGTCGAATTTCAACAATTTAAATCCAAAGTAACTTTAATCAGTCCAATTGTATTTAGCCCATAATCACAATTTGCCTCATGGGCCTAAACAAGTGGAAAAACTACCAAAAACACCCTTTAACTGGTCAAAACTGTATCAGTGTTTAAAGTAGAAAGGGATGAAAGGAACAGAATGAGAATTGTTATGATGGTGGTAGTGCTGTAATGGTAAAGATGGTATGTATATGAGTAGCATCATTGTGTATTACTCACAATCCGCTGCCTCCTTGTCCCACCATCCACGATGTGGACGCAGCCGCAATCCTGCATCTGCAGCAATCACTACTAAATGACAAATGAGTCATTTAATTTGTACGGAATAATATACTGCATGATAGGAATCAACCTTTTTCTCCAGCAGCGTCTCACAAACGCCAGCCGTCAGCTACACTTTAAAGATGACAAATGCGTGTTCTCGATGATGCCGCACGCTGCAGATGTGCACCGAGATTTATCACATTTAAATTTGACTCTTCTACACACCGCAGTGCAGCGCATGTCTCTTAACCCTCTCGATACATTCTCGGAGTCGCCCTGCACTGCAGTGGCAATGCAACGTCCCCGTATGCAGCCGCTGTAGCTTGTGCACGTGGATCTTTGCTGATGGCGGCAAAGTATCGACACATGGCAAAGAAAGTATGGAAGCATGTGTGGAGGGCATCACAAGCAAATACCACGTGTTGCTAAACTGCAGAGAGCTGTTTGTTTTAGTGAGGATATACGGATACAACATGTATGTATTTCAGGGGGGAAATCTTTAATGCAGAATCTTTTAATTCCAATTCAACCCCCGTCACCTTTACGCTCTCCAGTCCGATACTTTCCTCAGCTCCACCAGATCAACACATCTTTTAGACGTGCAATCTGGACATGCTGTTCCCCCCCCCTTCCTCTCTCTCTCTCTCTCTCTCTCTCTCTTTCTGCATATCCACTTACATGCCCCACTGCTCCGCTTGGCCCGATACCGACTGGAGAGAAAGCGGCAGAATCTCATCATCACCTTGAGATTTCAGCGTTTTCAGGGTGGCGTCCTTCAACGAGCACCGAAACATCCAGAATAATGAGAATTCAATTTGTAACCTCGTATCATTTTATTTGTTGTCGGACTAAAAAACGTCAAGCCTCTCAAAATTGACTCACGTTCTATTGGATTGTCGTTGTCGTTTTTTTTGTCTCAATTTTAATTAACTCGGGAGCACGGTAAAAGATTTTTTATTTTTCACTAATTAAAACTCACACACTGGCTAAAAACTCAGCAGGCATAGGGTGTGTTCAAATCATCATTTTTGTTTAGGAAGGTTCAGAACTCAGGACGAATTCCCTAAAAGACAAGCATTTAAACTCAGCTGTTATTCTCGTGACCGAACTTATACATATATGCCCTGTACCTCTTGTTATTATATTATTAGGTGTCGTTCTGTTTCAGACAGGAAACGTAATCTTCTATTGTACATAGTCAGGTTCATAAAATAGTGTAAGTGCAGTCGCATTTTCCTCGACCTCACGCCTTCTCCTTCACATCTCACCTCGACATTTATTCGATGTTTTCCCTCCGGGTCAAGCAATGGTGGTTATAGGAGAGGAGATCGTTTTCTTCTTCAGGGTTCATGAAACCCATGTTGACGTGTATCTGGCGTGCATCTTCAGTAAACCAGCCTGATTCTTATTTTAATCTATTTTCCCTCTCGGTCAAAAGGGCAGGCCTCTGCAGATCTACGGTGGAAACGGGCAGTGAGGGATTGGAGGGGAAGTAGAGGCAGCGTCCCCCCCCCCCCAGCACGGGAGGATGGAGTAAGAGGAGCGATCGCCCGGGGGCCGTCGGCCGGCCGCGGAGCTGACGTGTGTCCCGCTGCTGTCGTGCATTTGATTCATGCGTTGTTGAAATGGCTGCGGCAGAAAGGATCCAACAGGGACGCGTCTCCCTCACATTAATCTTAGTCACCGCGCGATAGCTCCGACCTGGTGACAGCCAGAGAGGGAACACTACACGCTGGTTACAGCTAATGGGCCCAGAGATGACGCAGAGTGTGTAGAGGTGCAATGGACCGGCATGTTTCTCACATCGCCCGTCTGCCGACTGTTCATAGGAGCCGGATCGTCTTCTGTCGGAGTTTCTGATAAATCGTTGGTGTGTGTTTCTTACCAGCGATCAGATTCATATTCTGTCAGTGCAGAGAATAGGTGTGTAGGCGTCATCACTTTGTCGCCAGTCGCACAAAAGCTCTCACTGCAGTTTAACCCTCTGTTGCATAGGGCCTTTTTACTAATGCACATCTCAGCACCGGACCAGGGAATCCTGTTCACAACTTCTTTTCCATGGATTTATACATTTTCATTGTGTTTCATGTATGTATATATATATATATATATTATGTTATATATCAGTTTATGAGAAGGGGAGATGCATTAAGAGGAGCACTTACACCTACCTTGTTTACTTTGACAAGGGGGGGGGACGAGAACATAAAATGTCATCTAAATTTGTTGATTACATAAAGATGTTAATATAGAAATGGGACGATTGGACAATGGAAATGTACAATCGTTAGAAATTAGTCATAAATTCTGGTTATTCATTTGCCTGAACATAAAATGGATTTGTTGAGTAAAAGGCCGTTTTTGGTAGAATTTTCCTTGTAGCCCACTTTGCACTATTTGCAAATATAAGATGTTTAAATCCTAACTCGTGCAACAGGGTGTCAACACTCCATGACAAATTTATAATCGGCTCAAATGTCACGCAGCCAAAGCACACACTGGACTGGAGAAGCACTTTCCATCGCGTCACACATCGGTGACCCCCGGCGTTCTCTATCTCAGACTTTGCCGAACCCCCCCCCCCCCCCCCAGCCCGTGTGTTGATAAACAGGGATTAGCGGCTAACAGCGATGGATTAGTCGACAATAGGCCACCCCCGGAGAACCTTGTTGTTTGCACCACAGCCCTGAAGTAGCCTGTCGACAGTCAATAACACTCACACTCCACCCCCCCCCCCCCCCCCCTAATTGGACCCGGCACGGGGCGCTGTTACATGTGACCGCTCGCCGCTGTAACCAAGCCGCCTCCTTTTGTCAGAGCTATACTGGGAACCCATTCTATACCGGCCATTAAAGATGCATCTGGTGCCGCGTGCAGGTGTTTTTTCCACAGACGCGGGAACCGTCTGTACTGGGAGGGAGCCGCGTGTGGGCCGGTGACCTGCTCCAGCCCCTGAAACCATTAGCTGAGTGATCGATTACTTGTGGTCATGAGAAAATAAGATGTTTTAACAATCAAGCGAAGATGGAATAACTGGGATACAACCAGTAATTGTCATTTCAAATCAAACGTTGGTTTATTTCGATTAATCAACTGACACTTTGGTCTATAAAATGTTAAAGAAAAATATTCCACTGTGCAGGGTTTATTGGGATTTACTGGCTGAAATGGAAAGAAACATTGATAACGGTGATTCATAAATGTTTAATCAGGTCCTCATCCACATAGTCTGCTGTGCTGCTGCCATTATTTTTCTACAATAGCCCAGAATGGACAAATCCTTTTGTATTTGTATGTAAGTTGATTATCTGGCATGCTTTTAAAGGGTTCGGGGGAAAAGTGTTGCGTTGGATGCAATCTCCAACCTCACCACAAGAGGCCGCTAAAATCCTAAAACCTCCTTTCACTTCACGTCGACTGGTGATGCGGTTGTTTGCCGCAACCTACTTCGGTGAAGTGTTTGTATTGTGCCGGTGGCCGGGGCCCACTATAAATAGACCCCTCCTGATGGATGCTCGGTGCAGGGAAACCTTGTGAGGCGTCGGATGCTTGAGGGCAGAGTCGACTTTCCTGCGTCTGTGTCACACACCTGTCCCCTGCCACCGTCCCATTTCTCTCCTCTACCGGGTTTGTCAGGCAGCATCTTAAAAAGAGACCATATAAATGATTGTATATCTCCCCCCCCGAGATAGCATCTAATAAGCCTGTGATGTATTTTACGAGCAACTCACACCGACTGTAACTAGGTGTTTCTGGAGATTTATGGTTGAAGTGAGGGGAACGTGCCAAACCATCTTTTTCACATTGTGTGCAATAGAGTTCCAATCTCACGGTCCCCAGTAGACCTGCAGGCCCAGGTTGTGTTGCACCAGGGGCTTGCACCCCAATGTCCATGCCAATATTCAGTCACAGCGCCACCTACAGGCAGCAGGAAACACGCCGCATGTTGCTCGCAGCTTTGTTTCATTTTTATTTGATGTAAAACTGATTTATTCTGTGTTTTTTACAAAACTCGCTTACTCGCTTTGGTTTTGTTTGTGTCTTCACTGGAGCTTTTATCACAAGGGAAATTACATTTTTATCTGCAGCAGGGAACAGGAGGTTGGAGTCAATCGAAGAAACAGTAGTTACCATAAACCGCAGTAGCAGGCAACATATATTCAGACTCTTATCACCTGGAAATGTGAGGAAAGCAAAACCATAATGCAGAGTTTTTATGCCTGGTGCAGGGAAATGGGAATCCAAACTTCTCTTTTTCATCGCTGATTTGATCTTTAAAAATGAGCTGTGACAAGACGTCCCCGACACAATCTATTAGGAAACTTTACCGCGACTCTCATGCTGCATTTTGCCTCGACAAACATGTCCCATGCCGCGCCGGTGACAGGTTCGGAGCGAGGTGTCGGTACAGTCCCAGATGGCTGAAACAACCTGTCACTTTGAGAAGTCCTACTGGGAGCGTCTCGGCGAAGCTGCCCTCTGAGAGTGCACCTGTCTGCCTGGGATTGGATGAGACCGTGCGTCAGGGCTGCTCAGCAGAAATAATACAAATGTGGATGTGATGTTAATTTGCATGCAGATTGTAATTTAGTTTGGAGAGTTTGAAGCATTAAATTGTCATTTGCCTGAATAATAAACCATTTTAAAGTGGCTTCTTTATAGGGGCTGACATTTTCAAAACTTTTTTTTCCCATGCCTCAGTATCTGCGATGGAGAAGTTGTCCATCCCGTTCTTGTGAACACGATATCTCAGGAACGCCTTGAGGGAATCTCTCTCTCATCTCTCTCTCCTGCCAAGGAGATTGAGTTTTTGTCTGCGTTTGACAATTTTTCAGCAAGATAACACAAAAACTACAGATCTGATTTTTCAATACAATGTTTAGGGGTGGTGCATAACCAGAGGAACCAAAGGAGCTGGCCTGGATCTGGATCGGGCCGTGGTTCCAGTTTTTTTTTTGTTAACTCTCTTTGCAGATTTAACCACAGAATATATTCAATATTACGTTTGGAACTGGGGATGCACAAGCTCTCAAACTCAGCGGACTCCCAGTGACCGGTCCACAGTGAGAAAGAAGCTCCGAGTGTGTGCAGTGCAAGCCACTTGCATGTATGTGCACAGCTGCAAATGGAACTGAGTTCTGACTGTCTGCGTGGACGCTGACAACTTTATGGACGACAGGCTGGTCAAAGCTCAAAGTCACGTGGGCCTAACAAATCATGTTTTTGGACTCTTGAACATGATTTCTAGAGTTTTTCTTTACAGATTTTTTTTCCAAGATTAATTGAATACATTTTAGGGGTCAAGGGTCATGGTGATGTCGTATTATTGTGAATGGAACTGCATGGGTTGGCGTGGGCATAAACTGTAGCGCAGTAGTTCTCCCCCTGATTGTGACCTCGTGCAGTTGTACAGTGACAAAGCTGATACATGTAATTTAGAGAGACACGACGAAGCTGTGAAGAAACGTAGCTTTTAAATGGCGTGTTAACCAAGCTGCAGGGTTCAAATGAAAGTTGAGTTTCCTTGTTTTAATGAACTCATTTGTCACGGTGCGCCTCTTGGAAGAACACCGAATTAACTGCCTGGCGGGGAGAGGTTTAATTTGCTTCATATTTGCTTGTGTTAAGACGCCAGCCAGAAGTGGTTATAAGAGCGGGAGATGTCTGACATTTACGGGCTTCGCTCAAATAGAGCCCGATGATAAATGAGGAGCAATAACTGCAGCGCAAACAACCCATTAGGAAGTAAAAGGTCTGGTCGCGCTGATATCGATGCAGAATTCAAAACGGGAGATGGTCATTACACTCGAGCTTTGACGAGGAGCGGCTCTTACAGCATCGGCTCGTTTCTGTTTTTCCATTTGGGTTTATTGATTTATCCTATTTCCTTGAGCTTCAATTGTAGCTCTTCCTTTTGAAAACCAGTACACACTCCTCCTACTGGACTTAAAACTGGAAGAAGTTAAGTCAGACTCATTACTCAGGAGAAACTAAAGAGTTGTGCCATGTGAAACGCCATATTTTAAGTCCAAAATGCTATTAAATTTCAAATCTAACCCCGGGAGGCTCTGAGGGAGTAATTCGACACCTTGCAGGGGGATCTGAATGTTTTCTGCCATTTGAATACTCTCCCATTTTTTTCGTTTATGTCCCGCTGATGCCAATATCCTGCAGTGGAGCTGAATAATGGCGAGCAAGATTAGATGCCGTGGAAGTGAAAACAACATTTCAAGCCCGGCAGTGCAGAGGGACGCAAGCGGCCAAGAGGGGGGGGGGAAATCTGTGAGCAGATACACGGCAGAAGGTGAAGAGGAGACGAAGGAGAAGACGAGGGAGAGAGAGTGCAGGGTAATTAGCCGGAGGAACGGTGGACGGGACAGATAAGGAGAGTGCAATGTAGAGGGACAGATGGCTGAAGGTGGATGCTCCATCCAAAATGGCAGAGGAAGTTAGAAACTGGCAGGCGGCAACAGAACCAAACACCAGCTCCTCCGAGACTCCGGCAGAAACCTGTTTGAACAATCTGCTGCAGCTGTTCTATTAAACCTGGATGAGTCTGCCACTAAAACTATGACAATAACCATCCATGTTCATTTGTACCTCATCATTAACGAGGAGGAGAAGAAAGAGACTCTGTTTCAGATGATAGACACATTTTCATGAATAACATGGTCTTTATATAATGAATCTGTCAGAACTCTACTTATTCTTTGATTACCTACATTGAACCCGTGAAGGGGTATGGATAACAGATATATGGGTTTGTGAGGCTCTACTTGGACACTGTTCATTTTCCATTCACATTTTACTAAATCAATATTTGCTCATGAGCCTCAAACACAAAGTACAACAGAGGCTGAAGTGATGTCATTTGTTTGGTCGTTAACTAAAGTGTTATACAAATAGAAAGTTAAACCCGACAATGGCACAAGTAGGACAAATTATAAAATAGGGACTTTATTAGGTAATATCATCCAAAAGAAACTTCAACAGTTGCGAGGTACTTTTAACTGCTTATAAGACGGAATCTTCGTCCGTATCACCACACCTGAAAACTCGAACCACATGACCTTTCACACACTGGGCATTCGTGTGCAGGTGTGAACAGGAAGCGAATCGTCTTCTCTGCAGTCGGCTGCGGAGATGCAGACGATAACAAACGGCGAAGGTGTAAAGCGAGAGCAGCCATTTCTTTTCTTGGGCCGTGGAAGTTTCCAAACATCTGTTTCCTCAAAGTGCTCCCATTAAAACAGGACCTGCAGCCTTTCCTCAGTTCTCCATCATTGCCAAACAGGGTCAGACTGAAACAGTTGGAACAATTTGCTTTGACCTTGGAGAAGACAAACGGCTCACTGTGTTGTCCTTGTCACGGTCCCACAGCGAGGAAATCTGCGTCTTATTTGTCCCTAATCGGCACCGACCCAATCCAGAGCATTATTTAAAAGAGACACTTTCACAGGAAAACAGGGCCGGGGATGTTTCACATAAGCAGCGACACATTAAGGGCAACCTCTTTAAATTTCTGCGCTGCTAATTGCACCAGTCCCGTTTGTTTTCACTTGGGGTAGAGGGTGTGTGTGTGTGGGGGGGGGGGGAGAGACTCTTCCCCATCTTAAGTAACTGCTGCAGTTTGTGTGAGTCGGTCCATCGGCAGGCGCCAGCGACCCTCCAGGAAAAAATTAGGTCAACAAATCCACACCAGGTACTCGTGCAGGAAACCATATAAAAATGAGGTCATGGAAAAGTGGAGCTTTTTAGCGTGGCCACAATATACGCTTTGTTATGACAGCTAACTCCAGCTCAACACTAACAGAGTCACTAACCAGAACAAATTGGCGGCGTGAGTTCTCTCGCTGTGTGTTCGTTTGACTTTTGCGGGAACCTGCTCAAGCAACTCCTATTTTGGAGTGACGGTTCTCGCTCATCGCGCAGTCGGACTCTTAGCACGCTGGGGGCCGGACTCGCACTGCATCTTCATATTATTAAAAGAGATCGTCAAGTAGTTGTTTTATAAGAAACGTTCAGTTCATCATCCACGGTGCTGAATGATCTGCAGTCGCTTCCAAAGACGCACTGACTCTTCCCCAGTCGAGGGAGCGCCACATTGGTTTATCAAATGGAGGAAATGAACCCACCACTTAATCCCCATGTGATGCCTTTCCTGGTATTTCTCGGAGTGCTTTCTGGCAATCCACTTCTGCTGATGAATTTCGAACTTGATGGCCTCCCAGTAATTACAGCCCTAATGATCATTTGTACTGCATGGCGGTGGGTGTAATTTGCCCATTCCCACGGCAGCGACTAAGTTGTATTTTCTCTCATCTTCAAGGCAGCGATTCAGTGAATAGCTTTCCGCGAGAGAGAGTGGAGTTGTGCCGCCACGAAGGAAGCCTGTAGCAGCAGAAAAGATCATTACAATTTTGAATATATAAACGATGAGCATGTCAGACTTTGACTGAAATATATTTCTTTCCTGCCACATCCCAGCAGAAGTTACGGACTTTTCCTATTGTGGTACCATGAGTAGTTCCCAATGTGTCCCCAACGCATCAAAGGGACACAGGATGACCTAGCTTAGTTAAAAGCAAGTATCGTCAACTGCTTTTCAACAACAGCACCCCCTGCTGCATATCTGCTGTAGCTGCATTGCCACCGCCACTGCTGTATTACTGCACCGTGCTTATACTTTATACTTACATCGGGAGTGGGTCGTCTCTATGGAGGCAGCCATGTTTTTTTTTTTTTTTTGCATTAGTCCAAACTGAAAGCCACCCCAGGTTCTCTCTCATGCTTGGAATGGGAGTTTGGGGTGAGGGGTATTCATCTGCAACATGCAACTGCACCACTAGATGTCGCTACATTCGACACCCTGCACCTTTTAAGTGCCGCTGTGCCCACAACAAGAAAGAGCCACTTGCACGGTTGTCGACTCCTCAAGAAAACGTCCGACTTGTCCTTTCAGACAGCCCTGGTTGATCTATGTCCTCCTGTGTCGTTCTGCCTTCAGTCCTTTAGCGAGTGCTCCGTCACTTGCCACAGTCCCTGCATCCTCAATAACGATGGCAGTTAGTGGCCCTCAGTGGTTGAGCACTGAATCATGTCACAGAAAGCAGCCACACAGCAGTAAACCCGCTCTCCCCCTCGTATATCCCCCTCCCCTCCATCAAAGCTCACGGCTGCTTCTGCAACATTATAAGCCGGCCAACTTAAGGTGGCCTTGGTTACTTTGCTCCGGCACACTATGGACCTTATCAATGATTCAGTGTGTCAGTATTAATGTTCACACTCCAGATGCTCAGTGTGTCCTTTCAGGTTTTGTCCAGGGGGGGGACAAAATTCAGTTTTCAAATACTTTACAGGGGGAAAGAAGTCAAACAAAACAGCGGCAACGTTTTCCCTGGCCGTGCTGGAGATGATGTGAACCGTGTGCATGTGCAGTGGTCTCTCCTGGCTTTCATCATCTTGTTAACAAGCACTCTTCTCCCTCATTGGCTCTGCTTAGCCTCACACTCACTGCTCCTGAGAGATTGAGAGACGGCCGTTTGGCTCCTGCTCACACGGATTTACATAACCCACTCCCCTAGGACTACCATAGACAACTGGATCTCTCTCGCTCTCTCTGTCTGTGTGTGTGTGTGTGTGTGTGTGTGTGTGTGTGTGTGTGTGTGTGTGTGTGTGTGTGTGTGTGTGTGTGTGTGTGTGTGTGTGTGTGTGTGTGTGTGTGTGTGTGTGTGTGTGTGTGTGTGTGTGTGTGTGTGTGTGTGTGTGTGTGTGTGTGTGTGTGTGTGTGTGTGTGTGTGTGTGTGTGTGTGTGTGTCAAATATATCAAAGTAACTCAGTATTTTAAAACAAATGTGTGGAGAATGGGACGCCCCTGTTTTTCGTGCATCTTTCTAAACAGGCTGACGTCTAAGCCGGGTGCCTGGCCGTCAGCACGTCAAGATGGATGCTCCAGAAAATGTGCGATCTTTATTCAAACCCAAGATTTGCATCTGTAATTCCGCAGCATTGTGAGCGTTTCCCGAAGCCGGGCATGAGAATGTGAGGATACAGCTGCGGCCTCAGATATCACAGCTCATCCCGTTGTCAGTGCTTTATCGTGTTGGACGGCCCAGACATGTATCAAGTCACCACACTGCCCTCATAGAGTAGGTTACCATAATCTCCAACGTTATGATCAGCTTTTTCTTCATTCAATGAATTCATACTACACACTTAATCTGAACTAAATTATGACTTCTTTGATGAGAATATCTCATTTAAAACAATACAAATTTATAAAAACAAATCTAAATATATGGGTTGAATACAAATCATAACGCCACCGAGTGTTTCCGTCCCTCTTGGACCTTGCAGCTATCTCTCTCTCTCTCTCTCTGTCTCTCTCTCTCCATCCATCTGTCTTTCAATCTATCTTAAATCTTTATTTTTATATTTCTAACTTTCTATCACCTCTCTACCATCTATCTTTCTATCTATACATCTACTCGCTCTCTCTCTCTCTCTCCATCTATATATATATATATCCTTCTCTGTATCTATCGTTGTTGGCGAGAAGGCCTCTACTTCATATGATGTTCTTTTGGAAGTGTGTGTAGTATTTTTATATGTGAGGGCCCATTTTGCAGCTTTAAAATGAATTGGCAGATACACAGAGTTCCCTGAAATTGAAATCTGGAACAGGAATGGTCTCAGAAGTGAGTAAATAAAAAAAAACTGATGTCGTGAGATATTACCTTCACATTCAGTCCTGGACCAACTCAATTTCGAGCAGCAGCAGCACTCTCAAGTATATACCATCATTTAAATGACATCTACCGTTCCCCGGTGACATACTCTGCCCCCTTTCCCCTCCCTTTTGTCGCTTGCAGAAAATATCTTGAGATTCATGATGTCTGTGTGACATCATATTCAAAGACCCGGCCCGGCCCGAGGGACAGTAAATATGCCGGAGTGACACTTTCTTGATCACTGTTGCTTTTGCTCCCTGCGAGATCCATTGCTCACTCGATCACGCTGAGTGATGAGGCTGAGGTAAAGCGGAAGACGTTCATTACTGTCCCAGGGCTTGATGGGTTGGTTTGGTACATTGTGATTTCCTCCTCCGCTCCCTCATTCTTCATTCCCTCCTGCCTTCAGTGTCGGAACACACGCTCGAGTTGGAAGGGAAATGCGGCGAGGGGGGATCATCGATGGAACCAACAGAAACTGAACATCGGTCTTAAACTCACCCTTTCAATCAGGGGAGAATTCTATTTGAGAAGTCAACCAAGTTATTGTTGTGAACCATAAGAGTAAAGGGATGTGATCACGGTTGAAAGCGTGTGAGGAGGCTGTGTGTAGTATAGGAAAAACCGTGCTGGGTCTAGATCATAGGCTGTATATAAAAATGGAGGACGTGTCTCTTCCTCCCCCAATCCAGAAATACAGCTTAAATATCCCAGATATAAATGCCACCATCTTGCATATTTGGAGCCAGAGTCTTTAGCAATCGGGGGGGAAGGAGCCATGGTATCAAGGTCCCTTCTGACACACCCACTCGACCAATCGTGAGTCGGTCTCAGCTGTCAATCATGGCTTCTTCCTTTGTCTCAGCCACTAGTTGTATAAGATGTATTCGGGTTGTCTGACATTGACTCCGGCTGAAAACTGCGTGATGGAGAGTGAATGAAAGAGCACTTAGTCTCTACAGGAACATATTTGCATTTATTCGAATCTAGGACAGTGTAGTGGTTTATCATGTGCAAACAACACCAAACCCTGCTGTCCACTCGGTGAAACTAGAGCAGCAGCATTACCATTCAGTGATGTTCACCTTCAGGTCACTTTCATGCATTAGCTTCAGGGACCACATGCATTCACTTCCTTTCCCTCGCATTGTAAAACACACAGCCTCCATTGGTGTTTGATAAGCTCACCCGTTACTCAGAAGGTCACCTGCCCTCCTAACACACGTGCGGGCAGAGCTGTGATTGGCTGAGAGGGGTTGAGAGGTGCCTTCACGTCATAGAACTGTTTCAGGATTTCACACCTCCATTGTTTGGTCCAAGGTCCAGAACAACAGACCCAAATTTAGTCCAGCCAAAAGAGGTAAGATGACAGATTTGTCATATTACGCATGCAGAATCTACTTAATTTAGATTACCACGACATGACCCCTGGTTTGGACCTTGATCTGGACTCTCAGGTGCGGAAATGCCCCAAACACTGGCTGCACTAGTGAGTAAGCATGAAGGACCTTGTTCCATGGAGGCACAATGAGATGTTGGACCTCACGAGGATTTAGAGAAATGGCGTGAGAACCCTCGGGACTGGTTCTAAAGAGTTTGAACAAAAGCAGCATTTGCAGCTTCATTGCGTGGACGTGACCCCTTTTCAGAACTGATATCATAATGTGTGATAACGGAAACAAAAAAAGATCTCAACCATATCTTAGAAATGAGGATTTAAGTATTGCGGTGTTAAAGCGTTTGTCAGCAAACGTTAATACAAGAGCCGATGCCCCATTGGAAAAAGAGCTCCATGTCCGTTTTATCATTTCAGAGCGTTCAATTAAAAAGTCGTCTAAAAGAAATAAAGGGTTGATCTCTGAAGCCGAGGCTCATCCTGTTTGGGGGCAAAAAGTTTCTCTGAAAATAAGGAGTTTCCATTTCAGGCCCCCGCTCCAAAGCTTGTCCCCGTTATCTGCGTCTTGTTCGAGAGCCTTCATCGACCTAAATCACCTCGCTCCAGATACCTGAGCGCAGATAACAAAACACGTCGCTTCCCTCGTGGAGGAGTAATGATAGAGATATGCACTGGTGTGCCTCAGCCGGAAAGTGAGATAGCTTCTTCTTTTTGTTTACGTCGTATTGTGCCTTCGCATCCCATCAGTAGATCTATTATGAAGGGGATTGAATCAGTTTTCCGTAATGACCTGTTCAACACGAGCTCGGCCTGCATTCCTAACGCTGGTAATGAGCATGAGTAAAGCATTTCGCTCCCTCTCCACCCTGTGTTGGTCTGTAAAGTGCAAAGCAGGGGAAATGGATTTTCATATACGTGGAAGCATCCCGTATGTTTTTCCTGCAGCATCCTCAGGGAGCCGTTGCGCTGACGTTAGTAAACTGATGTCACAAGCAATTCATCGGCGTGCTCGGATATCGACTCGGCTCTTATCTGCATTGACACCTTGCGTTGTCACTTCAGAGAAGTGTTTGTACCGGCAGGAAACAGGCTGGGGGCCTCATTCATCACCGGGTACAGGACGCCGACTGTGTGATCAGTGTCTCGGGGGGGGGGGGGGTCGTCTGTCAGAAGGTTGAACTGAGACATGCATATGTAAAACAGTACAAAATACAGTTCAAGTGCCAAAATACATAAGTAGACGTCGACTTTGATGTGTGTCATACATACAGGGAGCTCTGCGTTTACACTGGGACGTCTCGAACCTGGGATTACAGTTGAGATAATTTATAGATGCATCAGTGTGCTTATATTGCTTATATATTTATTGTCCTGTTGTAAATTATCTCTCATAGATTGTTCTGCCAAATAAGGCAAATATCTGCTTGTTCCTCGTGTCTTTTTGTGTATGTGGTAATTTATTCGAAATTAAGGCACTTTTTTAGATCTGTCTCTAATTTATTTTTATTATTTATTTAGAAAATCATCACAAACGTTTAGTGACAAGAGGGAATAAAAGTTGTTCTGGGACAGTTGAGAATGAAAAAAAAAAAAACGCTGAAAGAAAAAATATAATCACATGGAACACAAAAAAAAAAAATGCAATAGGTAAATATGCCCACATGTGGATGAGCTGCATTCAATATTTAGATGAATTTGATTGTTCACACAAAAAGTGCGTATTCTGCAATAATGCGTGACCATGTTAACTCTGTCCGAGCTGTTCAGTGGGTCCTGTTCATGGGGGGGGGGGGGGGGGACGATTATCTATTACGGCTTATTGATTATTTGCTGGTGATCATATTGTGTGAAGCGCAGGCGGGATCCAGTAAGACCCCCACTCAGCTTTAAGTCGACTGCAGCCCTCTACATGAATTCTCTATCTGCCGAGGAGGAGGCTGGCTGAAACCCGTGTGTAAAATATAATTTACTAATGGGCTAACCTTTTCCCTGATGGCAGCATCTGGGTGCTTTGTAAAGGTCGCTCCAGCGGCTGTTTGGCCCGATGGCTTTTGTCTGTCCTGCAGGGCTCTTCTCTCTCTGCTCCTACTATCCAGACTCTGCGTTTGAAGAAATCCAGTCTATAAAACTAGAAGTTTACATTTTCAACTCATCAAATTAAAAGCTGCCGAAGCCCAAACCATTCTTTGGAGAACTTGTAAAGGTTTGACAAACTGTACTTAACCGGCTCAAAACCTGCCAGAAGGTTTGAATTTATAAAGACAAACCAGAAACCCTACAGGCCCTACAGTCCAGTCGTGAGACCACAATGAAATTCACTAGATTTCAATTTGCATCTGCGACAATCTTCGAATGTCAGTGCCCTCAAAATCAAGATCCATCAATTATTCTTCGGGGAAAGTGAGGAAAAGTATTGAAAATCTAAGTGTGGGGTTAAAAAAAGAAAAGAAATCGTGGGTCAAAATTGAAATGGTCCACCTTTGAGTCATCCCTCCACATAAATTCAGGAGAATCGGTTTGAGAGTCTTTTGTTCTATGACAACAACAGACTGCTTATATTTATGTACCAGGGGAAATTTGGTGCAGATCATGATCTGGATTTTGCGTATCAAAATAAATATGTATTTATTTGCTGCACGGTGTCGAATAATCCCTTTTAATTATATGATAGAATTAAAGCTGTGTTTAATGAGGTCTTGCGGTGTTGATCCACTCAGTATAATACAGTAATTTAAGGTCAAGGGCTGAAAACTGTGTTTGCAGCATTTGATCCATGTTTTAAATCCTGAAAATCCTTTTTAATATCTTTAGTTATTTATGTATTAGTTCTGTTTCCGAGCCTCCTCTGTCATTGTGCGTGTTTGGCAGCGACGCATCACATTACCACCTTCTTTTTCTTCTTCTGAGGCTCATAAAATTGTGTATTCAGTCAGCGGCTGCCGGGCAGAGAGCCCAGACCTAACTGTTCAATGTGAAATGAAATGCAGCACACTGGAATCTACGGTATATCTACGGCTCCCAGTCCCTGCTCCTCTCACTCGCTGCAGTGGAAACGTTAACGCAGGACGTCCGCCAGGATTTATCTGTATACAAACCAGTAAACACGACTGATGCCGCAGTCACAGCCTCCCACCAGCAGCTTTCTGTGTGCTCAGCAGAGTGTTGCAGTGGGATGACTCATGGTGATGAGCTTTTTGTTTTATTGCCTTTTTAAAAAAGTAAACAGTGTGGCACTTGATTGTTTAACAAAAAGCTTAATTGCACTTTTTCCCTTTTGTGGTTTGCTCGGGAATGCTGAATTACCCGATGGTGCGAATGTGGGAATTGGTCTGTGGACGTCATGGTTTCTTTTTAATCTTTCTTTAATTATCTTCTTTGTTGAAATTGATTCGGTCTGAATAATTGGTTCTGATAGAGCAAATAATTGTCTAAAATCTATAATTAAAAGGATCATGAGTTGGCACAGAATTAAGCAGGTTGTGGATCAGCCACATCACAGTTTCTCGGTCACAGCCGTTCTGAAACTCAATCTTTCCGCTGTCAGTTAATTGGGTATCAATGACTTCCTCATGTAATGTAGTAGATTAATGATTGTAAAGATTTCCCTGTCTTAAAGTGATTTCTTGAAGCTCCTTGGTAAAGTTGTAGAGATGATTTAAGACGTTGTTACTTTGACGTCCATTCCTTCGGAGGTCGTCCTTCTTTCGCTGATGGCATGTTGCCGTTTGCCCCATTTACCGAGACTCGGCTCAGGCGGCTGCCGGAGCTGAAGGCTGCAGATATGGCTAATGTCTGTGCACGCTGTGGTTCAGTGACACGTTCAGGTACCGGGCAAATGTTCAGCTCGTCAAACGACACTCTGCAGATACCCTACCTGTACCTGGCGGCTGTGAAGAGGCCCGTTGTTGTGGCTCTGCCGTTAATGAGTTTTCTTGTTGTTTCTTTATGTCTCAGTGGAAACGATCAGTTTAATCGTCTCCATTCATCCTTCACGTCCGTGTCTCCCAGGATGAAAATAGCAGAGGTGTGAATTCACGACTCATTTATATTAATTAGAAAGTAGAATCAGTGTCCGCAGTATGAAACACTTAATAACTCACGACTCAGCAATAACCTACACTAATTATTTTTGAGCGGTTGGTGGATAGATTATTATAATTTCGCGTTCACTCAGTACCAGCACAAGCTATTAGCATATCCTGTCCTCTTGTTGGAGAACATTTACGATGTAAAGGTATTTACTGTAGCGGAGCACCGACCAATCTTTCAGCTGATATGATTCTTTCATTGACTCCTCGGTTCCGGCTTTTATTTCTGCCGATATTCGCTGATATAAAACATTTAAGAGCATACACCTTAGCCAGTGTCAAAGAAGTGTTTCCCATTAACTATCTGTGGAGGCCCAGCACTTTTTAATTGGTCCTGTGGGATTTGATTTAAATTCAATTTAAGTCTGTGGGAAAGAGACATTTCTGGATGCTCACATGTATTCGTATCCGCTCATTTCCATTTACAAAAAAAAAAAAAACTTTATTGGCCAGATTGTACATGGCCACAGCATCAAGCATCCTTATCCCCTGCAACAGGGTTCCGGACCCTTTTCTGGATTTCGTCAGCAGCCTGTAAAGTAAAGTACACTTGACTGCAGAGGGAGCGCTTTACGGATTGTGGCTCGGCTCTTGACGTTCAAGTTTAAGTAGCCACTTTCACCTGATGGAGATGTGTCATGGACTTGAAATGTCCTGAGAGTTTTTTTTTTTTTTTTACATTTGTCCCCTCAGATGTGCTTTGTGTGACGGCAGAGCCACATTCTATCCTGCAGCCTGTGTGGATATACGGGCAGACATTTTACGGCTTCTTGCATAAATCACAAGAGATGTCTTTGGTTGTAAATTGTCCCCCACAAAATTTGATTTCAAGCTCCTCTCTGCTTCTTTCCGGTTGACCAAGCTGCTTTAACGCGGGGGGGGGGGGCGGAAACATCTCTAGGTGCAAATGGTGGCTCTCAGCCTCAGGCACCTGCACTCATTGTTTTCTGGATGGATCAATAAACCTGTCAACCTCTCCCTGAGCGGAGCCCTTGTCACGTTGTGCCTGTCATTGCTGCGGGGTGCTACACAAAAAGCTCATGTTCCATCTAAATCAGGAAAAGGCTTTGGGAATATACATACTCAAGGCGACAGGGCGCGGGGGGGGGAAATGCTGAAGGGGCTAAAAAGATTTGGGGGAGAAATACATCTTGGACTGTGTGTTTAATTTGCCTTCTGTCGTTTTTTTCTGCTTGTAAATTGAAAAAAGAAAATCCAAAGCACCTGAAGCTCCCACTCACTCTCTACCTGTTCCCTTCAACTATTACAGGAGGCTGTGAGGCTAAGTCGACGGTGTTAGTATTATATGGCGCACAAGTTTGATTTTAGCTGACAGCAGCTTAGGTGAAACCAGTTCACACTTCATCCAGTAAACCCCGTCTGGTCGACTCGAGGGTTCTTACATCCTACGAGTACTTAGACAACACTTAGCTCATCGGCCACGTGTGTCCATTATGTAGAAAATATGCTTTTGAGTTATTCGATATGAATAAACCCTTTTTACTGCAGCATTGAGTAAATTGATGCAGTGCCTGTTCTTCTCGTCATTAGAGAATCCTCCTCCTCCACAATATCCTGTCGCTTTCTATTGTTTGCATGCTGGACCTTTCATGCAGATGTTTTTTTATAAACAGTGTATGATGCAAAGTGAAGTTAAAACCCTTTTTGTTCATCCTACCATGGTTGACTCCCTGTCAAATGTTTTAAGGATCCACTTCTACAAACTCCACAGGACAGAAGTGTTTTGTCTTATACCCTGATTTGACCTCGGCCTCCATACTGCCTGTCGCCTTGACCGTACTCATCAAGGTAAACAGAACTTGTGTCAGGAGTTTTTTCCGGACTCTATATGGACTTGGAATGTGGTGATTTTTTTCCGCACCTCACACACTTGGTCGGGGGGAAAGCCTGAGTTAAATGCAACCCTTAGTTCAAGAACGGTGTTTGCCAGCAACGCCGTGAACCCGGTGGTGTCCGTTTGCCACTCGCTCCAGTGCGCAGCGGGCCATCTGTCCACCTCGGAGGTAGTGAGGGGGACGAACCTCATTTAGCTCACGATGAGAGACTCGAGACTTGAGGGGTGCGTTTGTTTATCGGAAACATGAGCAGAAATGGAAACGAGGGTCTGGGTGACAGGCGATGGAGCTGCACAGATGTTAAGTGTTCTCACGGGGGGGGGCGGGGTACTGGACTAAATGTAAGTGTGCACAGACTTGAGTGCACACTTGAGGATTGCATGTGTATCCGGATACGGTCTGGAGAGCTTTCGGTGCCATGTCCTCTAAAGAAAGACTTGAACATGTGATCACAGGGTAAAGGAGCTTCACAGCTTCTTGAAGTGAAGCTGTTGCTATATATATAGAGAGAGAGAGAGATAACTTGAATTAAGTCCATGTGAAATGTATATATATATATAAATGCAAAATTCTTTTCTCCAATGTTTATTCTGTGAAAGAAAAATCTGATTGGCAAACATAACTGCTGTTATTGATGTCTGTGATAGTGATAGTCATCATTTTAACCAACAAAACTAACTGTCCCTGACTAAAACCATATATACCAAAAAAAGCTTAATAACCACAAGTTGACTTCTCCGTTAATCATTGCAAACTACATGGTACCAGGGAGGTCGGGTTTTTAATATTGGTTTATTAAAAATCTTCTCTTCCGATCTTGTTCTTTTTTAAATACGTGTGTCTGGTCCACTTCCAGTATCCGTGAAATCAAGTCATGTCGCAAAGAGACACCGCCGCGGCCCACAGGTACCTTCTTTAAACGATTCACCTAATTGAGACACTGCACTAGTTCTCCGCTCTGACCCACTAAGAAGTTTCTCACAAACACGTCCAAGTCCTTGAAATCTTTATCTTACCTGAAGCCAACTTTTTCTTTTATTCCCGCCTGTTGAACAATCCCCTAGCGGCTCTTTCCCATCAAGAGTGTGTGTGTGTGTGTGTGTTAGTGTGTGTGCGTGTAACACACTGACAAGAACTCCAAGGTCAGAGTCTGCAGTTACTCCGCATGGAGCAGGATTCCCCGAAATAGACCTGCCTCTCCACGGAGTGACCTGCAGAATCTCAGCCCCGGCTATCAGGGCCGATTTAGTCCAATCTCATTTCATACCTTTGCACCTGTCGGCCCGATGGATGTGTATTAATGAGAAGAAAAAATAAACCCTATCGGTGTTTTCCCTCACCGCAGCACCACGAATGGAAGCGGCCAAAGGTTTGAGTTAATGACGGGACGACTTGGCATTGATGGATGAGTGCAATCGAGGCGCGGCGCCGGCTAATTAGCGGTGAAGACGATGCACTCGGCTCGTCCTCGTGTCATCGCAGCTATGCCGGTGGAAGCCTGTCAGACATCATTAACGCCGACCTTGACGTTTTTTCGACGGAGGAGAATCTCCCCCATTCCCCGCCTCCCTTCTCTTTTATATAGAAACTGTTAGAGCACATGTGTCACGTCCTCATCGGTGTCCCCTGCGACCCCAAAGTAGAAACGTTAACACAGGTTGTTAACACCCCTCACTGTTATAACATTCAATTACACACGAGCCGCAATGTACTGTCACTTCTGATTCATGGAGGTGGGCACTTTCCCCTTAATTCCCTTTTTATTTCTCCTCCTCCTCCTCCTCCTCGTGTGTGTGTGTTCTATCTCTCTTCTCCTCCTCTTCCTCCTCCTCTCAGGCCAATCAGGCCACACCTCCATGGCAACCGTCAGCGAGGGTAAAACATCCACAGATGGTGCTGAGTGGAGCGAGCAGCAGGCGCACTACGAGATCAAGTGTGGGAGAGTGTGCGTGAGTGTTTGTTTGTGTGTCTCAGGGAGAGGAGGGGGGGGGGGGAGAGGCTCGCTGGATTCCCCCGCTGCATCGTGAGGCCAGGAGTGCGAGTGTGTGATCTGTAGTAACGCGGAGGGAGGAAGAGGAGAGAGAGAGAGAGAGGGTGTTTGCTCAGAGGAGTTCCAGGCAAAGTCCAGAGGAGTAGGAGCGAGTGTTGGGAGGAAGGGTTAAAGGGACTGGGAGAAGCCCACTCTCCACCTTTCCCCCCCCCACCAGAGAGCAGGAGGTGAACGGCCGGTGAGCAAACGTTAATGTCCCACGTCCCCGCGCCGATCAGACAGAGCTTGTCCTGGATCCACGGATACACACAATCGCTTTCCACTCACCCGTGCTCATCACTCCCGCCAGACGCCAGGGCCACGCTGGAGGAGAGAACAAGAGGACACTAGTAGCGGCAGGGTTTTTTATTTTTATTTATTTTAGGAAAAAAAGGCATCACTGGATTCCAGAGTCCTGACCTTTTCCCGTACCCCCCATCCCCCCTTTGCCCAAGGAGCAAAGATGAGCTGCAGGAGGAGGTGCAAGCGAGAGATCTTCAAGTTCGCACAGTACCTGTACCGATTCGTCACGGGCACGCTCAACACCGGTAAGACCCCCGGTCGGACTCTGAGATGCAGATTTCACTCCCCACGTGCGCTTGGTTCTCTTAAAATCTGCTGACGTGTTTGTTTCATCCTCTCGGGAGTTCAGCGACAAAGTTCTCCACTTTACTCATGTTTGGATCAAATGTGCTCCATCATCATCATCACCATCGGGGGTGTTTCGGTTTTTGTGTACAGTGCAGACTTTGCGTGAGAATTGTGGAAGTTCTCCAATGTGGTTTGAATTATCTGGTGTGCATGCATGTGTTTGACTGAAATGAAACAGGGACAGACTTTGACTGAACCAAACCGCTTCCTCTGCAGTGTCGTGAATTTGTTTTTGTGTGTCGGCTTTGTCCGGGGGTTTGTTTTTGATTTCAGCACAGGATTCAATTGAAGTATATTGTGTCCATTTAATGTAAAAATATTGTTTTTGGTAGCTTTTCCTCACTCCAGTCGAGGGTAAGGGGAGACAATGTCAGAAACTTGTTGGTGCCCTATGCGGGAAATGGTGATTTGTGAATATGCGCTGAACGAGTAATGTATGATAGATGAGTATTTGTATAAGACAGTAAAAAAACACAAAAGTCCAGAAATGAAACGCATTGAAGGAGCAATACACCTTGTGTGAGCCGTATATACGAATCAGACATTGCTGCCTCTATATATTTTTGTATGTTTTACTGTTTGCCGTTTCATGTCAATTTGTCATTTATACTGTATGAAGATCAATGATTGGTTAGTCTAGATAAGCTGTAGATCTCGTCTCTGCATTACTGCACTATATGATGTCATTTTCTGACTTCATGGTGACATCATGACATCATTCCTACCCTATGATCCGCTATTATTTTTCCATCATTGCCTGTAGTCAAATAGGATGCCGAGATATCTCTATGCATGATATCATTTTCTGACTCCCCTGTGACTTCTCATCACTTTTTTACACATGACATCATGTGATCAGGAATATTTTCCCCGATCAATAGAAGCTTCAGCTCCTCCCTCTCGCTCTATTTGTGGTAGAGATATGGTGGGAGAATATGTGATACCCTCCAAAGTAATATTCCCACCAAGTTTGTTGAAAATCCATCCTTGCGGTTTTTGGTTATTTTGTACACACACACACACACACACACACACAGACACACACAGACACGGACAGGGGGGGATGAAAACAATATCCAGCTCTGCCACCGCACTGGGTAATGATGTGGAGCTGGATGCAGATGCAAAATCTTCACCGTCCAATAACAAAAAAAAAAAAGAGAATAAGTGAAGGTTGTTGCGCACAGTGAACGCACACACTGCAACACACAACCTGTATCACGCTGCAAGTATATAATAGATTTAGTTTTCCCCCTTTTTATTTAGTGTGCGCGCACCGAGAGCTTAATAAGGCAGATAGTAAATCAAAGGGTTTAACGAGATTAATGGAGGATTAGCTGTGGATTACTGACAGATTACTGCATGAAGGGCTCACTGAGGGATAAAGGTTATGAGCTGCGGCTGATCGCTGGCGAGCATCGAACCGCCGGTGAGCTTTATTTACTTATGCCACGGGGACCCGTGTTGTGATGGTTTATTCTGGTTCCCGCGTGGCTTGTTTATGCTGGTGAGCTGCAGCGGTGATGTGACGGCTCGAGCGGCTCCCGTCTCCTTCCTGCCTCGGCCCCGGCTTCTGCTTGTGTTTCCAGAAGGTTGTTAATTATCACGCCCTGTGAGTGCGATGGTGTCGGGCGCCGGCTAGGTGCGACACGAACACGCTAATGAACTCCAGCGTAATTCTGCAACGTGCAAGACGTAGATCATATTTTTAACCCGTGAGGACGGATCAGTTCGAGGAAGGGAATCGTCTCCGGGAAGCTATGGCCTACTTCTCCACATTCTCCTTGACCTTAGACCCGGAGAGAGAGAGAGAGAGAGAGAGAGCGAGCCGGGGAGGATGGGAGACGGCTATAGAAGTCGCTGCCCCTTTTATAAAAGCTACATAGATTCAGCTCCCCCGATCATGCTTACAAATACATCCTCTCGGGAGATACCAAGCTCGGAGAAATCCATCGACTGTGTGTGCCAGAGGAAGTGTACCCTGTGTTTCCATAGCGACGGGTGGGTCGTCCAGGTCGCGTTGCAGCGCCCACACGGTGAAAACCAGATCAGTGGATATCCAGGAGGGATTTGGACCTTTAGTGCCCCTCGAAGGGATGATTGAATCAAATATAAATGTGGTATGGCTTTATGCCTCCTTTTTAGCCTTCAGGTTTGTGCAAAATCTGTAGCTGTAATGTCCGTGGCAGTCCTCCCTTTATTATTGATCATGTTTAACACAAGGCTGGACATATTTCCCTTTGGACTCGGGTCAATTACTGTGCATGTGCTGGGGTGGATAAACAGAGTCTTTGTTATCGACCACAGTGTCAGAAAGATATTAGGTGGTCGCCTGAACCTTGGAAAATCGAATGAAGTATAGAGATAAACGTGGTTGCTGCACCAGTATGTTGAATATATATTTGTGATAAAAGGTTTCCCCACACAAAGATATAAGGGATATTTCACGGAATAATGTAAATACATTTTTCCCCCCTTGTAGATGTATGACTCTGTCAACAAGCCAAGCTGCTGTTTAAAATCACATATGTCCAGACTAATGTGTACCTATGATGTAATATATGTAGACTTACTACTATAAAAATGTATCGGGAGTATTTGCATGAGCATTATGTCCTTTTTAATATAAAATATCAAGTACTGTATCAATTGGTCTTCAGATTCACAGTGTTATGACGTGACTCCACGTTGCCCTTTGACCACCGGAAATCTGTTCATTGCCTCCAAATGAGCCAACTTTGAAAAAAATTACTTCAATCTGTTTTTTAGATATCACGTTCACCATAATGGGACAGACGGATGGACAACCCCCGAAAAACATAACATCACCGGCCCCGGCCCAGAGGCATAACTATAAACCCATTCCCAGTCATTCATTGGACAATTTCCACTTGAGTGGATCCATTTCTCCACAAACACAGCGAATGAACTTATCTCACACGGCCTGTGCCGCATATTAATACGAATTGCGTTTGACCAGAGAGGAGCTGGCTCAGCCTTATTTGGGTTACCGGGGGGGGGGGGGGGGGGGGGAAGAGTGATGGATGGAGTCACTTAGCAGACCATGCGATTTTAATTGAGATGTTCATTGTCCACGATCAGCCTCGCGCTCATTGCTTCATTGATCACTTTGTCGCCAAGACCAGCACCCACGCAGAGCGTAGGTCGAGGCTACTGTGTGTGTCTGTGTGTGTGTGTGATGTCACAGCAGGCATGGGCAGACATTACACACATGTGTTACTGTAATGTCACGGGTGATTTTTGTCCACATGCTTTTTCTCAATAAAGCTCTATGAACAAGCTGTGCTGTACGATAAAAGGAGCAATTTAGCATCGTTAGCATCGTGAGAGTTGATCTGGTGTTTTTTCCGTGAGCCGGGGCCGTTGCTTATTGATCAAAACAGATTTACTGCCCTCGCCCGACTGAGACACACATGTGAAACCATTATTCCTATTCATGCTAACACTGCTGTGTGCAGAGCAGGCCTTGGAATCGATATTATAGGGTACACGCGAGGGGAAACGAATCTCTGATGCACAGGCTTCAAGGTTTATTTCTACATCTCCTCCAACTTCCTTATGAGCTTCCGGTCCACCAAAGTATCCATCAGGGGTCATTGAGTCGTCCTGAACCTCTTTGATTTAGCCGCTTCCGTACAAAAGACATGTTTTCAGTGCCCATTCATTATCCAGGGAACAGCCTCACTTTGTGCAGTTGGATCGACTTTAAACACGTCTCCTTCCACCTCCGCTCAGCAGTGCACTCTCAAATCTGCCTTTCGACTCTGAAACCCTGTTTGGAATCTCCCCAAACAAAATCTGTATCTCCCCCCCTCCCCCTCCCACACACACACACACACATCGTCTCAGGCGGTTTCCTCCCCGAGTGTTTGGCTGTCAGGCTTTTCAACTTGGGTAATGCATCATCCAGGCTCACATGCTGGTAACTGATTCCCGAGCATCTCGTTTGACATCACCACTCGGCCTCTCCTCTCGATCTTTTCCTTTTCGAGGCCGGTAATATTTCAAGCAGCGTTCATTTATTCCGAGTGTTTAGCTTTTCAATGCAGTTATATTGAGTCCTGACAAGGAATTGATGTTTCCCTGTGTTCTATATAATGGATCAACGCTGAATGATTGCAACGTCGCCCAGCTCAAGCGTAATGCCGACTCAGCATTTTCCCTCTTCCCCCCCCCCCCCCCCCCCCCCCAAGTGCTTTTTATTGCAAAATCAGCTAAAATGGGATTTCGCCGCGTTTAGTTACTCGACAATTCCGCCTCACTGGTGCCAGTTTGATCGGTTGATGCACTCTGCGACTTCTCAGAGTGTACTTACTGAGCACACGTGCGTGGGCCTGACCGAGGGCCCCGTCTTTGTTTCCCCCGTCTTTGGTGTCCTGATGGCAATCGGCGGGGTCATGTTCCACCTGTCCCCTGAGGAAGGCACGTTCAAAGCCCATAATCCCTGACCGAACACTGAATATTTGATACCTGCAGGCAGTTTCAATTGGCATCAGGTCTGCCAGCGACGGTGTCCCAAGTCTGTGACAGCAACAGATCGGCTGTGGTTTAGATAAGTCGATGCAGTTGTGACGTAGAAACTTTATTTTCTTTAAAGTTTATGGACCATGAGGACACCCAACGTTTTAATTTAATGTTTGTCCTGCAGCTGCTTTAGTGCTGCTTCTTCTTTTTATCTCCAAGATTTCAATTAAACACTGAATCTATCTGCTGCTGCCAGTTTCTCCCACGTCAGGTTTGGACAGGTGCAACAGGAACAGCTGGTCCGTCCGTGTTGCATCACGTTTTCCTTTTCACACCCAGTGAACTAACACGGAATCGGTTTGATTCCCCTGACAAGCATCTGTGTGCATCGCAGTCTGAAGTTTGATGCTTGTGTTCATGCTGTGCGAGAGGTTTTGTTACTTGTTGTGTAATGCTCCCGTAAATCGTAAGTGCCCATCTGGCGAGGAAGATTTGGAGAGAAATCAAAATGACTAGCATTGGATGAAAGAAGAGGTGCTCCGCTACTATTTGTCCCTTCCTGATACCAATTCTGATAGCTTGACTTTGTGTGGCGGCTGATACAGCCGCCACACAAAGTCAAGGTAAAGGCCATTGCCTGTGACGCACGGCCGGTGATGTCTCTGCGAGCGCATCAGGTTTGCCTGCGGGCTTGGATTAATGTCTCTTTGGTTTCACAGTGTCCCTCCCAGCTTTCTACTGGTTTCTGGTTTCTGGTTTCTGCTGCCCGACACCGGAGCAGCACAGATTCCTCTGCGGTGCTCGGCGTCCTCCATTAGCTAAACCACAGCCTTGTCCAGCCCGGTCGTCCTCTGCCGGTAACCCTTTTTTAAGTGCTGCTGGACAATGTGGCCCAGTGTTATTTAAAAGAGGACAAAAAGTGAGAGTGCGCTTACTGCAGTGGAAAATGAATGTCACCATCTACTTCAGCCTCTTTGTTAAGCCCATTGTGGGAAATGTTCTTCGACCTTTCCATCGTAGAGGTCAGGAATCGGCCTGACTGGTTGCACATGGAAGGGCGACAAGGTTAAAGCGTCACGGCGTCTGCAGAGAGATCCCTCTGTGCGTCACCGCCCCTGCATTCGGGTTCCTTGTCATTAATTACCAGACGTAAGGTGAATCATTAAGCGATGATGAACCTGTTATAGAAATGTCACCCTCCTAGTTGAAGTGTGGTTAAAGCTTTGTGTGTCAGGGGACTGTACGGTACTCTCGCAAATCCGCACACCAACAAGACCCATTTACTGAGAGGACTGTTGGATTTTTTTCACGTTGGCATTCTCCATCTAAAGGAGGATTTTGGCAGAGACGATACAAACCCAATGAAAACGACTCAGCCTATTTCGTATTGTGCATCAATCAAGTTTGGAACGATTAAGATCATGAATTAATACCAGAGCAGCAAAAGCATATGGGATATTTAGGCTTTAGTGAACATTAAAACTTTAAAAGTATCACTGTGGAGGCTGATAGAGTTGTGTGTGTTGTGAAACCTTGTCCAGAAAGTCCACTTTGTGTAGCTGATCCATAGATTTAAAGTCTAAGCACTGCACCGTGGTTGCTTGATCCATAAAATGGGATGTTAGAAATTGTAAAGTTTATTTTAACCTTCTTCTGATCTTCAATATATCAGTTGAGAATGTGTCTTGCACGTCTTTGTTTGACCAACACAGTGCCTTTTCTAGTTCACACTGAGTTTGCGGCTCTAATCTCCCAAAACTCTGTATCCTACATTTCCCACGATGCAATTCTGTAGCATCTTTCATCCGACTGTCCATGTCTGATAAATGGGGCAAATCTTTCATACTTTGCTTAAACTATTAGATGTCTCCACAAACCAGATCAAAATACCCCTGACGACGTCATCAGGCTTTAATAAAGAGCGTAACTGATCGATACAGTGATGAAACTGACCCCAGTGGGAAGTTGGTGGATTGCCAGCGTAATCAATCTGAGAATTGGGAGGAGATGAAAGAAAACGAGTAAACTTGCATGCAAATGATAAATGAATTGCCAACAACATTCACATTGACATATGAGCAAAAGTTGCAGCTTTGTGCCTGTATTGATCAGTGCCACGTCCACGAATCCCTCCCGGTTGCCTGGATTGCATTTCCCTCCCCCAGTTCTCTGTGTTTGGGTTCCGGCCTGTGGTCTTTCCTTCAAACTGTCCATTCAAATTCACCCTCGCAAGCCCAGGCAATCAGTTTCCCCATTTTCATTTATGTTTGTCCGTCGGAGTCCTTGTGAGGGGAAAGAACAGCCGGGTTATTTTGAGTTGGCCTGGTCGAGCTGCTGTGTCTCACCGTGCTCACTGAATCCAGCAGGAGAGTAAGTGTGTTGGTATCAGTGAACGGAAAAAAGGCCCAAAAAAGAAACAATGAAGCTACAGAAACCTTTGATAAGACTTGAAAAGCTATTTAAGTAAAGTCAATTTACCCTTTACCACTGCTTCATCACTGAAGAACTGCTAAGACGAGGCTGTGGCCATTTAAAACGACAGAATATTCGCGGGAGTCTTAATTTGTTTTCATTGCCCATTATTTTTATCACATCGGAGAATTGTTCCATTACCCCGGCATTATCTTCTCCCTCAAGTGAACATTGCTATTGTTAACTTAAATTAAAAAGTTTCCTTTCCTTTCTGATATCACGTCCAGCTTTGTATTCTCTGTGTGTCCTCCCGCTCTACCTCCTCTCTCACGCTGGCTATCGCTTCTCTCAAAGGGTCCCGTCGAGGCGCTCTGTTTCAAGCGTTGTCCGCTATCACTCGCCTTGGTAGTCACAAAAAAGCCAACCCTCTTCCCCAGTTGCCCCCCCCCCCCCCCACACACACACGCGATACGAGAGACGATGTCCTCTCCACCCACCGTTAGCCGCCAATTACTGGTGGCTGCAGCCCTGCTCCAGCTTCCTGCCAACAGAGACAGAATCAATACCTCTTTGAGGGTCAGGGTGGAGACCAGAGGGAAACCAGGGAAAGTTAGTATCATTAATATGCTTTTGAGATATAAACCTTTACGTCATGCAGGAATCGTGGCGCTGGCGTCGCAGGGTAACGTCCGAATAAGTAATGAAAGTAAACGGAGAAGTTCTCGTATTGATGTTTTATTTTAGATTGGTCTTTCCACTGTAGTGCATTTCTCTACAGTTTTGGACGGGTATTAATAGGGTTGTAAAAAAGACTATTATATCTAGAGAGTTTTTGCAACCAAGTAAATAAAGTGCAGTGTGTCAGGACAAAGTGTGTGTGTGTGTGTGTTTGTTTTGCTTGTTAATTAGTTTTAGTTTCTGTCACCGTGGCGAAGCTTTGTTTCATTGAGTAAAAGTACATTGCCGTGTTGTGTCGCACTATAATCGCTTGTTTTGCATGTTTCCAGTTTGTCAAACCTCAGTGTTATCCCAGCATTTTTTAGTTCTAGTTTGTGTTGTAGAAATGTAACGTTCATGTTGTTGTATCGGCCCGTCCTCGGCCCGTCCAATCTGAAAAACATGAAGTGAAGGACAACACAACGTGGCGACACACAGCCCGGTCTGAGAGAGACATGGTTGGTCTGGCAGGGGTGTGTGTGTGTGTGTGTGTGTCTGTCTGTGTGTGCGGCAAGATTGAACCCAGATACACAGGCACACACAGCATCCTCTCTCCACACCTCTGTTGTTAACCGGGGTAATCACTCACTCTCCGGGGCAGAGCCAGTCATGGACAGCCATGCAGAAAATGGAGCTCCCTCTCCATCACTCTGCAGCCCGATCCACCCTTGGCCCCATTACTTACCCGGCTAACCTTGTGTCAACGCCTGGCAGGTTAAACAGGAAGACTCTCCGCTGTGTGTAAAGCACAACGAAGGGGCGCATGCTTCCATTGGAAGACGTTAATTGATAAATTAGCAGGAGGCAGTGTGAAGTGTTGTCTGTTGTGTTAACTGCTCTGTTTAATGGCCATTTGTAGTGATTTAGAAAGTATTAACCCAAATGACAGCGGGTAAGACAAAGTGTTCATATTTCAATAATGTGTCAGGGCTGGCATCTGCTTTTGTTTTCCTGTTTAACCCCACAGTTTAAATAGTCTGATTGGAATCTCTAATAGGTGTTTGTCTTTTTATGCTGGTCCTGTGATGCTGTGGGGACCTGTCCAGGCTGTGCCCCCCCCCCCCCTCGCCCAGATGTCAGTTGGGACTGACTCCAGCTCCCCCTCGGTTCAGGAAGTTTGACAGACTTTTTGCACATAAAAAACTAAAATAGACGAGCAAATAGAAGAAATCGGAGATCAGATTTTTCATGCCTACACCGAGACAGCTGGAGCGCCGGAGATTCCGAATGCAATGAGTCCTGCTCTCAAACTGAAACACCACGCTCTTGAGAAAAGATGGATGAGGGTAACATCCCGTGCTGTCACCTGTTTTAAACACATTCAATCAATACCCGGGACACCACTGATTCACAGTCCTCAAAACGAGCATTTCCACGTTTCTTATCACACGTCTCGACCAGGTCCCCCTCCCCCCTGCTTGTCACTTTGAATAACCACAGCCGAAATAATTAAATTATATCCTCCTCTCTTGGCAGACATCTGCTGTATTTACTGGACCTCAAAACAATTTCATGAAGCCACATATGTTGCATAACGAATGATGAGTTTGTCGTTGGAATGAAACGGAAGCCTCAGACACCATGATGAATGAGATCATTATGACATTATAGACTGCCAATAGTGTATTTTGAAATTACTAGCAGCAAGTTCTTATCTGTGCCGGGTCACTCAGACAGAGCATCTTGCATGTTTTGTGATTTAAAGCTACTGTTAAGCTGAACTCCAAAGCTCTCAGGGCGTTCCTCACAGATCCTGGGATTGTCGGAGGGCTGAGGCAGGATGCTGAGAACACGTAAAACGGGTTAAAACTGATAAAGCGGCTCGACGAGCGAATGCAGCAACGAGTTGATGTCCCCCGCGGAACCGCTGCCTCATTGAAAAATCTTCCCTTCAGTCTCCCTCACAAAGCTGAAAGCAGATTCGATTTAAATGCAAAGCAACGGAAGAAAAGATGTTTGTGTTTGCCATATACAGTACCTCTGCCTCAGCAGCTGCTGAGCTCCAGCCAGCGCTGTTATGAGGCCCCTCTCTCCTCATGCACACTGCTCCACAGATCACACTGACCGCTCTATTGCCTCCGACTGGCGCCGTGATACATTCGATTTGTACCTAATAGGTATAAATCACCCTTTTGCTATTGTCCCTCCTCTCAGGTCCCCTGGCCTATTTTTCCTCCTGCCGTCATTTTTCCTCTCCTCCGTGATTAAACTGTGGCCCCAAAGGAAATCTCCGCCTTCTCCTCCGATCTGTGATTCTCTTTCACTCGATTCATATGATTTGTTATAGGGTCGCTGTCGAATAATGATTGAGGACGATCAATTGCTATTTAACCTTTTGATAAAGAGTCGGTTGGATTGAATGATGGATGGTAGAGCTTAGATTGTTGGATTAGTTGTTTTAATGGGCACAGCCATGGTAATATCTATTTTTTTGAGGGGCCAATGAAAGATTAATTTATTCATCTTGTCCGATGAAGGACAAAGGCTAGTGTGTAGAATGATATTTTGTTTGTGTCTTTGACAATGAAATGTTAAGAATGTTGACAGCCTCTAACAACAAGGCAGGTCAGACGGCCTGAGGACAGCGAAGACATTGGTGACTTTATCAGGAATTCAGGCCAAAACTATCATTGCAGCTGATTACAGATGTTCTGATACAGATACCAGGGTCGGAAATGCCTCCGATACTGCCAAAAGTGTGACTTAAAGTTTAAAAGAATAAACTTTTACAGAGATAAAACTGATATGCTCTTTTCCTGAAAAGTCTGTCCTCTTTCGTCGCTCCAAAACTGCAGTTGCGCTGTCCTGCCACTAGAGCGCTGTAAAATAAGGGATTTCCGGTACTGTAGCCAGAGCTCACATGTCAGCTATTTGTCAGTCTTCCATGCTGGAAAGTCCAACAAGTGACATACGCAAATGTCTCTGGGGAGAACCTTGGCCTCCTGTTCACTTCAAATCAATGCGTAAAACATTTGCTTCCTGTGGCGAAGCAAACTGCAGAGTGGCTTTGTGTGGAGTTCAACTTTGACCTGAGTCCATACATATGACTTGACGTGAAAAACGATCCAAGGGATTCCTGGTGTACAGTTTCAATCTCCTACAGACAGTTTGAGCGGGGGGGCAGGGCAGAAGGAAAGAGTGTAATCTGAGCTTTACAAAAGTAAATTGGGTGGATTCAGTTGAGCGGAGACGGCAAAAGCTGCAGAAGTAAACAGAGATGCAGACAAAGCAATATTTGCTTTCTGTATTTCTGTTTGTCGTGGTGCGAGGGAAGGAGCCAGAAAAACAATTCTCCGAGGCGGCTGCTTACACCAGAGAAAAAAACAGACCAGAAAGAAAGAAAATATCCATATTAAATTCGAATTGTACCTTACTACAAAATAAATATTCCTAAAAGAACCATTCCTAGATCTCGGTTCTGATGCATCATCCGGATGAAACTCTGTCCCCACTTCAGATGAAACTGTTTATTTACTGAGGCGGAAGAGGAGTTTGAGCCCAGACTTCTGTGACGGCCTATAATTAGAGCTTTGGCATCAACAGGCCCTCAGGGTCAGTTCAAGAGGGTTTTGCTTTCTGATCATGTTATGACAGTGACTCCCCTCGATCAGGCCGGAGAATCACATGGAGACAGTCCATTTTCTCTTAGTCATAGTGGTCAGTTTATTATATAAGAAAAAGATGAGATGATATGACATAGCAGCGCCAGGGTAAAAAAGTAAGAATATCTGGTGCTCATCACTAAAGTTAATTGCAAAGTGCTATTCTACCTCCAGCCAGGTTCAGAAAGTCAATTAAGCTTCCCCGACATGTTCTGAAACAAAGAATTAATCTTAAAATTGAAATAAACATATATATACACTGTGCAAGGAAAGATACATAGGATATTATGAACAGTTATTTGTTAGAGGAAGAGAACATAGATGCACAAATGAAGTATACAAAGAAAAAGAAGTCAATCCCCGCCCACCCAATTCCCAATGTATAATTGCAAACACAAGAAGAACAGAAATACAATATATTAATATCAGTGGGACATTAAATAACATGATGTCCTCGGGAAATGGCAATGGCCCTCAAACAATTACTCCACATAACCAATAAGCTGTGTTTATATGATGATTAATGCATCTGTAGTACTGAAATGATTAACCAAAATGAATGACTCTATTTTGCATGATAAATTATAAGCATATGTGTTTGTGCCCATAGCGGCTGATTGGCCTGACAAAAAGATTATAACCCTCGGTGGGATCTTGGAGAAAAGCCAACATGTGGTCCGCCGAGGAGTTCACGAGTCGGGAGATTTAAGTTGTTTGAATTAGAGGCTCAAGCGGCAGGATACCCGGGTTTTATCAAACCAACTTCATTCCTCATTACTGTCACGTCACAGCGTGTAGTCTTGCCCATCTGTCTTTGAGAGGACGTTCGACTCACCATGCGATGTATGATCCTTTTTTTTTTAATATACAACCTCCTGCCTGGGGCGACTTTGTAACAGCTGTCTGCTTTCTAGAGTATTGCATGCATTTATGTATGTGTCTGCTGTGTATGAGTATGAGCCCGGCTGTAATGATAATAAGGTCTTATACCCTCATTCTGCCTTATTCTGAGATCCGGAATTGTGTAAGGTAGAATCAAATTTGCATACTTGCCCACCTCCGATTGGCCTCCATGAATTTGTATGAGAGGTCCTCTTTAACTTTTCATTAGCTCTCTGATTTTAGAGGCCGTGACTTCACTCGTCCGCCCCGATGACAAACGACTCGGTGCACACGGGGCAGACGCCGGAGTGCCAGTGAGCTCTGAGTGGCTGCAACTGAAGCAGTGTCCTCCACAATGTGCTGATGGAAAGTGCCATCGTAGACGAGGCCCTCTCTGGGAGGCTGGTATTGTCTCTCCTGCCCCGGGGAGCCGGTGTGGGGTTTCTCTCCCATGTTTCACACTGCTGTTGTCTGTGTAATCAGACACTCCTGCGTTTTGATAAGGTTTTTTGGAAAAGAGTTAGTCGCCTGCAACCGGCTCTTCTGAAATATCTCATATCTTACACCTCAGCTACAGATATAAAGGTTAATCTACCGGGATATTCGATGGGATTTCTGTGAATTTAGCTTTAATGTCATATTTTCAGAGTTTATTTAACCCTTAAACCTCCATTCATTCTTATCCCCACTTTCTTGTTAGCTCTGTTTTGGTCTCTACCACCCTCTGTTGGCTCTGGGCCAATCTCTGACGAATGTTTCTGCACACAAAACCCAAATAGCAATACCTTTTCTTGTTTGGCTAATCTCTATTACCAGTTATATGCATATGAATGCCGATAAATATAGCCGATGCGTTTCAGTCAATGGGTTCTTCCTCAACGGGTTCCTTTGCTCTCCACATGGATTGTTTGGGTCCGGTCACACAGGAATGCAAAGCGATCTGTCACGGGTTCACCCAGGTTAAACTCCACACACCGGGAGCCAATGTTTTATTCGCCTCCTTGCTCTCACAGATTAGAAGTTAACAGGTGGTAAAGGTTTAAGATTAAGATTAATTTCAAGTCCCTTAACCTGCAGACAACCAAACCCAGCTCAAACATGATTGGTCCGACTAGAAACGGAAACAAAACGGCTTCTGACAACACAACCCTGTCCCTCGCCTTCATATTCACATGTAGAAGCTGTTTATAGAGGCAGGGAGCATAGAGTTGTTTTGTCTGTGCAGCAGCAGCTCTCAGAATATACTATTGATGTAAAAATGATCAGGTAAATACCAGAAATATAGATATTGTATTTCAAGATATTATGGTGAGATAGGATAGATTTGTATGTGCTAATCTGTGTACAAATTGCTCAGATACTTGATCAAATGTTTTTTAAGGGGCATGGAAATGTTAGGGTTTAAAAAATGGTATCTATAAAAAAAAGCCTCATGACTTAAAGTAGAGTACAAGTGATTCAGGTTATTTTAAGCCTTGAGGAGAAGAGTCCTAACAGCTCACCTTGAGGAAACAATGGGAGAGTATAATTAGGTTCCCCTGTGGTAAACCCAGCCTCGTAGCTGCAGGACACTGGAGGTGGAACGTGAGCAGCTTGAAAACGGTGCCTTTGTTCTGCTGATATTTCCCTCTGAAGCTCATTTTACCTTTTTCTTTTTCATTGTGTCTCATATCTGCTGTGGTAGAAGTGATGGCGCCGCGTTAAATGACGGCATATATTTAATGGAGGACCCCCATTGCACATGACAAATGGACATTGTTTCTTTAATGGCCGGCTAAATCCAGAGCCTGGGGCGGCCGCACAGAGAATGCTCCACAGAACGAAGACAAGGTGGAGGTGATGATTTCTCTGATAAAGAAGCTACCGGAGTTTTTGTGTTTTGCAGGCGCGGCATAAAACACTAATGAATACGCTCACTGTTAGTGGAGAAAGGAGGATGTGTGAAATCCCATTAAGGCTGAAACAGATGGGTTTGTTATGGATTGTTCATGTCGTTGGATGAAGGGATAGTGTTGGCTTGTTGAATGATCTTTTCTTTAAGTTATGCTGATTAATAAGTGATTTGCCTCGGAAACTAAAGGTGTTAATTCTCCCTGAAACAAAGATGATAAATAAAGACATAAATCAAATATATATATATTTTCTTTCTGTTGAAACTAGGAAATCATGCTCTTAGTTTTTGTTTTTTAGGAGGACAAGAACAGTGAATATGGGCCAGTTTTTTCTACAGCAGCCAAATGAGTTCCCCCGATAATTAAATCAAGGAAAAACTTTTTTTGACTGGAAAGCTACGAAGGCCGAGTCACATCTGAAATTCTGTGGTTGAAAGTGGCGACAGCCCGTTACGCTGCAAAACTCCAAAACAAAGGGGGCCTCGTTATCGATCGCCAGTGTTGCGTTACGATGGGAAAAAAACACACTCACTCATCACCGAGCAAACTCGCACACAAACAAGACGAAGAGGAAGCACCGGACACGGCACATTGAGATCACACATCCTGTCAGGCTTTCCCTCCCCGGGCCCACACGCCGGGTTCTGGTCCCTGCCCTCGACTGACAAGCAGACAAATTGGTGTTGAAGAAGCCGAGAGGCAATCAGAGCGCCCCACTCGCCCACAATTACTTGTCCTTTAAACAGATCGATCAATGTGCCGCGACTCAAGCCGGGACGTGCTGGAATAGACTCTCTGTTTGGGTGCACGCACGGTGTTATCCCCTTTTTTTTTAGCTTATTCCCCAAAAACTGATTTCAGGGTGTTGCGGTTTTTTTCTCAGTTCTTGAGTAAAAAAAAGGAAAGAGTCAAAAGAAAAAGAAACACCAATCACCCACATTGTGATAATTGGATTTGTCAAAAACCATACTGTGAGTTTCCAGCAGCTTCACTCCGGAGTGGCCTCGCATTGCTTTTGCCTGTCGACCGTGTAGTGATGAGATAGGCGCTGATAGTGGATCTACGTTTACGTCCCTGTGTGCGTGCATGTGTGTAAGTTGACCACAGTGGGTTTTCCTGGTGTCATTTTGTGTTATCCCTGCGCACAGCGGCTTATTGCCTCCGTTAACCCAGAACTGTCAGGGTGCGTCTTTTTCCAGCAGGTGGTCAGTGCAGAGGCTTCAGAGTGCCTTTCACTGGGATTGTAAGTGGGCTCGGTTCATGTCACTGTGGCAGGGATGATGATGCTGCTGGTGCTGCTGCTGCTGCTGCTGGTGGTTGTTGGAGCGTCTGCTTTGTCACAGCAATTACTTGTACATTTCAAGGGGACCTGTGCATGTGTGGGCTGTCGCAGTGCATCTGCCTGCCAGCACCACCAGCACAGGAGATGATGGGTTATTTATATACACATAGAAACTGTTGCATTTGGGTGTTTCCAGTGGTTCCCGTTAGTTATCTAGACTGGGGCGGCCCACCATATTCCAATTTTTCCCGAGACAGTTTTCATGATAAACTCACATCTCTAATTTGGTGAGTGTAGAATGGCCCGTAATGTTTTTACCCCCATTACTGTCACTAAGTTAATTCTGTGGAAAGCGCTGAGGTCATTAGATCATATCATTATCTACCAAAGACCTCAGTTGGGCTGCTGGGTTACCCCCCCCCCCCCCCCCCCCCGCCACTCCTCTGTGAACATTACCATATTTATTTAGTTTGATTTATGTATGGGACCATTGCAAGGGCCTCTGCTGGTTCCTCGCCCACCCCCCCCAGCATGACTCCACTCATCTAACATCGACACACGCACACAGAGCTCCATGTTCACTACGGACAACTGTTGCGTTCTCATTTCTATTTCATATTGCGACAAACAAATATAAGACTGCGGGAGGAAACCCGGCCCCCCGCCATCTCCCGTCGACACACTGAGCAGCTTCAGCAACGACTCGCCGGCGATATGTGTTCGCGCCGGGATCTCATCGGGTTTAAATTCAATTCCCCCACTTCTGGCGAACGGTGGAATGTGAATAATTAATGCGTAAGCCGTGTCTGAGCAGGAATAAAAGGGGGTCTTGGCTGCAGCTTAGAGGTTTACAGTCCTGCGGGCGGGAAAGGAGATCTCGCTGCGCAACACTCTTCCAGAGGTGTCAGCTCGGTGGAAATCCTGGCTCCTTGTGAGATGGGCTGGCTCTGGTTGAGCTATCGATTCTTCTTTTAAAACCTAAAAATATAGTGTCAAGGTCGGGCGTAAAACATTGATGAGACAATGGTCGGCAAATGGGAGCATGAATAATTCTTTATATCGATATAAATCTATTTTATGGAGATGCAGAGCATTTCAAAATGCTTTCAAGGAATGAATCGGTCTTAATTGTATCTGTAAGAAGAAGGCATTCAATTTCACCATCTTGTTTTTCTTAGGAGTGAATCAAAAATGTAACGCATCTCAGAAAGCAAAAACAAATTCTCCTCCTTGAGGGACGTTAAAAGATAAATATTTGCATATTCTATATGCATCTAATAATTTAAGGCTGCACTCAGAGATGCTGTCTTGTTATCTACTCGCACAGAAACATCTCTGTTCACATTTCTTACTCCTTGTTCACACTATTCTCTGTTCACACATCCCAACGTGCTAATTGAAAAGTTGTAATCTGAAATAATTGCTGCTTATCACAACCCCCACTTTTACTAAAATGTCTGACACACACACACACACACACACACACACACAGACACATACACACACACCAGAGTCTCTTTACGTTCTCAAGTCAGTTTGGTCAATTTCTGTTTCCGAGCTATAAAGATGAAAAATGAAATTCATCGATTTGTCTGGTGACCCCGAGCCCAGATAGAGAACAGTGCTCTGACGCCACAGCTTGACCATGAAATGGGATTTTATGATGCATGCAGGCGGCTGCACTCTGTGATGCAGACTTTAACCCTCTCCGCTCCGATCCAGCAGAGGCAGGGGCGACGGAAAGAAGTGATGAGGATGTTAATTGCGTTTCGGAGCAGGAGTTGCTGCAATAATTTCTGGATGTCTGCAGGGCGGTTGATCAATATTACTGCAGCTTCAGACACCTGCTACAACAGGGACTCCTCCGTTCGAATCTCTGCCTGCTTGCAATAGATGAGAAGAGCAACATGGAACTTGTGAAGATTGAACTGCTGTCAAACTGCACTGAGAGCAAATGACTCGGGGAAGGGCTCGGAGGTTTTGAATGAGGCGTGAAGGGAAAGCGGGCCTGTGCATTCAGGTGAATCCACACTCACAAAAGAGACCATTTCAAAACAGTTGATTCAGAAATGAGGATATAAGGAAATGAATACTTGAAGGAAATGGAATACAAAAAATCTAAAAGTTACAGTTGAACAAAGTTGTGCACATTAGGACATTGAGGTAGAGACGGTCGTCCTGTAACCAGAATTCCCGGTGGTTCGATCCCCTGCTCCTGCAGTCTGCATTCCGAAAGTTCCCTTTGGCAAAAATACTGATCTCCTAATTTCCCCTGATGGCTGTTCCAACAGTGTATGAATAGTATGTGATAGAAGAAGCACTGTATGAACAGGTGGATCTCCTTTTGTAGCTTAGCTCTAGATTAAAATCTATAATACTTACGGCTTCCAACAATCTTTTAATAGTGATATTGATGTAGCCTCATCAAACTGCAGCCCCAAATCATATTTCATATTACCATTATAAAATGTTCTTTCCCTAAAACTCATATAAAACTGAGCTCTTGGTGTATTCATATTCATGTTTGTATTTGGTCCCTTGACATCAGTGTTTACGCTGCTGCTCACCACGGTGGCAAATTTCCCCCTCATCCAAATGTGCCCGTTCCCTGAAAACGATTATCATGTTAATGCTCGAGCAGCGTGCACGTGTACCGCTGAGACCCGCGCACGCTCGACTCTGTGGGAATGCACCGAGGCTTGTAAACCCTCGCAGAACAGGCCACTGTAATTGACTCCTGCCAACAGCATAATCGAATTTGGTGGCATAATTGCGGCGGAATCGGGCCGGTTCCCGACGTTGTGCTCTAATTTAAAACTGAAAAAGTGTGAACAAGCCAACGGCTGAGCGAGTGCCGCCGCGGCCCACGATGTACTGGTGCCTGTGTGGGGGGGGAATTAATCCTTCCCTCAGGAGAGTGGAGGCATGCTGGAATGTATTTACCTGCTGTGTTTGTCACAGAGTTGCCGAGTGGAGGAGTGGTGCGGTGAATCTGAGTGAATAGACACTATGGATAGTCCCACTCGTGTGTGTGTTTGTATATTTGCATTTGCTGCATTCATTTGATGACCGAGCACATGATTCAGAGTGTGCACCACCTTGACGAGTGGAGGGGAGCCTCTGACGATCAACTGGCCCTGAAGCATCGACATGTAAAAGACCCATTCAACCTCTTTTAAAGGAGAAGAGAGGAAAGAGCGAGGAGTTTGTGTAGAAATTAAGTCTTTTTGCATCTTGTTGTGGTCGCTCCAGGTCTCCGAGGTGTCGTGATCACACCGGAGGTGTTGCATCTGTCTTTTTACGCCTCTTGGGAAGCATATTTTTTCTGTGTAGTAGTGTTCTATCTTGTTTCTTTGATGACATGTCTTTCTAGTCATTTCAAACCTCTATATAGTTCTTAGTTTTTTTTTTTTTTATATATATTTTTGTTTTATCATTTTGTGTCTGTAGTTGTTGCAACTCAATCATATAAGTGTGTATCTCAGTGGCTGTTTTGTGTCTCTTTCTAGTCAGTTTAAGACTCTTTATCCTAAATTTGTGTATAGTTGGTGGTCATTTTGTGTCACTTTACTATTGCTTTGTGTCTGTTAGCCAAAATATTGTGTATCTTTGTAGTTGTTTGTCTCTTTGTGTCACTGTTGTGTTCAAGAACTGCAGCTGTACTTTAGTATTCAGTTCATGCTGTAAATAATCGGTCTCCCTGAAAATGCCACTTCACCCTCAGTTTGCAGTGCAGCTGTAATACAAAGGGAAAAATGAACTGAGCCAAACAATTGATTGGTTTTGTTTTGTACTCAACCTTTTAAAAAAAAACTGATTTAACCATAAACAAATGTGCACAATCCAGACATTACTGCTTCTAGATGCTTCCTGACCCCTTGGGCCCTGGTGCCTCTGCCCAAAGGACCCATTAATAAATCCATAATCCGCAATTTGACAACCCTACTCACTGTTATAATCGCTCCCCCGCCACATGCTCCCTCACGTCCCCATATGGATCATCAATGAGCCATGACTGCATAACTTATAGACAGACCCGACCCATAACATCACTTTAACAACCGGCTGCCAGCATCGATATCAAGACGCTGTTGTCCACCTTAAGCCAACGAGTCATTTCTATACCATTACCTAGCGTCCCTGAGGGAAAGCTCAATGTTTCATGCTTACGTTATATTTAACTGAAACCTCTCGGGGGAGTGGGGGGGCGTCCGAGCACAGTGTATACCGCTCGATGCATAATTCAGACAGACGTTTCTGGCAGTCAAGTTAACTCCATGTAATTTTTATGAGCAAGGGAACACAACCTTGATCTGTCGGGTGCAGCGCAGATGGAGCGGTTCTGAAAATAGCTACCGTCGGGGTGAAAGGTCGCCGGCTCTCGTGTGCAGACGTGAAGGTTCTAGTATTATTGACTTTGAACGTGAGATGAAGACGCCGAGGTCAGCGGTAGATGTGGGAAAGCTGTGGGCACGATAGAGGGTACCCAGCAGAGGATTGCATGTGTGATTAATTCAAAGAGTTTGATTATGCACGGCTCATTATAGGATGCAAAGGTGGTTTACTGTATCATGTTGCACACCCTAGGGATGGAAGAAAATCAAGCACCAGGAGGCGTAATGGGATTTTCTCTATCTGCCATATCCACTGACAGCTGTCACCTGTTCTCTTCACTTCAAGCTGATTTAAAGTTAGAAATATTCTACTATTCTCCTATTCTGAAATGATATTATTCCTTATCAATTTATTCCAACTGTAAAATATTCAACACTCAACACTATTGTGCATTATTTTTTGCGCATTTGCAAAGTTTCAAAGAGCACTTTGTAAACTTTTAGTTTCGCACAAGGAAATGAATTTTAAAACCTCATGTGGGTTCAAACAGTGTTTTGGCTGCACAGCTTGAGATTCTAGGTAGGGGAGAACAACTATTCAATATTTCTGCAACACAAAATTTCTTTTATTATTTTGACATACTGTCTATCTGTAAGGAAATACAGCAGTCTCCTTTCCGAGGCTGCATTTAACAGACAGTCCCATTTCTTAGGCTCCTTCAAATATGGCTGACTAATGCATCCCTCCATCCCCAAGAAACAAAGAAGACCACTTTCCTTCGGGTAGATCACTTCCTCTTTGTTTCCCACTACACCTCCACAGATATTTATTTGTATGTATTTGTTGGACATAGTTCTTCCTTTTGTCTCAGCTTGGGAAGAGACACTAAGAACAGGTCCCCAATGTGCAACATGTGCGTAGCAGGACGTGGATGGTAGAATGCACTCAGTGTTCTGTCTTTGAACCTGTCTCTGCAGAATAAGGGCAATAGAAACCAGTGGGAGTATATTGAAGTGGTTGTATAATGTCTTAGGCCCTTACCATGAAAGTGCATGCATGTGAGCCGAGCACTTTGTGGGAGATACTTGTTGAATATCCATAATGATTGTCGTCCAGTTTTAGCTCAAAGAAGCAGGAACACCACCGATTCAAGTATTTTAATGCAGGCAGACTTAAGTGATTTGAAGAGTCATGAAACACACAGTCGAGTATCTCCGCTCTCGATCTGTGAGGATTCATGACCAAAGGCTGCTGGCTCGGCTCCGGCTTTTAAATTAAACCGGCGGCGCGTGTTTTCGAGGAATCTGCTTCTAAGCTCGTTTTTACACCGCTGCTATTTGCATTTTAATCATTTGCCTGCCTGCCGACAGTACATCAGATCAGACCTCTGATTATAACAAAGTAAATCCACTGTTTCCTTCCAACGTCACAGCACTCCGTCCTCGAGCAACATGATGAAGCTCGCCGCGTCTCCCCAGAGCCGACATGCAATCTGTCCCTGACGTGGGAAACACGAGAGACGGTGATACCCGAGTGTCACCGTGCAGCCTCTGGCACAGACGGTGGTTACAGGGGACGCGTCTGACTCGCGGCCCATCTTCCGATTTAGCCGTGGTAAGAGGACTTCCCCTTCCATTTGATGGTTTATCGTTGAAGAGCTGACGTTACGGTGCCCGGTGTTCCAGCCGTCACTGTAGCTGATGCACTGTCATCAGAGGCCGCCGAATCGATTTGAGATGAGATCATGGCCCGAGGGAGGTGACGGATGCATCATTCATGGCTCTGTCTGTGACCCTGGCGCATCCAAGTTCAAGTCGTCAATCCCAGGATGCACATTTCTCAGCCGGTTTTTTAATTTGTCCATAAACGGAAGAGTAAAAACACTGTCGACGAATGAAACACTTAGGATTCAACTTGTGAAAGTCTCTGACTGCTCCATATAACACTTAGTTGACCATGAATAGACTGTAATTCACTTTATAACCGAAGACCTGGATCTTCTTGAATTGACCACTTAGGATATGTTTTACTGTATTTGATGATAGCTCAACCCATAAGAAAAATGGCTATTTGTTTTTATTGATCAATCTGATAAGTCAGTCTGATAATAACTTTCCATAAATGAGAAGAATTGAAAGTGCGCTTTGACTCTTTAGTTTGGTCCATGTCCCATCCATGAACATGGAGGAGATGGGATTCAGTGAGGCCAGTGTTTGAATCTCTCCTCGTAGGTTTTTCTGCGATAAATGTAACAATCCTTCAATTGGCTGTGCAGCATCTTCTTGTCACATTACTCCTCATTGCTTTTATACGAAAAGTATATGAAACAGTAACATTGATTTGCAATTCAAGAAGTTAATGAGAAAATCAGTCCTGATTGGAAGCCATCACGGACACTGGCAAAAACCAAAGCAATTAGCGTATTGACGGCTCACGTTTGGAATCAATCCGACCAGAACAATCATCAGGACTCAATCATTTAGTCGTCCAGTGGTGCAGAGGCAACATTAGTGCCCCCCCACTCTCCTTATTCTCCTGTATGGCTTCATCTTACCTCCACCCTCTCCACTGAACAAACACTGAAACGGAGCACGCTGATTAAACTGTGCTTATGAAATACAAACCCAATATCACTCTTCTGCTAGAGGACGTAACTGCTCCCATTCCGTCTCGACTGGGACAGATAGAAGTGTGTGGAATGATAATGCCCATTATGCAGTATTGCTAAAACACGGACGGGCCCAGGGGCTGTTATTTATTGCTGTCGGGGTTTCGGGGACGTCTGGGGATTAAGCGGCGGATTGAATTATGTTTTCATCTCGCGTCTGGATTGCTTATTTGGCAATATTTGTGCCCCGTGAATAAGAACAGCAATCACACCACCGCCTGGTTTTATTGGGATCCTCTTCACAACTCGGCGGGAGCTCCATAGTTTTCTGTTTGGAGAGGAACTCGGAATGATTCAGTGAGCACTTGCCGTAACGCAATAATAAAAGACGAAGGGGGTTTCCATTTTGATGTCCTCTCGACCATCTGGAAGATTTTTATTCCTCTAGTCTCGCTCTGTGAGAAGTTTGATCCTGATTATGTTTTTTTGAGTACATTTCACATATAGTCCAGGCAAAGTAGCGTTTTACGACCGACTAATTGTAAAATATTTTTTTCCGGCATAGATCATTTCTATGAGGTGTCCGGAACAACATACTAAAAAAAGTCCTAAAGTCTGCCAATGCAAATTAGGATATATTCAATAAGTGTGGAGCTCATGTGCATATTCAAATTCATTTCAAAAGAAACTTGTAATACCCAAAAAGTTACTTTTCATGTATACTTTTACCATGTTAAGTTTTATTGTGCTAGGAGCAAAGGAAGAAATTAAGCCTATTTTGGGAATACTCGATTAGTGTATGGCTCATTTGCATATAAAAATGTATTTTCGAAAGAAACTTGTTATATAAATAATATAACTTTTCATGGGTACTTTCACTGTGTAAAGTTTCATTTTGATTGGAGTAAAGGGAAAAATTACCCCACTGGGGTGTATAGTTGCCTGGCCTTATTGCCACACATTGATGAGAATTCAACTTATTTCCTCAACTAGTATTTCTTATGACTTTTAGTATGTTGTTCTGGACACCCTTATAGAAATGATCTATGCTGGAGAAAAATCTAAACAATTAGTTTGATTTTTGCCTCCAAAATGAGTTACTTTGCCTGGACTCATATGGCCGAGTAGAAAAACCACTTGTAATCTCTTGCTCCGTGTCCGTGTCCTGCGTGCCTCAGCGAGCTCTGATCTGTAACTGCGGTCTCGGTGTCTCCACCCGACAGCAGCTACACGTCGGCGGGTAATGAAAGAACGTGACAATAGCCGGGCCTACGGGGCGCACATGGCAGCAGGTGGGGCTAATGACAGATTGACTCGAGCCCGGTGCCGCTGAGACACGCGTCCGACTGTGTCCGCTTGGCCGGCGTCCATGTCGGGGAGAGGCCTGTGTGACCACTGGTGCAGGACGTGAGATGAGACGGGTTATTTGTGTCGCCGTGAGTTTCCTGGGTGGTGCACTGTAGGACAACATGATTAAAATCACGACTGGCCGACTCCTGGGTTGTTTACTGTGGCTCCGGGCTAAAGGTGGTGCTGATTCTTACACCTGGAAAAGAAAGAGGGGGACAGACAAAAGGAAAGAAGATGTGAACAAAGAGGAAAACGACAAGAGAATAAAGACAAAACGTAAATACATCAATTTATTCAAGATGTTCCGGCACAACCGTCAGTTAATTAAGATATTGTTCCAAACGGTCGATTCAAAGAGGCCGAGCTGCCCGGCTTGGCCGCACTGTGCATGTGAGGCTTTTGTTTTTGTGCCACCTCTTTGGAAGCAAGTCACCTGTTTGGCTTGTGGATGGTTTAATGGCAGCAAGGTGCGGCGAGTGCCACGAGGCCCCGCTGCCCACCCATTCAGACCATCTGGGCAGGTAGTGGGGCAGGTAGGGCTTAGCACCGGTCCCAGGATGATGGTGATGCTGTGTGAGATATCGGCGGCAGGGGCTCTGGAGAGAAAGTGCTGAGAGTGCTGACGTTTTTATTGCCGCATCCTAATTGCGAGCCATCCCTCATGCTGTACTTTGTGGTTAACTAAACCGTAAAGCATGGATGTGCACACGCCCCCTCTCTCTCCCTCTCCCTCTCTCTCTCTCTCGCTCTCTCTCTCTCTCTCTCTCTGTCACCTCCTGCTGCAGTGCGACTTTGAAAATATGCCTCCTGACAACCTCTGTGCACACTGTGCTCCTTATTGTCTCAATCTCTAATGAGCTCTAATTACAAACAGCAGGCTCTCTCCAAAATGTTCATCTGGGTGGGGGGTTTGCTTTGTATAACTCTTATTGTGGATATCACCCATTTTTATATATATATTAATATATATGTATACAGCATTTTATACTCTTATATACCATACCTGCCTTACTTATACTTACAGAAGGTCAATATATTCATATGGATATGTCTTTTTCAATATATAATCACAATTTCATCGGTAGTAATTTTATTTTTTAATTTAAAGTTATTAACCCATGATCAGTGACCTTTTTATTATTTATAATATTCAGAAAAGTGCTTATAGCATTAGAGGATGACCACAAGGCTGCGTTTCTGTTTTTACTCCAAGCCAGACAATTCCATTTCTTGCATTGCTGCGTCCCCTCTCCCCCCTAAGCAGAAACAAAAGAAGTCTTCATTAGCAGTTTTTCTTTCTTTCTTTCTTTCTTCTGCTGATGATTGGCCACTGCAAAGGCTTAATTTTGCACCGCGCTCCTTCGCCCTTTCCATTTAATTTCCCCTCTAAGATGCACTGCTTGGCTTGCACTTCTGAAAATGTTTCATGAAATCACAGACTGCTGCCCAGGTTTTCCTCTGCTCTCAAACAGACCGGAAGACCACAAATATAAACTCTTATGTGTATTGTAAAATGAAGGATTTATAGTTTGTTTGAGAAAGAGCTCTGACACCTCTACGTGTGTTTCTGGCTTTGCTTTGTGTAACGTCATGGAAAAAAGTGTGTGTGGGGCGGGGGGGCGTCTGCTCTCTATTATTTACATTTCTCTTTTTGTCAAGGGCCCCTAATCTTTGTTGTAAAGGCCGAGTGGTGTCGTTGGTTTTGGAGAAATTGAAGGATAACACCAGATTGTTGTTAACTGAAGTGCACACTGCTGAAGTTTGATCTCCCGCGTGTATTTACAGTTGGAGGAGGCTGAGTGTGAGCTGGCTCGTTTTTCAAGATGGATCAATTGCACCCTCTACTGTCCAAAACGTGACAGTGCACGTATTTAGCCGCCTGCAGTCAGATGGAAAAATACAGCTATTAGGAGGACATTTATATATTCTTTATGATATTGCCTTTAAAATAATACTTGATAAATACCTTGTTTTCAGTCACATTATCTCCTATATAAGAATAACATCTGTTCACTGATATATTGACCATAGTTTAATGGTCATTGTTTCAACCTGCAGTCTCCTATTTAAGGTAATTTCTCCCTCTATTTCTTTAGGAAAAGGAAAGATGATTTTTTTATATAAGCGAAAGCATTGAAGTTACATTTCAGTCAGGCACTTCACGTTTGAAATGTTAGAGTCTGGTAGATATGACAACTTTAGTGCTGAACAAATATCTTTAATCCGCCTGTCAGAGCCTGCAGGTGGATGCTGAGTTGGTGGAGGGGTTGGGGTGGAGGGGCTGGGAGGGTATGTATGATCGAGGGTTGGGGGAAACGAGGGCTGTCACATGATTAGAGCGGCGCTGCGCAAATATGTGTCGGATGTAATGTACAGAGAAGGTAAAGATCCTTAGGTGCACTTGAGTATCGGGCCTCAAATCTGGCAAATGAAGATTGAAAGGAATTCTGTAGCACACGTGTATGAATGGATCTATTTAAACTGTATATTTTGGATCTTGATCAAAAAGCACCTTTCATGAAACGGTGACCTATATCCTGCTTGGTAACATATTTCATCTTTTAAAGTGAACCTGACATGCACCTCTCTGTTTCTCCAGCTTGGATTAAATCCATGTGGTCTTGTCCATCGTGCTCCGTGAGGTTAATGCGACACAAATACACAGAACCTCCTGTGTCAGTTTAGGTCCTGGCTCTTAATGTGTTATCTGACAGGGCCTCTCCTCTGTTCTTCAAAGAACACGACCCCCTACGTGAGTTTTATCGATCAGATGTCGGCTCCCTGGCTCGTAGCTGTCACTCTTAAACGCACCCGTGGACTCTTGTGACTCCTCCATCGCTTGACTCTCTGGAATCACTTGAGCTGAGACACACTGAGAAGTTCACTCACATCTGTTCTGTACAAGTGTGCAGAAAAAGGCTGTGTTGACGTCCTTCAGATCAGAATCAGAATCAGAAGTATTTTATTGCCAAGTAGGTTTACACCTACAAGGAATTTGCTCTGGTTATTGGTGCATACAATGAACATAGAAACATAAAACGCAATAAATACAACATACATAGGAAAAGCAATACAAAATAAAAAATAGAAAACCAGTATATATTTACTCACTGTTTACTTCTTATTTACTCCCCTTTTTTTCAATATTTATACAAAGTAGCATTTATTTTGACATAAACATTTCTGAATAAAAATATATGAAAGATAAAAGATATTAAAAGTGAAGTAAAAAGTTAAATGTAAAATGCAAAACAGTAAACAGTGTCCGATTGCAATATGCAATGTAATACAGTATAATATAATGGGAGATAATGTGTTGATTTATTAATTTAACACATCCTTGAGGTGAGGGGGTGGAATAGTAGACAAAGATACATGCACTTGCACTGTTTTGCTGCCACTTAGTGGACGATACATATACTACACAGTGAGCAAAGAAACTGAACATTAACATACACAGCCAGAACAAGTGGTCTCTCCAGTTTTATATATACACAATAGATAGTGTGTCTTCTAATTAAAAGCATTCTGGAGTTGGAATATGAATCTGAGGTGAGGAAAAAGAGGGAATAAGACTATGGATGTGCAGAATGTGCAAGAAGCGAGTTCCCACGAATCCTTTGAACAATAATTAATAAATGTACAGTCGATAATAAGAGGCACAGAATATTCTGCAGTAGGGTTTGATGAATTTGACTTAAATAATCTTTATGTTTGGTAGGGTCTTATCGGTTCTCAACAAGAATTTGCTCAGTTTTAATATATGTGGAAAACTGTTTGCAGGCTCATCCTACACACTTTGTTCTTTTTTTTCTATTAACCTTACAGACTGTGATTTACATACACTGGCTTTGGATGAACATAATATTTTCCCAATTAGTACTTTCATTTAAAAGGGTTTTGACTTACAATCAGTTTTCACACTTTCACACTGAAGTCGCTCACAGTACTTCCCCTGCATAATTTCATCTTGTTTGACATCATGCTATCATTCAGTAAGCTGTCATGCAAATGTTGGAAATGTCAAGAATACTCAATATACAATGTGTACTTGAATATGCCAATTAATGGTAAATTATTGTGGTACAACAAATTCAATTAAATCAGCTTTAGGTTGGTTAATCCAAACGGTTTCTCATTGCATAAGTATTTGCGAAGCATCCACCAAATATCTGATGCTGCAGTTTAGGCTTCTGTTCCCCCATATGTCTGTGGGAAAGTCAACAGACACCTTGTGGAAGCAGAAAAGCTGCAAACCTTTAAATCAGCTTTTTCTGTAGCTGAAGTTCAGTTCAGTCCAGTTCCAGACTAGAGCGTCAGCGATGTCTTTTTCACCTCGAGACGTGTGCGCCGGCTGCACTTTATCAGCTTCCTGTGGTGATGGTGCTCCAGTACGTTGGACTGAGTCACTTAAACCTACAGACCGATAGAATTCCTTTGATTTAGTGGAGTATGAGGCACTGAATTGACGAACAGAAATAAAACAAGAGGTTAAATGTGATGCCCCCCCCAGGATGATGGATGTCTCATGTCTGTCGGTGGGCAGCGGAGCAACAACACACTCGAGGCGTACTAGCTTTTACGTGTTCAAGTACCAGCTCTCAATTTCAACTTCACGTCACTTCTATAAACCACTTGTAATTCCTCTCTCCAATCCCACAGAGTCAATCAGATTGTGTTTTTGCAATGGTTTCCTTCGAGGCGTGTGGAATAATCCCCAGTATGTGCCCAGAGACGTTTGATTATTCCACCATGTTTGCCGTGAGCGTCTAATTTAATGAAAAGTCTTTTACCGCACCGTTATAATGAGGCCACACTTTGACAAGACACGCTCAGCTGATGTGGACCGGTTCTCAGAGCGGGGCTGGAGATGTAGGGGGTAAATGCTAAGAGGCTGTGAGTCCTCACACATGTTGAAGATGGTTATTATAACCACATCCCAGTCCTTACATCATAATGAGTTGTAGCTTTGATGTAAAACTGTGTTTACATTGATGTTTTGTCATGATTTGCTCCAGAAACTGTAGAATCACAGCTGATCACATCTTCTGAGCTCAGTTTTTCCACATGATATTTGACTTGAGTGAGACAGTCGAGTAAATAAATGAACAGGCGGATGAAGTGAGAAGTTATTTTACCTGTGGCTGCTACTATTCATCAATACCATATGAAAAGAAAACACTAAATATATAGATCTTGCATATGGACAATAAACTATTTCTTTGTGTAAAATGAAAAGATGCTTTTCTGCACTGTATATATTATAAAATGAAAGATTTCTTATCCACTCATATCGGGAAACATGAACCCTAATATCCATATTCCCAAGAAAGTCTCATATCAACTGATATTATGGGCTTATGGGTTTGCTGGGCTTATATATTGGGGTCGGATGGAAACTTGCAAAATGGAAACATTTTGTGGTTGCTGAAATAAAATGTATAATATATAATATGGAGTAAACAGAACAGAACGCACATCGTTGGTCCCTAGTATTGTTTTGACACATTTTCCTTTTTGTTGTTTTTACAAGGAGATGCTTTGAATTATAATGCAGGTGTCACCCTGAAGTAATTGCCTCCGTGTCAGGTTCCTCGATAAGAACCCGATTACAACAGAAACAGGGAGTCGGTTATTCAAAGGTGCTTGACCTTCAAAACAGCCATGGCAATGTGTGTGTGTGTTTGTTTTGTTGTTACAGCGTGCGCAGGTGTACAGTTTACTGCCCCACTGAGCTGGAGAGATTACATTGGCAGTTTTTTTTTCAGCTCTTGTCTGAGACCTCGGAGCCAGCCGACCAACGTGAAGTGGTTTTAATGGAGCGGCTGCAAATCGCTGCCTGATTGTCGGCCGTTCTGTTTCTGAATCGCTCTGCCGTCACACCGTTCAAGAAGTAGAATGAACTGCCCTCGGGTGGCAGGGGGGAGCGCGCAAGTCTTTTTTCGTTCTATTCTTCTTTTCTCTTGTAGACGTGTCACATCAGGCGAGCGTTTAGCTCGGTCTGAGCGAGAGATGGAAAAGAAAAAGTGGCAAAGATGAGTGGTCTTGGCATGGCGCTGACCTGCACACCTTGTAATCCCAGGATCTTCTCCCCGAGCCGGTTCAGAGACGGTCTGCCACGCAAGCAGCTGCGGGATCAACCCTGAAGAGGCAATCACTGTTTTGCCATATGGTGCATGATGGGAAAGTAGCCTTCCAGCAGGAGATTGTGCGCATGCTTACGAATACGGAATTACTGTTGAATTTTTTTGAAGGGTGCTGAGGTCATTTTTTTTTTTCTTTGCTTATGACCGAGGGTATTATCAGAGGCGTGAGGTTGTTATGGAGCCGAACTGAAATGCATAATGGGACATTCAGAGAAATCCTATAAGGCCAGTTTACTTATACAGCACATTCAAACAACAATTCAAAGTGCTTTACATGAAATATGGAAATAATAGAGGCAACACAAGAGGATACAGAAAAGAAAGAGTTGCGTGTTAGCAGGTAAAACAGACGCTCAATGAACTTGAATATGACTCCACCTGATGAGGACGAGCAGTTAAAAGGCAAAGCCGGTGAGGGAGTGATGCTAATGTACAGCAGGAGCTCTCTTCTGCCTCCCCCACTCGCTCTCTCCCTCCCCGAAGTGAGGAGAGAGGTCTGTTGAAAACCAGCTGGGCCACTGGTTTCCTTCCGCGAGCACTCAATTAATCTCGGTGTTCAACTGGTGCAGCCAACGAGCTTTCAGAGGAGAACCAGGGGAAGGGAGGGGCTGCGCGTCAAAACTCAAAACCCAACCGAGGCGCGCACGCTGTACTCCCACTCCCCGTCACTTAGCGCCGCGCTGCCCACCTCAGCCGGGGTGAATATAAAGGAGAAGTTTAGACGGGAGGCTTGATAGTCTTCACGTGAGGCAGCTCCCAGCAATCTCTCCTTCTCCTCCTTCTTCTTCTTCTTCTTCTTCATCTTCTTTTTTCTTTGGGTTCTCCGTCCTCTTCACTCTCAAGCGTGTGGGAGTGTGGGAGTGCGGGTGTGTGTGAAATCGAGCAGGACTTCCAGATCACTGAGCGAGAGAGTCTGGATCATGGGGGCTCTCATGGTCATCTTCTCCCTGCAGCCGAAACAGAGGCGCAAGACGACAGGTAGGAGGGCAGCATGGGACCGAGGAGGACATTTCATTTGATATGTCTTGAAGTAAATGTTTAGAAAGGTTGAAGTTGATGGAGTCTTCTTGACATCATGTTGTTGATGAGATACTTTTACAGATGAATTCTGTGTTTGTGAGTTTCTGGTCTTAATCTGTGTTTGTGTGTGTGTGTGTGTGTGTGTGTGTGTGTGTGTGTGTGTGTGTTTTGGACTTTTCACATCGTTCCTGATTAATTCCCCTCGTCTGAGCCCAGGTCGCCACCTCACCAGTCCATGAAATTGACTGGAGGTCAGCCACCTCTTGGTTGAACATTTCCATCTGATCTTCACACGCTCACTTGTTTCCATTTGCTTTGCCCTGCATTGATTTATTTTAGAGTGGCAACACAAACACACACACACACACACACACACACACACACACACATACATACACGCATGCACACACAGCATGCCATATCGACTCTCCGCCAACACACTCGCACAAGCTTATGTTACATCTCAGCGTCCCGGCGATTATGTGCAGATCAGAGTTGCCGTCGCAACTCGTAACAAAAAAAAGACGACCGGACTTTTATCAAAGGAAGGTGAAATATTTAGTGGGTAGCCCGGCGGACTGTGGTGGGTTATATTTAGTGGTGTGTGTGTGTGTGGCGGGACGGAGACAGAACGGGTGACACACCAAGAACAAAAAGTCATATTTCACTCAGGTGCTTTGAGAAAAGCTCGGGAGCAAAATGAATGAGGGGCTTCTCGGTGACTTTCCCAGGCGATGGATCACAGAGCGTGAGCACTGTAAGCACTTTCCACAGGGACCTAGAAAAGCAGAACATGGGATCAGACACACACCGTCTTACACCAGGTCGTGTACATGTACTCCACACAGTACCATTTTGTGTATTATTGGAAATACTAAAGTAGTGTATTTTTTTCCCCTGATGAACCAGATTGTGACAGCTCTTCATTCTGTGTTTGACAGCAGCCAAACAATGCTGTCACTTCATCACATGCCTCCACAATGTCCTCCTCTCGGTTGGTGTGGCTACGCTCGTGTGGCTGCGCAGCTGACAAATGCGTTTGGCGACCATCGTGTTGCATCAGATAGACGGTTTGGCAGGAGTCGCTGGATAGTAATCGTCCTCAAATCCAATAAAGAGCCGAGCCCGGCCGCTATGGTTTGCCTACAATCTAGTGCTGTATGAAAGCATCGGCCCATAGAGGGGATGAGATTTAGTGGCTGTGGCGATGTGACCAACAATTATATCAAGATATAAATGTTCACATCAATAAATATCAATAGTTTTCTGGATAAAAATCACGTAATTGTTGTTATTTAGGTCTAAAGACACATTTTTTGCTCCTGAGCGAAGTATCAGGTTTTAAACTTGACAAACCTTGATTATTCTTTATGATTGATCTGTCCAAAAATCCAAGAGGATTCTCCCTACCCTGTCTAGTGCCCCTGAGCAAGGCACCTTACTCCCCCAACATCTGCTCCCCGGGCGCCGTACATGGTCGCTCACTGCTCTGTGTGTCCTGCACCAGATGGATCAAAAGCAGAGGTTAAATTCCCCTACCTGCACGAGTGTGCCTTTGCATGTCTGTGCATGTGTTTGGGACTAATAAATGTATCTTAATCTTAATCTTATCTTAATCTTATTATTACAACTAGTTATCTACTTTGCAAAAATCATCCTATAATGTTGTTCCTAATCTTGTTTGCTAAGCTATGATCACATGGTCAAAGGCGGGATTTAACTGAGAGACAACTGATTCGTTGATTGGTTGATACATTAATTAGCTGTTGGTTATTTAATCCTAAATATAAAAGTGATCAAAAACATATTTGGCCAAAGTCAAAATTATGAATAGTGTCTATTCTGGATTTAATTATTGGAACATCATCTTGAGGTCCTGCAACTAGTGAGTGACAAGTTCAGTGTGTAGACCAATTGTTTTTCCGAATAGATTGAAGTTATTAGGGCATATGAATGAAGTGAAAAACAGAATATAGCAACAAGTCCAACACAACATTATAAAAGAATAATAAAATAAAAGAAATGACAGTTGTAGCTGTTCCTCCTATTGGCTGATGAATCCTTTGTTATGCTCATCTTGACCTGCAGCAGTGACATTAACATCAGCTCCCTCTTTGTCGAGGATCAAACTCAATCATATTAATTAATGTCAGAACAGATTTTACACCAAAACTACCTCCAGATATTTTGTCAAATTATGCAACAGGCTGACTCACAGTGCATGAAGGGTTCTTTTAGATGAGGACGAAATAATAAAACCAGCTTTGTCAAAGGGATCTTAGTGCCACTCCACCACCCACTCTGATGCTCTCCATTAATTTTCATAGCCGCGCTCATCTACATGACAAGAGGTGACGGTGCAACTTTGACGCCCCCCCCCCGCTCCAGCTCCGAGTGTCGCCGCAGTGTTCCTGAATGTCACCCGGGTGAAAAGATGTCGCCGGCTTCATTGTCGCGGTGCCTGCCTGCCGATTGTGTTTGGCCTCGTGCCGTCTGTCAGTAGCATTTCAGACGTGTCGCCTGTTTGTGTCGTGTGCGTGGGGAGAGTTGGGATGAGTGGATTCTGTGTAGGCGTGGGGATCGTTTAGCAGGAGAGCGGCTCGAAAAGCAGCACAACATTAAGTATGACTCAGGCGACCAACTGGTAAATTAATGTTGCCGTTGCGTTTCATGTACCAAACACCATTAAAACCTGTTCCCGATGAGAATTTATAACTTATGCAGACTAAGTTGAGGTTGTGAGCTGTTTTTCTCGTCACATTAGCGCGAGTACTTCTGGCCCCCGTCTCCCTCCAGGCCTTCTGGTGTTTACGGACCTGAGAGGAGGCTGCGGCCGACCACAGGGAGAGCAGCTGTCGTTTTGGGGGGTAGCCGTGCCCAATCACCATGCTCGCCTCCAGCCAAATCTGACCACACGAAAAAATACGATATTTTCAGTTTGAAAAGCAAACCTTTGGAGCTGATCACCATTAATTGTCGTCCGAAGCACTTTGAGAGACGGCATAAAAAATAGAAACACATGGAACACAGCAGTTAGTCCAAAAAGTACAAAATAAACAACAGTAAAAACAGACATCTAGAAACTTATAACGTATTGCTTCAAAAAGCAGCATATTCAAAATGGTTCAGGGCTAATGTTTGAAAAGCTCTATCCCTCTAAGTCTTCAGCTGAGAGAAATCTGGAACCAAAAGATTACCCTCTTCTTGGGATGAGAGATCTGAGATATCAAAACTCAGACCATGAAGTGCCTTAAAGGACCCTTCAAATCTAAAAAGTGAAGCTTTACTATTTGGGCAGGTAGATAATCTGTTACAGTAATCCAGGCATGTTAGTTAGGGGCCGAGCACTGACAGTGGGAGGCCCTATTGAAATTGTAATGATTATTATTATAATTATTATTATTCAGGCAAATGAATTGGCTTTTTGAGGGCTTTAACATGCTCAAATTCTTACCAAAATTTGCAGAAAGTTTGAAAGTGGTGAAAATGTACGTATGCTGGAGGAATTTTCAATGGGCGTCGCAAAATGTCTCAAAAGTGCCCCCCGAGACCCCCGGAACGTGTTCACATTGACCGATCTTCACAAAAATCGATACACAGCTGTATCATAACCAGACAAACAAAAAAGTCCCCAAGTGCAATTGGAAAAACACAACAGGAAGCCTGCTATTTTGCATTTAGTGGCCATTTTTGCCATATTCCACATTTTCACTTTGATATACTTGTACCAGGGCTTTCATCAGATCAACTTCAAATTGAGATCAGTGTCAATAAGATGGAGATAAAATGTTATTAAAAGATAGATTTTCCGTCACACGGCGTGACCTTGGCGCGGCATCAAATTTTGATTACACGCCATTAAAACACAACGTTTTGGGCCATGAATCCTTGATGCTGAGCCGTAAACAAACAACTCCACTCCTGCAGTGTCAGTGTTCAACGATCGTCCTAAAAATTTTAGAAATTGACGCCTGGGCCAGCTGACGCCCCGCCAGCATCGCCTCCCTCTCCCCGCCTCTGGATCGCCTCCATCTCCTGTCTGTAGGCCGCTCCCTCCTCCCGGCCACCACGTCCTCCATCCTCCGCACCAGCTCCCACTCCGCCTTCTGGTCCTCGTCTCTGGCTGTGTGGAGCCCCACGTTGGGCTCCAGTGGGGCAGTGGTGCACGCCACGGGGCTCTCCAACACACAGCCAGAGACGGAATGATTGCTTGAACATATTTATAACACCACACACGTGCACAAACAAATAAACTTAAATGACTGGACTCTGACTGAAATTTTTTTTTTTTATAGTCAGGAATGAGGTTCTTCAGAAATGGGATTCCATCAGTAACTATGATCATCGTCTTTAGAAAGTAAAAAATATTATTTTATAGTTGAGCATAGGTGAACTTTCGTTGTTGATGTGCTGTTCAAAGCTTAAGTTACATTCGAGATTTTCCAGCGACAGGCTTAACACCTTCAAACAAGTGCCCAGTAGATGACAGTTAAATGTCATCGTTTAAACGAACAGTGTTGTGTTCTTCTTGGTTAAAAGCCAGGCTAACTGTATGTGCACTTATAAGAGGCCCATATAGGAACACATAAAAAACTATAATAAACTGGTCCCAAAATTGACCCTGAGGTGCCCCATTCCGAAGTGTAGCAAAGAAAGAAAAAATGGTGTTTAGTGTATACAAGGATTTTCATGGAATCCTACTTAGGATTTATGACCAGTACTTTGGCTTCACGTTCTTCGGGAGCTCTCATTTCTCCCATCTTTCTTTACAGTGTATGGATCTGACTGAGTGCAGCGCCCAACATACCCGCCCACACGGCTCTCCAGTATGTCTCTTAGAATGACACGATTGCCTCAAAAGCAGCTCTCGACTCGAGCAGGACAAGAACAGAGCAGATGTCAGCATCAGAGGTCCTTAAAGAGGAAAAATGGTTCCTCTATAACAGCGGTGGGGGGGGGGGGGTTGCTTGGAAACGATTTTCTTCCGAGTGTTTAGGAGATGAAATGTCATTTCGAAGTAGGTCAGTCATTTTCACAAGCCACATGTCCAGACTCGAGCGAACTCCAAGCCTCGGATTCACCGACTGAGAGTTACAGACACAGACAGTTTGCTGAAGCTCAAGTGAAGTGTCTCCGGCATCCCTCTGTAAACAGTTTAAATTAAAACCCTTGATTATTGCTCATCTTCCAAAGCCTCAAAAACCCTATCATAACTGTCTGTACCCTGTAAACTGTCTGTTTTTGTGCAACCCATCTGTCACGTGAAGCATTTCTCACCGAGCCGCTCGTGTTGTTTCCGAAGTGTCGGGCGGACGTCTCGGCGTGACGGAGATCTCGAAGGGAACGTTTTGGCTTCTTCGGCTCTGTTCATCTCACCTCAGGTACAAGCGGTGGAGCGTATCACGGCATTAACCAGCAGCCAATGACAGATCCTCCAAGGTCTCCGGTATATGCCCAGTGGTCGTTACTATAGGGGAGATGACATTCAGAGGATAATTGTCTCATATGAATAACTGCCTGATACTGCAGAGAAGCACTTTCCCACATGATGTAAGGCTCAGCTTGCGGATTTCTGAATGTCAGTCTCCCTCTGGAAACGTGTTTTTCTTCTCCTGACAGCTGTAAAAAATATATAAATAACATAACGGAGCATGTTAAATACTCCTGATGTCCCGATTCTGGGTTTGTGCAAATGTGCAAAGGCCACTCTTACACGAGGGAGTGAGGAGGGGGCGACCTGCGCAGCTTTCACTTCCCATCGCCCCCTTCTTATTCTCTCTTTTATCTGAAATATGTAATCTCCGCCATGTCAAAGTCGCCATGTCATTATCCTCTGTTGGTTGTTCAGATCTCTAAATTAGCATTTAAATTGAAAAGCAAAGGCACATCTGTTGGACTTTGGTGCTGCAAGCTCGTTTTCTTTTGGTTACCTTTCCGTGGGGTGGCACTCTTTGCTCTGTGAAATGAATCACTCCATGCCCACAGGGTGACCAGGTATTAAGAGGGGCAGCCCTCAGAACCGGGTGAATGAGCACAGGGGGGGGGGGGGGGTGCTGCCCTGAGAATTGGGCTCGGTTGTGGCTCATGGTGAATCATGGCAGCGCACACGGGGAGCGAATCAAGCTATTTACTGCCGCCCCCAGGGAGCAGGCCTGGCTCACTCCTCACCACCATGTAGAGTGTTTGAATCCATAATAATACCCAATGATACAGTGGATTTAATATCAGGAGAGTGTTTGTAATGTATCTATATTCATGTGGAGCATGTGATAGAATTCAGGAAGAGTAGGAACACATCTTAATATGAAAGGCCAAAAATAAGGGGAAAGAATAGAGTAGTAGAATATAAGTTAATTGATCATACATATATAAAAAGTGATATCTTTTTCTATTAATTATTAGATCTTCAATGCAACAAATTATTTATAGATAAATGTAAAATCTCATCTGTATTTAGTTGACAATTCAACACTTCTGGGCGTCAGAGCTTTTGACTTGTTGATTCTCGCTGTGGCCACTTGATGGCAGCAATATCAAAGAAAGAATTGAGAAAAGGTTGTGTGTTTTGAGTGCCAATCGCATGTAGTAATATTTAAGTAGTTACATCATATATTGTGAATTGTGCTATGTCCGTTATGAGTTACTGTAAGAGTCAGGGTCGGGTCTCGTCACTCAAGACTTCATATCAATATGGTGGAAAATAAATTATCATAGAAGATAAAGGTAATTTCTTGTGATGCATCTTATTGTTTTTGAAACCAGGATCAGAATCAGGATTTAAATCATCTCAAACAAACATTCAAGCCAAGCAGATCTATTAGATTATCAGTTTTGTATTAATTCCATAGTGCACTCTTCATTCAGGAACTGGACCCCGGCTGCCCTCCAGTAATCGCTTCCATTACAACAAAGACACCGTTTGCTTTCATTGCATGTGAGCCTTTTTACATTAAGTTATATTCTTCCAGGAAAATGTCTTGCACATCAAAATTGACTGCAGATTCATAGCACCGCAATCCATTACTGCGAGTTTAACAAGGCCCCAGATCACATTAATCTGCAATCAATCACGTTGTTTGAAGGTTGCAGGCCACTGGGGCCGTTATTTGCAATATCCCCAGAACAAATGGAAGACAGTGATTTGCTTTAACGCCACGTTGCAGCTTTACTGTTTTATCTGGAGACTGGAAATTCAATTGTAACTTAATTTACCTCGAAGGAATCTTCCTTCCTTCCGCTGGGCTTGTTGATTTACAGTAAGAGGAGGATTTTACTGTACCTGCAGTTGCACTAATCGCACAACAGCAATCACGATAACTGGAATAAGTCTATATATATGGAGGAGGGCTAATGAAGTGGATAATCCCCTGTTGAGTAATCATACATATCTTTTCCTTCTCCTTTCACTGTAGCTTTGGAAAGATGTCGCTCGAACTTCAATCGATTGAGTGATTTTGTGGGATGTGTTTTCAGCTGCAACACTTAACGTAAATTAAATCCGATGCCAATTTGTCCTTCCTGATACCAATGCTGATACCTGGACTTTGCACATCGGCTGATACAGAGTCTGTCACCAGTGCATTTGAGAAAACAACTTAGATAATGTAATTTAACAGCTGTTTGCTACTTACTCAGTATGAAAGTGATGCTAGCTATCATTGTTGTATGACCTGGCTCAGGTTAAACCCTTTGAAAAAGAAATACATACAGAGAATTCATGCCATGGAACTTTATGTACGTCGAGTTTCAACTGTAGAAACTCTGAGAAAAATAAAAGGAAAGTTAGCTCAAGTTTCATTATGGCACTAATAACTTTCTCCTGTGTAATATTAATTACATACCTCAGGTATGTAGTCACTACAGACGTCCTCTGGTGCCTACGATCCAACGCGACCTCGCAGCCTCAACCGACGCTCCACAATACCTCCACGCCAGCAATTACCTTCATCACCAATCAGCCGCTGATTGGTGCGGCACACTGTGTGCTGATGACACGCACCAAAACCTTGATTATTGTCATCGCCATTATCCAGGCAGGGTTGATTACAGCCTACGCGGTGTTCTGAGGTGATTGGAGAGCAGATGTTTCCGATATGAGGTCACGCTGGCGTTCAGACAGAAACACGCCATCTTGACAATCGCTTGAAATTAAAACACACCTGGAGTTTCTTTTTTTCCCCCCCAGCGAAACTTCCATTACACCTTCTTTACACCTCTATAACACCCTGTGCCTCTCTGAGCTTCCTACACAGCTGCCTGTCCTGTCTTGTCCAAACAGACACACACACACACACACATAACACACTCTCCCGGGGGCTCTGGAGCTATATTTGGCTCCTGCTCAGCTGCCACAAATAAAGAAAAGTAACTGATAGTGGGCTAAATGAGCCGCCCAGTCGCGTCCACAGAGCAGAGGTTGTTTCCATGGTAAATTCACCGTCCTTAAAAATTCTCTTTGAGCCGACGGACTGTGAGGACGAGTGTGGGATCACTTCCTGTCCCCGAGAGCATCTGCAAAGGGAGTCTTATCTCCTGGGCAGCTTTTTAAATAATAAGTTTACTTTATTTTTTCCTGTAAAAGTAAAAGAACATCATGGAAGGATCCTCGCCCGTTGGTAAAGGGCTGTGGTTTGCTTGTGGTTTGATTAATTCCATCTGTTTCTGGCAGACACATGTCTTAAGTTGACTTGGCCCATTTCGAATAGACACTTGCAGGTCACGTCATAAATCTTGGAGACTTCCAGCTTCTGAGTCGATGGGATGTGAGCGAGGCAGTGAGGGAATTCTACAGGGTGGAACAGACACATGATGATGAACCTTATCATCGATGTCTACAGTGTTTGCTGCCGAGAATCAGGAGCCACCACGTGAACAGGTATCCTGTTGTCTCCAGCGGCCCCCTGCCTCAGCCCGCTCCCTCCGAGTCCTTTCTTCTCTGCCGTGTGTGCCTTTCTCGCTGACCCCCCCCCCCCCCCCCCCCCTCGCCACCTCTCCCTTAAGGTTTCGCACTTTATTTTAAGTCCGGGTGACGAAGAGTTCACGAATGCAGGTGATGGCTCGAGCTGTTACATTTTTTTTTTTACACTGACCTGTCCGCCCACAGCTTCTTTGTCGAGTCTGGCCTCTCCAGCCACAACAATAATTTTCTATTCAAGAGTAGACATCTAAAAAAGGTGGAAAACCATTATAAACCCAAATTTTGTCATATAACTCATCCATGGACATTTTAATTCACATCCACATACATTGTTTTACATCTTGCGAATTACGATTATACAATATAGCGTGTGAAATAAATTATATTTTGTTTTGTCAACGTCCTGCAAAGCCTGTTTACTTCACCGTGGTAGCTTATGCTGAATGGTTAAATTCAAGATAAAAGATCATGTCTTATTAAAAGCACCGTCCACTGACCAATCAAATCCTCTGAAGTCCAGGTTCTTAGAGGATCCTGTGGAGCCGGTGCGGGTTGCTACAGGGTCTCAGTGGAGGACAAGGGTCCTCAGAGACAGACAAAACCTGTTAGCCTACTCCGATGACTGTCTCTCAGAAAGATATCGTTGAGATGTTTCAGTCTGGACCATCATTGTTGCGACAGATTGTGCTGACATGGCTAAACTTGTAAAATGTAACATTTTCTAACATAAATCAAAGGCGATCTAAGATTTTGTGTTTTTTGATAGTCGCTGTGGTGAAGAAGAAAAAAAGAAAATTCCCCCTTCAATGCCGTTTGACCTTTTCCCACACCTCAGTCCTCGGTATCTCACATCCCCTCCGTCTCTCATCCTCCTGGTTTTATTCCAGCAGTCTGTACCTCTCTCCTCCTCACCCCCCCCCCCCCCCCCCCCTCGTCTTTACCCTCGCCCCTCCACCCCACCTACCTCCCTTTCCTTTCACTCCCCTCCCTACTCTCTCTCTCTCTCTCTGTCTCTCCCACTCTTTCTCTCTGTCTCTCTCCGTGACTTGTGCCGGTCCCCTCATCACGAGCCGGAGATGCAGGGGGGGGTTTTAAGTGGCGTTTAATGGCCCGCAGACGGCGGTGCCTGCTGAGCTCCGTAAGCGTCTTTGACCCGCCTTACATGTCCACCATGAACTTGGAGGGACTGGAGATGATTGCCGTGCTGGTGGTCGTGGTTCTCTTTGTCAAAGTGCTGGAGCAGTTCGGTTTGTTAGAAGACGACTATGACGGTAAGGAGACGGCTGAACTGGGAACTCTTTTTCTCTCCAACTGGTTGCAAGTTCAAATGCAAGTTGTCCATTGGGTGTCTGAGGCGTGAAGGACCATCTGGGAGTTCCTGTGGCACGAACGTGTGAAGGAGTTGTGTGTAGATTCAGGGGTTCCATCTGTTGCATGTCTTTGGATGTTCCTGGCAAACTTAAAATATAGTGTGCACCAAGAAAAGTGCAAGAAAAACTACAAATCTGATTTATTTTGCAGATATTCCAGGATCAGAAGATATGCAAACTTTAAAAAAGATGTGTCATAGATCTTAATCCGATCGTGGAGATTGTTTTTATGAACTCTTTGGCTCCGTGCTCCCGTTTCCTCACTTTGTCTTTGCACAGCACGATGAACTTTCAGTCCGACGCTCAAGTCGTTGTCAGCCGCTTCTTCTTTTCTTGAACGCTGCCTTTGTTTTGAAGTGTTCTCTCCATCTCTCTCTCCAGTCACATGTTTCCACACTTTGCTTCTACACTTTGATCGTTATTCGATTTGAATGAAATTGGACTGCGTCTGTGGGTCGGCTAACTTGCTTATCCAAATGAGAGTGGGGACGGTTCAGGACCGAATGCAGCAGCTGGAACCTGGAGATCCTGCCGCTTTTAGAGCCGGAGAGTGTGGCCGTGGTGGCATTAGGGATGAAACCAGCGAAATTAAAAGGAGATTGAAATATTTAACATGCTGCACCCTCTGGAAATTAACCTTTTGATTGTGTTAACAAGTGAGGATAAGATGGAAAGTTGATTCTGGACTTTGACTGGAGACGCTGTAAAAGGTGTCTTCTCCTCCATGGTGGAACTTTGTGGAGTTGTTTTTCACTTTCTTTCTCGGTGTTGATCGAGCGCCCACTTCAAGGACGCGAACGGGAACAATGGCATTCACACGTGGGATTGTGAAAGTTCCAAAAAAGCCCCTTTCCTTCAGCTCAGTCCCCGCTGAGAGATGCAGGTTATTTGTGGATGGCGAGGATCTGCGTGAGCGGAGACTCAACATCCACATTTGACGTTAAAGTTTTCCCTTAAGATTTTTGCGACGACATCAAAAATGTTATTAAAAAAAGTTAAAATAGCTGCAAGATATTTAAGCAAATCATTCTTGGGGGGGGGGGGGGAAATCTTGCTTAAATCCTAATTGCCGTGAAGATGGATGTCTGACATTTAGCAACCCCCCCTTTGCTAATTTTTAAATCAGCTCCATTATAATCACCATTTTGATAAATGTCATGTGCTTACTCGAGTCACCAATTAATTTGATCCAGAACTATTAAAATGCTTCAAAAATACAGGAGAAGGCTTAATTATTGTGACAAATTTGTGTGTTTTTGAAATGTTATGAGGAGAGTGATGGCAGACGTGTTTATTGAGGTGAGATCTTAAAGGTTTATTGTTATGTATTTATTTCTGTAGTTGTTTCGGTCACATGTAGAGGCCTTTTCATTTTCAATTTGGATGTTTATCTTCAAATTGCCGATTTTAATGAAAATCTATCTCTCCCTAAATCGAATCAGACTTGAAGCATCAGAGACGTTTGTTGATCCGCTCTGTGGTGCGCTCTCCCACTGGATGGCTTCTGGATAAAAATAGACCTGCAACACAGCCGGACGCAAGTGGCTCTTCTCAGTCTCCGTGACAGTGAGTGACTGTGCTCGGGCACGTGGCGACCGACAGCAGCAGCTTGTTTGATTGTCCAATCACGCTTCAGACAGGACTGTACGACAAATGATTCCAAGAAGAAATAGCCAAGTGCACATTGGGACATTCTGACTTGCACCACATTATGTTTTTGCAATTATGTCGTTCATATATTTGTCTCTTATTCTCCAATGATTCAAACTGACATTTACTTTAATTTACTTGGAATACAACTATGTTTTCATCCAAATGCTTCAAGCACAGTGCACACATGGGCCCCTGACTGTATAGTATTGTGTTTGTACAGCTGCACAAAATCCAAAGACATGGCTGCAACACACTATCCTCCATTGTTGCAGGTTTTACGTACTTTACAGTAAATCTCAGCTGAATTGACTTGGCTGTGTTTAGGGATCAGGCTATATATCCTGTGTGTGTGTGTGTGTGTTATATGGAGCCATGATTTAACATGCCCTAATATTTCTGTTATTAAATGTTGAGCTGTAATTGAACGGATCCATTTCAAAAACATATGTGGTGTTTTGCACACAGGCCTAAGCTGTGCATGGTTTATCACACACACAGCACATGCTCTGGATGCATAAAGGCGTCTCAATGTATTCCGGTGTGAATGCACAATATATCGAAAATGTACTTTGCATCATAATGATATTTGCTAAGAGGATGTCTTGCTGCACATGGGTGCTCTATGATTTTCCTGTGTGCTGTGTAGTCGGAGCAGCAGCAGATGAAAGGAATCTGGTGAAGTGCAGCCATGCAGTGGCTTTGATAACCTGCCTGTGTTTGATGATGACATTCAGTGAAGTTCTGTTACTTCACTATACAATAGTTTTCAGATCCTACACAACATAGCTGGGAGCTTTTACTCCATCATGTGACTCATAACACCAAAAACCGATTAATATTATGAACATTTGCATAGAGAATACCAGCATGTGTCAGAGTGCATTTAAAACTCATAAAGTCCTTTGAACTGCATATAGCTCAAAAGTTCTCAATGTTCTTCTCGACCAAGGACCCAGTACAAGATAGAAAATACTCTGGGGACCCTCTCATTGAATAGTTTGACATTTGACACTTTTAGAAACGTCATGTCAACACAGAATACTCAGAAGTCAAGCGTTTGTTAAATGTTCACACTGAATATATCGAGAACACTCTCCATGAGTCCCCCGGCGGTGTGCCACCGACCCCCCCCAGGAGTCCTCGGACCACCGTTTGAGACCCTCTGACTTGATAATAATGGTATAACAATGAACCATGAACTTTGCAGACACTGGGGACTGGAGTACATGAGAAAGTTACCGGGCTTTGTCCAGCAGAGGGAACCAAAGCTTTCCATCAGAATCAGAATCAACCAGCAACACCAGCTGCCAGTCTGGTTCTGAAGAAGAGATGTTAACAGAGGTTTTTACACTGACATTAAGCAGGAGCAAACTAATAAACACCTTTGATTGTAGACATTTAAAAAGTGACATAAAGCTTGATGATATGTCAGCAGAAGTTAGGCACAGATGATCGGTTGTGTTGAATGAGGAACTGAAAACTACACTTTATCTTTTCTGATAATTCGGTGAAGTTAATTTTCAAGGCGACTGAATAGGGAACAAAGCCTTGTGTGAACAAAGCTCTGCGCGGTGCATCTTTTGAAGTGAACACTTCAAACCAAGAGCAACCAGCTCCGACCTTGTGCTTTAAGGATTTAACAACCTGAAACTTTTTACATCATCGAGCGTTAGATGAAGTATGGAGGCCGTGTGTTTCTGCTCAGATTAACATTTGGATTTGTCCGGGTTAGGCGATCTCTCTCAGAAACTGTTTTTCTGCACGACGATTATTAATCTAGATGTAGATGAACTTAACTTTTGTTGTTCTTCTTCTCTCAGTTTCTGTATTGGTGCAAAATCCTCACACATGATTTTGCCACCTCCCAATATAACGCTCCCCTTGAGTGTGTCCCACACAGAAAATATGCTGCTATTTGTTATCGCAGTATTTGGCATGATTAAGCCGTCTGATGCTAAAGTAGAGACGACTGTTATTAGACAGGAGATCACCTAATTTACAAGGGGGGCCATTATGTACCTAATTGTACTCTATGACATGACTAATGTAGGTTAATTCAGTCTCTGAAAGACAATGCACACTTCAACCTTTCTTTTAATATCAAAAGTTGTCTTTTGTCTCTACCATTGGATTTAATGAATTTGGTTGAGCTTTAGTCCCATGATATGAAATGCTGGTGTCAGAATTCTCTGGTGTTTCCCTTCAGGGTCGTTAAAAAAAGACAGGTGCCTTCTCTGCCGCTTCGTCGTATCTGATCTGAGGTCTGTGAACCAAACGGCCCTGTGGCAATGATTCTCTCTCGTCTTAAAACTGTCACGCTGACGGAGGTCTCAGCGCAATTAAATGTTAATCAGAGACCGTTTACATCAGGAAACCTCCTCTGCAACGTTTCATCCCCACGTCAGCGATTCCTTTCAGAAATAAACACCTGTATTGATTTCTCTTTCTCCCTCAGTGCGCCCCTCTCTGCCGTATCTCATCCGGCGGACAGTGGCTCCAGCCGTCTTGTGTCCCGTCTGCCATTTTATGTCCCCGCTTGTCTTCTCTCCTTTCTACTCCTCCTGACTAATGCAAGCTCCCTATTGACCTTTCCACCTTAAGTTCGGTTTGACGGGCACCTCGCCGCCGTAAATCAGATGACAGGCAGCGGCGCCGGTCGAGGCAAACCGTGTCCTCCACCTGAGCCGTCACGCCGCGGCTAACATGGCGAGGACGAGCAGGAAGGCGGATCGATGCTATCAGCCGGAACACGCTGGCCCTCAGCTTTGTGCTACCGTCCATTTTGCAGACAGGGCCATTGACGTTCCCCCTTTTTTCACGCCACTACTAATCGTACGGAAAGAATTGGGGTGGCGATAAAATCTTCAGGGTCCTGCTGCAGAGCGATGGCCGACATGTCTCGTGATGAACGTGCTGACGTTCCCTAGAGAAGCCATGTTGGACAAGATACAAGGAAACCACCTCAAGGCTGTTTACTGAGTTTTATTTATGAGTGGCTGCCTCCTGCAGTGGATCACACCTGGTACCGTTATATTACCAAGGCTGAGTTATCCACAGTGGAGTTCAGTCTCTTTCAGAATATTTGAATCACAGTTGAATCTTGTGTAACTCGAGGGGGGGGTGTTTAAAAGAATGTGATGCCTGCTGGCTGCAGAACTACACATTTCTCCTCATTGGTTTACATGATTGCTTAACATGGAGCTAATTAAAGACTCGCACTGAATGGAATTCAGCCATTATTCTCTTAGAGCTATTTATACTTGTCAAAGAACAGCAGGTATTTACTTGACTTAAAGAAAAGCAGCAAATCATCACAATCGAGCCAGAATCAAACTACATCAACGTTTTTACGATTGTTTTGCTGAAAATAGACATAAATGATAAATACATTCTGCAGATTGATTTAATTCATTGATCAAATTGATTGAACCTATATTTGATATTTCTACGCTCTCACAGTCGGTGTTGAGGGGAGTTATTCAGGTGGAAAATGAATCCACACAGCGAGGGCACGCTCATGTGTTAACTACCATCCAACCTTAAATTATATGCATTCAGGATGTGCAAACACATCTTTGTTATAATCTAACCCTAAAACACACTGAGGAGTTGAACAAGCTGAAACTGTTGACTCGTACCTGTCGACGGCGAAATCCCCACGCCATGGTCGCACACGCACCTGGCCACAGAGTCAGTCCTGGAGTATCCGAATCACCCCGTGGCGCCGTGCGGTTGATTGCTCATGCCTGTTTCGCCGAGGGTCGCCCCGGTTCACGGCTCGTAATTGCCTTCCCCCCCCCCCCGATTCGCAGGCGTCGCTTCAGTAAATACGACGGCCCTGGTTTGAATTTGCCTCGGGGAGAAAAAAAACACAAGCCAAACACTGATGCCCGCTTTGCATGCCCGAGCAGATCGCTGCAGGTGTCGCCTAATTATCTCACCCACTTGTACCCCCGGGCCGATCTGTAAACAGCGGCCGTGATTGATGATGGCTGCATCGGAAAGCAGCTCCCCCCCACTCCTGGTCCTGGACTTCCACGAGGACTCCAGATAGATTGAGAACACTTGTCACTTCAAGAAAATGCTCTTGTGGTTTCTTTGGTTAGAATGTAAGACTTTTAGGTTCACAGCACAATACTTATTGAGATTACTCCTGCACCCGTGTGGTCCAATTTAGTTTTATTTCTATTTGTTGCTCTACAGTATTTCTGAAGTGTGAGGAAGGGGGAATGTGTAAAGCATCGTCAAGGCTCGTAAGGGTTTAACAGATTTTGCAGTCTGCAAACTTTCGGAGGCTGCGTTTGAATACTAGTTGAGTCACAGCATTTAGGATGTACCATTTCGAAAAGGCTCTTCTTTAAATGCGGCCTACAAAATGCATCCTTTCATTCTCAAGAAAGCAAAAAGGCTGCAAAAGGTGGATCCTTCTCCGGCCCCACCTATCCAAGGAGACTGATCATGCACGGAAATCCTCTGTAGACCAGAACGTCTTAATTTCGGTTTAGCCTTCCCGCCCTTATACGCCTGCATAGAACGAACCCATTCGCATGTAGCCCCTGACTTGAGACCGCTTAAGACACAGCTCAGGAAAAGATGCAAACTCCTTTCTTCGTCTACCTGCATCATATTTAACGTGCCAACGGTTCGAGAGGCGGATTCATCGACCTCTACCGTTGGTCGTGTCCTCTGCGTCTCACTCTCCTCAGAGCAGAGGGGAGGAGATTCCGTCCCCCTTGTGAACACCGGGGACGGAAAGTGGCGAGACAAAGTGCCAGCGACGAGTGAGAGAAAAGGTGTAATCTCTCCGGAGATCTGTGTCTATCGGTCGACACAGGCAGACGCACAAAGGGGCTGGAGGTTTGTCACCCAGACTTGTTCATTACACAGATAAGAAACGTCAGAGTGGGTGACACAGCAGCCGCCTGACATTTCAGACTCCGATCAATCAGAGGTGACGGAGGAGGGACGCCTCAGTGGGGACGTGATGGTGTGTAGTGATTTGGGAGGCGCGAGCCGTCATGAAGAGATCGGACCTATTTTGTGTAGTTATGAGAAGTAATCCTGATTTATTCTCACCGTTTAAATATGTATAATAATTCACGCAACAAATAAGGCAACCTTATTCTAATTAATGGAGAAAACACAACGTTTTACCAATATATATATATATTTTTAAAGTGTCTTACTTTATTAAGAGAAATGTCATAAGATGATCAAATTCCTCTCCTGTGTAACATTGCAAATATGCTTTTCTTCAAATCTAATGATAACAAATACCAGTAATATTGTCTGGTCCTCCATTTTGGGGATTTTAGCTTCATCTCCCATGTTATTAAAGATATCTATCTGGTTGAGATGAGAACACCAGAGCTCCAGAGGATCACAGCATAGACCTACTCTTATTTTTCTTTATCATATCAACAGATGGAGCCTGAAAGAGTCGAACGAAGAACAAACGTTCAGGTTTTCCCACCTCACAGGATGTAATGGACTAAATAACATGAATATTTAAAAGAGAATAATATCAAAGTCCAGTGTTTAAGTCGAGTTAAAGCATTTTATTATTCTATTAAGGTTGAGTCTTGCTGGATTCAGGTACAGTATCATCAGCTCTGGCAGCAGTCAGGTTTTTTTGTTCTGTGAAAAGAGAAAATACTTTGTTTATTGTGATTTCAGGAGAATGACGACAGCGATTTACAGAACCTTGGATTGAATAGTCTCTTTTTACTCAAATCTCTTTCACACGACATCGACAAATCTATTTCCTTTCAGATTTCAACACAAATCCAGTCCATATGTCAGACCTGTTGTGCTGTAAAAGTGGCAAAGTGGCGACTGTCCAGAAATTGTGTGACATTAATGGGGCAGGATGTGTGATGTAGTATTTACCTGTCAGAGTTGTGATAGAATAATGCCTCTTCTCATCTCCACCCTCTTCCCTTCAGTAATTCATTGGATATTGTATCACTAGGCTGTGGGAAGAGGCTAGGATTGGTCAGTCATCCCCCATCAGGCTCCCAGGGGCCATGTGGAGAGCCAGGATGGAGTGAGGCCTGAGGGCATGCATCCCCGCGGCTCCGGGAGAAACTTGGCCACGTTCAGGAAAACGAAACCTCCGCTGGCCACCGTACACGTGGCTTGGATGGATGTGTGATGTGGCCGGGGCAGCACTGATGTCGTGCCAGTTGCCCACATGTTGCCAATGATGCCGTCGCCTAGGATATACACTGAGGCAGTTGGGTCAGCTGATATTCTGTACACTCCACTGTACGTGGCAGCTGGGTAATACTTTGAACCAAACCACAGGAGAGTCTGGTTATAACTTACGCTGTTATAGAAAAGTGGGGCAGGTTTTATTCGGCATTTTGATCCTTTTTATGCTTTCTGAGACGTATTAAAGGAGTTAAATCTTCAGTAACTGGCTATTAAGCAACTAAGGGGTGGAATTCCAGAAAAGTAGAAATATCTGGTTATTTTCCTGCTAAATTCCATATCTACTTGCAAACTTTGTCTTTGTGTCATTTGGTGCAGGGCAGGTATCACACAGTTCACTTTTAAGGCTTTTCCCCTGAAGACGGTCGACGGCTGTAGCTGGAAATCAAATTGTTGAGATCAGTGAGAATGAATTCAAACCGAAAAGCTGTGGGACATAAAACAGTCAGTTAAAAGATGATAAACTGTTGAGTTGGGTTCGTCGTTAGTCGCGACCCCTTTTATAAACACATTAATATGATCCATTATTTATGGGGTAATACTCATGATAGCTGCTTTAATATTTAATGGAAATTCTTCAATTCTGTCTCAGAAGGTTTCCAAGGCCATTCATTGTTGTGGCTTGACTAGCTAATAAACAATATAATTCCCCTAAGGAGGAATCACTGTATAATAGATTGAATGCTATTTTAACATCCCCACCCCCACCATCATATATATCACACAGATTCATACAGCCATATTGTCGGTGGGTGTTTCTCATCCTCTATGGATGAGCCCCACATACCAATCAGTCCTTACATATCCTTGGGGGAAGTCAGATTAAGTTGGATGTGTCTGCCGAATAATATTTTCTTTTTCAAACAGCACAGCGCTCGATTATTCTGTTTATTTATCTATTATTATCCGCTAGAATAGTATATGTGTCTTTTTTGCATTTTGTTGCCCGTTCAGGGAAGTACGGTGAAGTAAATGTATATGAGAGCTTCTTATTGGTCATTTGAGCTTCGGAGTAAGTGGAGCTAATTTCCAAAGCAGATGAATAAAAGCAGAGGAGATATATATAAGCAGTTTGAGTATTGAAACTATTTTGATTATAATTAATTTTTAAGTTAAGTAATTCCATGTTATTTTCTATAGATCATTAATTACGCTCGAGGTGGATGATTAGGATTATGACAGTCTGCACAAGGCCAGTAGGTGGTGGTGTGTTCACCCATTTGCTCCAAGCACTGAATCAACAACACACACACACACACACACACACACACACACACACACACACACACACACACACACACACCACTCCAATACATCTCAGCCCCACTAACGTCCCTTTGGAAAAAGTTGGTTACATTTAATGTAGCAATGTGATCAATAACATACACTTACATTGATAAATATAAAAAACCACTGAGACATATTGACTCCTCTCATCCCCATATTGCTGATCCCCATGAAACCCTCTCATATAGAACCTCTGAAGAGGCAGAATTAACAGTCACATGGTTGATTATGAATTTTTATTTCTTTATAATCTGGTTTTATGCATGAAAAACATGGAGTTTTCTCATATCTTTAACCCCTCTTTTTGGGGAGAAAATTAGCATATTGCATATGCAACAGGAGTTGAAAAGCGCAGCAGATTGTTATTGTCTGTATGAAAAGTAGATTACAGCCGGTGTATTATGATAAAGCTGTTGTTTTCCATTTATCCTGCTTTATTTTCCCCTCATCTGCAACTTCTGCTCTTTCTGCAGCTTGGAAAACCGAGTCATTTTCATGATTTAATCACATGACACAACAGTAAACACGCACACACACAGTAACTCGACAACGAGACATTAATACAATCATTGACTCATTTTTCTGATTGTTTCGGTGCTGTGTTTGCGTTCCAGGATTTATGTTTGCACTTAATGTGAACGCGTAGAGCTCACGAGAGGCTGCGCGTCCTCCAGTGCCTCGCGTCCCCCCCCCCCCGCCTCTGTCTCACCCTCCTCCACCGCCCCTCTCCCTCACACATATCCCCTCCCCTCTCATCCTCCCTCCCTTTACTCTGCAGCCAGGCAGTCAGAGCGAGAGGCAGCCGCAAACTATCAGGCGAGAGCGGACTTTTCTTCTCTCCAGCCATTTCACCTGTCTCCTCATCTCAGAGAAGAGGAAAGGAGCAGGACGCTTTGAGATCAGCTGCCTGGACTTTATTCCCCGGTGGAGCCGGCTTTTCTAAATTCTCTTTCACCCCCCCTTACCCCCCTTGAGACCAGAGAGACCCTAAATGACTTCAGGCTCCTCACAAACCGGACACCGGCTCCCGTCCCTCTGATCCTCGACCTCGTCGTATTCAAACAGGGCAGGCAGGCGGGTGCCCGGGAGGCGCCCGGCCCCTAGGTGTGGGCCGGTGCAGCACTGGAGTGGGTGCAGGTGAACCGGAGTGCGGGGCGGGTGACAGCGCTGGTCCTGGCGGGGGGTCCCGAGGGCGAGGAGGCCGGCTCGGGCTCCGGCTCCGGGTCAGGGTATGGTGGCACGGAGTGGTCCGAGGGCGGAGCGATGATAAATGCCATCTGGGAGACGGAGGGGCTGCAAACGGTGGGAATCGTGGTGCTGGTGTTCGCCTCGATCAAGCTGCTGCACCTGCTGGGGCTCATCAGCTTCTCGGAGGGTAAGGCGCTGATGGAGGGACGGGGGAATGAAGGGAGAAGAGGAGGAGAGAAATGGAGAATTTCCAACCTCTGTTCTTCGGTTGCTATAACTCCCTGACCTGACGTTTCTAAAACGACTGTTTGAGAACGTTAATTGATTTAATTGAGGCAGGGAAAACAACTGGAGTGTCTTTTTTTGGTGTATAAGTTGAAGTAAGTGGGAGCACAAGATGTGACTGGAGGCAGGAAAATGTTGAGTCGGGAGAAATGTGTCAGTTCAGAAAGATTTGAAAAGCTTTGAAGGACTTTGAATTTCCTGCGTTTGGAAAGATGGGGAATGAAAGACAAGTCTGTCATCCTAAAGCCTCTGAGGTCAATTCCATCTCTTTATTTTGTGCATATGTTTTATGAGGATGTGTGTACAGGCGTGTTTTAGTTGCTCATCTCCCAGCGTCTTCGTGTGTATATACGTCTTCTCTGTGGACCCAGGGGGGAATTCAGGGCACCGCCTGGCTCGCGGTGCGCAGAGTGAACCGTGGGGGGGCCAAAATAAACAGTTTGGTTTGGATCCTCTGCGGTTGTCTCAATTAAACAAAGTGGAGCAGCACAGTCGGCAGTTGTAGCCGAAAACCCAGCCTATTCATCAGATCGCTGTTTAGTAAACACGCTTATCTTCTAATTAGGATCATCCGTCAAACGTCTCTGCGAAGCCGCATCCATCCATATTCAGTAAAAAAAAAAAAAAAAAATGGCCATGTGTGAAAGCGAGTAGCTGGAAAAAGCTGACCTGACCCCGAGGGGAGTGTTTACACAGGGTGGAGGTGTCGCGTCTGCGTGTTGCCGCGACTGGGTTATTTCAAAAGGCACATGGGAGCAGTGTTTTTCATTTTTTTTTAACAGTTTACATGCCTCAGTAAACAGCGCAGTGCGATGGGGGGGGAGTCTAGGCCATGTTTTCCCTAAAAAGCAGCCGACAACGTGATATTGATGATTTTTTTTTCCCGTGATGAGACGATAGAGACGTCAGAGGAGTTTTGATATGATCAGTATGTCACTGAGGTGTCGGTCACCGTTTACAGGGGACGCTGTCGGGGCTCGCGGCTCCGGACGAGCAGTCGATACAGGAATCGATCCAGTGCATAGAGAGAGAGAGAGAGAGAGAGAGAGAGAGAGAGAGAGAGAGAGAGAGAGAGAGAGAGAGAGAGAGAGAGAGAGAGAGAGAGAGAGAGAGAGAGAGAGAGAGAGAGGAGAGAGAGAGAGAGAGAGAGAGAGAGAGAGAGAGAGAGAGAGAGAGAGAGAGAGAGAGAGAGAGAGAGAGAGAGAGAGAGAGGATGAGAGGAGAAGAGAGAGAGAGAGAGGGAGAGAGGGAGAGAGGGAGGAGAGGGAGAGAGGGAGGAGTAGAGTTAAGAGAGAGTTTCGATGATGGGAATTGATTTGAAAACGAGGGATCACAGTGGTTGATGTCAACACTGGAGTTCTCAGCCGAGGGAAGTGGCATGTATGGAATCTGAAAATACTGTCTGTTGGACTTAGAGAAAAAACCTAATGTAAACCTGAATTCAAACTATAGTGCACAAGTAAACAATCACTACCAAAGTTTTTACATTTGTGCATAACATGAAGGAAGATAGTGAGAAAATTGGCAACGAATATATATTTTTTTGATACAAGGACACTAAAGCTAAGAAAACCATAACATTTTCACATTTAAAAGGCTTCGAACCATTTTCTTCTAGAAAATTACTGAATTTATCAGATGATTTGTTTAAGCTTTAATGTAAAAAAGTCACTTGTTTTGCCAAATTACAAACCTATAGATAATTCATAAACTGTTGGCAATTCATTCTCAACTCATCATTTATTCTGTTAATCTAATCATTTCAATTCATGATAGAAAAAGCTGAAGGTCAAAGGGTTACACCTGAATCTGGGGCCTTCTGGCTTTAAAGTCTCAGTCCTGACCTCTGAGCCACTGCTTCATTCATGTATAAACCCAACAGTGATGTTGTGTCCAGTTTTGTAAAACAAATCCCTTTCTGCCAGAGTTGTTTCCTGCCTTTTGTATTTTTTTGTTGAACAAAAAGCCTCTGAGGGGAAAGTGTTCCACCGAGAAAGCTTAACATTCATAGCGTCAGACGTGTTCACAGCTGGGAGCTGCCCAGTGCGATCACATCCCTCCGCCAGCGGCCACCTGAGCAGCCCCACTGGGGGCATCTGGGGGATAAAGGTCTCGCTTCAGAAGCCTCTCTAAGCCGAGGGAGCTTCCCAGCTGGCTGCAGATCTGAAGTTGGTCTGGAGGTTGTTTTTTCACCTCTGCTCCACACATCTGACTGTGGAGTCTGCTGGCAGACAAAGAGGCATTGTAATTCTGTCCCCTCTCTTTTCCGGGGACTGCTCTCCTCTCTACTGCACAGACGGTAAAGACTTCAGACCTGGAGATAGTTTGTTAGCAGCTCCGACTGCCACTCACAGGCTGCCCTGTTGGAGGAAACACAGATCGTTGCATTCACACCAGAGCATTGTGGTGGGAGTTGTCGTGTGCCGAGGCTTTGACCCAGACCGGAGTTTGGCCACTTCCAGTTTAATTATGAATCTATTTGGCCTGATACATGTATCCCTGCTAACTATGTAACAAACCCGAGGCTGCGGCTCTACAACAACTACATTAAGGATCTGATTACTTTGTTGTAATTTAACATCTCATTTTCTAAGTTTAATTTGCTTGGCTTTATATACTTATTTACCTTTTTGTGATACTCGCACACAGGTGGTTGTCGCAGCTATCCTTATTAGGACTTTGCATTGACTAACATTCATTGTGGACAAAAGCCTGACCTCCGAAATGACGTTTTGCCTGATTAGGACTTGGCTCTGGTGCCCATGAGGTCCACTGGTCCTGACAAAGTTACTGTTTATACTGGAAAAGTTCCTGAAGACACACACACACACAAACACACACGTACTTATCCCCTCCACACAAACATTTCCACTTACACTAACACAAAGCTGTCATTAGTGCAGAGAGCTGAGCAAAGACTCATGGGGTACAGACTAATCATCTGCAAGTAATTCTCTGTTTCAGGCCCATACCCCCTGTAAATCTCTCTCACACACACACAAACACAAACACACACATTTTCACACTAACACCATAACCCCAACCACAATGGAACGCTGCGTCAGTTCAGACACGTTACTTGTTATTATCTTCATCAAACAATGTTCTTATGTTCTGTGTGTCCTTGATGGGGATTTATGACCTGGCAACAACACACAGAGAGTTGGCGTCTGCACTAAGCAGCATCATTATTTTTTTTTATTTTTTTTTTTTTTTTGGGGGGGGGTTCTGTTTTCACTGGCTGGTGAAGTGTCGTAGCCTCTGCAGTGATGAGCAGGTCACGGCGGCGGAGGGTCGGCTGAGGGGAAACCCCAGGAATGTGATTGATGTGCACGTAGAGGCGAACCTTATAGGGTTTGAGTTAAACACCCATTCCTGAAGATGGAGAGCAATTAAATCCCTATGTTCATTTACACAGTGTGAATTGTGGAAGTTGCTGGACTTCTGCTCACAAGCTGTTTAGTTGGTATAACTTCTGCGGGTCTATGACATCATACCTGTGACATATCTGGTGTCTCACCACTAACCCTAACCCTAACCCTCTTATAGGAATAGATTTTCCTATGATTTCCTCTCCTATTATACAATTGTGTAATGAGTCGAGATAGACAGGAAACAATCAATCTTGGTTATTTTGACATTGCCCGACACAACCAGTTTTTAAAATATAATGCGAGCAGCATGGTTTTAAAGATTTATCCGATTGGCAATAAATTTGTCCAGATATTCATGTTCTCCAGAGGATACATCCTACGGTCTTGGTGTCCCTTTGACTTTTCACCTCGCAGAAATGGTATCGCCTCCCAGAGGCTGGCAAAGTTTTAAAGGGATAGTTCACGGAAAGAATTCACCCATTATCTACCCACCACTGTGCTGATTGGGGGGGGGGTGGGTGAAGTGTTTGTGTCCACAAAACACACTGGAGCTTCAGGGGTAAACAGAGGGTTGCAGCAGAATCAAAGTTAAGGGTGTCCTCTTCTTCAGACGTAAGAAAACAGCAGAAACACATGCCTCCATGCTGCTCTTGTGCTGTCATCCAAGCAATAAGGTTTATCCCTGAAGCGCCAGTGTGTTTTGTGGAGTCTAAAGCTTCACCCACCCCCCTCCATCGGCATAGTGGGGAGTAGATAATGACTGAATGAAATCCCCTTAAGGCTCCATGTCTTGTTTATTCAAGGCTAAACCTCCCAATAAGAATCTAAGCCGTCTTTCACAACTGTGCTGCATTTATAATGTTTTGTTATTTACGATTTTTTGTTTGGGGCTGAGGGTCGACCATGATCGAGCTCAACCTGTTGATCGGTATCAGATGCAGGAAGTGTCATCCAGCACAGGAGGAACATGGTGTGGGGGGAGGCGGGACTGCTCTCAGGTCTGAAACAGGAGGAGACTTTTAAACATCAAACAAACCTGTTTAATCTTTCTGACACAAAACTCTAAATGACCTTTCTGCCGCCGTTGCTTTGTGGCATTTAGTCGTGACGTGCCTGTCATAATAATCCCGGTGAGCGGGGGGGCACAGCCGACTTGCAGCCGGAGAATCGCTCAGTCACAAAGGCCTGCGTCACGGGGCTGTGTACCCGCTGCTGTGTGATGCAGTCCAGAAAGTGTTCCTCCTGTTTAGTACAGAAGTGTGTACTGTTCATTCACCCCCAACAAACACACACACACACACACACACACTCATGTGTGCACTACAAACTGCACCTTCATGGAATTGTTTTCTTTGTCGAGACACAAATCCATTAAGGAAGTCAGTTTGAGTGTTTTCATTGCTCCGGATGACACAATTTAACATTCCGACCACTTCATTTAATTGCCAACGCTCCTAGTGGAAATAAATCTCATTAATACCCGAGCGAGTCGATCGGGTCTAAAAGAATTAAAATATAGAAACACCGACTCGTTTCCAGGTAGCGGAGTGCGAGGTATATTTTACGAGCAGCCCCCCCCTGCCGAGCTGTAAGTGTTCATCCACTTACTGATTCATGTAGAGGACTAACAATCAACCGGTCCGATTACCCGTTGGCTATTTTCCATGATACCCCTTTAGAGTGGTGACATGATTGACTTAACCTTCATGCCTGGACGCCCTAAGCTATTGGTCCCTCTGGTGTCGTCTTTTCCGAAGTAAGAGGACTTGACCTGTCAGTTCGAGTCAGAAGAGCAAGGGCAAGTATCGCTTGAGCAATCAGTACAGACGAAAACATCACGGGTAACAAATCCTGATCGGTGGACAGCAGATGCTTCGGAGCCACGGATGAATGGACTGCTTAAAGGTGGAAGAAGGCGGGTGCATGGCAGGTTGTGTTCTTAAAGATTGAATTATGAGCTCGGTGCAGGGATGCAGTATAATGCACAGTGTCCCCGAAGCAGCCCGCTTGTGATATCTCCCACTGTTATTAAACGTGAATAGAAACTCGTTGGGTTTTGCGATCGTCATCAATTCAAATCTCAACGTTCGTCTCATTAAAGGACGCAGTTAAAAAGCTTAAGTGTCGTTATGAGGAGAAAAGAACTGCGAGTCTTTCATAAACCCGGCGTCCGTCTCTGGAGCTTTGACGCTTGCACGCACGTGGTGCTTATTTTCAATCGAGGCTACTTCGGCTCGTTTCTGCACGTGCGCGACTTTAATTAGACAAACAAAATGAATATCCATGTTGCCACACGCAGCCAGGAACAATATTTTCCCTAATTAAGCCAGGGACAAAGGTTTCCCATGCATAATGCAGGAGATCCTTTCCAGCAGTGTGGCCTTTTTTAATTCCATTTTTTCCCTTTTGGCTTTATGGTCTCCTCTGCTTTCCATGGCTGAAAAGGATGTTTGAGTGTTTCTCTGGTGAAGCCTGCCCACTTTCTAACTCTACCCTCATCGCATGGACTCGTTGGAAAGTGGTTCTCAAAACTTCCCTCGGATGAAACTCTTGGAGAGCGATCGCGGTAGAGAAAAACGCTGACTCGTCACTATGGTGAAGCCATTCTCATTACCAGCGACTTGAATGGTGCAGTGGAACCATTCGCCACGCAGGGACGGGAGTCTGATAAAGTATCATCCATCATCAGCAGTGGAGAAGAAGCTTACCGACGAGGGGTTAGGGGTCTCCTCTCGTGAAACGATAATTAGCCTCTGCTGAGGTATCAAAGACGATGCACTAACAAGTAATGGACGCACAGAAGTCAGTATAAAAAGCATAAAGAGGGAGCACTCGGCCAGTTTTAATCAAATTAGTAAGTGTTGCAGAACATTTATCCGTTATAAGCATTGCTGAGCTTGTCGTCTTTGCTAATAGCTTTTATGATACAATTTCTTATATGCAAAGGAGATTAGCTGTTATTCCATCATTTCCGGTGTACACCCCCGCGTGCATCCCCAGGGTATGTGAGTTGTAATCTGTTATTTGCATATTTCTGTATGGACGGGGGATTAAAAGAGACAGAACACTACAGTGGCTATAGATCACTTTGTGGAAAACATAGCACATGTTAGTATCTTGTCAGAATACGGTCGATAAATCCGTGAGGTAACTTTGGAGTGAATACCGATGACTCCCTTGAAAGTGAATCGGAAAAACTTACTCCCCTTCAAGCCCTTTGGGGGGAAAGCTTCAACTTTTGAAGCAGAATCCTGTTAAAACTTCCTTCCTTTGTTCCACCATATAATTTTCAAAATGATAAGAGGAGAAAGGCCGGACCGCTTTTCTGCCCAGTGCAGAGCAAAGTGCGTTTTTTTTCACGCACTCAGACGTATTGAAACACTTGAGAGTGACAAATGATTGCAATTAAAGGCACAGACTGGCCTTTCCCTGCCTTTCACATCCCAGTAAATGCATCGGTCCCTCTGATGGTGTGTCATTATGGCCAGTGGGAAGGAGAGTGTACTTCAAAGATAAAATGCCACAGTTCATGTAAGAACATACAAAATGCGGATGGTGTTCTTAAGGCTGAAAAATGTTGCCTCTTGAACTTGAAAACACTTTTCCAGCATTCAGAGTTCATTTGCTTGAATTCATTCATTTATTTATCTGTATTTTAAAGACATATTAGTAATGAAGTATGTGATGAAGCCGTTGATGCCCACTTAATGTTTCATCGTGAAGGGTTTGACTTCTTGGCTGCTGGCTGCAGACGGGCGAACCTGCAGCTGAGTAGCTCTGCATTACAGATACTGCAGCAAGTTAACTAGAACAGGTCTTAAGTACCAATTTGATTCAGTCTGCACAGTCCTAGGCCTCTTGTGCCGTGCATGTTTCTGCCATTCCTATTGGCTTCATCAGAAATTTGGGACCTTAGTAGAGAAGGAGCATCTCAATGAGCTTTTATTTTGAAAAAAGACTCGATAGCTTATTTTAAAAGGGCTGCGAAAGAGTAAGAGAAGCTGCAAACTGTACACAGGCTCATGAGGTGTCCTCACACTCACACTCACACACACACACACACACACACACACACACACACACACACACACACACACACACACACACCCTCCAGTTCTGGCTTTTGCTAATAGTCACAATCCCGCTCCCAGTTATAAAATGTGGTTGCACCGTCTCCAAACATTATAAACGGCATCATCAAGGCCTCTATTCATCTGGCTGTGTACTCATTGTCTCTTCCCAGTCTCAGATCTATTTGGATCTGCCTTCCATCATTGGCAGTTTGTCACAAAACTTGTCACGTCCCAGGAAAAAGTAAACACACATCTCATAACCGAATATTTAAGATGCAAATACGTGATGTCATTCAAGCACCGTGTCCCAGGCAGTTGGTGATTGTGGTCTCGGTGATTTGCCCAATTGTGTTTTGTCTGAACACAAACCAGTGACCCTGCCATTTCCTTCCCTGTTTGTCGGTGTCACCGCCTGCCACAGGCAACCGGAGGCCGTTCTTATTAGATAACAGGAAGGACACATCGCTCTCCTCGGCTTCAATCTCAAGGCTTATTCGTGGTTGTGCCCACTTAATGGGAAGAAATGGCGGATCTGTGTCCACCTCCCTCCTGATTTGTGTGGCATCAAATGAGGATTTGTCATTACCTAGCGGGGACCGTGTTTGAATAACTCTTCTTCTATCGACTCAGATCTGCAGATCGGAGACCAGCACAGAGCTATAATTTGTTTTGGAGCAATAGAAAATATTCTGTGCCACAAAGTGGAATTTGTTGCACTTCATGGCAGAAGAAGTCGGCCTCTGCGTAGTTGATTTATCGTGTGTTTTGGATATGCAGACTTTACATAGTATCCTGTGGCACTTCCACTCACCCTCACAGTTCACTTATTTAACATCATCTCTATAGGGAGTTTACTTCTGGAGGAGGAGGAGGGTGTAACTCCACATGTACAGCGCGTGAGGATGTCTAAACTTCCTGTAAACAAACAAGACTGAAGACTTGGGCGGGGTAAAAGATGCTGAGCTCACAGTTTTGCTCATTGCCTTCCAGGTAAGACCGAGTTTGAGTCTAAAAGTTCACATTAAACTGATTTTACCTCGGCTGTGTGATTGGACACAACCCTAAATATTATGTATATATATTATATCTGCCATGTTTGACCATATATGAAATGCAAGGTCAACTATTCACTGTATCTAAGCATCACATCAATTAATTGTACTGTTTAGAATACTCCAAAAGCCATAGACCTCAACAGGTATATTTTCGACTGAAACAATACTGGAGCAATAAATAAAAAAAAGCAGCAGCAGTGCAGCACTTTCCCCCAAGTTGGTATTTTGCTGGGAGGGGACTGGTGCCCCCCTTCCAGCAAGCAGGTCAGTTTGGTAAAAATCCACCACCGGGCCGAGGCTGCTGGACGCTGCTCGTCTGCCGTCCTCGCCGCCCTCCGGCTCACCGGGTGTAATTTCAGTTAATCGCGAGTGGCCAAGCGCCACATTTGTCCCTGTTTGTGCTCAACAACAACACACAGCCTCGGGGTCCGAGCGCTGGAATGAGGTGTTGCAGTGAATCCGCTGTTTTGAACGTTGACACAATAAATACCGGGCTTAACCGCAGCCTCCTGCCTCCTGGCTCTTTTTCCCCGATTGGCTCAGATTGAATTCTGCCTTCGCACTCGTGTAACGGGCCACACGACACGACGTGACCTTCTGTAAATGTTCTTTGCTGCTAATACTGAGGTGACCTTTTAGAGAAATGGTTTTAAATCCAAACGCGAAAGAGGCATTGACCGCTCGGCAAAGCATGTGGCAAACCATTGGCTTTGACTTGCACTAAATAAATAAACATCAGTTAAACAAGCTCTGTTTTTCTACAGCCATCAATTATTTTTAATGGAATAATATTTCTGCCTTAAGTGATGGTTTAAAGAATGTATAAAGTAATTCTTACTCATCAATACAATTCAACAGTATTTATTCGTGAGTTTAATCCTGATATTACATTGCGTTTCTTTCCGGTGCAGTTCTCAGAGACAGTAATCCCCCAGAATTCACTTTGATACCAACTGTGTGGACATCTGCAGGAGACAGATAAAAGTGTTAAGAGATTAACACCTGGGCACCGCTGTCTTTGATAACCTGGTGTGAGAGTGAGACACCCCCCCAGAGCGTTCACTCTTCAATAAATCATTTCAGTTAAACCAGAAAGTGACCCAGAAATCTGTGTTGAATTCATTTGTAAATCAGTTTTTTTTGATTTATATCTTTAAATACCCGTGGGTGTAGTAGGGGAAGGGAGTTTCAATTGGAGTCGGACAGTTTCTCCTTTGAACCAAAGAGACAAATCGAGATGTGGAATGATGGCAGAGAAAAGCTGGGGCCCGCTTCCAGATACAATCCACCAGTATATGGGACTCGGAATGTCCCCTGATTATAATGTGCCTTAAGCAGTGATGAACCCGAGAGTTTAAATTCCAATTTGATTCTCCCAGTGATAATAAACATTAAGATCCGCTTCAAAGCTCCCTGGAAGTAGCTCTCTGGTCATTTCCACACCTGATGAATGTGTCCATGTTTTGCCCGTACATGGGCAGCAGGAGACACGCGGAGCCGCCTCCTGATGAACTCGATACCCACAGATTGGTGTTTGATTTGTTTGGCCCGGCCTGAAGAAGTGGCCTATATTAGGAGAGAGCTCCGGCTGAGATAAGATCAGGTTGGAAGGTTTTGAAGTCGGAATGGTGTGTCGTCAGCTGTCAGCGGTGACTTATTGGACGCCTGCAGATGTGTCACACTAACTTTTAACATTTACATTACATTAAATTACTGTTTTTTTTGGGGGGGGTGCAGATTTGAGGAGAGGATGGATGGAAGGTGGTGTGATCTCTTGCTTCTTGCTCTAATGTCTATATGAAATGATTAATGACTTAAAAAAGTCTGCAGGTTCTATCGCAAATAACTGAAACAGCTATATTTCACTGTTGGATCTATCTTCCATTTCAATTGTGTGGCTTCTTGTGTATTTAAGATGGTATGTGTACTGTACACTCACCAATTTTGTAAGTGCATTTGAGTCAAATGGTTTATCTTGTCCATTTTCCAGGTATGTTCCTTTTAAATGTTATCCTGCTACCACTATGAACTATGGTGCTGAACAAGGTAAACATTTCACTTGCTAAACAATAGCAAGGTAACCTATAAACAATATATTTAATGTGCACCTTCAAAAATGAGGAGTTAGTCACCGATCTTGGACGTGTGATTTCCCCCTCTGTGTAAGCTGTGGCCCCCGATTTAAACAAACCCTAGCTCCAGGCACCTCCATGTGTAAACACAGCCTCACAGTGAAGCATGGCTGTGGCCTCTTCATCCCTTCCTCCCAAACTGAGGGTTTGAATCTGTAGTGCCAGGCCCACTTTGGTCACACTAGTGGTGAAACACAGGAGCAGCACTGAGAGAGAGAGAGAGAGAGAGAGAGAGAGAACAATAAGTGGGTCAGTGGGTCTTTGTGGGTATTGGGTGTCACTTGTGGAGAGGGGAATTGCAGAATGACGGGAGGAAGCTTGCGCAATGTTTTCAACAATGTGTATTTTATTATGTAAAAGGGGTTTCCATGTTTCCTCTTTAGAAAAATACATTTCTTTTCTGAGCATCAAGTTCCCGGACACTCAAGGCAATTACACTAATTGTAACACGGAGCTAATTGCGGCCGAAGATCTTTAGATCAGCGTAGGAAGACGCTCACACGCTGGGTGCCGATAAGACCTCATCTCAGACACACACACAGAGACACACACAGGAGCAGATGAGATGGACACAGAATGACACTGGGCTTCTAACAGCTCGAATCCAGTGGCTGATGATTATCAAAGCCTGGAATCAGAAGTGATCTCTGTCAATTTCATAAAGATTAATCTCAGACGCTCCGCCGTCATGAATCTGTTTTTAATAATTCTCATTTGAAGAACGGGGCTTTGCTACTTATAGCCTGGTAAGTCCACGGATCCCATGTGGTCCCCGGGGCCGTCAACACTTTCTGTACATACACCCCCCGCAACACAACAAAGATTGAGATTTATCGATTTTTCTTTTTTTTAACTGGAGACATTGTAATTTGTGCACGTAACTGATTTATCAAATATTTATTAAAGACTTTTTTCAGTTCATGGATCCAATTGATTCGAGGCCAGAGAGGGTTTTTTTTACCCTCTGGCTTGAATTTACCTTTGAGATAAATGACTCCCGAGTCCCAAACCCTGAGGATATTCAGCGGTTCAGCCATGATTGATCAGTCCAGACCCATTTTTAAGGGTCAGATTGTTCGGCTTTGTGAGCTCATTGTTAAAGGACGCCGCCGTGCAGTCGAGGATTTTATTGTGAAAGCCGTCAAGTGGCACTTTGTCCCTCGGTGATTATATTTTGCTGAGGTGTTTGTCTTGGTTTACAACCGTCACAGGGCCATTCAGTTTCATTCTCGTGTATGGCTGCAGGGTCAAAGTGGCTCTGAACTACATTTTCTGATGAGCTGTTCCTCCGGGTTCAACCTGCCATTACAGTCAGAGTCACTCCACAAGCTGTTTTTCGAAGAAGGCAAAAGTATGGCATGGTGATGTGTTTGCACGTGATGACTGAATCAGTAACGTGTGTACAGAACCCTCTGGCTTTGATTCTTCAGGACAACAACACCCATGTAGGGTTTTTAATAATTTGGATACAAGTGATGCAACACCAGCAAAACAGTGATCCTTGTGGCCTAGGGTACAGGGGAAGGAGGGGGACACACACACATACACACACGCGCTCCAGCATCATATTGATTTTGCCAATGAACTGAAAGGGCAAACATCAATCAGGCGTGACTGCCTGCTCTTTTCCTGCTTGATTAAGCACCGTGTCACTCATTCTCCTTGATTCCATTTCATTCCGAATGCTTTCGCTTTTTTAACCGACGGTCCTGCTTCCGATCCGATCAGCGGCGGCGGCGGTCTGTCTCTCAATCAGCGTCCTGAACGAGGCACCGGAAGCTCACCGCGCTGCCCTTGAGCAAGGTACGCGTGTCTCTGTGGTGCAGTGACACTTCCGAATCACGCCAGCCTGCTGTCAGGACCAATAAAGCTCGGTAACAAAAGCAGCATCTGTCTGGTTGAACCTGAGCGAGGGCACTTCTTCAGGAGGGGTGTGCGTGGGTGTGGGTGTGTGTGTGTGTGTGTGTGTGCGTGTGTGTGCGTGTCGGGCCGGTAACAACAAAAGATGAGAGCTCCGCTGAACCTCTTCACCCTCAAGCTATTTAAGAAGTCCTTTATTAGTCCCTTAATGGGGACATTTGCTATGTTACAGCAGCAGAAAGACATTCCATAAATAGCATGCAGTATTTGGGTGAAGGAAAGAGGTAGAAATATGCAACAATATATCGGAAAAATATAGATGTAATTAAACTGGTATATACAGTGTAAAGAAGTACATCATGTTTCCGAATGTGTTCAGTGAATGAAATGCACCATTTATATTGCACAGAATTTGTTTTATTATAAATTAATTGTCAAGTTGTGGTGTCATTATATGAGTCAACAGTGCTTTCAACCATCTGCTCTTTGTCTGTGCAGAATTTGACTCCAGACACTAGGATTGGGAGAGAGAGAGAAAGCTTGGCCCACAGCAGATGTTGACTTTAAAACTTTCTCTGACACGGGTCTTTGCCAGCTTGCCGGGGGGGGAAAAATAACATATTTGGCAAGACTGTGAAACAAGAAATCCTGCTTGAGGGCCAAGTGTGGTGAAGCTGCCTTCAGCCTTACACTGAGCAAAGTTTCACATTAATTAACTTCTGTTCAAAAACCATAGACTGTGAATTATCCCGAGACTCCAATTATCTCTAAATGAAGCCAAATTATCCCAGATGCCCCCACTGCCATCTCGGAGCCAATAGCGATTGAGGGATGGAGCCACGGTATTGAGCTCCTGCTGATGCAAGGTCTCGGCCAACCAGGTGTCGGTCTCAGTTGACAGTCACCACGTTTCAGCCTTTTTTTATAGCGAAATGCATTTGGCATTAACTTTTTTTAAGTTTGGTCCACGTACCACCCACTTACATGGACATTTGTCAGTCGCATTTGAAAAGACACGTCGAAATGGCACAGTCTAGCTCTGCAGCCCCTGGATTGAAAAACAGCTTATGATAAAAAAGAAACATTGACAGAGTATTCAACAGTAAATATGAGCCAAAATTCGGTACTAATATTGATAATATGCCTTTGCCTTTGCCTCCCGACCTGCTGAACTGAGATGTGAGCATGGCAGTGACTCTGTGCCTGCTCAGGAACTCGCTGTGCTGGCGTGTGTGTTTTCTTCTCGCAGCCTCGTTACTCGCCCCGCTGCGTGAACTCAATCTTCTCTCTCGCTGCACTCCCAGGGATCGTTTCTTCCTCCCGCTCGGTCGTCTCACACTGAGCTGTTCTCCCGCAAGCAGCCGGTTCTTCACGCCGGACCTCCCTAACGGCGCCGGTGCTGAGCCGCTGATAAACGAGGCACTTTTCACAGCTTCTCTAATCAGTGATGTAATCGTTGCCACTCGTTTTTTCCTTTACAGCCCAGGTTTGCTCAGGCCGTTTTCGACGTTTGGTTTTCCTCTTCAGAAAAATGGCGTGAAACTTTTCTCTGCTTTTATTTTTACCTGCAGCCTCGGCCTGTTAAATTAGTGCTGGTTTGATTGACGAATGGTTTCCAGCGCTCGGGGTTCTCGTTCTGAACGCCGGCCGCTGCCGTCAAACCTCACACTGAATTTTTTAGAATAGCCGGGAGCGAGAAGGGAAGTGGTCTCACGTGTGCTCCGAGGCGAACCTGCAAACTGCTTCAGCTAAAAGCTCTCATACCATAACGGCTCTGCTACATACAGTATGGACCATAAGAGGGGTCTTCCTGTGATGTGGTCATCTGCTCCAACCTCTGATTGGGCCTCCTTTGTTACTTAACACTTACACTTTTAAGTTACTTTTAAATCTGCCTATTTCATCTCCTGCTGCCGGATGCAGATTTGAACTCGCAGCCCAAGTTGTTGTCCTGAAGAACAAACCACGAGCTGCAGCCTCACGTCTATATTTAATAAACCCTCCCCGCTTGCATGATTTTTTTTTTTCCCCCAGAATGCACTGAGGCTTGACTTAGTTTTTCTGGGTAAGACCTAATGCTGTATTTCCCAGGTTATCCTCAGATTGTCCACAAGGGCGGCGTGCGAGCTCGACTCATGAGGCTCTGTCCGTGGTCCACGACCAAAACGCCGCCGTCCAGTAATGAAAGCAAGTGGTGACGACTTTGGTTCCTATTTAAGATGCTTTTACTTTCTGTTGCATTTCCTGGTACCTGGGGGGAGGTTGAACACTCAGTATAAGACTTTGTCACACGTGCACCAGCTGAATATAAATTTTAGAAATCCTGTAAAAACCTAGCTCTTGTTTTTGTATTGTGAAAATGTGAAATGATTGGTTATTACTATTTCTTTCATCATTTTGCAGAAAGCATTAGCCCCACAGCAGCAGGTGAATTATGGGTCTCTTGGCTGTGGGCTACATTAAGACCCTTTGGTGCTAATGAGGCATTTAAACGCTGTGTCCCACCTCAGGTACATGAGAGGCCCCGTGTTGACAAGTCTAACGCTGCAGTACGGGGTCACACACGGTTCAGCTGCCCTCCGTCAGAGACACTCTGTCTGGGGTCATTGGTGTTTAGAGGAAGGGGCCATTCTGACTTTTTCTCTTTTTTTGTGGTGACATATGCATATAGAAGGATTTTGAATAGAATTGTTTGTTTGTTTCCTTATCTCTCTGTGATACCTTCGGGGCTAATGGGAAGTCACTAATTCCAGCCTTTAAATAAAAAATGCTGATTTGCTATTTCAACTTGAAGCCTCATGCTCACACCTGTCCTTCCTCCTCCTCCTCCTCCTCCTCTTCTCCAGACAGCGTTGAAGATGAGCTTGAGCTCTCCGCAGTCCGCCATCGCCCCGAGGGCCTGGAGCAGCTCGAAGCCCAGACCCGCTTCTCCCGCAAGGAGCTGCAGATCCTTTACCGCGGCTTCAAGAACGTAAGTGACACACTCACACAGAGCCTCGGGCACCATTTATAATGTACACCTCCTGTGGGCGTGGTTCTCCGCTAGACACCTCTCTCCCTCTGGGACACAAAACGATCTTGTTTGGCTTTGATATTATTTGATTTACTCCACCGGAGCCTCCTCAAACAACTCCCCTTCCCCTCGAGCTCTCATTGCTGTTCCGCTTCCACTTTCTGCTCGTGTGGCATTAAGATAAAATGCTGTTTTTGCTGAGTCATCCGCAACTTGCGCAAAAAGATGTTATCAAGGCGAATCGTGCTCACCTCAGCAAAACAGGATTTCCTGTACATTGTTCACTGTGCCGGGGGTAATTGGGTCTTACGGCACCCCGGACCGATCCAGGGAGATAAGTGGCGAGCGATCGGGTTCGCCCAAATTGTCTGCCGATGGAAGAAACAGAGGAGCGAGGGCGAGAGTCCTGTGATTCTCCCACGAGGCCTCAGTTTCCTGTTGAGCCCACACTGTGCTCCAGCCACGTCCCTGCAAAGCCCATTAGTCTGTGTCCACCTGAGACGAAGAGGTGAGAGGTGCGCTAATGAGGCCTTTCATTCCTGCCCCACACTTTGCCTGTCTCTATGTAAAGATGAGGGAGTGCTTAGTTCACATGTTTATATACATGCTTTCATTTATTTCTTTTTGTACAGTAGAGATTTGGGATTTTATTTTTAGCCGCATGCACGTGGAGCTCTGGGGATCTTCATCCCTTTGGTGCAGCCGGAGCTACTCAACAACTACAGGATGGATTTATGTGCAAACTTTTCACTTAGACGTTCATGGTCCTGAGAGGATGAAGCCCTAATGACTGCAGCGCCACCATCAGGCCAAGCTTTTAACTGCTCCAATGAAATATCTCAATAATAATAATAATAATAGGAATAGACCTAATTTGTACAGCCCAAGTGCTGGTACAACAAGCAATTCAGTTACAAAAGATATATGAGAGTGAATAAATAGGAAATTAGAAACCTAACCTAGCTAAATAATAAACTAGAATAGCTCTCAGTAGAGTAGGTACATTCCACCAAGGCCCAACAGTCCCATCCCCTCATGCCACCATATTTTTAATTAAATGATAAATCAAAGGGGGAAAAAGTTCCTGGATCCTCCTTACATATATTTAAGGGCGTTATTTCAAATTCTGTGGACTAGTTTTTGTGTGATCCTGCCGACTAACAAACAAGAGGACAAAACATCCTTGAGGAGGTAAAAAAAAAGAAAGGACATGCGTAGCAGAGGAGCAGTTCTGCAATGTGCCGAGCAGATGCGTTTGCCGTCCAATGACGTTTGATGCAGGTGTTCCGAGTTCTCCTCAGGATGAATTGTACGAAACTTTGGCTCAATTCAAAGTTACTTATCTCTTCTGTGTAATAAGACAGACGCTTAGGAGCCAGAAGTCCAGATTGGACAAAGACAGTCACGGCTCTTAGGTTGCAGCTACTAAAAAGCCTTTTGTCCATCAGACGTCCGTAATGCAGCAAAAAAAAAAAAAATGTCACTGCCAGGGTCAAACGGCTCATCTCTGCCTCGGCCCAACCCGGAATAAAGACCGGCTTTTAGAGGCCGGCCAGACTAATTGAAGCTGGCATCGGTCCCATGATGAGAAACCTCCTCCTTCATCCTTCACGTCCAAGGTTTTATATTCAAATCAAATGGCTCGAACGCAGGTGGGAGGCCGAGGTAGTTTGTCTCGACAACAAAGTTCAAGAGTCATTTCCTTGTAGCGCAGGCGGAGCTTTGTTTCAGATCCGCGATATATCCAGAACAGGCCCTCCGCCTCTGGGTGTTGCTCTTCAGGTGGTATCAGAGCAGAGGTCAAACCAAAGGTCAAGAGAGGATCTATCGTTTCATCAAATCCTTGGTCCTCGACTACAGGAAATAACACGGTAATATCTTCCTGTCCAGCTAAATCTGCTGGGCTGTCACAGTTCACAGTGCGGGGCATCGCTTCAGGCCTGATGATTAAGATCTCACACTCTCCCCCCCCCAGCTCTCCTTAGTGCTGCATCGCCCAGTGAAGTCTCGTGAAGAAATTTCACGTCCGACTGGTTTTGCATTTCACAGATTGAATGTGTGATTTAATTTGAATGGCCGAGCCAATATTAAAATCATATTGAATGAATAAAAATATATTTTCTGACCCTTCGCGATGAGATAAAAAAAGACTGCCGCTTCATTTCTATACTACCTTATAACGATACCTTGTTTTAATCCAGTTGAGTGTATAAATAAAGAGATTCTAAACAATACATTAAATAGGATATAAATTATAGAAAATGTACTATATAATAATAATATCTTTATTTTACAGCACCTCTTAAAATCGGTCCCTCCGATACACAAGCTTGACTAATCGCGAGCCAGGCTTCTTGTAAAAAAAATTACTAATTAAAACACCCTGACTTGTGCTTTCACTATTTAGTTTCACCCACGTCCCTTCCACTGACATGGAGGAGGTGGGATTTATGACCTATATTGCAGCCGGCCACCAGGGGGTGATGTGACACTTTGGCTTCGCTTTTGACGTTGTCCATCTTCTTAATCAGTCTTAAGAGTGCCATCAACACAAACTCCAGCAGATGTGGAATTTAAATGATTATATGACCTTCATAAGATAATTATATTCACTGCTTCACTGATGCAGACAACAAAACATATTTCCCAAAAGCTGGATATTAAAGAACAGTGTGTGACTGGGGTCCAGATTTCCAGCTTCTCCTTTCCCCCGGTGCGACCGCCGGACGTTTATCAAGTGAGTGCAACCTGTGTTTTATCCGGTGGCCTCGAACAGCCTCGGGCGCCGATGTCACCATGAGGCTGACAAGAGGAGATAAACTACGATTAGATGAATGGTGCCGTCGGTGTGAGGCCTTCTTCAACGATCACCAACATCTTTACTGCCCTTTAATTTTTCCTTCAAATTTACGAGGATGACTTAACGAGGTTAGGAACAAAGCCATTGGTTTATTGCTGTCCCGCTTCATCAGTGGGTTGTTAGAGTTGACAGCTGCAATTGCCCATCTGTGTTTAGACACACACAGGCACGTGCACGCGCCAACACACACACACACACACACACACACACACACACGCACACACACACACACACACACACACAGAGGCAGGCGTGCACCAACTCCACAAGTGAGGAGAAACGATCTCTCTCCTCATTTCCCGTGCCTCGTTACACAACTAAAGGTTGACTGCTAATTAACAGAAGCTCTGCTCAACACATGAACAAAGATGCTGCGGATAAAACTTTATACTTTGAGAAGGGATATGATTTGATATTTTCCTCCCAGTGCTGACATCTGTGCACCGTCTGGCTGGAATAACACAGTTGAAAGTTCCGCTCCCTGTTTGATGAATGCAAAGCTTCGGGCGGGACGTGATTGGCTCGGTTTACCCCCCCCCCCCCCCCCCTAAAATGTGTAATATTCAAACATCCGTGCACAGATTAAACAAATGAGAATTGTGGTGCAAATTACGAACAATGGAACCCTGGGACATTTCCATCCGACTCGGCTGAATTTGTGTTTTTTCCCAATTACCATGTGATGGGATGCAAGATGGAGAATGAGTCTAATTAGCAAATGTGAGGAAGCTTAAAATGAAAAGCGTCAGAGGAGCAATAAGCAGCCTGCACATGCTCTAGTATTGTGTTCCTCAATCTGGTGATGCTAATTTGTTAATATTATAATAATGTTGTATAATGATGTCTTCATCATTTATGCTTTGTAAGGATAAATGATTGGTTAATCTCTATATTCTCTCGTCTTTAATTACATTGGTTGCTAAAGTTAAATCCTTAAGAAACTTCCTGACTTCATAGTCATTTTAATCACTAAAAACTCCTGGTTTATTACATTTTACTGCCGAAATCAATTCCACCTTTAAAGTATTAATGAGGAACTACACCCTCGTGCATTGGAACAAACTGTACTGCAAAATTAGTACTGTATATTGCATTCATCATTAAAAAAAATGAATAATAAATAAAGGCAAACTGTGGGTTAGAGAGTCATCCCGTGCTAAGAAAATGATTAAAAGCATTTAATGAAGAGATGCTGGTTTCACATGAACTGCACAGAAGGTGAAAGCAAAGTGCAAAGCATCATGGGAAATTCTGAAACAGGGTCTGGTAAAACAAATTGTGTTGCACTGGTTTATACGGAATAGTTTTGCCTTCGCTTGAGAAATGCAATGTTTTTAGTGAATTGGAGCTTTTTGAGTCGAAAGTTTGATTAATTTAGAATTTAGAAAGAAAAGTAGATATACAGTTATGCTGAGTTATACCTCTTCACAGTAAAATACCACAAAATGTTCAAATCAGGAATTTCAAACAGATTGCATCGTCAGCTCAGGAGGAGAGTTTTTCTTCTTGCTGCATCACTTATGTTGCTTATTAATTATGAAGAAAACTTTCAAACTTCATCTAATCACTTATTTTGCCCGACCTCAGCTCACCCAACAATACGTGCGAGTGTGTGTGTGTGTGTGTGTGTGTGTGAGAGACAACAGAAGCCTCGGGGGAGTTGTGCTTCCTCTCAGCAGGGAAACACAAGGCGCCCGTTTGAAGCAAGACAACAAGGTTTCATCTTTGTTTTCTCACACCTTCAGCTCCAGGTTCTGATCAGCCAGGAAACAGCTCCCGGTCCAGGAATCGTCTAAATGAGTGGAGCGCTTCCCTTCTTCTTGTAGATTCAGTATCATGGCTGCGGCCTCGCCAACACACAGAAACTCAACCCTGCACGACGACCCGCCTTTCACCACCGCGCCGGTCTGAGCGAGGTCGTCCACCTCTGTCTTTGGACGGCACTTTTCTCTGAAAGGACACAAAGCCAGTGTTGCATAAGAGTGGGTGACTCTCACTGGCTGTGGACACGATATCCGTCCAGGCAGTTTCAATAATAAACCAAACCGAGCTTGATTCGATTACAGCTATAAATACGGACGTCTCCAGAATTCATCCTGGGAACACAAGTAATGGCTCGAGTGAAATTTTTTTCCTCTGGACCTGAATATTAACTTTTACAATTCTGAAAAGATTAAATCAACTCATTTCCCCCTTTATTAAAAATAAACAAATTTAAAGATTTAACGTTTTAGCTACAGGCCTCAATATCTCTCATTCCACAGGGAAATCTGACTTTTCAGTAAAGTTTGTGCACAAGTTTCAGTTCCACCTGTGTAAGTTGTTTATTGGAGGTGTTGATGACACACGTTAAACTCACACAGACGCTGATGACCTGTGTGATTCTGCTCCGTCTCGCAGGAGTGTCCCAGCGGAGTCGTCAACGAGGACACGTTCAAAGTCATCTACTCGCAGTTCTTCCCACAAGGAGGTTTGTAGCCCCGTCTTTTTCTTTTCTTCCAACTCGTGTCGCCGGCCTCTTATCTCCTCTCTGTGCCGGACCGACACACACACACACACACACACACACACACTCTCCCATCAAGTGCTGAAGTACTTGAGAGTTAAAGTTCCATCGAAGGAAATGCAGGGAAGAAAGCGGTGTTTATCTACAGTGTGAAGCCGAGGGTCCATTTCACTGTTGGTTCTCATCACTATGCAAAGATTCCACCCGAGGAGCAGGACAGGAAACAGTGGGAGGCTTTGATGTATCTGCTGGGAAAGAGGTTCAGGCAGACCAGTGCGTGTAATGGCTCGGCACACCGGGAAAAAAATGATCTGAGGATGGTTTATAGAAAAAATGACAAAAATTGTCCTTGCAGCTGTGGAGGTGTAACGTCAGTGTGGTGATAGATTCTCCTGAAATTGACTTGTGTGTGTGTGTGTGTGTGTGTGTGTGTGTGTGTGTGTGTGTGTGTGTGTGTGTTTGTTCTCCTCGCAGACGCCTCCACGTACGCACACTTCCTGTTCAATGCATTTGACACGGATCACAATGGCTCTATTAGCTTCGAGGTGAGTGGAGTGTTTTAATATTCTTTCTATCTCCTAATTTCCACAAAGGTCTGTCTGTATTTGAATCTCATATCTCCGGAACCCTTCATCGGATCGGCCTCACCTTTAAGGAAGTGCAGCGTGAAATCAAATTTTAATAAAAAATAAAGATCCGGAGCATTAACAAAGACCAAGCAGTCAGGTTTAAAACGGGCCCAGGACTAGTATTTATTAACTAACAGGTACTAGGATGAATGGGAGTTAACTCATTCCTTCAGGGTTAGGCCCCGAGGTAAGAAACTGACCCCACTGTTATCCAGAATTAGTCCTTGTTGGACATTTCAACAATTTCAAGAGAGGTCACCTCTGTCCAGCGTCTCAAACAGGACAGTTTCACCACTGGGGGCCCCTTAATGCATTCCACCGCCTCATTACATAACCTGCTAACCACAATCCCTTTAATTCAACCCGAGCGCGTCGGCTTGAGAAGCCGTCAACACCTGATGAATATTCACGAGGGGCCACGCATTTGCTTATATGAACAGCAAACCTGTCGTTGCTCCAAACCAGAGCTTCACTAACTAATATCTGTTCAAAAGTGCCGAGGATCTCCCCCCCATCCACCCACCCCCGAAGGAGAAGGAAACAGTCCGAGTCGTCTAATAATGTGAATAATGAGTTATTCTAATTGACAGCGTCTGCTCTCTTGCTGTTTCATCATTTGGCTCTCATGGATACTTGTAAAAAATGGATGACGGCTTCCGCATGTTGTTGTGACTCAGTGATTTTATTTCATCTGCAAAATGCTGCTTTTATATAAATGTGTGTATTTCCCCCCCGCTGCAGGATTTCGTCATGGGCCTCTCGATCCTCTTGCGAGGAACCGTGCAGGAAAAACTCAACTGGGCTTTCAACCTCTACGATATCAACAAAGACGGATATATCACCAAAGAGGTTCGTCCCTTCACGTGCTGGGGATAGAGCTAGGGTTAGGGTTAGGGTTAGAGGGAGCTCCTCAATACAGGCATGATTTAGAAGGTGTTCATAAGAGGCTTCAGCCAGCTTAGTGATTAGATTTCTCTCTGGTGGTTTGTATCAGACACCAGTTTGAGATCTCTGCCTTCAGCCCATGGGGAAATAGTTATTTTAACAATCAATCCATGAATCAAATTCTATTTTGTGTATTTCCCCAGACCTGATAATAAACTGTACATTATTATTGATGATTCTTAATAACCTATTCATTTATTGAGTGGAATGCATCTCATGTTCGCCATCTTATCTTCTTTTTCCCGTCTTTATTTTCATCTTGATCGTGGAGAGATCATAGTGTGTATGTAAAGATGGATTGGTCAGCAGCATCTCTATCACCACCTGGTGGCTGGCCGCAGTATCGGTTGTTAATCCCTCGTTTGTGTCTTGGATAATTTGGCTTCATTTCTAGATAGGAAGATCCCACCCTGTAGTGGCCCCTCCCCCTTTTAGTGAATCACCACTCTTCATTCATTTGAACACAACATGTGAGATTCCATTCTCTCATCTCTAATAGCAGCCAAGGCCGGGAACTCAGGGATACTATAAAAACCTCACCACGTCCATCCCTCCATTATCTGTACAGTTTATCCTCTTGAGGTTTTTTTTTTTTGGGGGGGGGGGGGTTACCACATAAAGACACAAACAACCATTCAAACCAACGGTCAATTCAGAGCCTCCAATTATCCTAAAAGCACCAAACTCCACAAAAAATAGATCCTGAACCAAGAACCGTAAAACTACAATGATCTTGATGAGCCCCTTTTCATGCCCCCCCCCCCCCCCCACACACACAGGAAATGCTGGACATCATGAAGGCCATCTACGACATGATGGGGAAGTGCACGTACCCCGCCCTCAGGGAGGAGACGCCCCGTCAGCACGTGGAGGTTTTCTTTCAGGCAAGTGCGGCGGTGCCGGCGGAGGCAACACAAACAAACACAGTGTGTCACAGTGAAGAGGCTTTAAAGAACTTAACTCTCTTTTCATCTCTCCTTTCTCTCTCTCTCTCTCTCCGTCAACAGAAGATGGATAAGAACAAAGACGGAGTGGTAACCATGGATGAGTTCATCGACTGCTGCCAAAATGTAAGCCCCCCCCCCCGCCCCCCGACACGTCTGCTCCCACCGCTTCTGGCACACTTCTCATCACATTGTGTTTCTCTCTCTCTCTCTCTCTCTCTCTCTCCCTCTTTCCCTCTCTCTCTCTCTATCCGTCTGTCTGCAGGATGAAAACATCATGAGGTCGATGCACCTCTTTGAAAACGTTCTCTAGCTTTCGGCCCGAGCGGAGGAGGAGGAGGAGGAGGAGGAGGAGGAGGAGAACACCACCTTTAGCTCGGCCCAGTGACTGACTTGGACTCGCTCTGTGTGCTGTGCAGAACCTCTGATCATAGACTCAGCTGTTGTCCAGGACCGGGGGGGGGGCCACGGGGCAGGAGCACGCTGGGGAGCACTCTGGAATCCAGTCGCCTTTTCCCCTCACACGATATTGGAAAAAAAGCAAATTGAAAGGACAGAACAAAATGCAACGTTTCCTACAGCTCCGGTTTGAAAATTTCACTTCAAGGTTTCATTCCACCATCTGTCTCCGGAGTCGTCTTTTTTTATTTCCTTTCTGTTTGCCGTCTGTAAACTGTGTTAGGCTTCAATGTTTGGGAACACACTGGGAATAAGGAGGGTCTGGACTGGTTTTCGCTTCCGTCGCAGCTTCGACTTGCTTCATTTGCTGCCAAGTGAAATCACTGTGACTTTTAGACGCCATCACCAGAAAAAAAAAAAAAAACAGGAAATCATGTTTCAACATTCCAGACTGGGGGGGGGGGGTTTGGATTCCAGAGTGTTCCTACGCTTTGCTCTTTTGAAAGTAAAAAAACACACATTGTAACATTTAAAAAATTGTATATACTATAGGTAAAATATATATATATATGAACTCTATGAGAAACTTTAGTTCATGTTTACTTGCCAACGAGGATGAGACAACACGAGGACACTGAAGTCCAAGAACACCGGTAGCTCCATTTACCCATGAGCACATCATAAGGCGTTTCCCTCCCTCCATGAAATAAACGCTGCTTCCAGTGTATTTCATTTCACCCTGTGTATGTATATGATCTGTAAAGTAAACCAGTTTGTTTTTATTTCAGTTTCTGAAGCACTGTAAGAGGAGTGAACACTGAGAGGAGTGTCCCGGGTTATTTATACGGTTGTTTAAAAACACTGTCAGCTGTAAAGTATTCAAATGGAAATTCACTTTTTTGGGCACAAACTATTTAGCTCGTCACGTTCTGGGTTCCTGCTGCTTTCCAACTCTCCTGTGGGCTCAGGGCCACCTCCCCCCCCCCCCCCCCCCCGCCACCCGACCATTCAGCCTGATTGGTTCCTGCTGCCTTTGATTAAAGCATTGATTGGCCCCAAACGGGTGCAAAACACGAGGCATGCTGGGCAGGAGTGCACCTACTGCGTCTCGCTCACGGGGAAAACTACCAGAGTGCTGCCACTGCAAGTGTCCGGATGTTATGTAAGTAATGAGTGTTTCCGGCTGCAGACGCAAACCTGAGTTGGATTTGTGCATCTGACAGTTTATCATGTGGTTTTTCCATCATCGTTGCACTGTATGAGCAGAAATCGGAGTCACACACTTAATGACTCATGTTGGTTCATTTATTCAGCAAAGAAAATGGCAGGTTCTTCCCATTTGTGTCCTTTTTTTAACTCGTGTTTCTCCCGGAGAAGAGACGATGTGTACGTTTACCATCAAACCTGACTTTCTGTTTAATTGTGGTTTGTGTGCCTCGCTGTTTGTAAAACTGTCAGTTCATGTTTTTATTCTCGGTACGTACCTGTATTAAGAAATCGGGGGGATACAAGTCACTTTTAAAACATCCCGGCGGATGCAGATACTATTTTCTGAAAAGGTAAATTGTAGGACATTTTTACATTTCTTCTGTAAATAGGATCCGAAGCATCCGAGGCGCTGGTCACACACTTTGGTGTTTGTCTTAGAGAATATTTTGTAGTACTGTGATAGGTGGGAGAACAAAGTATATATTCATTCGAGTGGACAAAACATCTGTCACGTTAAGGATCTCACAGGACCACAGGGACCTGGCCGCAGCTTTTCCTCCGTCTGTGCATTTCTTACGATGGTGCATGTGGAATTTGGTGGGTTTGACTTGAAATGTCTTTTGTATGCTCGTCCATGACCTTTTAGAAGTAGTTTATTACCCAATGAGAGCAAAGCATGTGCGAGGATGAGAAAGTGCATCGTTCTTTTATTGTGTCTGACTGAAGAGCGGTTGTCTGGCGCTCCCTTGTGGCGAAAAGATGATGGCACACGCTGAGGCAAAAAATTGCCCGTTGGACTGGATTTAACAAACAAATAAATTCTACATCTACAGAAGTTTTGTGTATCTTTGCGTAAATATCAAGGTTATTGCTCATGTAAGAGCAGGTCTTTGTAGTTTTGCTTGTATATATTTTATTGGATAATGTGCAATGGGTTTCTAACTGTAAATGTCAACCAATTAGCAATTTGTGCATTTAAATTAAGGTTAGAGAGCTCATTCGATGTCAGGAGAACATATTCCCACCTACAGATTTGTGAATTCATAATTTATCTCAAACTGTAGGTGTCAATGCTTAAAAACAAAAGTCAGCAGCAACAGTTTTTGCAACAGCAAAGATTTAATTAGACAAAGTTTTCTTTAGGGTTTGGAATGAACGTACTGGGCCACGCCAATCTATTATTTCCCACAATTCCACTCAACAAAAGCCCAGAAGATCCATGTTTCCAGTTCAACTCGAATCACTGCTTCCAAATAAAAAATGGAAAGGTACTGAAATTACCTGAGATACGTTTTGCATATAAAACCAAATACTGAAGATGGATTTAAATCAGCCGTGGACATCAAAGGGACATATACATTTGGACATCTTTTTTTTATCACAACTACATGTATTACATCATCTTAAGGCAGATAGGAATATCTTCGGCAACACAAGTTGCGCATTTCATGTACAAAAAAGACCTGGTGGGCCACACACACATACACAAGGTGGTGCGATATTTGTCAAATGAAGAATCTGCATGACAAAAAATGATCGACCGGTATAAAATAAACAAGTAAGGCCATGCGGAATGATGATGTTACCACTGGAGCTTGTTAACTTTTGGAATCGTACAAGTTGATTTGAGTGATAAAAGCAAATTACTACATTTGAACCGTGAGCTGAAGTCTGATTGTCGGTCCGGGCAGAAGTTTTTTTTCGTATTATTGTAAGTCGCTTGTCAAAATATATCTCTCCAACAAGAATAAATAACAAAGTTTAATGTGACAGTTTGAGGGAAAAGCTTGATATTTGGCCCCTGTCACGTGGTCTTCTCTCTGGGCATCGCGTTAAGTCCTTTTTACCCGATGCCATTTGATATGGTTTTAGTTTTTAACGACCAATTCAGACTCTTCTACAGGGAAAGGTGGAGTTTCTCTTGTTTCCTTTGTGGAGCCACAGCTGCGCTCGGTTCCCTGTAATCTCAGAACACCAGAGCAGTTTCTGCTTCGCTGCTCATGGTGAAGATCAAGTCTCGGCCATAAAAGGTCAAAGCATCTTTTTTTTCTTTTCTTTGGTGTGGGACTGTGCGAATTAAATGCTTCTCATTACTCACGGTGTAATGACGGGGAAAAAAATGTTATCCTGTCAATGTTTCTGCTAAATTATGAAATAACAGACTACTGCAGATACATTGACTAAAGGTTAATGAAATGAGAGAGAAATTAGATAAAATGCAGAAAGAAAATTACATTTGATAAATTCTTACAGAGTCAACTTTAAAATGATATATTTTAAAATGAGATTCTGAGAATTCTTTAAATATTAAGTCTTTATCTGAGGGTAACAAATACTGGCGAACATCTACAAATAACCCCTCGTGTTATCCAGACGCTGTAAATCTACATGGTGAAATGAAATAGGACTTAAATCAACTTGAACAGTGGAGATAGATGCTCTATTGCTCAAGCCAGTGGGCTTTCTGCCAAAATGCATTTCAGCCGCAGGCACTGATGTTATTACCGTCTCCACTGTCCATCACGCCAAGTATCCGTGCGGGAAACACGAGATGTGTTGTCCATTTAATTCTGGCAGATTTACTCGGAGGCTCCTGGAGCGACAAGTCGTTATTTGGAGATCATACCGTGTGTATGTGAAAGGCAGCTGTGGACACTGGAGGTGGAATCTCCCGGATCCTTGGTCCCTCTTCCTCGTCTTTTTATAAAACCCCATAAAAAGCATTGTCCTGACAATTTCAAATGGACTGACCCTGTGAGATCTGTGCGCGGTCCATAAGATCATGTGTTTTCTACCCGGCCCGTCCGGATGGGAACACTCGAGGACATGGGCCGGTTGGACTTTAAATTAGGTGAGCAGCTGCCTGATCTCCCGGTGAACGTGGCAAAGGAAGTCACAGTAGGAGGCGCCGCCGAACAGACTTTTATCCTCCACGAGGAACTGGCGGAATATCACCTCCGGCTTGTCCTTCTGCCTCACGATGACGAGCTGAGCGGAGAGGAAACAGATTCTGTTCAAAACACGGTCACTTGTGGCACACCGAAATTCGATTGACAAAGTTAATGTGGTTAAAATATGGATCCTTAAATTGAGCTTTGGGAAAAAGAATGGGTCCTTGAGGCTTCTTGTATTTACATACTAAATCCACTAGGGGGAGGCAGAGGTCATGGAAAAGCTCTACAGTGATTATCTTTGGCAATATTCCTCTATTACAGTTGAATAAACTACAGCTGTCTGAGGGCTAAGAGTTTTCTTACCTTCATGGAGTTCGGCCTCTTTTCAAGCAGGCCACTGATGATGGATCGGACTTTCTTCGACAGCGGGTTGTCCAGCTCTGGCAGCGAAAACTGAAAAGCACAATTACAAGGTTTGTCAATGAAAATTCCAGTATCTAACATTTGAGGATGGAAGACCAGTTCTGATTTTTATTTATTTATTAACACGCTGTTAATGATGTTCTAACTCCTTCCCCACGCGGACCAGAACAGCATGTTTTACTTTTGTCTTGGAAAAATCAATGTGTCCGTTTGAACTCGACATAAGGTTTACATATTTTACAACTATTGTTGACTTCATCAGGGTAGAACACTTTACAGGTTACACATGTGAAGCGGTTCTACTTCCTGGCTGCATCAAAGGATTCATATTGTACTGTTTTATCTGGTTTATAAGTGTGGGTGAGATCTAAGCGCTGTTTAAATGCATTCTGACCAAGTTGTCTTGAAGGTGGGCGAGGGAGGGCAGGTTGAAGATGCTCTGGATGAGGTCAGGGGGGATCGCTTGGCCCAACCACAGAAACATGGAGAGGCCGTTCTCCAGCAGGAACATGCCAGAGTCGGCAAGAGACTCCTCTGTGCAGGGCACCGAAGCGGGCAGAGCATCGCCTCCAACGTCCAGGTCGTGCTTTTAAAAAGAAAAACCACAGAGATTATTTAGACTTCAACAGAGGCTGACATTTCCCACTGGAATGGGAGTTCACAAAGCACTTGGCACAATGTGGAAAGTAATGGAGATTCGGCCCGATTGTGACCATATCTCAGAATCTAAATCAATCTGTGACTAATCCACTTCTCTTAATGTAAAAATGCCTCTGCTGTGGATTGAAAGGAGACATGTTACGCTCATAATAAGGTTCATGAAAACAAAGTTAGTGTGAGCCTCACCAGTGGGATGAGGCGAGGGTAGAGCAGCAGCTGTGTGTCCTCCACCCCCATGGCCATGACCGACTGCCTCAGATGGGCTCTGTCGTCGGTGGACAGCTCCGTGCTCGACACTAAGGGGGCTGTTTTCATCAGGCTGTTCATGTAGACTGGGAACACCTTCATGGTGCTCGGCAGGATCAGCTAAATATGGACACATGCGTAACAGTGTTTAGTGACTTTCTGACCCGTGCACAATCGATGTCCTTGTAAAATTACAATTACAGACACGTCAAACCTAAACGCATCTTGTTAAATGACGTTAAATCAGAGACTGGTGCTGCTCCGCACTGACCTGGCTGGCGGCAGAAGGTTCGGCGCAGATCTTCCTGTAACAGGCCAGCATGTGGGCTGTCTGGTTGACCAGGATGTCCCTCACATTCTTTAGAGGCTGGTTCAATATGGCACGGTAAGCTGAGTGGGCACGGAAAGGAACGGTTAAAACACGAGAAAGTTAAGAAGTTAAGAATAAGAAAGTGGAATGAAAAGCAAAAAGGAGGATTTTAAATTGGGAAGTGGAAGAGGGAGTACATAGGAGATGAAGAGTAGCAGGGCGAGGGAAAGAAGGCAACTCGGCGTCAGGACCACATCTAGGTTTTATGGCAGGCTTTGTGTTTATCTGTTCCTAATGTGAAACATGTGTTCCTTACTTTCACAGCTCATTCCTCTTTTCCTCACAAGTCAGTGAGCATTAGCTCTGCATCAGCAGGCTTAGTCTGCACTACATTACACCCCCACCCCCCCCAAAATAAAGAGCACTGACACTATAGGAAGGCTGCCTCCTTTTAATAATGGACTGTTCATAGATCATAAGATGGGAAGTAAATCATTTTTGAATTTGGTCTTAGTGTAAAAAAAGACAAATCTGTGCTTAAGTGCAAACTTGAAGTGAAAGACAAAATGCTAGTGTTCAAGAGGGGGAAACTATCTTGGTTCCCCTTTCTCATTCAATGTAAACGGACAGTCACCTGATTTGGCGAAGAAGTTGATGAGCGAGTCGGTCTCGCAGGCCTTGTACAGGTCCAACAGCTGCGAGCTGCAGTTCAGACTGAGGTTGTGGATACGCAGGCGTCGCTGGCCGCTGATGGTGGTGTACAGGAAGGCACACTGGGAAAAGACACGTGCAAACAGGAGTTAGAAGCAGACCTTTGAGATTTCATATCCGACTGACAGAAACAGGAAAAGGACACACAACATACTTGCAGCAGCGCTCCGGCCTCCTCGCTGAGTGTATCGTCGTGCTTGAACTCCACGGTCAAGGCCTTGTCACAGTCCACAGCTGCCATCTCTACATCTGTGGTGTTGTTCATGTGGATGGCTCCGAAGAAGTCTGTGGCTCTGAAGCCTGGAGACAGAAACGTGACGTACAGGGAGGTCAAACCTTTTAGTACAAGGATAATCTTGTCCCATTAAGACACCAGATGGGAAACCCTGCACTATTCCTTACCTGTACTGGTGCGAACGCGCATGATGGCGTCAAATCCGATGCTCTTCTGCACATCTTTCCTTAGGTCCCTCAGGAAATGCTCCCCATTTGTCTCCACCTGGAAAGAAGAAGTGAACTCGGGTGAGCAGCAGATCCTGCATGTGATGTGCATACGCGCTAACCAGCAGGTGGCAGTATTGTCAACGACACGGTGGCTCTTAAACTAACCTCAATACAAGTCATTTATTACCAAGATAAGCTTTACTGAAACTTCATTCTGGGCAAAGGTAAGAAATATAAATAAACACTACAATAGAAGATTTCGTTTTTGTTGGGTGTTAACATCCTGTTGCTCTTAGTAACAGTGTTTTATGTCTAATGTCGGCATTGCAGTGTTATTAATGAAGTGTGACAGTGTTTGTTTAGACTGCGTGTTCAACAGAACAGCATTGCTTTGGTCTGTGGTGTGTTTGTACAGGTTGGAGCCGTTTCCCATGCTTGTTGCACTCGTCCTTTGGGGCAATTATATCAAACTGTGGGTACCATGCCAGTGTTACTATGTGAACCCAGAAAGATTTGATTAAACTGCAGATGGCTTCGCCTGTCAAGTTATAGCTTCGTATCGTGATTACAAGAAATAAAACTGAACAAATGATTGTCCATATACTGGGTTTTGCAACATGGCTCCCATATCTTGTACCTGAAAGTTGTTGTACTTGTACACGGAGCCACCGGTGTGCGAGGGCACATCACCCATGGTTGCCAAGTCGAGGTACTGGTTGGGGAAGAGGAAGAGATCCACGCAGCAGCCCTGTGCCACACAGTCCTTGGACAGTTGCTCATACACTCCTTTCTGAGGCTGGAACAGGTTCTGTGAGAAAACAGACAATTATGCTGGGTAAGTCAGATCAGTGTAAATTAAGTCATTTTCAAAATAAAGTCTAAACCCTCTTTTGTGTGTGTTGCATAAAAAAAAAACGAACTTCCACTCAAGTCCATGCAACACAATAAAAAAACACTACTCACTTTCTCTTTCTCTGTGTTGACCAGCTTTTTGTCATCCCTGTTCTTGAGTTTGCCAGGAGCCTCGGCCGTGGGCATGGAGGAGTGGAAGAGGAAGATCTTTCCGCTACATTCTGCGGCCTGTGAGGTGATAGAGTGACGAGAGAGGGGAAAGATAAAGTCGTCAAAAGAAAGTCAAACTAAAAGGTTTGTAGGTTGTTCTTTCCTGATGTGTTGTTTGTAGCAATAGAGTGAAATCATAAAGGGGGGGGGGGGGGCAGTACTAAAATGATTCTAATGATAATCATCTTTTTATTTTTAAGGCATTACCTTGTGGTGGCCAAATAAGCTGATAAAGACGTCAGCAATACTCTTATTTTGTATTATTAAACACGAAGAGGCATAGAAAAATAAACAAGGCTATTTGCTTGTGTGTAATATTACAACTGTTTCCAATTAAAAGCTGTGAGAATGTTTCCTTCGGTCTGCGCCAAACACTGACCTCATATCACTGGGAAAGTTTACTGGACTTGAAAGTAAACACAAACATGGAGATCAGACAAAAGCGCCAAAGTCATTCCACACATCTGATATATTTTGACTAATTGAAACAATCTTGTGGGGGTGGTTGTGTTTTTTGGTCTTTTGTGTCGATTTTAAATGGACCTTTTCAGGGAAAACCATTATGTGATATAATAGAGATACAATTAACAAAAGTCAAATCAACTTAATAGATTTCTTCCATATATAAAGCTGCAGCAGCCTCTCATAGTTCAAGGAGGCTGCTGTAGCCTCCTAAACTAATCCTAACCCAATGCTGACAGATGTCACCGTGTGGCGGCTGACCTTAAATGCCTCCACGCCGGCCTGGATGACGGGAGCAAAGACCGTTTCACTCTCGTTGGTGTCGGCAAACATGTCAGGGATCTGGTCCAGGAGGCTGCAGACAAGGGGACAGGGTTATGGGATGCTCAGCAATTTGCCTGTACTCCACAGTATTTAAGTGAAAACCTCAATATTTATTTCTAAATTTTGTCTTTCTCAGGCGTAAGCTTTTACTTAAAAATGTTTGTTCTTTAAATATTCAACTGAAGCCTTGTTAACCTCTAACCAATAAATAAAAACCTATGTAGAAACCTTCAACTTCTCTACACATTTCCCCCAATCTAACAAGGAGTTGCTTCTTACTTGCAGATGACGGCCCTCGACTCCTGGAAGTTGACGAGGAAGCCGTCGAGCAGCGGGACGAACACTTCCGCCGTGTCCGACACCACCATCATCTGGGGCTGGGCCAAAGCGCTCTTCACGTTGTAGAAGTGCAGGACCTTGTTGTAGGTGACGAAGCCCACTTTAATCGCCGAGCTCTCCTCGCCTGCCTCTCTGGGGAGGGAGAAGAGACAAGGGTCTGTGAACCTCAGAGCGTGTTCTGGGACATAATTTGAAATGTTTATTCAAACTTGTGCAGTGGATAAATTCTATTTTGTCCGAGACAAGTCATCCTGGGTTCACTGCTTGGATCCCACTTGCATTTCTACTGCATTTTTCCTCCCGCAATGACGCAACATAACCGAAAAAATAGAAGCTGTTATTTTAATAATATGAGGAAACTGGTACTTTGAAACAAGAAGAAAAACAGGATGAAAATCTGGGTTTTGCACGTGAATTTCAAGCATTGTTTCAGTTATTAGAAAGTCCATTTCCCAGCCATGGTACATTGCCAAGTATAAACTTCCTTTCAGGATTGAAAGAACATCGAATATGGACTTGTTTATGTGTGCGTGTGTGTGTCCATGTCCAAGTAATTTTTGGTTCTTCAAGAAAACAACCATGCCCATTGACCCATGCCTGCTATTTTCTTATGCTCTTTCTATTTCTCATTATTACAACTTGCGATTCATTTTCATAATACATACTATCTATACATAGACAGAAAGATAACTGTAAACACAGTCTATGAACCAACTATGCTTCATTTTTGTGTATCGGTGCAACGTATCATGAAAAATTAAAACTTTGTGACGTTCACCAGAACTCTCTGGATTCGGGTGTGGAACTGGTAGCTCCGCTGAACCAGCACCATACATCAAAACCCTTCACCATCACAGTCATTTAAAAGCATTCCTCACTGACACTGCCAACTGCAGTTTGTCAGCCGCTCTACTTAAATCACGCACACGCACCAGGGGAACATGTAATGTGGTTTCGGAGCAGAACGTATGCCACTGGTTAACTGTGATCCCAGACCCCTATGGGAACATTAGTCATGGCTGCTGTTGTAAATTAATAGATTCAGGTTTGATTTTATCCTTTCTAATACCAGACAGAGATTAGAAATACTACCAACAAACATCTGCATTTACTTTAACCAGACGCGGGCTTTATTTTGAAGGAACGTGCCAAACACAATTATACGAAGCATATCAAAATGCAGTGTGTCTAATGCCTTTAATTCAGTGCCTGTACAAACAAAAGAGAAGATTCAAACGCAGCTGAAGAGATGAGGTCATGGCATCACACAAATATGGAAATATTGTGGGGATGTAAATCCTCTTTTCCTGCCACGATCAATCAAAAAAAAAGTCACTTCCGGGAACAACCGTTACCACAACTATCGGAGCCATCTGTACGGCCATTTCTTTTTTGTTTTGTTTTGTTTTTCTTTCAAATAGAAAAGTGATGGAAGTCATGCGATAAAGCCTGAATTTCGATACCCTGGTGAATGCGCTAATTTGTAAAAGCAGGGAGGGGACAAGGATTCTCAGTTTTCAGTGCGTTCAAGAAACTAGACACCAAGGGAACAGCTTCACTCCTCTACTGGAGAAGTAGGTTTACCCGTGTTCATAAACCCTGCATATACCCACTGTTTTTGTTGTAAAAGAGGTATAAGTAATAAAGCACATATAATAATATAGTTTTACCTGTACTGTGTGAATGAGTGTGTGTGTTGTGTACCTGGGCAGCTTCTCCAGCAGGGTCTTCAGCTCGTTACATATCAGCTTGACCAGGCCACTCTTGATGTTATTATAGGACACGTCGATCATGAAGATGAAGGCGGGAGGATTCGGAGGCTTGTTGTTCTGCGGGAGATGAAGGTAGAGGGCGAGATTCATTTAGACTTGACAGGAATAGAGCATAAAATACCTTATTTCAAACTTAAATGAGGAAATGAATGTCTGGTGCAAACAAATTATTTCTCTTTTCAGTCCTGTATTCTGTTTTTTTAAGGGTCTTAATGTTGGAGTGCAAGCCCTGGAGTCTTCCCCCTCAAGTTTCTGTTATTAGTTCCCAAAGAACCAGAGCTGGTGTAGCTGTAAGAAGACTGTGCCAGGAACGAATTCCTTGATGGAGGTTAATGGCACTGGAGTGTGTGTCCTGTAAGACACTGTTATGTTTCCACAGTTACGAGCCGCGACAAGACACTTACCTTGCAGGCTTTTGTTTTATCGCTGGCCCACAGAGAGTGTTTATAAGTCTCACTAAACAGAGCAAAGAAAAAAGTAGGCCAGTGGAGTGACTCAGCTTTGCCAATGTACTCTGACCCTCTGATGTTGTTCTCAACAGCCGCAGCCTCCATGGGGACACAGAGTTGATTTGTATCTGTCTTTTTTGTGTGTTTGTTTCAGTGCATAGTTGACAAACTTCTGAGGAAAATCGTACACGACACTCTCTGTGTTAAATAATCAAACAAACCCTGAATTCATGTACTTGTCTCTCTCTTTTCCTATAAACTCAAACAATCAACTTAATGGACTCTGTGATGTGTATTGAGGAGTGCTGTACCTTGCAGTAATCGAGGGTGGCTGTAAACTCGTAGGATCCCAAGCACAACTCAGGCCTCTCGTTGAAGTCCACCCTACGGCCATTGTGGTCCAGATGTTGGAAGAAGAAAGCTGGCACTGGGGTAGGACAACAAAATACGCGAATCATGAAGTTTGCATAATATATTTATCGAGTTTTGAACTCTTTTGCTATTTAAATCAAATGCATGTTTCTCTTCTTTTTGCCAAAGTCTTTAGGATGAAATAGAAGTACCGTACCTTCATTGACACAGTTGCAGAAAGAGCACTGGTAGCGCCGGCCGCCATCGATAAACTTCATGTAGGGACACATGTAGGCCTTGCATCGATTGCAGCGGATGGGGCCCGTCTCACCGTGGTCCACAACATATAGAGGAGCCTACACACGGACAGGTACACAACACAAGTTCAATACAAGTTTTCATCTAAACTAATTCTGGGTGTGTGAAAAGGGAAATCGACTAAACTAAATTCTTCTGTGTGTACAGAAAACCAAGTCTGATACACGGATTCTTTTAAATGGTTTATTTCTTCTGATGCCGCCCCTGTTTTCAGCAATGCAACATTTAACCATACATGGACCATGCTAAATTCTGCTCTGTCTCAAGCCACGCCGATTCCATGGCACCCAAACAATACACACTGCACTTTCATATACAGAACATTTAGTTTCTCATTGAATAAGAATGATGAGCATGAAGCTGTTTAACATATAAACCACAGCGCTGTTACAGAGTTCGCTAACCAAACACTATTTAACACTTTCTATTTAAAGTTTCCTGTGTGGTTTGACACAAAATACATTGAAAGTATTTGCCTCATTTGAGATAAAGTGTTTACACCAGTCGTGCTCAAACTTTTTCTGGCATGTCCTCCACCACTGTTTTTATCAGCCATTAACAATGATATTAGATTTTTGGTGAAAACAACAATATACCAACTTCTGCTAGTTCATTCTTCCCCCATGTATGGGTCATTAAACTTAGTTTCACTTTGTATTTTAACCCTGGTTGTCCACACAACCCCTGCAGCGCCTTTAGAGGAGCCCACCCCCCAGTTTGAGAACCACTACAGTGTCTTAGAGCTGTTTAACCGGTGCAGTAAACAAAATATGGTGGATGATGAATCAATCCATTGAACATCCAAACACAACACCATGCTCCTTTGAGTTAGCATAACAAACTCAGTTGGGATTTAGTTTCACTCTTGTATTTCGGGTGGGAATCTGCTTCACGCTTCATAGGCTGGAATCAAGGCAAAAAAGTAAAATACTCTTACATCTCATTGCTTTTGTATAAAACCTCCTCTCTTCTCTAGTGGCCCTCTGCAGATCTGACATTAGCTAATTAGCCCTTAGCGAGATGAGAGAAAGCCAACATTGCCTAAAAAGGCCGGTTGGTTCCTGGGACAAGGGCGAGTGTAGGGGGAAAGTATCTAAGACAGGATTCTTGGACCACACGTGATCCAACAGGAGGGTCATTCACCGGACAAATTCACTTCTCTAGTACGAAGAGACAATATATCAGAGAGCTAAATTTAGTGAATGCTTTTAACACAAGGTTGGCCATCAGAAATCTCCATATGTGGTCGAGACACTGGCATTTATTAGCATTTATCTTTCCCTGCAAAAGTTGGACATGGCGGACAACGTGACATGAGGCAAATAGGATTTTATTTCTTTCACAGCCAAGCTACACTCTGATCTCCTTTTTTTTTTACTGACATTAGTCAGTAAAGAAACTGGTTGGAGACACTGGCTTCAAGTTATATATTTATATATATATATATAAATCCACAACTTACCTCATTCTTTTGCAAAGTGGCAAAGGGTTTAATGATGCAAGCCAGGGGCACTTGGCACTGCTTGGCCAGATCGGCGGTGCAGGGGAGGGAGTAGGTGGTGCAGCGCATGAACCTGGGACTGGCATTGCCTGGGAAAAGCAAAAACAAATTTCAATGACCTGGATATTATGATTCTTTTAACATAGTTCTGCATTTAAGATTTATTCTAATAACAAATAGTCAATATTTATAATCCTCAAGGAGATACCTATTAAAAGCCTTTAACTTGAAAAGTATTTACCACAATTGACAGAAAAACTATTGAACCGGATGTGCACAACTTTTATCAAAAACACAGAATTATAGAGTATTAACAGAAATTTGTAGATTTTCACCTACATTTGCTACAGTTTACCATCTATTAAAAATATCCAGACCTTTAGAAAATAACATGACCAAAATTAAAGGTCCAGTGTGTATGAAAGGTGAAAGGGAACTAATGGCAGGAATTGAGTATAAAATAATCATAATGATGTTTTCACTAGAGTGTCATCGCCTAAATATTATAAATTCTTGTTTTCTTTACCCTAGACTGACACTTTTATATTTACATCAGGAGCGGGTCCTATCAATGGAGGCTGACATTTTTTTTGCAGGAGCCCAGACTGGACAAACTAAACAGCTTTTGAGTTTTTAGGAAAACTGAAGACTACCATTGGGGTCTCCTACATGCTTGGAATGGGAGGGTGAGGTGAGGGGTATTCAGCTGCAACATGCAACTTCACCACTAGATGTCACTAAATTCCTCACACTGAACCTTCAGTCGAGTATAACTCTGCAATGAGATGATAAATATGAAAAATGTTGGTATCTATATAAAAGTGACACTGTTGAGGTTTCAACAGAGGTGTAAGCATCTGTATAGATGTTGCTAGGTCAGATTAAATGAAGTTGGGAAAGCAACATAAAGGAAAGATTACCTACACAAAAATACAAATTTATGAAATCAAGCAGCTGTAGCCCAAAACATCTAGCAATTAAAAGGTTAATTTGGTTACCCTGGTCCCATGCTGTGAAGTCAGTGGTGACCAGAGGTGGAACCGTTCCTCTGATGCTTGTGCTGAAGACCTCTCCTCCGTGGTTAGCCTGGTCCTCCTGTATGATCTTGGTCTACAACGGACAGATTTAGTAATTACTGTATTTTTAAATTAATATGTTATTAATGCAGAGAGCCTAGCTACATGACATTCTTTGATCACCATCCATTTATCTGTAAATCTAGATAATTTCCACTATTATTATCCCATTACATGAAATACAATTCATAAGAAATTATTGAAAAATACCCGTAATGATAACAAAATTAAATATGTACAGTACATGCCTTAGTCACACACTTTTTGAGGGTTTTATAAGTCACTAGCTCAGGACAGAAAATGTAATGACATATGTGGTATGTTGGAATGTGAAGGAGGTCCCAGGGGGATAAGCTGTCAACTCACTATGCTTGGCATAACGGCAGGGTCCAGTTTCTTCTGCGGAGGGCCAGCCAGTGAGCCCGGTGTTCCGGGGAAGGCCCCTGGCATGCCCTGCTGGGGCCCAGCCATGTAACCCCCAAACTGACCTGCAGATGGACACAAGACATCCTGGCTTTTAGAGGGTATTTTTGGGGACTTAAGTGTAAAGTATGAACTGTACTTGAAGCTTTGTTTGTAAGCTGTAGGATAAGTTCTGATCTGACTGCTCAAATACGTCTACACCAGAAAGACAAATATTTGACAAACAAGATATTTCTCTTATGCAGAGCAAACAGAAAAAAAATACACATCACAGACACACTACTACTTTGAAAATGGATCTACAGCTCTCCACAAATAATGAAAGTAACCAAACAATCTGACTCTTATACCACTTGATTGATACATTTTATTTGTGTTTGTTTGGTGGCAGAGTTACCAGCTTGCTGTGGGTATCCTTGGGGACCATTGGGTCCAGGACCAGGCTGCTGAAAACCTCCAGGGCCTGGAGGCGGTGGGCCGGGAAAAGGACCGCCCATGCCTCCCATGCCCATTTGGGGTGACTGCTGTTGAGCCATCTGAGGGGGCATTTGCTGGGATGGGTGGAATGACTGCGGTGGAGCCATCTGAGGGGGCATTTGCTGGGGTGAGTGGAGTGACTGCAGGCCAGGAAGCATCTGTGGATGGCCCATTGCTGGTGGAGGAGGCGCCTGGAAAGGCTGTTGGGCTGCAGAGCCTGTTGGTGGAGGAGGGCTCTGCAGGGGCCCTGGGGCTACACAAAGAGGAAAGTGGCAACAATATAATTAATCCTTGAACTGCTTCTTCTGGTTCCAGTTTTTTTCCATAGTAAAGGTGATAATTTAGTAATGTAGCAATGAGGAGATCCTGTCCAAAGTCATAATCCTCCAAAAAGTGATTATATGTTGCTGTAGAATGATTAGCAGTGTAAATGTGTAAAAGCAAACTTACCATAGCTTCCCATGTTCATAGCACTCATCTGATTGGTGAGCTGCTGTGCTGCAGGCGGGGCAGGTGAGGCCATGCTGTTGTATGGGGCCTGTGGGGGTTGTCCATAAGGAGCAGATACAGCTGGTGGAGCAGGGTACCTGAGGAGTACAAGGACAGTTACAGCAAGGATACTGTAGCCTCATATTGATTAAGTGTCTCATGCTAACAGCTGCTAATAACAGTTCATTCAGCGTCGGATGATGTCAGTAGAACGAGAAGCACAGTTGCCTGTAAACTTTGCTTTTTTTTTTAAATAATCTGTTAGACAGTTTTAACATTAAAAATGATAAAAACTAATTTAAAGGCCTGTGGAACATCATCAGAGAAAGCCAGTACTTTTTCCTAACCCAGTTAAACAACATCCAATAGTTCCTTTTCACATTCGTAACCTATTTGTGTTGATTCCAGAGAAGATTCGCTGTTACCTTTGTGGATGAGCGCCATTCTGCTGGACGTTTGGATTGTACGAACTGCCGACTTGAGGCGGAGGCATGCCGGCAGGAGAGGAAACCGGCGATTTCATCATCCCTGCAGTGAGTGAGATGACACCATCATATCAGTGGTCGTGTTTGCACTCCACTTAGGGCTTGTTTCAGTGTGCAGTTATGAAATATACCCAAGAAATTGACTTTATCTATATTTGCTCGTGCCGTTGGTTCTAAAATATGCGAGCTATTGCAGATGTGTAGCAGATAAATTATAAGCTGCAAAAAGACTTCTTATGAGCCGTATTCTGCACAACATATTATTTGGTTTCTTTCATGAACACAAAACCAATGTAATCTCTGAGGGCTGGGAAATTGTAGGGTTCTTCTGCTATTATGGAGAGAAAAAGTATGATTTACTACAACTGATAAGCTGTCTGACAACCATGTAATTTAAGGACCATTCCAAATATAAAGGCAAACGACATCTACCTGCTGGTGGAGCGGTGAATGCCTGAGGTGGCCCCCCGTAGTGCCCATAGAGGGGCTGTGTAGGACCACTCCCAAATCCACCTTGGTAGCCCCCCATCCCTGGCTGGGCCTGGGAGTACGGGGGTGCGGCGACATAACCCTGCTGACTCATCTCGATGGAACGCCCGTTAATTCCTTCCTTCCAAGACGCATGAGCCCTCGACGGCCTGTGAAGAGGAAAAGATAACAAAAATAGATTTAAGACAAGATTTAATTTCAAAAGAAAGATCTAGTTTTTTCTCTGGGGCGTGGGCAGATAAAAAAGAAGATCACAGGAACCACGTACAGTTTGCATCAGGCCTTTCCGACTCATGTTTGTGTGTTCATTGAATGAATCCGGGATGTTTACAAGCCAAATAAGCAAACAGGTAAAGTTTGACCTCATGCAATCATCGCTAACTGGTGTAAAATGGACCTTTGGTGTTGCTTATTGAGAGATAAGGCAGTTATCAGTTTTGCTGTCAGCCATTGCAAAACACTTGCTGTGAGTGTTTAACAGTGGATTATAAGCCTTTCTGTCATTTCACGCCCAGCACATAGAGCCTATGTGTCAAGTCTTTTACAAACTTCCAGGAACAGCTGGGTCAACAACAACAACAGCTGTGGTCGACACCATTGACGCCCTTTATTACAACCCAATAAACCAATTACACAACACATCCATGAACACATCCATGAAAAGACATGGATAGATACTCGCTGGTATCTGTTCAGCTCAATATTGAAGTCGCTCTGCCACTTCCCAGATGGTGCCACGTCAAAGGAACCGTTATGAAGCATCCTTACGTGTGTGTGTTTTTTGTTGTTTTTTTTAAACCGATTCGCATCCAGCGTCACGCACGTATCCATATCACGGGTTACCATTTGACCTTTGGCTTTACATCAGATAAGTGCGATGACGTGACGTGTCCATTAATCAAAGAGAGCATCTTTGCTAGCAGCGCGGAAATCAGCACAAACTTTTTCTCTACGTTTTTCTCTTTCAACTACGCACCGGAAGTAAGAGAATGATTTAGGGAAGTGGGTTGACGGGGCCGAGCGAGGCGCCGGTTCCACATGTCCCGGTTGTGAGTGGTGTCGTAGCGGTGTTTACCTGAAGGTTCCAGCGGTCCTCTCCTCGGTGGAAGAAGCGGAGTGCCACGTCAAACTCCACGGAGGCGCCGGTCGCTACGTTACGAGGGGAAACGAGACACCCGGAGCTTCCGGTGCTGTGTTTCAAAATACAGTCCTCACTGATGAGCACACGCTCTCGGACGCTTTTAAATAACAGGAAAATAATCTTTGTTCTTTTAATTGTATTTTAATCTTCTCCGTAAAAAATAATTTTACCTTTTGTGCGTCAAAGAATCTCGGTGAAATGGAACGTTGTGCTTTTATGTTGAAAATCCAGTATCCAGGTGCGTGCTTCTGCTCCGTCTGCCTCTGACCAACTTCACAAGACACGGAGTAGTGCGTGTCGCTGTGCGCATGCGTGAAGCAAAGGGATCCCATACACGTCAGCACAGGTCACAGAGCTATAACCATAGTCTGTATAAAGGGCTAGAAGATTATGTATAAGATTGTACATAAGACTTTCTGTCTATATATAAGTATGTATGTAGGTCTGTATACACGTCTATAATACTATGTAAGTCCATATATAAGTATGTATGTAAGTCTGTATACAAGTCTGTATAAAACTGTATGTAAGTCCATATATAAGTATGTAGGTCTGTATACAAGTCCATATAAGTATGTATGTAAGTCTGTATACAAGTCTATATAAAACTGTATGTAAGTCCATATATAAGTATGTAAGTCTGTATACAAGTCTATATAAGTATGGATGTAAGTCTGTATACAAGTCTATATAAAACTGTATGTAAGTCCATATATAAGTATGTAAGTATGTATACAAGTCTATATAAGTCTGTATATATGTCCATATATAAGTATGTAAGTCTGTATATATGTCCATATATAAGTATGTAAGTCTGTATATAAGTCTATATAAGTATATATGTAAGTCTGTATAAAAGTCTATATAGAAGTCTATACCACGCATGTTTTACACTCACCTGCAGTGACGAGTCTGGAGTCTATTGGGGCCCCTGGCAAAAATGTTCATGCTGCAGGGGGCCCCCTCAAAGCGTTAATCAATATTATGTTATAAATAATCTAGATAGATTAATACTTTATCTATTCTTAGGGAAATTTAGGCATCCAGTATCATATTTCGAGTCGTAGCAGTATGTGCTAAAGGAGATATTGACGATACAAATATTTCAAGTATAACTTAACAATATAAATGTATACAACATCAGAAATAACTTCAAATAAATGCATTATAAATATAATACAAAATATAAATATACGTTAAATTATAGCCCACATTATAAGGCCCGTGCTTTAATTACTGGTGTCCCATATGCAAAGTCTACTCTAGGAGACGATGTTCATTTCACCCAGGCTTAATGGTTTTAAAGTTTCAATACTGTCTGTATTACTAGGTTTGATAAATTTGTCCTTCTTTTATTCTTTATTTTTTCACTTCCAGATTGACAACTCTTCATTGTCCTTTGCTTTCATTTTCAATTCAAATTCTGAGAACAACACAGGGCCCCTATAAGGAGGTTTCCTACTGAGATGTCATCGCAAATACTCCATTGGTTGTTAGAGGGGAGGGATTGTAGTCCCTGGTCAATTTATGAGACACTGCTGTGGAGTAAAGTATGTCAGCCCTCGGGGGCCCCCCTCTCAGCTTGGGGCCCCAAGCAGTTGCCTGCCTTGCCTGTTCACAAGCTGCACCTATGCTCACCAGCAGGCCTCACTCTCTGTTAACGTAGAAACATATAACATTTTAGTAAATCAAATAAAACATGGATGACAGAATGTTATGATGATCAAATACAACTGGGGTCACCAAATTTATGCTCTGACACAAGCTGAGGAGGAATTTACAAGACAAGATTCAATGACACAACAAGCCTTTTTTTATGTATTGTTAAAAAAAAGTTTATTTATTTTGTACAAATTCTTTACAAGTTCACATTATAATAGGATTGTGGTTTTATTTGCAAGACTATTTTCATTTATAATTATTTATTTATTCGTAACACTGACCATGGGCCTACGCCCCTGATTTTAATCTTGAGGAAGAAGTAGGGGAGGAAGAGGAAGAGGAGGAATGGGGGAGGCAGGAAGGAAGGAAGGAAGAAAAATATTGTGAGTATAATAACAGAAGAAAAGGGGGTGGAAGTACTAGAGTATATGAGTGCTTACACTTTGTAATAAAAGAGGAGGAAGTAATAGAGTTTATGAGTACTAAGACTATGCAATATAATAATAGGAGAAAGTAATAGAGCATGAGTACTAACTATGTAATAAAAGAGGAGGAGGAAGTACTAGACTATTTAGGTAATAAGAATATGTAATAGAAGAAGATGAGGACTACAAGTATGTAAGGGAAGATGAGGAGGGGAAGTAATATACTCTGAGTACTGCCAGTATTCATAGAGTATAATAGGAGTCAAACAATACTGTATGTGGATGAATAAAATAGTAATACAAGTATTAAAAATGTGTATTAATACACAATAATATTAACTTTTTGTTCAACTCCAGCCCCCTCGCCTCTCTCTCCCTCTCCCACTCCCTCTCCCCCCTTGCAGAACTCAAACCACCAGTTGCACGCCGACGCCTGCAGGCGGGTCCTTGCGCTGTGACGTCTGCAGCAGCGGGCTGGACTGGGGCAGAACTGGGGATGATGGGGATTATACACAGCGGCGGCGGTGGTGGAGAGGTGGTACGTGCAAAGTGCTGCCGCGGCCGTCAGCTCGATGGTAGCAGCGCTGCTGTGTGCATGAGGAAGAGCGGCGCGCAGCATCATGGGCACCGGGGATTACATCTGCGTGACGCTGCGTGGGGGTGCACCCTGGGGATTCACCCTGAGAGAGGGAGAGGGAGACACCTACAGACCCTTCCTCATTTCACAGGTATCTGTCTGCATGTCTGTCTATGTCCCCACGCCTCGGTTTCGATATGTGCATCTTTTTCTCTTTCATCCTCTATCATTCTATAGCTTTCTCTCTCACTCTTCATAATTCTATATCTCTCCCTCTCTATATAACTCTCTCCATCTCTCTACATGTTTACCTCTTTGTATAACTTTCCCTATCTCTGTGACTCTCCCTGTCTATATAACACACTCCATCTCTCTATTTATCTCTCCCCTTCTTTATAACTGTCTTTATCTCCCCCTTTTGATATAACTCTCTCTACCTCTCTCTATATATCTACCTCTCTCTATAACTCTTGCTGTCTCTTTCTATATCTCTCCCTCTCTCTATAAATCTCTATATCTCTCTCTATCTCTCTCTATAACTCTCCCTGTCTCTCTCTACATCTCTCCCTCTCTCTCTATCTCTCTCTATAACTCTATAACTCTCTCAATCTCTCACTGTATGTCTGCCTCTCTATATAACTTTTTATCTAGATATAACTCCCTCTCTCTTTGTATATACATCTTTCTCTATATAACTTCCTCTTTTTATCGCAATATGAAAATCTATATCACTAATTGACATGAAGTTATTATTTAAATGGCTCATCTGAGCAAGTTGGGCTCTGTCTGTAAATATGATGAAAGTTCTACTCGTGTTAACTGCTGGATATTGGAGACAGTATGAATTCCCCGTCAGTTGGATAACAAGAGCCGTTATCTATTTAAGTTTGGATAAAGTTTCTTTTGAGCCTTTCACTGGAGAAAAGAGAAATCTTAAGTGGAACAGTCCCCGGTGGGAGAAGTGTTTTTTTTTGGAGCAGTGTGTGCGTGTGTGTCCCTGCATTTTTTTGTGCGTTGGCTGTGTTTTGGTGTGCGAGATTCCTCTGGACCCTTATATGGTCAAGGCCGAGGGAGAGTGTGAAGCTGAGGCCAGTGTGATCTGTTATCACTCACAAAGATTACAGCAGGAAGGCAGCACATCATTCGGACGTGCAATCGACCTGAACAGTGAAGCGTACGTGTGTTATGTAGGAAGCCAAGGGAGAGAGGAACATGCAGATGGGTGCAGGAGGTTAGACAAATGTAGACACTGTTATAGGAACATATCGGCTCCACGGCGTTTGCTTGGGGCTGATAGTGTGGTAATAAACCTTAGAAATGACAACAGAGGATTTCACCTGCACACTTCAAGTGATAAATGTGATGGTGCATGTAAATACATGGTATAAGAGGAACTGTAGTGTTGATTGATAATCCTGCTGTACAAATAATTTCCATGTTAACTTGTGTCGTTTGCTCCTCTTGTTCTAACACAGGCAATAATGTATGACTGTTATTTCTAAGAGTAACAGGCTGCTTTGTTAACAGGCTGCTTTGTGTCACTATAGTTGGCACTGATGACATTATCCAACCTAATCCTCTGGACCTCAGGAGCATTATTTACAATTACATTATACATTTAAACTATGCACAATGTCCCTATTTCTCTTGAAGCTATGACACTTTAATCATCTAGAGTTAGAGTTAACGAGCATTTGCATAAACCCCAAAATCATGTTCACTATTTACTTTGAAGGCAGATAAATACACCAATAAAACCATCATTCTCTTTTATTTCTCTTGTGATGTGGTATGATTAAGTTTCAGAACATTTCATTTTAATCTACTGTACGTGAGCAGTGAAAATGGTAGAGCCAGGTGCTTTTATTTTGAAGAGCAATGGAGCCTATATATAGTCATGCATGTTCGCGAGTGCTCAGGTCGCACACGTCTCTCACTGAAGACGTAAATGTTTTTTGTCCAGCTGCATTCCTGTGACATCAAAGCTCCGGCAGAAGAAAGCGTCCTGAGAGCATCGGTTGATCATTTTAACGGGATAATGAAACACTTATCTTCGAGTAGGGCTGTAGCTATTGTGTCCACACCTCACTGCATGAGTCTCTGCAGACTGAACAGGTGAATGTATAGCCACCTCAGAAACATCTGGACTGAGAGGATGAGTTTATCATGGAGTTCTGGCATTTAGATTCTCGCTGTTTCTGAAGTTACTTCCATAAGTTATATTCAAATATATCAACAATATAGGTCTTAGTCTTCCCCACTCTCTGTGCCCCTTTCATGCTTAACTTCTGTCCTACCACTAAAGGCCATAGTGCCCGAAAATATCTTTAAAAAAAGTATTATTTAAATAATAGGACCAATGAAATGCTTTTTCACAAACGTATTCCCCTTCATGTCAGGGCAATCTTACAAGCCTGTTACTTTTAATGTACGCTGAGCCAATACCCCCACTAAGTTATGTTCACTGTAGGGCAAAGGAGTTCTGCATGAGTCAACATGACCTTTACGAAAGGCTTTGCCAAAAGGTCGCAGCATCCGCAAGCTCTATCAAGAAAATCAACTGTTAAAGTCTGCTGTCATCTTGCCCTGATGGGAAAAATACCCCCTACATCTAATGCCCGTTTAAGCTTTCATTTTCTCTCCAAGCCCCCCCACACAAGATTCCTGCAAATACACTGGATTTGAGTGTTGGTCCTGTTAAAACCAGTGGTAGCCGCATTTGATCTGTTGCCTCACTCGCGGACATCTGGGGGCTTTGGTCCACCTCATCTGGAAGGCATAACTGTGAACATGCCTCCAAACTCTTCTGGAGGGAGAGCAGAGTGTGTTCGGTGAGAGTCGAAAGGGGAGGACGTGCCAAGATGGAGGCCTGTAGGCCACAGTTTCTTCTCCCGTGTGTGTGTGTCTGAAGGAAAAATGCGTTTCTGTTAAACGCTTCTGTTGAATGCTAGTGAACAGAGAAACAGTGATTGTTCCGTGCGCTGACAGGCGGTGCAGTGCGAGGGGGCACGGGGTTACCACTCTCAAAAGGTTCTCTCCATATAAGGGAAGCTGTGTGTTTCTTCTTAGTTGGAGTCATGGCCCGAGTACAAAGTTGATGAGGTCACCTTTATTTTTAAAGCTACAGAAACTGCAACCTTTTTTTTTTTCAAATCCCGACCTGCAAATTCACCAACACACCTTCAGAAGAAAACATGGACGAATTATCGTGCGCACTTTTTCGACGTCTTACAGAAAACAACTAAAAAGACCCGGTGATGTCATTTGCATTGATAGGAGACAGACTTTCAGAATTAGAAATTGTTTAATCATCAGAATTAGAGCAGGAGACTTTTTTCGGCCTCCTAATTACTAAAGCATGTCATCTTGGTATGTGGAATGTCAACATGCATCAGATCAGTCCTGGACCGCTGAATAGCAAAATGTAATCCTAATTCAAGTCTGCAAAGTTTTCTAACTTTTGGGGCTGGAGCCTGCACATTGATATTAATTACGCCAGCTAATGAGAATTTTATCTAATTTCCATTAAACTCTATTCGCAGGCTGAGTTAGGAGTCCTCCTTGCCTGGATTATCTTGGCCTTCGCGGAGTAAAGAGGGCTCTTGTTGCTGATGTTTCAGCTCTAACACGGCACCATAGGAACCTCATTAAGCTGCCAAGCAATCAGCAAAATGCCATTGCCTCATTCGTCCAGTGCATTTTTTTTCCTGGAGTAAACAAAGTGCTCCACAGTTACAGGAGTTTTGGCATTGTTTGTTTTTTCGTTTTTTTTTGTAACGTCCCGGTCCACGGAGGCAGCAGATATGACCCGAGACTTTTTCCTCTCACATCATTCATGCAAATTAAGGCCAACAGCTTAAACATTTGGATTACATAGGAATGAGCTGCAGGGCTCCTGGTTGTTGACACTCAATGCCTTCTTTTTTAACACTTTAAAACATGGGTTATTCATGTTTCTCCTTCTCAACTGAAGGATCAAGGGATAATTTATTGACACAATTTCCCGATTTGGACTGGATATAGTATGAATGGATATTTCAGGAGAGGAACTGATGTTTAACTCTATTTAAATATAGTTTAATGTTAATTACTAAATGTAAATATCAGTGCTGTCAATGGTCAATATAACTGATAATATCCATACTCTCAACCTAGTATCCATGTAGGCTTCTTTCCAAATTAAATCTACATTAGAAAACCCAAATTAAGACGCATTAAGATAAAGCTGTAAAACCCAAATTAAAGTAAATAATAAAGGGATCTGGGGTTTCTCTGTTACAGTATAAGTCAGTAGATACAATCCAATATGTTTTCAATCAGCCCAGTAACTGGCCTTCCATTAGGTATTCTGCTCCGAGCGAATAAAGACTGGATGAGTAAAGTAAAACATTAAACACAACTCTCCTCCCTACATGGTGTAAGTGGTACCTGTAAACAGCTGGAAAATATTTACCTCAAATGTACAAAAAAATTAGATAATTGCTTTAAGCTGCGAAGGGCAGGAACCGCCGGGGGCTGCACGAACACACTACTCTGTCCAGCTTCTCCTGCGATTTCTTTTCCATTGTGCTTGAGCCCATTAAATAGATAATTCGAAAATGGCCGACCCGGGGTAATGCAGCGTAAATGTTGCCTTAATTGTGACCCCACATGATGTGAATTCAGACGATCGGGTTCTGCTGGTAATTTTCAGAGAGCACTTAATTAGAATTTGAAACTTTCCAACACTGTTTACGACCCCTCTCGTCCGACACCTACAGTAGTGCTCATTGGTTTTCCTCTCCAGCCCCAATTACTGCAAACTGGGGTTTCCCTTTACAACCAGTTTACGAGCAGCAGGATAGAAACACCAGGTGGTATTCTACCTTCTTTCGAGGGTTGCACGATTGTCTCTGTGTTGCGAGACGGGAGAAGAGGACAAATGTTTCCCCTCCTTTTTTGGAGCACGGCTGGTTTGCTGTGGCCCTGAGGACAAACCCAGAGTCCCTGTTGTTGTGAGGCGTGCGTCCCCCATGGACAGGCTCACAGGCCGCCTTATAGGGCGTGTGTGTGCGCTGGTTCACTCTTTTAAACTCAGGGATGGACTCAGAAGAGTTTTTACCTGAAAGCTACCAGCTCTATAAAGTCCCTCATAAAATATGTTTGTATATGTAGTCTCTCTTTGTTTGTCTTGGCTGGCTTTTTGTCCAATCCAAGATTTGTGTTTGAGTACTTGGATGCAACAATCTGCTTTGTATGCTCAGCGATTTGTATCAAAAACCAATAGGTTATTTTGGGATGTAAACTGCATTGGTTTCTTCTGGTGTACATCCATGGATTCTCCTCTACTTCCATCAGCAACTGAAGATGTTATGTGTGGACATTGCCATCTAGTGACAAGATTGCGGAACTTCAGGTTTCCAGAGTTGAATGCATGTCAATGGAGGGGGTACAGCTGCCAGCTAGTGTCAAATTCCAAAATGTAAATAGAACAGTATAATAAAATACATTTGCAGTAAGAAGAATGGCATAATTTTTCCAGATTTCATAAAAGTGGATTCGGGTTTGAACGCCAACAACTTTGTCATAGTTTAAAAAATATGGCTTTCCATGAATAAACATAGAACCAATTTAAGATTCACTTTAACATATATATTTAAATCAAGCACACTTGAATCTTATGTCACACTAAACCTATCAAGGAGTTGAGAAGGGATCTTTCCTTCGGCTCTGGAAGTTGTTAGATTTAAAAGCATTTCTGGTTGTGTGACGGAAGAGAGGTTGAGAGTCACATTTTCTTATACGTTGACATTATAATGATGATTTAAAATATCTATACTGCATGAAATATATGATTGAAATCCAGTGGTGCCCTGACTTCGACAGAATGGAATGGTTGTTTAATTCTAGTGCTCAAAAGTTGGCTTCCTTTTGTTTCTACATCGTCAGGATGGTTTATTGGTTTAGTATGATGTTGCAAATCTAGTTTCTGTTTTGCTTTAGGCAGGAGACGGAATAATACAAATGAATCAATCTTTCTCTGTGTTGTTAAAGGAGAGAGAGCTGGAAAACCTTGAACGTGCACTGCTGCTCGTCAGTTTGTCCTCCTGTGTCACTTTAATAGGAGAAACCAAGGAGACTGTTTTGGTTTTGTTATGGTTTGACTCAACTTGAAGAGCACGAAGGAACATTAGTGTGATCGATGACAGAGCGACGTGTTCAGTATCGCCTCAGGTTAAACTGTATTGACTGTGATCTATCATAAGCATTACAGGGTCAATGTGCAGATTCATCCTACAGGGAGAATTAAGGGCTGTGCATTATCCCCACCGATATTTGAAGATTGTGTTTTTTTGCACTGGGTTTTTTATTTGACAGTCAATATTTAGGAAACACAACGAAGTGTGGGAGGGATTGTTTATGACAAGATGTCACGCAACACATGAAACACCCTCTAGTGTTGCTCAAGAAGTAGGAAAAGCACTACAGACCTCACAAACCCACCTAAAGCTCTTTATTTGTAGCATTTGCTAAATTTCTTTCACAGAGAGCATATCCGCTAACTGCACGGAACTGAAGTAATCAGTAATTTCCCCCCGCTTTGAATAAGTGGCTTTTGTGCAAAAATGTTGTCTTTATTAAATCCTCTTATTAATGAACCATTTTATCGAACTCGGGAACCATTTACAAGAGAACAAAACCATCAGTTATTAGCTCAACTGTGCAAGGAGGTGCCCTTCACATGGATCTGGGCAGAGCTGGCCTGCAGCTATAGTATTGCAGTAGCACGGTTAAAATACAAGGTGGATTTGTCACTTTTATTGTTGTACGCATTCAATGCTATCGCGACCCTAAGTGTATATTCTCGTGTGACCAGTGCAAACTGTTGCAGAGATTATTGAGTAAAGTGTTTTGAATTCATCAATATAAAATGCAACTACAACTACATCTCCATTGTTTTACTTTTATATCTCTAGAATAATAATCCAGTCTAAAATGTTTTTATTTGGTTCTTCTACCCAACTGCCATGACTTGAAAACTTCGTTTTATCTTTAAATATTATACTGATTTATATTTTCTCCTTTTATTTTCAAGAAAAAAGCATAATCCATCTTAATAGTAAAAATAATATTGTCCTCTTGTTTTCCAAGATCAAAATGGAGATGTAGTTGTAGTTGGCGGGTTTCTGTATTATGACCTCAGTGAGAACATTAATTGTGACTCCCTGAAAATGGCGGCAGTCATAGTTTGTATATTCACAAGCCGATTAACTGATGCTTGTCCGGTGCTGTTTGTGAAGCGCTCATGTGTGGTTGTAATGGACATGCTTTTGTGTCGTCCACAGGTGGAAGAAGGAGGCCGTGCCTTCTCGGCTGGCGTGCAGGAGGGCGACGAGGTGGTGTCGCTGAACGGAGAGCCGTGCGCCGAGCTCGCCCTCTTACGGGCCCTTGCCCTCATCGACACGTCAATCGACCGCCTGCAGCTGCTTCTCAAAAGGTGCAGCTCCGCATGCCGCCCCAATTGATTCACAATCGGATGAGTATACATGCAAAATCAATAACCGTGGAATATGTTGTGTGTCGTGACAAATGGGCCCTGCAGTGGGCCCTTGGTGTTCACCACCGCAGTGCAGAAATCATTACAGCAGCACTGAATTAGCATTTAGATAGCATGTTGTTTTCTTTCTTCTTTTTATGGCCTGCATCCTTTTGCACAGCTCAGTGACCCTATATGTGTACATACACTGGTTTTAATGCCCGCGTGTGTGTGCTGGTGACTGAATGTGTGTCAGCCATGGTGACCTTCCCGCTGGCTCGGTCCAAGGTGCAACAGATTTGTGTGTGTGATTGACGTGCAGCTGCTCGGCCATTACTCAGTGGGCACTGCCAGTGTGTTTGCCAGGGTGAGATCCCCTCAAATATTGCTGCATGCGCCCTAGTGTGTCCGCATTTAAACCTACAGAGGGGGAGACAGTTGTTTTTCGATGGCGCATTGAAGTTGAACTAATTAGCTGAATCCAATTTATTGTGGCTATAACAGGACCATGATCATAGTGCAGGATTTGTATTAAAATTGTTTCTATGACAGCGAGGATCTCTTCGGACATGGAGAGCAGCTGACCTTGTGGCTAAAACAGGATTAGTCACCGATGTAATTGGCCTAAATTCAATGATACCAGTCACGGATAATAACATTATATGGCATTCATGCTCCTCCTTACCTTGAACGTAAATGTTCGGTTGACAGCGATGTTGAAATGTGATTATTTTCCACTTCAGAGGCCTGACCTTTTCATTTAACTTGCTGTTCAAAGATGAAATCTACTTTATAACAACAACTTCAGCAGTGGAAGACAGGCCTCACCTTCCTATAGCAAGCTAATGGCTCCAATCCTCTGTAATGTAATGTGATTCTTATTTATGTAAAATCTGACTTTCAGTTTCACCAAAACCCCAAATGGCATAATCTCCTATTTAAATGATCAATTTGATTTATTTTTGTTCTCCCCCCTCGTCTCTGACAGATACGGCTCCATTCCTGAAGACGAGGAATCAGACACACATTGTGGTGAGAGGGAACCTTCGTCTGAGGCTTTAGCGAGCACCACCCTCCACATCCTCTCCCCAAAGCACAGATCCCAAAGCCCGAGGGAACTCTACATATCCGAGTCCCAGGACCAGGCCTACTATGGGGAGCCGGACAGCAACACAGAGGCCCCCAAGGGACCCCAGTTGCTTTGCACCCAGCTGGATGCGCCCCTGTCTGATGGTCAGAGATGCCAAGAGCCTGTTATCAGGGAGAAAGAAGGACAACGGTGTTTCTCCCCTGGGAACATGGTGGAGCTCCAGGTTTCCCTGTCTGAGCAAACTTCGGACCAGGCGGGCTGCTGCTCTCTTGGGAGTGCACTCGGGGTCGAGGGGGGACTCTCAGACAGGGAGGTTATCGAGACCATCCACACCTCCGCCATATCGCACAATGTGCCGAGCTCCGTGAGAGAGCCACTGGGCCAGCATGGGGTGGTGCTCGGCTCCCCTTCGGTGCTGGGGCAGGTGGAGGTCATTTTGCAGCAGCCATCAGCAGCCGGGGCAGGGAGGGGCATCTTGAGCGTGGGAGGCCCCAGGGTCAGTGGAAGCGTAGGCTCCCAAAGTGAAGGGGAAGAAGGAGGAGGGTACTGCGAGGGAGACCCTGGGTCTTTTACGGTCTCATTTGGAATTCCCACAGATGAGGCGTCACAGGCAGCAGAGCAGGACTCCGACTCTGAGGGGGATCGAGACAAACCTAACAAGCATCGGGCAAGGCACTCCAGTAAGGACCCTTTCCATTTGTGTTACCTACCATAGTCGTGTGTGCGTTGTGATTTCGTCAATGCATTTGAGTGTTTGGATTAGAATAATCTACTCTTTAAGGGGCTCTTCTACAAGCCAGTAGGGCACTGGATTGCATTTGTCAACAGCATGTGTGCATTCCAGAGCCTGATGGTCCAGTGTGTGTACCCCTCAAAATAGGATGTATCTCTCAGTGCAGTTGGAGGAGGGTACTCATTCCTTTGAATGGGAGAAGATACATCCGGGTCTGATCTGAATTACAACACAAAGTGTTGACAGGGCAGCAGGGAGCGGATTGTATGGTGACGCAGGTTCAATTAACAGAATCTGATAGGCCCTAAAAAACAAAAAGATGTGGAATCGTTCATATTAGAAGAATATGCTGCTCTTTATAAACCAATTCTGCTACTTTTAAAGAAGCTGAATGATGAATATGGATACGGAAGCATTCCTCTGGCTGTGTGGAAGACATAAATATAACACCAGCCCGCTGATGATGCCTGCAGAAGTGGCCCTTTGACAGACACCAGCATGTGCTCCCCCCAGCCCGTTACCTGATCCTTTCGCACTGAGTGATTTAACTGAGCTAAAAAAGTGAGTCAGTTGCTCACTCCCGCTGTGTCCTCCACCTTCAGGTTAGTCTTGCAGCAATTTAAAAACAGTAAGGCTACTTGTTATTTTATCGTAGCGCTGACTTGGTTTGAGAGTGTGTTTGTGGTGTGGTGTCTGTTATCAAATTGGCTTAAGTATGAGTATATGTGATAGATTTCAGCTTTGAGGGTGACAGTTTATGAACTTGCAGATAAGCTGGCTGATAAAGATGCTCTGGTCCTGGTGAATTTATTGCACCCATTAATCTTTAATCTTTCTCAGGTCCAGCTTTATGCGTTAGGGGATTAATAACCAATTTAATACAGCGCAATTTTCGATGGACAAATGAGTATATTAGATATGGATCAGAGAACTTTGTAAGTGCTTTGCGGGAAAAAATGATTTATGTGAGACCGAATGAGCAAATTTGGAATAATGAGGAAAAGTACACGGCTATGGTTGGATAGAATTTGTGTGGACAAAGAATATAAAATGTATTTTTCTTTCTTGTGAAGGGATCAGTTTATAGCTTAGTTTGTACTTGTGATGCAATCATATCAGATCAAAAAGAGAATGTATAACATTTATCATTTACTGGTTAGATATAAGTCTGTTGCTTCTGCTTTACTGGACACAAAGGATGTATTTTTACAAATAAAAGCTGAACCTTATCTTTTTTTACCTTGTCACCATGTTGTATCTGCATAATCTATTTTCAAATCAATGCTGGAACAAATGGGAGGTTTATGTAGTATGAGTTCATTTTCAGATCGATATTCATAGGCATATTACAATAATCAATGTAAAGTAATTTAGGTCAACTCCAATTGTGATCAGTGTAGATACAGTCTGCAACAACTGCCTGTGCCTCCCTCAGTGATCAGAGAACTGAAATGTACAAAGAAAACTGTGACCATTTGTTAAAGCCTCAGTGAAACAAATGAAATATAAAAAAGCAAGCTGTTTTCAAAGTAAAGACTTTATTCTTTTCCGGGACCTTTGTTTCTAATCACTGAATTCTCTATTTTCTATCCTGACGCAGGGCTCAGGCGTAACGAGAGTCTGTCCGAGAAGCAGCTGAAGGAGCACAAGTCCAAATGTAAACTTATTGCTCTCCTCCTCACGGCTGCTCCGCCCAACCCCAACAACAAAGGGGTGTTGATGTTCAAGAAACATCGGCAAAGGGCCAAGAAGTACACGCTTGTGAGCTACGGCACTGGAGAGGACGAACCAGAGAACAGCGACGACGAGGACGAGGAAGAGGAAGACGAAAAACAAGAAACCCATACTGTCGAATTTACCCTTGTGGCTCCGAGCGATTCTGACCTAGATAAGAATTTCCTGACTAATGTCCACAGTAGCAAAGGTGTGCTGACTATCAACTGGGACAAAGGTCTCCTTGATATTGAAAGGAACCTGAACAACAAAGCAGAGATGGAGTGTTTGCCTGATACCAAGGGAAAGGGGGCCCTTATGTTTGTCCAGCGGCGTCAGAGGATGGATGAGCTAGGTGCTGAGCACGATGAGCTCCGGCGCCAGGGGATTCCCGTGGAAGGAGTGCCGGAGCCTGAGAAGAAGACAATGGAGCAGTCTTATATGCAGTCAACGACAGAGGGCCATGCTTACATGGATGTAAATGTACACCAGCAAAGCCAACAGCAGTACCAGCAGTATCAAGAGCAACAGTTCCATGAGCAACAACAGAGCTACCAACAGCAGCAACAGAGCTATCAACAGCAGCAACAGAGCTATCAACAGCAGCAACAGAGCTACCAACAGCAGCAAGCATACCAACAGTACCAGCAACAGCAGTATGAGCAGCAGCATTATCAACAGCAGCAAGTGTATCAGCAGCAGCAAGAATATCAGCAACAGCACCAGCAAATGCAGCAGTATTCTTCAAACATCAATGGCACAGTCCAACATCAAACCAATGAAATGCAGAGTTCTTTAAGCAATCGCACTGCAAAGCCTTTCTCAGCTGCTCCGACAATGTGTGGGACCAATACAGATTCGGTGGGTCAAGGGGAGGAGCTAGCATCCCGAGATGAGCGCATAGCTACCCCTGCTAGTAGGACTGGCCTTCTGATGGATGCAAGGAAAAGAAATACTGGCAAGCAAATGTTCACATTTAAGGAAGCCCCAAAAGTGTCACCTAACCCGGCCTTATTGAACCTCCTAAACAAGGGTGATAAGAAGTTGGGTTTTGAGTCAGGACCTGAGGAAGACTACCTCAGCCTTGGGGCTGAGGCTTGTAATTTCCTCCAGCCTCCACGAGCTAAACAAAAGAATCCTCCACCAGTGGCTCCAAAGCCTGCGATCGACCCCAGCTCTCTCTGGTCCCCACAGATAGAAATGAACAACCAGGACATGGCTCAGTGTGCTGAAAATAGTGCTTCCACACCTGCTGCTGCCCCCACCACAGACACTACTCCTGCTCCAGAGCAAGAGCCAACCCCTGCACCTGCTCCTGAACCCTCTTCCCCTCCTGCCCCTGCGGAGGCTGCTGCCAGCACCAATACAGAAGGGCAGCACACGTGGACTCTCTCAGAGCCTGAATCTAAAAAAGAGCCTATCCAAGTGACAACTCAAGAGGAAAATGGTCAAATTTATTCTAATCCGCAGCCAGAGCCTTTACCTGTAACCACCTGGGCCCCAGCACAATCCCAGTCACAACAAGCATCTACCAATTCCTGGCATCCAGTTCAAGTGCAACCACAGGAACCACCTCCAAGTCAGTCCCCACCACAGTTACCTTGGGTGACAAGACAAAATTCTCAGACCCTGGCTCAGCCTCCACCCCCCACAAAGACTTGGACCCCTCAAATTCAGCCGTCCTGGAGTCAGCCTCAAGAACCGGCACAAGCCCAGACACATGCTCAGGCAGCCTGGGCCCAGCCTCCAGAGCAACCACAGCCTCATCCACAGATCCAACCACCATGGGCCCAGCCTCTAGAGCAACCTCATCCTCAGCAACAGGCCTATCCACCCTGGGCCCAGCCTCTAGAGCAACCACAGTCTCAGCCACAGGTTCATCCACCCTGGGCCCAACCTCTAGAGCAACCACAGCCTCAGCCACAAGTTCAGCCACCCTGGGCCCAGCCTCTAGAGCAGCCTCAGCCACAAGTTCAGCCACCCTGGGCCCAGCCTCTAGAGCAGCCACAAGTTCAGCAAATGCAACCAACTTGGGGTCAGCCTCAAGAACAAGTGCAGCAGCAGACCCAGGCCCCATGGGCAAAGCCATTAGAGGCGGATACACAGCCTCAACCGCCATGGATGCAACCATCCCAGCAGAAATCCCAAGTACAACCTCCTTGGGTTCAACAGGCTCAGCCAGAATCCGAGCCACAGTCGCCGTGGGTTCAACAACAACAGAAACAGGCTCCACAACAAGCTTGGCCACAGGCCCAGGCACCCTCTCAATCACAGCCACCTTGGGTCTCAGCTCAGCCTCAGCAGCAACAGCAGCCCTCAATTAATGCATGGCCACCATCACAAGCTCAAGCCCAAGCTCAGCCCCCATGGATGCAAGCACCCCAAGCACAACCTCAAGCGCAGCCTCAAGCCAATTTGAATCCATGGGCACCAGTACCTGCCCAGGCTCAGCCCCAACCATCATGGCCCCAGCAACCTCCAGGGCATGGACAGCACTCAATGAATTCTTGGGCTCAAGAGCAAAACCAGGCCCCAAATCAACCACCACATTGGGCTCAACCAGTTCCAGCCCAGTCCACACCACAGCCAAACTGGCAACCAGCCACAGCAAAGTCTCCACCACAGCCATCAACGAATACAGCCTGGCCTCCAGCTCAGACTCAGCCTCAGACACATTGGGCACAAGAGTCCCAGCAAACACCTGTGAATGTTTCCACGTCAATGGTGAACACTCCTCCTTCTCCAAAACCATGGCTTCAACCACAAAATGCCCCACAAAACCGCACCCCACCCTCTCCACCCCAGCGAATGCACTCTTTTACCATACGTCAAAGAGCTTCACCGCCGATCAACCCGATGGCCACTATCTTAAACCCATCATCAGCAGATCCAGCGAATGACATGCCAGTTGTAAGAGGGAAGGGAGCGGATATGTTTGCCAAGAGACAGTCTCGTATGGAGAAGTATGTTGTGGACTCCGAGACTGTGGAAGCGAACAAGGCAAGCCGGTCATCATCACCAGCAGCCTCCTTACCGAATGAGTGGAAATATAGTCCAAATGTACGTGCTCCACCTTCACGGGCGTATAATCCTATTCACTCACCTTCTTATCCCCCAGCAGCGACAAAGCAGATCCCTCAATCTAGTCCTGCATCCAAAGATAAGAAAAAAGCCAAAGGGAAACCTGCACCTAAACCCCTTAATGTTATAGATGTGATGAAGCATCAACCATATCAACTTGATTCCTCTCTCTTTACTTATGGTCCAGGAGTGGTGGCTCCGAAGCTCCCTGCGCCTAAGCCCGATAGTTCCCCTTCTGACCCCCCTGCTGAAAACCAACCAATTAGTTATGAGCAAATGGCTCCCATCCAACCAACTGGACCACTTATTGCTCCATACCCCCAGCAGGCCTATGGGATGCCCATGCAGCCAATGATGCATGAGGGCCACTACCAGCAAACCCCAGCTAATGTTTATGCCAACCCTAATGCTTATCAGCAACCCCCTGCTGGCCCTTACCAGCAAGCATATAACCAACAGTATCAACAAGCTGCCCCACCTGTTAATCATCCCCAAGCTCCTCAACCGGCAAACCCTTCCTACCAACAGGCACCGCAGGTTCCTTACCCACCGGCCAGCAGCCCTCCCTACATGGCGGCTCCTTCAGTGCCTTACCAGCCACAGCCTCCCAGTAGCTTTGTTGTTCCTAGTTTCCCTGTGGCTGCTAGGCCTGAATCTGCATCAGGTGGCAACCCTGCAGCCGCTCCTAAGCCTAGATTTACTGCCAAAAAGAGCACAGCTCAGGTGTGGAAGCCGGCAGAAGTTGATAAAGAGTGATTTCATTACATGCAATGTGTCGGCTTGAACCGCAACGTTGGTGCTCTTACAGTCCAATGGCATGTGGAGCATTAAGAGCACATACAAGTGCTGTAATGACATTGTACAATTCCACCTGCTCTTGACATTGGACAGAGCTTGGTGGTTCTCAAAGAGATAATGTGAATGGTGTCATAAAATATTAGGAGCATAAGAATAAGAACAGGATGTAAGTATAGCTCTTTAGACACAGAGGAGCATTTCTATATAAGTTGATGCATATGGATAGTTCACTAGAAATAGATATATACAATATAAATTGACTAAAGACTCAAATAACTATTGATAAATGTTGCGCAAATTATGTGCAAAAGAAGAAGAAGAAGAAAGGATGTAGGAGAGGCTGAAAGAAAGCTGAAAGAAAAAACAAAATCAAAACGGTGAATGGTTCTCGACTGTGACAACAGGAAGTTGATTTCTGAAAAGAAGAAAACACTAAATGTGCCTAAAAACAGTAAATAAAAAAAGTGGAAAAATAGTAATGACGTGTTGGAGGGGGATGGTAAGCAGAGGGCTAAGTTTGTAATCTTAGTGATGTTGGTTCAAGGTACAGGGATTATGTAACGATACTGGAGAAAACGGCAATACTGCTTTAGAGTGACAACCAAACAGTGGCTTGCTTAAATGCTTGATTAGTAAACACTTTTTCTTCAGTGCTTTCTCTTCCATAGCGCTCGCTGAAGTGGATTAGTTTTATTTTAAGCTTTTTACCAACTGTTGCATCATGTTAGGTCCTATATTTAAACGGCCTCATGAGAGGGAGAGCTGTGCTCCAGGAATAGACGGCTTGGATTTCAACTGAAGCCTTAAGTGAAAGCTACAACCTGGACCCCTATAATATTTTTTTGAAGAAAGCGAAAAATGTATTGTGTAATGTAGTTCTATTGCCCATTGCCCAATGTCCTCGTCTCACTCTTTAATGCATCTTCACCTGCTTTTGTTTTATATGAAGAGACAATATCCAAAAAAGGAGGATTGTTCAAAGGATGACCAGCTCAGTAATGTTCACTTATATATTTTTGGTAGAGGGCTGCCTCTGTTCTTTGTGTTCTTTTCTTTTCCCCGTGTGTGTTTCTCTTCATAGTGCACTTTCTGTATGATTCACTGCAGTGCCATTAAAATGTCTTTTATCCTTGTTTCTCCTTTCCCTTTCTTTCAGTTCACCGCTGCATGCTTTTTTTAGGTTTTCTTCTATTTCTGTTTTTTTTTGTTATGTTTCCTGTCGCTGAATTTCACCACTTTCTCTCACCTGTACTATAAATACTGATAAAGTTTGCATTAGCACAGACAAAATGGATTTCAACTGAAGTACCACTTGCACCCACTGTCTTTCACAAACCAATCACTTCTTAACAGTAAAACAAAAATACAGCTGAGACGCTATAAAGAAGGAATCCCTGACTTTCTCAGTAGATTGAGGTGAATGCTTGAGCAGCACATTCCTGCAGAATGATGCAGAATTCCTGATGATGTGTTCATCAAGGGTATTCTTAGACCGGTGACCTCACCGCGAGGAGACCTCAGTGGACAACTGTGGGTCAAGTGAGTGGGCCCCCTGCTGAAATGTATATCCATGTGGTGTCATGCATTCGGAGAAAGGGCAGTTATTTGTACGGTGGAAATTTTCATATCAAATGGTGTGTTCATTCGAGAGATTTCTGCAGTTATATCTGGAGGAAGCTGATTCCTATTCACATGGCTGGGGTTGACCCCCCCGATATTGGCATATTTGTTGTTTACATGCACATTTTAAATAACCATATTTTTAATAAACATATTTTTAATAATCATATTTTTAATAACCATACTTAATTTCTAATGCATTCTGAAGATAAGACATTGAATTGAAATCTGAATTAAAAACAAAATAAATCAATGAAAAGTCTTGTCATTATACTTATATGCAATAAAATAATGAGGCTTCACTCCACACAAAGATTGATACATAAAGATATAAAAAATATGAAAATAAAAGCGTATAAATAAAAATGGTTTAAAAAGATGTAATAGCATCAGAAAAGTTTGTAAAACAGATAACCATGAACGTAGAATTAAATGAAGCATAAAAAAACAATGAATGGAAAATGAAAAGGAGATCAAGAAAATCATTACCCACACACGCAATTATAAATGATGTGCGTCACCTGTTTTAACCCCACCGTGGAAGTTGCTGGTTATCTGTAAAGATCAGATTAAGATCCTAGTTCAGTTGAACCTTCCATTCTTGAATGCGCTTCGGGCATAAACTGCACAAAACAAATATGTGACCTCACATTATTTGCTAATCTACTGGTCTATTCTAGTGTCTGCCTCACTCCAGGATTGGCAGAAGCATTCTAGGCCTTTGAGATACCTGAGTCAGCGTAGATTTAATTCTCCCTAATGACTCATTCAGCTACACTTTTTTTTTTTTTTTTATGTCTGCACTCTTTTTTCTATTCTGCTTTTTCCATTTCCACCTGCTGATTTTACACATCTTTGGCCAGAGGATGGCAGCACTGCCTCTTTTCTGCATGTATCCCCCCCCCCCCCCCCCCCCCACAGAATGTGTTGTCAGAGGTGCTTCTTCACCCCACGTAACCCAGGGCTCTGTGGGCAGCCCTGAGGAGGTTTTTCCTATTAAGCATTTAGCACCTTCACCATCTCACTGCTTTACTTCAGATGTGTTGCCGTGTTCAAAATCAGATCGAGTGACGATAAGCTGAATGTGGCTTACGTTGGTAATACTCTCATGAGCCAGTTTTTCTGAGAAGTATAGTCTCCTCCTGTGCTGAGGAGGCTTAAGGTGGAATGAACTATTAGCTCCTCAATAGGTTTAATAATAATAAGTCACAAAGCTATTTCAGATCTTTGCATTCTTTCTAAACATTCAATGTTTGTACGTAAACAAATTTAACCGAGTTCCTTTTAATACAATATGAGGATGTTATCGCCCTGGAAATGTGCTGACGTAGTGCTCCTCTGTTTTCCATCATATCTCTCCGAGCGGATTTGATTTGGCTGGAGGAGCCAGTCAACCAAACAAACCTGAACCCTTACTAAAACAAACATGTCTGGATCTTTCTTTACAGGCACTTGGCAGGAGCTACTCTCTTTCCCCACCAGGCAGAACACCATTCAGAGGCCAGAAGTCCGCCTCGACGACTTCTTCCCCGAGGCCTCCGACTCGGGCCTGCCCAACTCCCACAGCAAGGCAGGGTTCCTGGCCAGAGAAGGGCCACAAGCCCCTTTCGCCCTGGGAGGCGGCCTCCCGACACCCCCTGGGCCTGGTGGATGAGGCCTTCTCTTTGCGGAACCTCCACCAAACCCTCGCCTCGAACGTCCGTTTGGCAGCCCAGCGCAAACTGCTGCCCGAGCCGCCGGCGGAGTGGAAGGCCGGTGGGTCTTACCAAGCCCCTCAGAAAACTGGTAGCCAGACTTGGAGCCAGGGCCGTAGTCAGAGTCGGGCCCCCCTGCCGTCGTTTTTTACCCCTGCGAAGAGCGTTGTCTCCAGTGTCGCTGGTCCGGCCGGGTACCGGTCTCTGCCCAGACAGTGGCAGCCTCGGAGGCCTGTGACAGAGCCAAGCCCTGGGCCCTCTGCCTCTTCCTTTGAGTATAAGAGGCCCTCGGGAACTTACAAGTCTGTGTACGCCAGCAACACTTGGAGTTGGAGACGGTAGGACACAACTCAACCTCGTGATACGTGCAGTTGGAGCGTCGTCGCAGCTTTGAGTGAGCAGTGAGCCAAACATGAAACAGACATTTGGAAATGCTTGTTTTGAAATTCTCCTGGTTTTCATGCTACTACGAGTTTAAAAAAACACTTTCACCTTTTTTATAAGATTTAGATGAAGTATTTGCATGCAGCAATCAAATGTGAAGACCGATGGTGACTTTAACAATGTTCGGAGTGTTTACTAGGTGAATTGATGGGTGGATACACTGAAGTTAGGTCATCATAAAAAGCCGGGAGCATGTTGTTATGGAACGGATGCACTCAGTGTGAATCATGTGTTGGACGAGTGGAGGGTTTGGATGATTATATAGAAACAGATAGTCTGGAGATGACGATAGCTGAGTATTCATTTAAACTTTCAGAATGTGGAAGAAGAGTAACTCGATGTACTCAGTAGAGCGCACAACTCCGCCAAAGGCCCAACTGTTGCCCTATGAAAGTACATATTACAGAAAGTGATCCACGTTAAATTGTTTCACCAAGATTCGTGGCAGTCCATTGTGTACTTTTCCCATAATCCTCAACTCAAACAAACAAACCTTGGCGGAGGTAATGATGGTGTCCTGAGAAAATAAATATGAAGGGAGGATGACAGAGAAAATTAAGAAACCTACGTTCCCTTGAGTAAGTTACAGAATGTCTCTAGAATTGTTCCCGAGCTTGTGACTCATCCCGGTTTCATTGGCTGCTGTGGATGTATGTATTCAGCATGCTGGTTGTTGCAGTGAACGTGCACGTTTTACTTTTTTCGTGTTTTTGCTGGTCTTTAGTATTTTTTTTACTTTCACCATGGATACTTTCAATCCACGAAACTCGAGGGGAGGTGTTTTCAGACTGGGAAAGTCCTTCCACTGTCAGGATGTCGATTAGAACTGAGGCTTAAAACTCGGGGAAAGGTTAGTGCCATAACTCCGCGTGGGGGCGGGACACTTAGTTATGCCAGCGTGAATAAGTGAGATTAATTTACCTGCTTCATTTTAATTATTGCATTAGCATATGGCCACCAACTACTGAGAGAGGGAAGATGAGAAGAAGAGTTTTCCAACACTTTTTGGGGGAGTTATCCTCCTGGAAAACGAGCACGTAGAAGGACAGTGGTATTTTGGTTTGGATTTAAAGTACAATCAACGACTTATTAATCGTATTCTGAATTTCTATTTTGCAGAAGAAAGTTTTATGATTTATTACGGTTTAGTGGCAGTGGGAGTATTGCTTGCATTGATTAATGAGTTTGTGGCTTGAGTTTGGTTTGGGCTTTGGCTAGCGACTTGCAATCATCTCTTCCAATTCAGACAAGCTTGTCGCCCCCCCCCCCCCCCCCACACACAGTGTGTACATAATCTCATAAATACAAGTACGACTCCTCGCACAGCATTGTGCGTGTGTTGAGCCTCCTCTCGTGCTTTTGTGTATCTGTGATCGTTTCACTGTATCGCCTGCATACGAGCATGACTTGTGGTTCTGATGCGATTTTCCAATAATCAATACCTATCTGTTCCAACCTAATTCCGATGTGGTTTTCACATTTTTCAAGAATAAATGCACGGAAATGACCCTTCTTCACAAACTCCACAGTGTGTCTGTGCTCTTTTATTCCCAGCGTGAAATACTTTGCCCCCTGGGGCCATTCGTTGCTCGCTGTGCCGTCCCAGGAAGCTTTTCTGTGCGACGTGTTGTCTTCAACAGTCCCTGGCTGCATACCCAGCGGAGGGGGGTTAGGTTGGAAGGGGTTGGGTTGGGTTGGGGGGGGGGGGGGGTATTGTTCCCATGGTGACCACATGTTACATCACAACAGTGGGTGCTTACTGTAGCCGCACCATTAGAGAATGAGAGATAAGGGCACAGGGAGGGAGACGATAAACAGAAATTATTTCCCCCCACTGGCAATTTGGATTCGGAAGAGACTCTCCAGAATATTCAAACGGTGTGTATTGCAATAGGGACGTTACTTCATTTTGTGTATGAGGCGTCTGGTATAGTTTCCTATATAGTTTCCTGTATGGAAGGAAACACACTGCACCCCTGAACCTCCAGCATTACGCTCGAGCAGATTCTCCCCTGTCTCCCTTTATTTGTCTCTCCCGCCAAATAAATATATATATAGGAGCTAAATTAAATTCAGCAAAGTCAATTAAAACATTGTGACTGGATTATAAGGTGAGTGCATCCCATTAAGCCCCTGTCTCTCCTATATCACATGACGGCCTTTAAAGCAAATAGTATCTGATTGGTCTGCGGGCCCTGAGGGGGCGATGTTCCCGTGCAGCCTGTCACTGAATGTATTTATTGTTGTCTGTGCACTGCAAGTCCACAGCAACTGATAAATACAGAGGCAGCTGTATACACTTTATTTTTTTATGTTAAAGCATTGTCAGTGTTTTTCAAGGGTACTTTTTTAGTTTTTGTTATCCCTGTGGTGCTTTCAGAGTTCACGTATATTTGCAAACAGATCATTGGCCTTTGTACTGTGCGTCACTATCTGTCTTTTGCCACAGATAAAGCTCAGGCAGTCGTGGGGGATATAGAATAGCTGAAGCAGTATTCATATCAATAGGTGTTGTTTTCGTTTAGTCAGAAAACTCAATTCCCCCTTAATTAACAACCCCCATCATTGTGCAAACGGGTTTAATTGAATTCATTGAAATTGCATATTGTTTAACTCATACATGATGTAATATTATTTTTTAAAACTATATAATACATGTTTACGTTGGTTTAGTGAAGAGTACATTTCTGCTACCATCATAAATGCAATTTCCCATGATCCCACGCTAGTTTGCAACATCATCAAATTATGTATTTTATTGTTGTTTTGATTAAGTAACATTATAAATGTTATACCTTTAACTTACTTTTCGCTAAAACTGTTGACACATAATATGTGATTTTAGGTTTCTTCTCCATTAATAACTAGATGTGAGATAATTTTAATCACAAACATGTTCAGGTGTTATAGCTTTCTCAGTGTGGTTATTTATTTTAAATCAAGTCGTTAATTGTCTTTGATCAAATAAGTTATTTTACAAACCTTCCTCATACACAAGTAACTGTAGAAGTAACTCATTCCTGGATAGTGATCACTGATAGCCCACAAGCCATCCTGACAGTGCTCTAAATTTAGTCCCCCCCCCCTCCGCTTGTGAACTAAATACCAATGACGACACACAAACTCACACCAACCAACCCACCCACTCATTCAGCCGCTCAGGCAGACGGGTCCGGCCACAAGCCCCCTCTGCCCACCCTCCCCACGACCAGCCCCAGTGCCGGGGAGCCACGAGCAGCCGGACCTCCCTAGTCTGACCCTCTTGCCTCTCCCCCTTTCTGACTTCTGACCCCGAGGCACACATTGAGACCACCACCAGTCCCTGAGGGTTCCTCAGGACAGGTAAGACATCGCTTTGGGCTTCTCTGCAGGTACGTGTCCAGGATTCTTACATTCGTCCCCCTTCCCAGTTTTCTGTGTGTCTCAGCTTGATGTGTTTTTCATAATGGATCTTATCTTAATGTTTTTATGTGGAGAATAACCTGGTTTTAACAGTGAATTGCATAAAGCTGATAAAAGTCTACTTACCTGTTTGACATGTTTGGTGTGTAGTGGCTTCCTTTGATCCATCCACCCCCCCCCCCCCTCCCTACCCCAAAAAACTTTGTGAAATCTATTTTAGGAATGGAATATAACACTGGAGTTGTGTTCACTCGATCCCTCGGTGTGAACCCTCCGCTGTGCCATTTCCTCCGGCTCGTCGTCACGTGTGTGCTGTGACAGCGGCATGTTTCTATCCGTGTCCTTTCAGCCCACTTGGGTAATTTCAAACATATTGATTCCCGGATCCCCTGACACAGCTGGCTGCCATGTCTGAAGAGCATGTGCTCGGCGTTTAACAGGCCAAGGTTATTTAAAGGGATGTGCTAACTTTGCCCTTTTCGTCGCCCCCGATGGCTTCTGTCTGCTTGAGTGGGCTTTCCGTGTGTGCCTGATGTTCGGCCCGATCGATGGCCGTGGTTTGTCTTGTCTTTGTGTCTTGCTGTGCGTTTGAACAGGTTGTACTGATGTGCACTGTCTCCTGAGACTTTCTGCCTAACCCCCCCCACCCCTCCAGGGGCAGCCATGTCGCAGTTCTCCACCATGACGACCAGCGAGCGGAAGATGCAGGCGGCGGCGATCTGCAGGGAGTTTCTCGGGCAGGAAGGTATTAGATGACTCCTTTCCTCTTCACCTGCCTCTTTTCTCATCCGCTCTGTTTCCCTATCACCTCCTCACATCCTGCTCCTTTCAACCCTCTGTCTTATTTCAAATATCAAGATGGATTTGAACTTTATATCTTACAGTATGAAATCCCCACACATATTAACTTCACTGTAAACACACACCCTGCCCTACACACACTTATTGGAGTGTCTAATATGACTGCCACACTCACTGTGGAAGCTGTGAGCTCAACATTTGCCCATCCAGCAGTTGCCCGACTATAAATAAGCAAATGAATACTTTTATGGGCCAAAGAAACTAATCCCTTTGTCGTTGTCCTTTTGAACAAGCTATTTCTGGGCAAGGGCAACTGTGTGGCTCGGTGGGATAGGGAGCGTCTGAAGGCCACTGACAGCTGAAAGATATCCTGGCAAATTACACCTCTCACACTCGGATATAGGCCTGTGACATATCCGCGATCAGCATGCAGTAGCGGCGCTAACCACAAAACAAGATCTGGACATGAGTGGATTATGTGGGGAGATGATGCCTCATTCATTATACTGCCGTGCAGTATGCCACTTCTGCTGCAGCAGCACTTTTCCTACCGTGTTCAATGACCATAATTTATTTTTTTGTGTTGAATGAAGTTTGATCGATGGGAGTACAAGAAAAAGTAATATGTTAGAAGTCTGATCAAGCGTGGAGCGGCAAACAGTGAACACACACATTCTCTTCAGTCCTCTGTTTGTTTCTTTGTGTCTAGACACTGAGATGGATCTTGGGAAGAAAGTGAGCGTGCCTAAGGACATCATGCTGGAGGAGCTGTCGCTCGCCTCCAACCGGGGCTCCCGTCTCTTCAAAATGCGCCAGCGACGCTCGGAGAAATACACTTTCGAGAGCATCCAGAACCAAAACAACACCCAGATCAATGTGAGCAAAAACAATGAAGTGCGTGATGGGGCAAACACAAAAGCAACACACAAGCATTAGGAATTTCATTCTCGAGTCATGAAATCGAATCACTCCTGTCTAAATTGTTTGTTTACAGGAGTAGATAGAGAGTGAATCGCTCACTGAAACTTAGATGAGATGGTCAATACCACTCAAACGTCTGAGAGTCAGGAAGGCCAGTTAAAATAGAAACTATCATACAGACTGGAAGCAGGGGAAACTGTTACAAGTTCAGTTATTTTTAATACATATACATTTATTGAGCCCGAGATAAAGACATAACAAGCATTGAAATTCACTTTGATAAAGAGGTTATTGTAAGAATTTCATTTGGCAGTAATTGGCTAATCACTCATTTTCACCACATCTTTCCTCTCAATCACATGACAAATATTTGCACAATACCTCACATCCTGACTGAGTCTATATGGGAAAGACCAGGCACTTGAGGTGTTTCCACCACTTGTGCTACATGCGTGGAGTGGCACAGAATCGCAGCAGTGAAAGTCTCCCAGCTGCTCATAAACACTTTTTATTAATGTCCCTTTGTGTGTGGATGGGCAGTGTGCCAGCTCAGCATTTTCTCTCCCCAGCGGCTTAGCCTGATCTGTCAGTAAAACTGAATCGCGATAAAATGACTAAGAGCCTCTGTGTTATATTCTTAATGCATAAGTAACACTGGTTAAATCCTCTTTCATTTAGTTTTGCGGTGGCCTTGTGTACTTTTCGTTGCCGTCTTGAAGCCCGTAGATAAAATAATTTCTACGCTCCAGGGAAGTTTTTTTTTCTTTTCCTCCTCATCTTTGAAGTGAGTCGGACTCGCATATCTCTGGTTTGTTTATTGCTCAGGGCAGCGGAGGGATTTTGTTTCAAGTTGTCAACATTTCCTGAGGAAGTCCTGCAGTAAATCATCATAAATATCTTGCAGAGGGATGAAAGCTGGATGCTCGGGCTGCGGTACATTTCGTCCCGGCCCAGAAGACAATGTCTCTTGTGCCGAGAGAGAAAGAGAAAATGGACAGGCAGACGGTTTATCTGCTGCTGGAGAAATACAAATATGAAAAAATCTAGTTTTTACTGCATGAAGCAAAGCAGGGTGGAAAAGTGAAACATTTGGTTTCACTAAGAATCAGCCACGCTCCAGATTTACTGTGCATGCATCACTTTTGTTTTTATTGTGTTTCCATAAAACTGGCGGGGAAAATATGGAAAATGTTGTTAATTAATTTTGCGGTCTGTCAAATAACAGTCCAAGGGTTCACTTACTGTCTGTCCTGCAGCTTTCAATCATATTACACAATCTTACTCAGAAAAAATATTTTTTGTTTAGTGCAACTGTAGATGTTTGCCCAACTTCTCAAAGCACTTAAAGGACCCGTCGCTCAAAATATTACTGCCTGTTAGTAGCTTTTAAATTATTTTACAGCAACTTAAAAAAAAGTGACACATTTACAACTTCTTTCCTCAGCTCCAAAATGGCCAAAAGTAAGATTATATATAAAGATGGACGACATGTCTCCGCTGTCTAGAAAGGAAGCTAAATCATGGATAAGAACGCCGCCATGATGCAGTAGTGTATGGGACGTGGAGCATTGGAAGAGAGGTTCCACCGATACACGCACTCAACCAATCGGGAGTCAGTCTCAGCTGTCAATCATGACGTTTCACCAAACTAATACGATTCAGGACCCTAACTCCTGCTGACCACCAGGTGGCGATTGAGACAATTTGGCTTCACTTTTGAGGAGCAGTCATGTCATCCATCTTTAAATACAGTCTATTGGCAAACAAATGTTCATGTTAATGCAGATTATGAGTCGCTCAGAAAAATTTCAACTTTAGTATCTGTGCTCAATATCGTGAACTTTTAACCTATTTATGTTCAACTCTATCTCTGCGCTCTGCTCACCTCTTCGGTCTTTTAGAACGGAGTGGTTTCTCTGACGGAGAATCCCGCGGGTGAAAACGACTCCGCTGACAACCAGCCACCCAAAGAGGAGGCATGTGACACACCAGACGGAACAGGGGAGCCGAATCCAGACAGCATTGCCCCGGGTGGGTAACGCTGGTGATGCACTGCACTGGAACACCAACACATTTCAAGGACTCAAGACTGTCGCAGCACTGATAAAGTAAAGCTGAGTTGACAAACCAAGTGACCTTCTTTGGTCCCTGTTTGGGACACGATGCACTAGAATGTCCTGTCCAGTGGGTTTTATTACATTCGGTCTGATTTTGTGTCCTTTCATGCTTCGATAAGAACTCGGCTGTTTCTCGTTGTTTGCACTTACGCAGGCTGTGATCCTGAAGGAAAACATTTTCTTCTCGGCTGGAATCTGCTGGACGAGAGCGTGGTTTAAGTCTTATCCTCCACTCCCCCCCATTCTATCATTATCCCAACTCCTCCTCATCCCCCCTACCTCTCCCAAGCTCATCACAATCGGCCACAACTATCTTTCTGAAGGAGAAATTGTTGAGTTTACCAACGGGAAGTGTTTCCTCTGTGCCTCCCGTGCCACTGATACCATCAGCTTTGCACACACATCCTCCCTTCCGTCTAAGTTGTGCCCAGTTGACACAAAACCGGCGCTGATGGAGGGATGAGCACTCATCCACACGGGATTGCGTGTTTTTCCTGGAGCTCGGAAGCAGACGCCACCCATAACTGCCTGAATGAAGTCACTCCAGCTGTAGCAGACATCAGGCCAAATTTCATTAAGTATCGAATGTTAAAAATCCCTAAAATAGCACACTCATCCACCCGGGGGTGCGTCTTCTATGTCCGTGTACTGACGGTAAAATATGTGACCAGGCAATTGATATACAGAGAAAACTTACAACAACTTATATTACTTATAATAAGTTGTAGTTGGCAGAGAATATGTGGTAAGAACACTGTATAGCCTTAAAAAGAGAGCATAATACAACTGGCAAAAATATACTGTTTTATGCCCTTGAGTTGCTTTTGTGTTATATTTTGAAAAAAAAGCATACAGATAAGTTGTATCTTTATAGGGTTATGTTTCAGCATTTAAATGTAAAAAACAACAAACTAGAACATCATGTACAAAATGTTCAAAGTCCCTGCCTGCCGTCTTTTTGGGATCATGTTTTTATCAGCAAACATACGCAATAGATCAGGGTGTGGGCCATTCCTCAACCCACAAAAATATCCACTACAAGAACAATGTTCCCGGGCCTCAGGAAAATCTTTTATACGATGTTTTGTAATAGATTCCCCCCCCCAAAAAAAATGTAAACTTCCCCCGCAGGTCTGTTTGGTCTCTTCTGCTTCCTCCTTGGGGAAAACATAAACTCAGGAAGGGGGATTGTTCATTGTGAGAGGTTAGGCCGTGACACCTCGCGTTATGTAAGGCCTCAGCTTGCGAGCCCCCACTGAGTGAGGCGCTGGGTTTGAGGGATAGTGCTTCGGATCGGCCTTTCCCATCAACACAAAGGGACTATGCAGGGAGACATTCACGCAGGCGTGCACACACACATGGACGCTGGCTGCGCCGCTATTTGTTTCGCTGTGAGCGAGGAATAAAGGGCTGAAGAAAAAACTGGGGAGGGTTTTTACTATGTTCTATAACAAAGAGAGAGATAGTTATAGTTCAAACACCCCAACGTACTTCATTTTGCATATAAAAATAATAATTGATGGGAACAAGTGTATTTTAAAAAAGGAAAAACTACTCTATGCTCTTTATTTGACTCAGAAAAGCCCTCTGCTCAATCATTGTCTGCTTTGTATAACCCCACCACCACAGGGTACGGAGGTCCTTTAAAAGACATCCCTCCGGAGAAGTTCAACAGCACGGCTGTGCCAAAGTCCTACTTCTCACCCTGGGACCAGGCCATCAACGGTGATCCAGCCTTAGCCGGCGCTCTCACCGGCTGCATGCCCGAGCCCGAGCCCCAGCCAGAACTACCGGGGTTCAAAAGTTTCAACAGGTAACGAGCACACAGAGGAACAGCAAGTCATCAGTGAAATATAACAAGTCATGATAAACTGGATAATGATGGGAGGATTGTGTCATAGAATAGCAGCTGTAAAGTGACCAAATTTCATGAGGCTAACACAGATGAATATTTGTAATTTAAAGTAAGATTATAAGTTTTTGTAAACATTGGCCACTGGGAACACATTTGGAAAGTATGGCTAGATCTTCAGGTTGCTTGCATTAGGCATTGCAAGCTAAATTAGAGGCTGATGCTTTTACAACTTTTCCTTTGCCCCAGAAGTTTTTTTTGTATTTAAAATAATTCTAGTTTGCCTAGTGTAAAAATATCATGCACGCACTTGCTCACTGTGCAAACAAAGTGTAATCCTTTATATAATGTACATATGCATCTCACTCTGAGCTGCTATCCCCTGGACTATGTCTCGTGGTCTGATTCTCTGCTTGACTCTAATCAGTTGTGTCGCTTAAAATCTCTCTGCAATTCCTAAGACACACCGCAACTACTGTTAACACTATCGCTCTGTCACATCCAGGGTGGCGACCCCGTTCGGCGGCTTTGGCAAAACACCAAGCAGACCGGCTCCCAACAAGCCGGCACAGGCCGAGGCCCTCCCCGACTTCCCTGAGCTCCGGGGGGACGCACCGATCAACCGATCCTCCTTCAACAGATCCGCTCTGGGGTGGGTGTCGACGGGCGGGGCGGTCCCCCTCCACACCATTTCCCTTGAGCCCGCGCTCATCCCTGAGTCAGACGACCTTTGAACCCGTAATGAAGTCACACAGAGATGCTGTCAACTGCCTTATCGGCCGCCGTGTTTATTATACCACAGCACCAGCTACCGGCTTAAGCAAACACACGGGACTAATTAAAGTGTAATTGAGTCTTTCGTATGAGTCTCTCATTTTTAATTTATAATAGTGTAATAATGTGTAATCTATTATTTCCTAATTAAACACAAACAGGCCTTGTTTGCATGTTATTGTTTGTGCCATCATCTTCACATACTAGCTTATTGCTGTCATGGCCGATTGCAGTTAAGGGGTCCTATGATGTGTTCTACATTTTTGGAGTGAGAAATATAAAAGTGAGTTCATAACACTCCTGTGTCTCTACTATCTTTTCAAACTTGTGAATGTTATGTTTATTTTGAGTCCAATATTTCACTTTGACATCCACAGTGTTAGTTTTTGCAATAATATTATATAATAAAGGAAGACACATGCATCAAATAAAATGATGGACCAGATAGGAGGAGCCGGATCTTACTGTCGGTGAAGCTGTGAATCATTCTGAAAGTGTCATATGTAAAAGAACAATAATATCATATAATATATAAATATTAATAAACAGTGAGTTGGTTTGAAGACTTGATGCCGACGTGGGATTCACTGTCACCATATTGTGTTGTTCTGTCAGATATAGATGGTCATAAAATACAAAAAGATGCCATTTCAGTGCAAAATTTCACTCCTAGTAAATACAGTGGAACGTGACAATATTACTTCTAATATCGGCAGCGTGGCTCTTTTGATAAAATCTTGATTGCCTAGAAGTGTGTGTATCTTTCTCCAAAGGATGTGGGGATGTGTTAAACTTCGTGTAAGTCCTCTCTGTCTCCAAGAATGAATAAGGAAATGCCTCTCAGATTTCCTCCAGCCATGTGAGCGAGTCCAGCATCAGCATTCCTCACCTCTGTCGGAGAGACCCATTGGAATGCGCAGCCCCCGGTGCCACTCCCTTTCTCAGCCCTATTGAATTCCTCCTCGCCCAGCCTCATCGGGGAGAAAACGGTGTGTGTGCGCCGCGACACCCGCCCCATGTGACCCAGCATCCAGCGGGCCTCTCGTCGCTCCGCCAAGCACCATTGTAAATATTGAGCCCTGTTTATCGAGGGCAGACATGAACTCTATCTGAACTTTGATTGGGGGCCATTATCAAAATGCAGCAACGGAAATATTATTGGCAGGGAGAGCGGCGTGGGCCGAGGGTGCGGGGAGCCAGACAATTCAATTATTAGTCTGCCACTGCTACTGGTTTCCCCTCAGGCGTGTTTGCCTTGGCATGGGATGGCACACTCGGCCCTGGACACTGGATTATAGGCTGTGAGGTGCAGGGTTTACTCTGACCCTCTGGGGAGGGGCACCGGGGAGAGTGTTGAGATATCTTGCTGTGAGCTTGTATACAGTGCAGTGCTTGTGGAAAGAGGAAGGCAGAAATAAAAAGCCTGATAAGACGGGATCATGCCAATTTTAAAGTGTGCAATGAGGCAGAAGTCTGATTTTATTAAATTTCATCTTTTGCTTTGCACTCCGAGCCGGGGCCGCAACCGAGCAGCTGGTCCTCACTGTCTTTATCAGCGTTAAGCGATGGACTCTTGCTGTTGTTGCATCCACTTGTCATGTTTTAAAGCTCCGGGTCCCTCGGGTTTCCAACTGCACACACAGCAGCGAACTCAGGGCCTGCTGACACGGACAACTGCTTAGAGGTTGTGCCACATGACCGGGCAAGATCCCAGGAGGATTTCTTTAAGTATGCATGGGTCAAATGAGACAACAAACTTAAAAACTGCAAGGGCACTGAGTTGCACTTTGAGGGGGGGAGGGGGGTGTACAGTAAGATTTTAGCATTAAAGACCTTTTTTGTTTCATGGCTGGTAGGTGGAGTTCAACATTTTCCGCCAGACATGTGGGAAATCTGGGATTAACCTTGGAGTATTGTGTTAAAACGACCCCCTGACACGAAATACAGGTTACTGCAAAGCACGGCTAATCCGGCCGAGTGTTAACGTTTCAGCTCACGTCTCTCTCGTCCGATGACATGACGGACCCGCTCAGCCTGATGGATGTGCACAGCAGGTGGTTCTTTTCACAGGAAAGTGCAAAGCTCAATGGGATATCTAAAAATACCAGTGGGAATAAAACATCCCGAGGGGTCAGGAAGCGGGGGTGGTGGTGGTGGTGGTGGTGGTGGTGGTGGTGGTGTTGGGTTGCCGGCGAGCTGAGGTGAAAGGTGATGGGAGGGCACGCATTCCGACTGTGGAACGGGGTGAAGTGACGCAACGGGTTGAACCATGTTTCACGTCGGAAACATTTTTCAGTCCGTCAAATGTCAACAGTGTGTTTGAGAGGGCGGATGCCTGCGTGCGTACGTGCACTTTCGGTGGTGATCGTGCCAGTTTCAGTGTGGGAGAGTTTGGGAGCACTACAGGAGCCCGAGGTGAATGAATCTCTGATCTTTTAGGTGCAAATAAGCAAGAAAAATGACTTTTTAGCAACAAGCTCATTTCCATCAAGTGCAGAAAGGTTAAGTACACAAACAAATCCAGTGTTAGAAGGATGCACACAGCCAAGACAACCATTAGCCCGTGTGGACAAATGAACCTTTAAGGGGACATATTATGAAAATTCCACTTTTGTAGTGCGTCTACACGTTAATTTGGGAAAAAAACAACTCCCGCGATTTGTTGTGGTTCCTCTATGTCAGAAACGCTATGCTAGATGGCGTTCGAATGGGATTACGAACCAAAAATATGTCATCCTCTCGCTACATGGCCTTGGACCACCCCCTACCATCATCTCACCGGCTCAGGGGATCGAGACGGCCCGGCTCCCCGGCTTCCCGGCTAGCGTGAGCTCGCGAACTAGAGCTCTCCACCCTCTCCCCGGGGAGACGGCTAAAAAGTAGCTGTTTTACATGATCCTTGTGGTATTTTGACAAAAGTATGTTAAAGACATTTCATTAAGACCCCAAGGAACCATATCAACTTGTGGTAAAATGGGCATACGATGAGTCCTTAAAAGATAGTGTTCCTGTATATTTGGTAAATCCCTCGAGACCAATTAGTCGCTTTGTTGTCTCGGAGTATCCCAGCCTTTGACTTTTACCTCAGGGGACTCATCTGTATTCCTGACTGGTCAATACATGTTAAACTCTACTGTTAAGAATTATTAAATCACATCTGCTAACGCAACCTGTTAAATAAGCAACACTCAGCAATGAGACCTTCTTGTGTCGTGCAAAATAGCTTTGAATAGCTTAAATGTGGTGACAGCGGCAAGAAAGTATAATTCATGTCTTATCTCTGTCCGTGAAGGGCACTTCTTTCCCTGACCCCAGTTCTCAGGCCATAGCATGCTTCTCCAGTGAGCTGCGGTAACCACGGATATGGCAAACACAGCAGCGAAATATATCACCGTAGCCACTTTGGCCGCTCTCCAGAATTAATGCAACTTGGTGAAACGCCAGAAGAAAAAAAAATGATGCTTATGTCATCCACTTTTTCTGCAGTAAAAACAGCGAGCCCAGTTCTGCCCCTGGAGGGTTGGAAAGGGAAAATGTAAATGAATACAAATGAATAACAAAGTATTTTTTTGTTATTTTGGTCGGAGGAAATCTCTCACTGGCCTCCCATGGTGGATTATGAAATAGACCACATGCTGGGACATCACGTTGCGTTTGCAGTAATGCTAAGTCACCATGATAGCGCACACATACCATTTCAGTGAGCAATGCACAGTGCAGACAGGATGTACTGCTAGGTGTTTTGTTGAACCTAATCAGTGTTTCTTTGAGTTTTCCGCAAGCTCTTATTTTGAAATTTGACTGCAAAGAGGCAATTGAACAGAAAGTCTCTCACTGAAGAACCTCTAGTAATTTACTTTCTGAAACCTGAGGAGCGGTTTCGTTCAGGAAACAAACATCATCATTACCTGGTTTTAATCCCAAGATAAATACAGTCAGAGCTGCTTCAGGGGCGTCACCTCCCATGGCTCCCATTGGGGGATTAGAGCATGTCTAACCTCTTACCTAACAACAGGTTCCTCTGTGTGGCTCCTCATTAAGAGTAACTCAATATCAGTGGTGCTCACAATTTGTTCAGTTGTTCCAAGAATCCAAAAAAATGTTTCTGCGTAAAGCGACAAAGGGCCTGCAACTTTGATCGACAATTTCACAGTGTGAACTCCCACAGAATCCACTCATGACAAATAGCCCGTGTTTGTTTGTGTTGATGTGCAGGGTCTGGACGAGTCGCGTCCTCACATCGATTCATTAGCACTAGCTGTTCCTTTTGAATTATTTGCATTTCCCATTACACCGCGCACATCAGAGCAAACTAGGGCGTTTATTACTACTGAGACTGAGACAGGGGGCAGACTAAGTTTACATTTTAATAAACACTTAAAACTTTACAGAGGAGACAAGCAGAAGAAAAAGTTGTAGCTCTATTAATTTAAGTTTATATTTACCTAAGTATACTAATAGAAATTAGTCAAGGAACTGATTATTTGGGTATAATCAGGTCAATTGGTCTGGGTCTAAAGAAAGAGCGGAATCCACAATAGAGCCGTTGCTGAAGAGGACAAAGACAAAGGGAGGACACAGGTTTGTCATGTGAGCTGTATTTATCCACTGTTCAGCAGCTCTTGTGCTGCTCGTTGGGGCTTCTCAAGGTGAGAAGTCAGGGCCGTGGCACCAGCTCTCTGTGGGACGTTTACTATGTGCACTGACTGTTTGCAGAGCTGGCCAGGGCTCGCTAATTAATCCCAAATTCAAGTGTCCTTCACGGGCAGAATCACAACTTGTGTAAACCGAGGGGCTCGGCGGGCCGTTACATTTAAAAGCATGAATAATTGAATTTCATCTTCAGCGAGATATCAAGTACAGTCCTGATTGAAATATGTCAGGATTTTGCAGAGTTATAGATACAAAGAAAGTAAAGGGGACTAAGAGAGACAGAGCGAGGGTTGAACATGAATAAACAATGTCCAGAAACCAATGAGCCACCGTTTTCCAGAAGTCATTCAAAGTTCATTCAGAGTGTGATACAGTCATTTTTTTTAATTTTTTTTATTTCAGCTCTGAGTGGGCTCATATTGTCAGGTTCGACGGGCTGGTTTTGCAAACTGTCCACCAAGGTCAGAGAAGTAAAGCTTAACATCTGTGGAATTCATTAAAGACCTGATCTGTTTGAGCCGTCTGATCTATAATTTACAGCGAGTGTAAGATATTCAGTGGCTGCACGCGCTTCAAAGCGAGGAGGCCCTACAGCCAGTGTCCACCATGATAATGTGTGACCTCGCCAGTGCGAGCACAAAATACGGGTGCTGTTGATAAAAAGTCACAAAGAAGAAAAGCAAAGAAAATCTTGTCAACCCTGCCGAAGAAAAGTTTGTTGGGTTATTTTAATTCCCCTGAATTTAAACGGTAAATACTTTTTTAATACATTTTATTAGGAAGCATTATGGGTCCCCTGAGGAAACATGCTGAGGAGGGAAATGGCATTGTCTCCTCAATGGGCCCTTTCAAGTACTTCCTGAGGAAAGGCTGGACAACGCTGATACATTGTGACCCCTCACCGATCACTCAATCACCGCACGCGGTTTCCTCAACTTGGACGAGCGACTGCGCTGATTATTTTGAGAGCAGAGGATTTCTCTCCCCCCCCCCCCTCCTGGAACATAAATCTCGTTGGACATATGCCATGGGCAGAGGTTAAAAGTGAAAAATGTCCAAGGCACAAACTTTACTCAATATTTAGTATAAATAGAAAGTAGCATGGATAAAAAGTATAAGTATAAAGTATATATAAAAGTTTCAAAACAATGTTTAATGTACTTTGAGAAAATTACAAAATTATAAGAAAGTGGACTGTGCTGATTACGAGTTAGGGCTGGGCAATAAAACATTTATAATTTTTGTTTTCCTTCTCTGCTCATTAAGACAAGTTTAAAACTTCAACATTCACTCAGGAGCAAAAATAAATCTGTTTTTAAACCCAACATAAATAATACTAATGGGACATTACATCACACACAGTTTGATATTTAACAATATAATAAAAATGCCAACAAAACATTCATGCTTGAATGTTCAGCCCTCGTATTGGCTATGCAAAGCATATTTAAACTGGGCCTCCAAATAGACACACACAAGCACACATGATATAATATAATTTGTGAGTCATGTCAAAAGAAAAAAAGTTTTAGGAAATAAATGAATATCTCCACTAAAATATACTTATAAACATTTAGCTTATGTAATAACCCTCCTTGAAGATAAAATCCACACCAAGTATTTTTGACTTAGATAAAAACTCCAAATAAGAATGAAGGAGAAAATGATTTGGATGGTGTTTGGGTTTCAACTATAGACCCTTACATCACTTCCCCCTGCTCCCAGTTAATCCATAATTATTACAACACAATGTTGTGGTGGTGGTGGTGTGGCTGCAGGTAAATCATCCACACCTTCTGCTTAATCATTGGCCAGCACGTTTCTATTGCATCTCTCTGCAAACACAAACACACACACACACAAACATCGACACACACACGCATCAACACGATCCTCAGTGTATTTTGACAAGCGATGGAACAAACCCAACGCGGGGAGAAGTGCAAACTAACAAAAAGCTGCGAGCCGCACAAGCCCCTGCGCTATAAAGCAACATTAACGAGGCTGCCAGCAGAGTTGGCACCGTGCAAACCACTGCTGGAGTGTGTGTGTGTGTGTGTGTGTGTGTGTGTGTGTGTGTGTGTGTGTGTGTGTTTGTGTGTGTGCCTGCGCTGTACAGTAGCATGGCAGACTGCAGTAAATACAGTGGTGAAGAGGCGGGGTTTGACATCTCGGCGCAGAAAACATCTCTAATCCAGTATTTCAGGTGCCGAAGTCGATCGAGCCACTACCGCCGCGCACCAGCGAGCCGCAGCCGGGAGGGAAGCGCACGCCTCGCCCGCCACTGACCGGGGGGATTTACGGCAAGTGGACGTACGCAGCTGCTGCGGAGGAACAAGTCGGGAATCTCCTGGGAGGAGGAGGAGGAGAAAAATAGAAGAAACGGGGTAAAGAGAGTAAAAGAAAGACAAGGAGGAGGTGGAGAAGGAGGAAGAGTGAAGTTTTCAGCCCGCTTCTCTTCTTCTTCGTGTCTCGGTGTGTTGTCGCGTCCAGCCTGAAGTCGCGATCTCTACCGAAACTCAACAGGGAAACTCACTCACCCCCACACCGGCATTTTTTCAAAATTATTGTTTCACAATCCACAAACTGAGGTGAGTTGTTTCCTTGGAATTCATTTTACTTCCTCAAAACTTTCCTGGTTTGTACGTGAGTGTGTGTGTGTGTGCGGGAGAGAGAGAGAGAGAGAACGTGGGGGCGGAAATGTCACCGAACCTGGAGGCGCAGGTGAGTCGGAAACCAGGTAGGCCGAGTTTTAGCCTCTTCCCCTCGGTCACGTAGCCTCGCCGAGCCCCCCTGGAGTCCCGGGACGTGTTGTGGGACATGTTTACAACACAATTGTGTAACTTGCCGCCTGTGTCTTCTCGCGAAAGTCCCCCTGGTCCCACTGTTGTTGTTGTTGACAGCTAGCTACAAGTCGAGCTGTGTTGTTTTTGTCATGTTAAATTAATGTGAAGCTAGCTACCAGCATAACAAGGCTAAAGTGCTAGCTCCTCCTGTGTTTACATTATATTTCCACCTCACTCATTTAATTTGAGTGTTTTTAAAAACTCTTAAATACATTTACATGCTTTTATTTATTTTTTATTGTGTAAAAAAAGTACATATTTTAGTGTTGGGTGTATCACAACCACAGTAAGCCTCCTGCCATGTTTTGCTATGTGGACTGAGAGGTTGTGTAATTGCTGCCCACCCTTCCTCTGTGTGTCTGCCCAAAACCACTCTGAAGTTTATGGGATCTCATTGGAAACTAATTGGCAGCCTCCACCTCACCTCATCCACTGCACCCAGTGAACTGCCCCCCCCACCACCCTCCCTCTTTAATTCATTCCAGTGATAAGACCCCCCCCCCCCCCCCTTACCTCCCCAGTCCTGAGCGGCAGACCTCAGCCCCATAAGCACAGCGATGACGAGGGAGTGAGATCACCAGCCCTATAAACATCATGCACACTCATCCTTCAGAGTCATGCTTGTGGAACATTTCCTCCAGGACCCGACGGTGGCTCAAGTCAGTACGGAGGCATGCCGGAGAACCAGTTTGGACAGGAAAAGCCTTGTGTCACCGTTTGTGGTTTCGTTTGTGTGCGAGCGTGTCAGGGAGCAAACTTGGACGAAGTGCACTTTCATGAGGTATCGTTGGCCTATTGTTTCCCTTTTGTGTTGATCGGGGCTCGATTCAGGGGTTTGGAGAGGACTAGGGGACCGAGGCGGTCATCATCATCATCATAGTCAAGTGGGAGGAAATCAAGGAAGCAATTTTGAGGGCAAAGAGGAGGATGTTGTATTTCATTCAGTGTGGGATGCAGGAACATGCGCTTTTGTTCTCCCTTTTCCTCTGGTGGAAGCTCTAAGGAATAATGGGTGACTCAGTCACAGTGCGTTGTAGGTGACCTCCGAAGCTGCACGCAGTTGAAAGTGGGGACCATGTGCTGGAAAAGCGGCGAGCCACCGAGCAGGAAGCCCTCACAGGAAACGGCCGGTGCGTTGATGCCCCGAGGGATAAAACCATGTCTCCAGTCCTAAGGGAATTTTACAGTTTCAGTGTTGCTTCAGGGCTTTGGAGCGCAGGGTCACGTTTTATTGCTTCTTCTTCTCCTCCTCCTGCATATTCTAACACTCTTGAGTATTTTCAGACTTCTCCCTGTTCACCCAGTCTCAACTCTAAATCAAGTTAAACGGAATAACTTGGGGGGGAAATCGGGGAAAACCGGTGCGCTAAGTTAGAGAAAATGTAAACATGATGTCAACGGTGGAGAGGAAATGTTCCTCCTCATGTCAGACATGTTAGTCACTTATTATAAAAACTCCAAACAAAGTAACTCTGTGAGATAACATTTATAAAGAGATGTGACTTCATTCCATCTAAATACGAGTCGGCCTTCTAAGAAGTTCGCACGACTGCACCCAAAATAGAGAACTCGTCAAGGCCTAATAAAGTCAGTTATCGTCCACATGTTGAATGTCAGTGTCGGCTTGAATGGTTTCTATTCATCGGTTGTAACTTTGCAAGAGAAAATTCAGCAGAACAGAAGTAGAGCCGAACCTTAAAACTGCAATTTCTAACAACAAATTAAATATAATCAGTTAATATGTTCAGTAGTTTTTTTTTTATCTGGTTCTTTCAGCTTTTTCTGACGTTGAATAATCACCCGAAAGGTCACTCACAGAGTTCTTTTACGATTCAAGTTTGTATCTCAAACCTCTTGGTTTCTCTAGCAACAGTCTACCTTGGCTCTACATATCTATTTATGTCGCCAGGCAGAGATTCGAGTTCATGTGTTTCACCCCAAAAAAACTGCGTGGGCTTTTCAACTGGAGGTGTGGAAGAAGTGGAAATATTTTTTTTTTTTCCTCCACATCATATTTAACTGTCAAGGTATGACACAGTACAACACGACAAAACTGTGAGGTTTGCATCTCACTGGATTGTGTTTTTGTTATAAGCTGATATGTGATGCACAGGGACACACGTCTTTATTTTACTCAAAGTTTGACATTTTAAAACTTAAAAAAAAATACCATACTTTGAACCTAATTCCCTGTAAGAAAAGCCATTTTTAAACAGTGAGTCAGAAGCTGCCTATTTCACACCGGGGTTGTTGTGCTCTCATTTCGCTTTGCGGTTCTGTGTAAAAAGTACAAACGCACAATGGATGGACATTGTTTTTCCATCTAGAAGCCTTTAGAGGAGGTAGACACAGGGCCCAATTGATGTCTGTGGAAAAGGCAGAGCTGCCGTGATGGAACAGATGCCGATTCTGTTTTGTTACACCTAACGCCTCTGATTCTGGAACGCAGACATGTTCTCTTAAATCGCACAGTGTGGCAGCTATTCACCAGCTTTGTGTTAACAAGCCAAGCCGCAGCATAGCAGACTTTCTGTTTAAAAGACACCAGATGAGGAGTAACACTCTTCTGTCATGCAGGTGGATAACTCACCAACTTGATGGCATAGGTTTGCATTCGAGTGAAGGGAAGACTGCTCCTCGACTTAACTCTCAGAATCTCCGAATATTTAGAGAGGTTGAACATTTTGCTGTGGTTTGGATCACATTGTGTTTTCTCGAAAAGTTGGATTAACATAATTATTTGAAAGGTTTGTATGATCCACGAGTATTTATATGAGTTTAGGTCAAGAGAATTGTCCACTTTATGTTTTTAGGAAGTGACATTTCCAGCTCTTCATATGCATCAAATACTCCATCTGTCTTTGTGCCGTTCCCACGACGTGTTTCTAATTTTACCTCTTATAGACACTGAATAAGGGTGACTCAATTTCCCACAGATTGATTCATCAACTGCTCTTGGCATTACCATATAAAGGAGATCAATTGAATCATTCTTAATGAGGCTATCCATCAGCAGATCACTAATAGATAAATTATAGCACCGGGCTCCCCGTGCCGTAACACAGAGCAAGTCCACATCTCACCAGCTCCTCGAGCTTGTCAGAGCTGCTGAGGCACGACACACTCTTTGGCTGATTGCTCCGAGGTGCTAGCCCGAGCATTTTCTCTTATGACAAAGGAAAAAGAAATCGGTTTTGCTCTTTGCCTGACAAGTCAGAGCAAGCCTTTGTTTACAAAGGAAGACTGGACTTCCTGAACTGGTGCTCCTGAGAGAAAAAGTGAAATTACTTCTTTTGTTTGGCCTCTAGTCCGATCTGTACTACAGATTTCCATGATGCAGTGACGTAGATTTTGTTTTGAACCTGTAATTCCTTTCTGTTTATTATCAAGGGACATATATTTCAATGCCTCTTTTTTGGGGGATAGATCAGGACTGACAGTGACATAATTTTTTTTGTTGTTTTGTCTTTGAAATTGTTAAGTTACAGGCTCCGTCCCTCCGTAGGATCAGTGTGACGCAGTAAAGTTTTGTAAATTCCCTGTGGCATTTTGGTCTAAAAAATTCTGGTTTGAATTGTTCCACTAACTCATAAATAAATAGGGGACAAAAATACAACATTCACGTTGAATTGTCAAGGAGCACAGGTTTTTAGAAACGGATAAAGAGTCATGGAAATCAGAGATGTATTCAGTGTCCTACTCTGACATACAAAGGGTCCATTAGCTACCATTAACAAATTGTCAGTAAGTAGTGACTCATTCATAAAATATACATATTAATTTCATTATTTTATGTGTCTGATGATTCAGTGCAGCCTGTTGCTCTACAGTTCTGTCACTGCAGCCCCTCAGAACCTGGAGTGACCTTGTGATAAGGAAAATACTTGTATAAACTTACTATTATGAAATCATGGAGATAGAAAGTTTCACCATGCCTTTCATGATAAGAAATGATAAACTGTTAAATAACAAAACAAAGAATCGATATTTATTTCCGAAAATAATCACTGCTCTAAAAGAAGAAATCATTTTCCAGCAAACAGTTTAATGTTTTTAAAATACTTCTGATTATTGTTATGTTTCCACTAAAATTAAAAATGAAAGTATATGTCATTTTTAAACTCTTAGCATAGTTTTCATTTGGCCTCTATTTTTTTGCCCTTTTTAAGCCCTGTTGAATGGTGCCTTTTGATAATTTAAAATATCTCTATATATATATATATATATATATATATATATATATATTTAACCTCTCTGAGTATTCATTTCACCCACAGTGATTTAAGATTGCATCATATCTCGTATCAAATACTCTGCTCTTCATATTAAAATGTTGCACTGAACCCAGCTGCATCAACATATACAGTAGCTGATTTGAAAAAGGATCAAAAGTCAGTTGCAAATCAACATTGGCTCATTTCTATTACCTGTCAAGATGGAGCCATTTAAAGTAAAACAATAACTTGAATTTTGTAAAGATTTGCCTGAAAGTATATAATATAATATTCACCGCAAGGACTTGAAACGGAAGGGTGTCAACAGCCATCTTGGCTTACATGAGCCGGTGACGTAATCCTTGCTCCTGGACAATGTTGCAACCAACCAGTTGAGTCATATTCTCCACCTGGGTTTGTAAACAAAGAAACTGCCTTCATTACGAATGGTCTATTTAAACATTTTTTTAAATGAATTTTGTATTCCAGTCTTCCAAAACATCTTCACATGAGCTGCAGTAATAATTTGCATAGCCAACCGTCCAGACAATTTCAATACTTTATAAATAATCACTCTGTCGTCAGTATCCCTACTCGCATGTTAGGTACATGTTAACCTCGGCAAGATTATAGTCTAAAAATGTCTTTCCCCACATGCTGACCTTGAGAAACTTGTTCTGATCCTATCACAAAGGAAAACTAACTGACAGTGACAGTAATATTATTGTTAATTACAGGCAAACATGCTTAAAGGAAACCTGATATTCTTTCCCCCTGTGTGTATTATGATGCTCTTTGCCTCAAAGCAACAGAGCATCATCCAGGGAAATCACTTCACTGAATTGTGGTCAGCAATTTCATTCAGACTAAAATGTACTTTAGCGTAAGTGAGGTTGGCAGTTTATCAACTGGACCGCCGTAATGCAATCAAGGAGCCCAGAGTATAATACAGTTTCAAATATTTGCTTCGGCCGTTGTCAGCAGTGTGGCGATGCAAAGGATGCTTCATTCTCCGTGCCATCAGACTGACAGACGTTGAATACTGGGGGACACGGGCCGTATGGTATTGCTCTTTAAAACACGGTATACTATTCTTTAACTGTAGGAATCAATGATTTATATCCTGGTTCAGTGTTTAGTTTGACCTGGAGTGAGTAGCAAACCGCAGTGATTGTTGACACCCTGCAATAAGAACAGATAAGATACTCTGCCAGGGAGGTCATGTTTTTATTGCTGTTTGTTTGGCTGTTAGCAGGATTACGCAACAACTATAGAACCGATTTTTATTGAGACTTGGTGAAAAGGTTGGATATGGAACAAGAATGAGACCCGGTAGCTTTTTGGTGCGGATCCCGGCTGTTTTTAATCACTTTATGTAGCATTGAGACCACATTATTGAATTAAAAGGGGGTTGATGGTGGTTTTATGCAGTAAATTCCAGTTATAATAATCCTATTCTGATAAAGAATGATGGATTAAAGAAATGTATTCAAGCTCCTGACTCGTAAGCAGTTTCTCCTGTCAAAGAAATGTGAGTAATATTGATTCTAATTTATCAAATGCTTACATGGCTGTGTACATGCGTGCTTGGAGACAGCTATAAACCGACACGTATGGTTATATAGGGCCAACATGTTAGGGCAGGTAAAGTCCGGATTTCTACACTTTTTCCACTTGTCCCTGCACCCCCGAAACTAATCCGAAATCAGCTCTTGGGAAACTGTGAGTTGGACTGGGCTCAGAGGAATGCTGTTGTTGCGGTGGCTTTTTGTACAGACGTGCACATGTTGTTGTACATCATGCAGTGCTGCCTGTGATTGCTTCATGGAAACAAGGAAATTCAGGTTGCACCATTAAGCTACTGTGACTTGACAGTGTTGTGACATCACCATCCATTGAGGATTCCTGAAATACCAGGATGTCAATGCTGTCCGACTGGTTTTGGCTGAAACTTTGTTGGTTTCTAATCTGGAGACTGCTACGAGAGGGGAGTTTCATTGTTCTTACAAAGTAGGGCAGTATTTCTGTCCTCACTCCGAATAACAAAATGTTTGAGGTTTTATTTTCTTTGAGGTAATTTTTTTAGGTGTAAAGGACGAAAGCAGGATGAATCACCATGTATCCCACAAGGAAACTATGGCTCGTTGTTGCATATTTGTCCTTTTTTTCTTGGGCTTGAAGTAGATCTGCTTTGCCACAACCTCAGCTTACCATATAATCACACTTCCAGCTTTGTTATCATTTAGAATGACATGAAAGAATATCCTATAAAAATCAAAATACACGTTGTGTCTGCATGCACCTCTCGGGGTATTCGCTAATGTAATAAGCTAGACACAGCTTCCTTCCACCTCACTCAGCACAAGCACATTCATCCATCAAACCCCTCCGAGTCGTTTGTGTTCAGCACTGCTTTCATCCGTGCACGGTGCACATTCACTGCAAATGGTGTCGGTGTTCCTCATTATATTGTTTAAAGATGCATGGGCTGCAGGTTTCATAAATTGAACTGCATCTTCGGTGGTTTGTTGTATTTCCCATCACTGCTGGACCTGTGTTAGGAATTAGGTCAGGCTCTTTTGTCATCTTGTTTATTCAAGAATGACAATGTCAGGCCCAGTGGGTTGCTGAACAAACAACTTTACACCTAATCTTCCCTCTAAGATCTACGGCTACATAGTTTGTTTTTTATTTTTTATCTAATCCTTTTTTGATGACGTGTGACAGCTGTTTGTTACTGTGGCCGGTATTTTTGAGATTAAATAATGAATCTGAAAATCTGGTGTAATTGGGGATTGTAGCGCCGTGGGCTGAGTGATCAATATCGAGAACTGGCACAGACAGCGCTCTGCTGGTATCAATACCGAGAGATTGGGAAGACCCTTGTCAGTAGTGACAGCGGATCTTTACAGCAGGTGCTGTCAGTGGTTTATTTCTCCTGAGCCCAAGTAATTGGAAGCGAATGAAGTCAAGCTGCACCTAACAGCATTTTCACTGTCGATTGAGTGTTACTGCTGTGTTGTATATTTCTACTCTGTTTTCCTAATGTACAGTTTGCAAAAATTATTGTCCATATTTTTTTAAGAAATATATCTGTATGTTTATGTTTACGTGCAACTTTGAAACACTTGACACACCTCAGGTGCAAAGGTTGAAAAAAGTTAATGTATAAGCTTTGTGGACAGGATATTGAAAGGTCCAGTTTGACATCTAACCCAGAACACTGAAAGTAAGCTGCACTGTGAAATGAATAATATATTTCTGTTATTGTAAAACCACTTCCTCATTCTTGTGTGAAACCATTCAGTGAAAAGAGTAATTAAACACATAAAAAAAACAATAAAGAGTTTCCGGGAAAAGTAAGAATCTAAAAGATCATCTAGTAGTAATGTTAAACTTTTATTTAATCGAATTTCTTTGTTTCTGTAGCACAGCCCAGCCTGGATAAAGCTTCACCATGGGGGAACCTCTTAAAGTGTCGACTGACTGCAGCTGATCATCTTCAGTAGCACCAGGACCAACATTTGGATACAGTTTTCACCATCTCTAGTGAAGCTGTTAGAAACCTCAGTGCAAAGCCATCAAGACAACAGAATGACCGGGGTGTGTTCCTGCATGGTCAATACACATCTCATCGAAAGAATCAGACCACCGATCATCAGAGGTTTCCCAAAACAAAGACTTGGACTGTAATTTTACTTTTTTGGACTTTTATTTTAAATTTTTTGAAAAGGAACAACCTTCGCATCTTCTACATGAGCCGCAGCAATGGACTAGAGGCCCATGTGTAGCAGGACAGCTGTCACAGCTTGTGGAATAACGTAGCCCCAGACTGTTGGGGACTCACTTCCTCAGGAGGGCACAAGGGATCTGATCCCAGCCCCGACCTGCCCTGTCATCCGACCATCCCACCTGTCTGAAGGCAGACCCCGCTATCCAATGGCATGGGTCAAGTTCTTCAGGAAGCCGGGGGGCAATCTGGGGAAATCTTACCAGCCGGGGAGCATGCTGTCTCTGGCCCCGACCAAAGGACTGCTGAACGAGCCGGGCCAGAACAGCTGCTTCCTCAACAGCGCTGTGCAGGTATGTGTGCTCTGCCAATTACTTAGTATTGTTCATTTTATTAAAAGATAATAAGCATGGTTTGTTAAGTATTTTTCCTAACAAAGTTACAAAGGGAAAAAGACTGAAATTCAATACCACCAATTAGACTCCAGCAGACCATTATTATTGTATAATAATAGTCACGCAAACTCACAGGAAGTAAGTTAATCATTTATATGCATAGGGGCTTGGTTGTGTAAAGTTTATAAAGAATCAGTGGATCAATAAAATCTTTAACTCAATGCAAAAACACAAAGAAAGTGAGGTCACAATCTGTTATATAGCCCTCTCTTCATGAAACAGTAATGATTTAATGTATAATTTTGAATATAATCTTGTACAAATTTCTTTGCTTAAAATATTTATAGCTGCTCAAAATAGGAATGATTGCAGATAGTATCATATTTAATTGTTTTTAATTAAAAGTGGCTCCAAGCTTATTTTACCGCTCGTAAGCTTGCATTTATTAACTTGTTGCTCCCTTCCTTTAGGAGCGGTGCATGTTCCACCCTCTAATATTACACCATCACTTATTCAGAGACCGCTCTGAGCTTAGTCACTGTCTAAATCTGTCAGAGCTTCCCGGCAGTTTATTGATGCACTTGAAGGTTTCTTTTGACTAGTGGGATACTGGCTGGTGAGTTAGTTGCTGCCTGCAGTCAGCCACACAGTGAAGTCACTCTATGAGACTCTGACTCAGTGGGTGACACAACCGACGAAGAGCTGGGTGAAGATGATCGTCCCCTTCGGGCTTTGTTTCTGTGAGCAAGTTGCTGCTGTCGCCCGGTGCTCGTTCTCGTGACCTTGTAGATGTTTCCCCAATGTCCAAATGCCTTACATAAGAAATACCGCCCTATCCGTTTGCTTCAAAGACGCGTCTGTACTCCTCTTTGTTATTTGTTTAAAGGGCAACATGTTTAAAAAGATGAGCCTTGGAGTTCCTCATGTTTTGATGCCTTTAGTATTTGTAAGAAACTCTCCAATACAAGAGTATTTATCAAAATATTTTAGTTACAAAACTCCTGACGCCCTCCTCCTTCCTTTTGTATAGGTACTTTGGCAGCTGGACATCTTCAGACGCAGTTTGAGGCAGCTTCCTGGACACTTCTGTTTAGGAGACTCCTGCATCTTTTGTGCATTAAAGGTAGGGGGAAGTCAGAATGTTTGATGGGAGACAACACTGGGAAGAAACTGTGTGTTCTGTTCGTCTTGTAGATTCTGCAACTTGTTTAGTCACTTATTGAGACCATTGTGTACTCAGTGGCGATTGTGACACAAATGCTTTCAACAAACACAATGTCCCACAGTCCACGTGCAAACAAGTCCTTGCTTCTCTTCTTCAGGGGATTTTCTCCCAGTTCCAGCACAGCCGGGAGCGAGCCCTGCCCTCTGACAACCTGCGTCACGCCTTGGCAGAGACCTTTAAGGACGAGCATCGCTTCCAGCTGGGCTTCATGGATGATGCCGCAGAGTGCTTTGTAAGTTCCTGTGGCAACCCGGCTCCTCCTGGGGGGGGAGGGAGATGAGTGTATGGAGAAGGGATGTGTGTATGTTTATGCGGTACGCTGCCACACAGTTTCGGGGGAATGCGCTGCAACAAACTGTTTGGCGAGGTCACTGAAAGAGCTTCTGTCTCTCCCTTCCCCTCCCATCAACCCCTGCCACATTGCCTCTAAATATTATCATGACAGGTTATATAAGGGCCAAAGAAGCTGTGTTTGAATCTCCCCTCTTTCTTTTTTGGCACTATATTACGTCGCATCATTTCTGTGCTTATTTACAAGTTGATTTCATGCTTCCTTCATCATTTTTACATATCGGTTCTAGTTTTTCTGGCAAAACAAAGCATTGTTCTGCAGTTTAATTTACCTTTCTTTTTTTTCCGTTTTATTTTGAGTCCAACCAACAAACACAAAACAGACGCTGCAGCTTTATTCTCCATCCATGTCTCCTTTTGTCCATCAGGCTTAATTACGTTGATAACTTCTGCTTAATGACAGTAGACCCAGCGAGCACAGATGTATCCTGATTTTATCCCACAGCCACTGTTTATTCTCTTAGGAAGTTCAATTACACAGCAATGGATAAACAAAGGCGAGCGGCTTATTTCTCTGGAGCAGAAGTGGAATGCACTGTACTGAATGTGAACCATGATGTGAACACTGGGTAACAAGTGTGAGCATCAACTCCCTCCAAAGAGGAGAATAGCCAAAAACCTACCCGTTAAATGTAAAGAAAACTTATGTATGTGTTTTCTGTCTGCAAAACATCACCAGTAAACTTTTCACTGAGCTAACTTGTCAGAGTTGTTATCTTTTCCCGACAATCTTATTTCTTAATCCGGCAAAGATCTTTGCCTGGAGTGTTTGCCATGTGACGCACTGTCTGCAGCACGCCGGGGTAGAATTTATATGAGGAGTTGGCCGGTGCCATATTAACAGACTGTGAAGTTGTGCCTGTAACCTTTTGCAGGCCTACCTCGCAGCCCTTAATATTTTATAAACTCACCAGTGCTCCATAGAAACAAGAGGGAGCTCGAATGGTGTTGCTCTTTAAATGTGTTTCCTTGCAATGTTAGCTTTTTTACGGAAAGACCCTCAAATTGCTGTGTCCCATTGCGCTGCAGTCTAGCTCTGGGTAATGTGTGTATTGGAGTCAAAGAACATAAATAAACAGCCTGTGGTAATTGCAAAGAGCTTTTCCTTTCCGAGAAAGGAGTTGGAAATATTTGCCTCATACCTGATAGATCCCCTGTTCTGTCTTAGGAAAACATACTGGAGAGGATCCACCTGCACATTGTGCCTGAGGAGACAGATGCCTGCACTTCAAAGTCTTGCATCACGCATCAGAAGTTTGCTATGTCACTTTATGAGCAGGTCAGTGAAGCGACAGCATTCGTCAATTATTTTATATTATTTAACTCCACATAGTAATGTTTTTTTCTGCTGCATCATTCTGTAAAAAATGATGTCAGGAATGTGTTAATTAAGCCTGATGTATTTTATTTAAATGTAAGGGAGCAATGTTTATTATGATTTTGATGTCATTGTCTTTTTGTTGTCGATGTTTTTGCTCATACAGTGTTTGAATTGCCATTTTTGCACAGCCCCTACAGTATTGCAAACGCTGAAAACACATCAGCCAGTGTTACAAACACACACACACACACACACACACACACACACACACACACACACACACACACACACACACACACAGAGACAGGTACATGAATCACTGTCTGAGACAGTAGAAATCCAATCCGTCATGTTTTGATACTGGGTTGCCCCGGTGGAATAAGGAGGGTGTTTCTGGTCAGATCCCACTGTGCTACAGCAGCAGCACTACCAGATAAATCACAGATGGTGTACACATAAATTCCTGCACAACACAGACACTACCCTGCCCTGTGGCTGTGATGCCCATCGCCTACTCTGTCAGCGTCCCAACCCGGCTCTATCTCTGAATCAAGCAGACACTGTGCCTGTGCACTAAATCCCTCAGTGGATTCTGCTCCGTCGTTACTTCAGGGCTCCCAGCACCAGCAAATATAAAAGGCCTAAATGAGGATTGCATGTGTCAGTGAGGAGATTTGTAACTTCAGAAATTAAATTGAATGCCTGATAATGCCAATCATAAACCCACAGTTTATTGCAGAAGGAAAAGCAGCAAAACCGGCATGTCTTAATCTCTTGTCATAATTTATACAACTAAAAGACTTTTGTAGGAGCGTAACAATTTCTGATGACATGCTGACTTGGCGAAGTCCTTGGCAGTGGCTGCTGAACTCACACCAATTTATCTTTTTTTGTGTCTCTTTCTTGTCTCCCCCCCCACCCACTCTGCCTCTCTGCCTCTCTCCCCCTTGCAGTCTGTGTGCCGTAGCTGTGGGGCGTCATCCGACCCGCTGCCGTTTACTGAGCTGGTGCATTATGTCTCCACCACCGCACTCTGGTAAGGCAAAGGCAACGTGAAACTTTTCTTTCCTTTTTCACTCCACTCTGTTTTTGCATTTCACTTCCTGCATATTTCTGTACATACACACAGCGTTTTCTTTCCTTTCTCCCAACAAACATCAATCACTCTGCATCTCCTCAGTCAACAGACGCTTCAGCGCAGAGACGAGTCCTTCGGGGATCTGTTACAAGCAGCGAGTACGATAGGGGACCTTCGTAACTGTCCTGTAAGTTGTGCTCTAAAAGCCTTTAATGGCGGTTGAATGGCTGTTAAATTAGATGAGCGATTTTAGGTTGTCATCAGAATCTCAAATTTTACATTTTTCGATATTCCTTTTGACTGATTATTTACTTAAACGTACTCTTTTTGTCTTGTTTTATTCTAGAGCAACTGTGGTCAGAGGATTAAGATCAGACGGGTCCTCATGAACTCCCCAGAAATAGTGACCATTGGCTTCGTGTGGGACTCTGACCAGTCAGACCTCACAGAGGATGTTATCCGCTCCCTCGGACCTCATCTCAGTCTCTCTGCAGTGAGTAGGATTCATAAATCATTTACTGATGAGTTTTCTTTTTACCTTTTTCGTATACTCCCTTTTTTATATTTTGTGTTCTGTAAGGTTCTGTAATATCAGTATGAACATTCCTGTGAGTGAGAGGATGTTTCCCCACAAATAATAGGTGGTTGGATTTTAGATCTTTTCAGATGAAGTAATTAACATATCATCAAATAACACCCTCCAGACATGGTTCAGCTGCTCTTGTTGGAATTAAGCCATTCACACAGCTACCATTTTGTGCTTTTTCTGTGGGTTTTAGGGTCGGTTTGTTTTTGGTGCAATCGAACATATGTGGGAAATAAAGTGGGGATTAATTCTCTGTAAGTCGGGCCTGTTGCATAAGCAGTCAGCGGCCCATGCCCAGTTGGCCCACACCACTGATCGAAAAGCCCCTGCTGGCCTTGGTCAGCTGGTCCAAAAAAGCCCCTCCCCTTGTCTCTGTGTTTTCCTGGGCATGTTTGTGAATGCCTGCCTGAAGGAACATGTGGGCAGAAGAGATGTCAGTGGGACAGGGAGGGAAAGGAACGTTTTCCAGTCTGCTGTTGTTGCACTGCTCATTTTCACTCATTGTTGGTGTGAGGTAGAGGTGGGGAAATTCATTTTTTGATGCATCGGGCTGCGGATGTGGACGACTGCACCGATGCTGAGACGGAACATAATCCATTCCTGTTTGCTGCTATGTTCATTTTTTTAGCGATGTCCCGCCGCTGCACAATTATAATCGCTGCTTCCGGATCAGGACGGATGCACATTTGAGGTCTTGTCGTCTTTTACAGTGTCAGAGTCTCCTGTCTGAGTATTAAAACATGTGCGCGTGTAGTTCATCTGCTGCACACAGCACGAGATGTGCAGAGCCAGGACATCAGGGTTAAAGTGACCGGAACATCTGTAGTGGCATTGATAAAAACTAAATAGCAGGAGAGACACACAGACTAGAGTCTAAAATACTTTTTTAAAGCACGAATCATGAGGCTAGTGAAGTCACAAAAAAATAAATCATGTTCCGAATCTTTGGTGTATCGATAATCGTTTTATCATCGAAACGTTCCCCAATGAAAAGGAATCAAATCTTGAGGTGCCTGTAGATCCCACACGTAGAGTGAAGTATGCAAACATGTGACCATGTGTTCTCCTCTTCCCACATGACTTCCCATCAGTCCGTTGTGAAAACAAACACAAACAATCAATTGGTGTCGTTCAGATCAGGGCATGCTCATTTGCTCCACATGTTGCATAACGTCACTATTGAAGGATTCAAACAGTTTATTTGACAGCTCCCTCCTGTGTCTTTCCAAAGCCAAGCCATCAGAAGAAGTAGTCAGATGACCCCCACAACCACCACCACCACCACCACCATCCCCCTTTCTAGTGTGGCACAAAGGCCTTGATTCATTATGGGAGCGTTTCATGTGACTTTTTTTCTTTATTAAAGGGAGCCCTCCATCCCCTTCATCTGCTTTGAAATCTTTTGTTTGACAAAGGGGGGGAAACGGAGAACTGCCCGTGCAGGAAATGTGTGAGGGAGAATCAAGTGATAGAAACACTCACACTTTCACCATATATCTGCTAAATGCTTTACACATTTGTTTATTTCCCTCTGAAATGATGTAATAATTAAAATTAGAAATCATCCCTGTGTATTACAATTTAGGTCATTACCAAGACAACTTTTGAACTCTGTTGTATAAGTCTCGCTTTTAAGAGTTGCTATGACAATACTGATTTAAACCAGCCCTTATTCATGCTGATTGTCAGTTCATTCCCTCAGACCTCAATCTATTAACCGATGGAGTAACTGATCCTCCCCCAGCTATCAACATCACTCACTTGCCTGCCCACTTACTGCAGCGTGGATGCTGATAAGTATGTATTTATGTGTTTCTGTGTGTGTGTGTGTGTGTGTGTGTGTGTGTGTGTGTGTATGGGAGCAGCTCTTCTACAGGGTAACGGATGAGCATGCCAAAAAGGGAGAGCTGCTGCTCGTGGCGATGATCTGCTATTCCAGCCGCCACTACTGTGCCTTCACCTTCCACACCAAATCCGCCAAATGGGTCTTCTTTGACGATGCAACCGTGAAAGAGGTCAGAAAATTGAAAATGTTCAGAGTTATTGTTCAGTTTAATCAGTTTATAGACAGATTAGTGAACCAATAACTATTGTAATGAAACAAATAATTGTGTCAGTCATTTATTGAGAAATGCCAAATAATTGCATTTGTAAATTGATTATCCTTTGATTTTGGACTGTTGATCAAAGCAATACTCACAGTACAATTCATCTGAGAATATCTCAGTGTGCGTTGGGAAATTAATTTGTGAAAATGTTAAAAAATATTATTAAGAACTATTCCAACAAAAGAATACAGATATTTGAATGTTCTTATACAGGAATATAAAGATAGGGTGAAACCAAAATAGCATAGTTAGCCATCAGTCTTTACCTGAAATTACATCATGTCACAGCAAGTTTAGATATATATTTCCATATATTTCTACAATTTTCACAGATTGGGCATCAGACTAATTGTTTGCAGACACCGTGGACATCTGTTTTCATAAAAACATTCTATCGTGAGTTTGTAAATCAGGACTCGGAACAGAAATTAGTGTGATTCTGTCACTTCCCTCTATCACCACTTCCCTTTATCTCCCAAAGAGGACCACATACATTGCCCTTGACAATCCTGTGGGTTGATCAGCCTTTATGGCACTGAACAGTCAGCTTACCCCCCAACCCCCCACCAAGATTTCCAATGCATTTTCCCAACCCTGACATCACCAAGTACTGCAGCAGTGAAGTGTAGCTAAACCAGTAAAGATCCGTCTTCTCACTGGGTTAAAGTTAAAGGGTCAGTGAGACTGCTGAGATGTAGGGTATACTGTAGGTGCTGTGTGTGCATGAGAAAGGGATTTATTTGTGAAGGTGTTTTTGCAGGTTAGTGGTTTTGTGTACGTGTGTGTGTGTGTGTGTGTGTGTACGTACAGGTATATAGTTTGCGAATCCATTCTTCAACAATGGGCTCATTTCTGTGATGGTGCACCATGCGCGCAAACCCTTTGTCTCGCGTTCAAACAATTTTCCGGGGGACTGTGGTGCAGCGGCTGGCTGGCTCCGTGTCAATCCATCAGCCACTTGTGCTGCGTGTGCAACCCCCCCCAGCCCCCCTGCTCCCCGCCGCCACCGACTGAGATGAAGGAGCCACACAGTGCTCAGCGCCTGCCAAGTCCATACCTGGATCGAAACTTGCCAGCATTTCTGTAACTCCCCGAATCCCAGCTGCAAAATGGAGACTGTAGTGTTACCTAATCTCTGCATTTCCAAAGGATAAACGTTATTCAGTAAAAACAATGGCAAAACATTTGCAATGGGGAGGTTTATATAAATTATATCTATATCATGGCCACTGAGTCTTCTCGAGTCTGAGTGGCTGACTGGTGTTGTTTCCTTTTAAATAGCCGAACACCTCTGACACAGATTTATAAGTGTTTGCTCTTCTGAATCAATGCATCATTGTTAGGTAAAGACAACATCAAAGCAGTTTAATAATAACAGTATTAATAATATTATATTTTATTCATGAGGCGATTTTAACAATACTCAAAGACACAGAGAAAGTTAATTACTAAAAATATTCACAGATTTAACTCCGTTGTGCAGATGTAGGTGCTTTTTCTGATTTGTCTTTGAGGAGAACTCCAGACGGAGAGAGACCAGCGATTCAGCGAATGCCTCAGGTCTTTGTGCTTTTGAATTAAGTTGGATAGATTGAAGCTTGTGTCATAGCTGTACATTAAGTCCATGTAAAAGAAAAAATTCAGGCGCAAGGCGATCAGTACATCCTCATTTGCCCACAGTACAGTTATTGATTTGAGCCCCCAGGTTAACTACTGACAGTACATACTAATAGAATAGATCACTCAAATCTATTTGTTTTTTTTAATGAATTTGCTTGAAGAAGACATGCGGCATATACTGAAGATTGTTTTCATGTATATTCCTTCAACTACAATCCATTTTCTATATTTTGTAATCCATCTCCGCAGCTCTGTCACTTCTATCTTTCCTTTTCATTTTGTTTTTTTGGCTCGGTATTATTTCTTCTTCACTTCATCTACTAGACTACTATCTCTCCTCCTCCCACGAACCCCCCCCCCCCCCCCCCGTCATTTGCTTAATTAAGGAGCACGCGAGCATCTGTTAGCCTGCAGCTTGCCTCTGTGGTGCCTTTGTGGCGAGACGCACACCTCGCACAACGTGGCTAATTGTGATCATGCAGTTTGACCTCGATTTGCTGTATTCATATACAAAGCAAAGATTTGTTTCAAAGTTGCCAGTGGATTTTATATAAGTAGTTTGATTAAATTGGTTTAGTGATGTCAGTAGACCTGGTTTTTTGAAGAAGTCGTTCCCTCATATCAGTTGTTCAACAAAGCTTTTTTTGATACCTTTTTATGAAATGAAAACAGATGGAGTCACAGGAAAGAAAGAAAGTGCATTCGCATTTCATCGGTACAAACCATCTGCTTTTCCAACTCAAATGGGACAAGAACAGTGAAACAAGCTGAAATGTTTCCCATTTCCTAAATTTGTTGTTTAACATTTGAATATCAAATTTACTAATCCTCCAAAAACAATATAGACGGCAGATGTTCTCGTCCACTATGTTTTATTATTCCTCATTAAGTTGCAGAAGCTCTTTTCTACATTTCTACACGTGCATTGATCAATCTTTTCTTTGTTTTGCTCGGTGTAGATCGGCACCAAGTGGAAAGATGTTGTCACCAAATGTATCAAAGGCCACTTCCAGCCTCTCCTCCTCTTTTACGCCAACCCTGACGGCAGTGCTATCACCGCGGATGAGGTCACCAGACAAAACAGCAGCCCGTCACAAGGACAAGGTGTGATATAACAAACCATCAGGGTCTTGACAGAATCTGCATTTGTTCTGTATTTGCTCTCGGTAGAAATCCTCTTCATGAATAATATTCACTGTGCACCTGAAGAAGTTCTCTTAGCTAAACAGCCTTACTACAGTGGGTAAGATGGAGAGTTGATTTAGTGTCTTACTGGAAATAACATCAAATTCCTTTGAGATGCATTTATCAGCCTTATTAGTGCTGTTGAGCTTTATGGGTTGTTTTGTTGCATTTGTGAAACAATAATCCCCCCCGGAGGGACCTATTTAATGATAATTTTACATCATAAAACACCCATTAATATGATGCCGAGGAGTGGAGCTGCCTCTTTGTTTTGTCTTTTATGGATCTAAAAACCTGTGCAGGACATGGAGGGAATACCAGCCGGACTGTTTTATTAAGACCGAATGTAAAAAATAAATAAATGTAAAACTCACTAGAATTAAAATGCTGTTGGTCAATTTGGGCAGAACTCCCTTAGCAAACATGTAATTAACTTATAATTAAAATTCCCCTTCATTTACAAGTCATTTTCAAATAGAAACGCAATCTAGAGAAACAAAAACAACCCGTTACAGGACGTGTATAATCCCAAATCATATTTGTTGCGTTCCCAGGGCAGTAATGAAAATTTGTTGATGACAACATCTCCTCTGGTTGGACTATATATCCCTGGATTTGTTTGGTCGGGGAGGTTTTTATCCCCTTTAAAGATCCTCCTTCAACTCCCCATGCTGGCCGAGCCCCAGGTTCCAGCTGTGGCAGCCGCTCACTGCCCATCAGTGCTGACAGGGCGTCGGACCAAACTAGATGATCCTGCAAAAAAAACAAGAAAACCTCTATGTGGATTTGAGTAATTTCTGTTTCTTGGTCTCATGTCTGTATATTTTTTTTGTAAGGTTGATAAAAAATACTATATATATTTTTTTTGTTTTCTCTCACAGGCTTTGATTCTCCAGTGTCAGTCCCCAAGAAACTGGACCTCACCAGGGAGAACCTGAACGCTCTGCTGGGCCTAGGCTCTTTCAAACAGAAAACCCCTTCGACCTTCAGCAAGGGCAGCGCTCAGACCAGCGGAGGACGTGCAGCAGGTAAGGGAGGAATGGTGGAAACCATGAAAGTGGTAGAGAGATTTAAAACCCAACATGTGGAGGAACACACATCAACTTTTCCATTTTATCATTTCGTTTAATTGAGTGCTTAGGACTGGAAAACTCTGTTGTGCTCAAGGTTTTGTTTTCCACTGCAGGATAAGTAAGGAAATTGTTCCAACATTACCAGTATCAGCCTAAATAAAACCCAGTATTTCCTCATGCAAGTGGAGTGTCTTGCAGTGATAAATAAAAACAACAGAGAGATACGTCACCGTTTGTACTGGTTGTAGTTTTGGCCTTGAAAGACGGCTTCATTTATAAATATGGCTGTCCACAGAGAGTGGTGACAAGCACAGATCTGGTACAGCGACCAGAGGAAGACAGAGGAAGAGATGATTAAATGTCTTTGCTGTCAAACTAAATCTAGCTATGCTAGTAACACAGAGGGGATTAGCGACCCTTGCTGAAGAGAGAGTTCACAAAGAGCTGCCAGCTCACCACATGTTTAAGCCCAAGTAGAGGAAGAGTGTAAATTGAGGAGCAGAGATTTTGTTGAGATGAGGAAGTGGCTCTAGAAAGTATAACAAAGCGGGTGAAATTGAATCTCCTTTGATATTATTGCAAAGTTCCATTGTCTGCATAAAGCTGTGCAGGTCTTTGTCATTGTTTCCCTTCACTTGAGCTGTTTTCAGACATGACCCGGGTTTGTCTTTTACATTTGGATAACAGCAGGAGATTGGCCGGGTCAGATGCGTTCACAGCAACTGGAACATTTCCAGCACATTCAGGCCAGGGGTGGCGACTGGGTAGAACATACAGGAGGCAAAACATGACATATTAATTCTGCTTTGGAAAGCACATCGATACCTGTGTCTGCCTTTATCGGCAAAACGGTTCATTGTCTTTCCAAGCTGACGCCTTTGTCCGTGTAGTCTTTGTGTATCTTTTCTCTCAGATCGGCATCTATCGCAAGTCAAGTTGAAAGTGAAATTATGAAGTCCTGATTCATCCTTTTGTAATTAGTCGAATATTCCCTATTTTAGTGCTGGAGTGAATATTGAGGTAAAAAAAAGTCTTTAAGAAGAACTGTTGTTTTTCTTCTAAACACATCAGCCTCTGCCCACAGTTGTTTGTGTTGACATTTCAGACAGCCAACAGAACCACAGCATGATCATGTTTTCCAGGGCCGTGACTAATCATCGCGTTTCAAAGTGAATGTCTGCCAGAGACGGAGGAGAAGAACTCGCCGCACGGCCACGTTTCCACCCTTTTGCCTTTCCCTTCACGGAGCACAGAATGTACTTCTGTATACATCAGCACAATGATGTGTTGTAAAGTTAGCCTCCGTCTACACACTCAGCAAGTGCTCAGTGCCTCGGGGGGGGGGGGGGGGGGGGGGGGGCTAAGAGGTGGAAGACAGTGAAAGGGATGCAGTGACAATACAAATCTATATGCTTGCTGAAATAAAAATACTTTCATTGGTGTATGCAGTGGTGGAAATCCCCGACTGACTCAGCAGAAGTTGCATTAATTACATACTGGCTGCATTCCTCTCATCCCCTATGAGAGGAATTGTGCCAGATTCCTGATGGTAAAAATCTGACGTTTGTTTATTTTGTAGAGAACATTGGCACCACTGATCCCAAGAGCCGCATCAGGGACCTTTCTCGGGAAGTCGCCCAGAGAGCAGGAGAGGTGCGGGGGATGCATCCATCCAGACGAGAGCCTGAAAGGAGCGGTCAGCGGAGGGTGGAGACGCGCTACAGAGGTACGTAGGTTGCAGATGCACCGTGCAACATGTGCCTTGATAAGAGCAGACTAACACACTGCAACACAAACGCACGAGAGCCTCGAGTGTGTGTGATACAAAAGGCTAGCCCCTCCGCTTCCCCATCCCTTACGTAACCCTCGGTTCGGGAGCGATGTGTCAGAAAGGGGATTAAGTGCTGACGTCTGTGGGAGCCTGCCTTGATCCCACTCGCTCATATTCAGAGCCATTGGTTCCCCTCGCTGTGCAGTGCATGACCATGTACAGCAAATACACACAATAAACTAAACAGGTCAAACCAAGAAGTGATAAACACTGTTCGATTTAATCAAAGGATGCATTTATCTCCAAAAACTTATTTGTGCCACTGTTTTTCTTCAGTTTGTGTGTCTGCTCTAATCAGGGGGCTGATTGGTCAGCTCTTTAATACATCAGTACTTTCAATTAAGTATCAGTGTGGGGGATTATGGGACACAATTCTTACACGCTCCCAAATCCGCCATGTCAACAGCATTAGCCCGGGTTAGCACCGCGCTCACAGCACATTATGATTGAATGCAGGGAGACTAAGGGAGGACGAGCGTCACTGCAGTGATGAATGGCGACACGGGAGGTGACACCGCAGTTTATGTAAACGACCACAGCACGGATCGTGTCCAGGACAGCACTTTTCTGAAAAGGACTTCTAAAATAATAGCCGAAGCAACTTTTTTACCCTTAATGGACTATGGGACAGCCCCAGGAATTTCGAAATGATCCTTGACTGGATCGATTCAGACCTGATACCATTCTTCCCAAAAAAAACATGATCCACAGCCTCGTGTTGAGCGGACGACACAGAGCTGGCAGAAAACACGCTGGTGTCTTACACACAAGCAAAAACACAGACAGGGATGTTGGTTGTGATTTAAGTCTGGCACACAGTCAGCAGAATCCCAAGCAACAGGGACGTTTGGGATAAAGTCCAAAGCACTGACAGTTTAGTGTAGTACTAAATTTTCTTTTTTGTTTTCACCTGAAAACACGTTACCTTAAATTGCTTTTCGTGGTGAATTAGACGATGAGTCCGGGACAAAGGACACGGCCTCTGACTGAAGCTGTGTCAGCTAAAGACTATAACGATGAAGTGGTGAACCCCGTACATTAAATGATGCCTTGACTTTAAGATTTGCTAACATGCACGGAAATCTACTTATAAGTCTATTTTCCCACCTTTTAAAAAACATTTTGATTATCTTGACATGGTTTTTCACTTGTGTTCTCTGTGCTGGATTATTAAATATATATTGTGAGAGCACCTATTGCTGTTCAAGTGAACCAGGTTTCAGGAAGGATGTACTTTGAGAGTCGCTCGCACAGTCCTTGGAATGGAAACACCATACCCTCACTATCATGTTCAGACGTGTCCAGCAGGGAAACTAATCCATGCATGCACATAGATATACACAAACACACACACACGCATACATAAAACACCACAGTGCAACCCTTCTGCATGGTGTCCTCGATACAAGCTGTCTAGCCTCTGTCTGCACGGCACACATCGGTCGTAACTTACACCTCCCTGTCATGTGCAGACGTCCCCTGTCACCCTGTTGTTGTTGTGCCCTCGCGCTCCACCCGACATGCTCTCTTCTTTTACGACAGCTTTGTGTCTCGGTGTCGTAGCATTTTGACTTTCAGCGAAAGGCAATTTTTGCTTCTCGGCCACGTTATTAATGATGCTGTCCTTTTGCATCATGTGCGTCAGGAGAGACAGAAAGGTCAGGTAACATGCAGGGAAGAACGTGCAAAATTGTTTGTGTATGGGGTAATCGGTTATTTTACTTGTTTTTAAATTTGATGCATAAGTCTTTGTGTACTTGATAAGACACCTCGGCCCATGTGGGTGAACATTTCTGATGAAGTATAACTGGTTATTTATTATTATGTTGGTTAATTGGATGAATGTTTTTGAAAAGATTCTTCTATCTGTGACTTGAAGTATCGTTATAGTATATCCTTTGCCATTAAATTTTCTCATTGTTCAACCCTTTCATTAAACTTTGTCTGACTTGACCTCAGATCAGGACAGGACCTACTCCCGCTCCGTCTCCCCTCCAGAGAACGGCTTCAAACAGCACGTGGAGACTCGCCTGTACAGCAGCCAGGGAAAAGGTCCCACACGGACTGAGCGGACGCCCCAACTGGGTGGACGATCCCCGCACGAGCCCTCTCGCTCACACTCCAGAGTCCAAGTGCTTCCCAGTGTGCCCAGTGTCGGCGGTGGCCATCATAGCCGGCGGATTGACCAGGTCTCCAACGGATATGACACAGACAGCAGCCAAGAGTCCAGAGAGCGTCCTGGAAGTGGAGCGAGCGGTCGCAGCAGGGCCAGCCGCCCGTGGAAACCCATGCGGGAGGCGCTAAATGTGGACAGTGTGTTGAGTGGCGCCGGTGATGGAAACTCGCCGATTCAAGAGCGACGGCAGCACAGCCCACGGAGAAGACCCAGCAGTCAGTCGCCTACACGAGACCGCGAGCGAGACCGAGACTTCACATGGGGAGGCCGGGAGGAACGCCAACCCAAGAGCCTGATGACCATCTATGAGGATGAGCAGAGGCACGAAACCGGTGGCAGCCGGAGCTCGCTGGACTCGGACAGCCGGGGCACCTACAGCGACAAGGACAGGTCGAAGGGCTCGGCAGCTTTGAAAGTGCGGGGTGACAACTGGAAGATCCAGCGAACAGAGTCGGGATACGAGAGCAGTGACAGACTAAGCAACGGCTCAGCGAACCTCGACTCACCTGTGGTGGACAACTTCTCTTCCATGGACCTGCGGCCTATACCCGAGCTGCATCTGACGAGGTGAAATGCACTGTTGCATCCGAGGACTCAAAATCCCACAACTGCAAAGAGGGAAACCGAAATAGAAAAACAGTTTCTGCTGTGTGATGCTTTGTCATCCTGCGGCCCGCTCATTTCCCTCTTCCAGTCTCAAAAGTGCTGCCATCTCTAAATAATTAAACACTACAAACAAACTGTGCTAAGAATAGCCGGGCCCCATTTGACATAAATGCACACAAGGCAGATACGCCAATCTTATTATGCCGGGCTGTCATTTGTCGGCTTTGTATTGCAGGGTCTTGTTTGGAAATAATGATCCCAACCAGCTGACAACTCCTGTGCCCGGAGCCAGCAGATAGCAAACTTCCTCAACTGCTGGTGCATTATTCAAGCCGGTCTCCCGATAGTATATCAGTCAAGTGTTGTTTTAATTATTAATTCTTTTAACATATGGTTACGATGTCGACTGGGCTCAGACCTGGATTCGCTGACACTGTGCAACATTTGCTATTTTCATCTGGTTGTGTATATACAGAGCATCTTTTGCACCGGTTTCCATTAAGTTTAGTTTAGTACAACATCGTGATATATATTTTACAGGAGATACACGGCTTTGCACTTAAAGAGGAAAGAGCAGGTGCCAGACAGTAATCAAGCATAACAAGGGACGAAAACAAAATTCACACGAGTTGTTTTGACAGTGAGACGTCTTGTTTTCACATTTAAGAACTAACGTTACAGGAATTGGCATCAAGTTACACCATTAGAAATCATTCATCGCATGAATGTATATTTAGGCTGATCTCACAAGGGTTTATTTCCCCCTTTTTGCTCAGAGCAGGGGTCCAACTCAGTCCTGCTAAGTGGTTGGAAAAACAAAAGTTAAAGCTCCAGCATATCTTGTTTACATTGCGTGAATAATTCAATTTGTTTTTTGTTTTAGGGATCACTTCCCTCACAGAAGCAGCGATGACATTCTGCACTCCACATTTTCCACTGGTGAGTAAATCAGTCTCACTTTGACCTGTCCTTTATCTCTGCAGACACACACACACACACACGCACACACACACACACACACTGTGTGCTAATATTTATTTGCATGTGGGTTCCCCCCGGCAGACAGGGAGAATTTAAAGCCCGCAATTTAAGGCCTAAAAATAACTAATCATAAATAAGTACGAACATGTCGGAGAGTGAACCATTACTTCCCACATCCAGTCTGAACGGGTCACAAAAGTAAAGTATCATTCCATCACAAAGGCTTTGGCCCTGACATTAAAGAATTTTCATCTGGCCGACTTCCGTGTGTTGTAAGGATCTGAAACATTAAGATAGTACTCAGCAATTTCCTTGATTTATTGTTCCATCAGTTCTGTTAAGGTCACAGTCTGATTGAAGGGATACGGCATGGAAATAAGTGTGCTGTGGGTCCTCACTGACTGCCCTTGACCTTTTTTCCCCCCGAGCATCGTCCTCGTATGCAGCACGCAGATAAAAAGTACACTGGGCCTGAAGTCATCTGAAGTCATGAACAGGCTTTGAATTGCTAAATTTTTTCTATTACGGAAACAAAAGGCTAAACTCCAACTATATTTTAACGCATGAACAACTTTTAATATTTTGTATTAGGTTTTCTTTCTTCCTTATACATCACAAAGGGAAAATTGGGAAAAGGAACTTGAAGGACATAAGCTGCAGTGAATAATATCCACTTGCGGTTGGAATACCATAGAAAAGAAACTCAACGATGAGCCTCAAATATTAGTCGTGTTTTGAAGGTGTTATTTTTAGGAAGGAGGGAGATTAGATGACATGAATAGCACGAGGTGGTTTGTCGCCTAGACACCCTCCTTCATCTAGGACATGCTTGCTTGCCAACCACATTGTCAGCACAGAGGAAAAAGTGAGGAAATGAACTTACAAATCAACAAATGTCTAGAAAATGACCCCACAAATTCCTACAGTGGGAATACTGAGTTAATCCTGAATAAGAGGAGGGAGTGGGGGTGTGAGTGAGCCTGTAGGAGTGCAACCCAGCTGTGCCCAGTCGGCCAGAAACCTCCAGCACTGCGACTGTCAGAATGTGGTGTTCCAACACGAAGCAAATGAAATCCCATTTTGTTGCACTGCAGTTATTTCGAGGTCTCAAAGTCTCCTCCTCCTTCTCCTTCCTTTCCACTTTGTTATTATCACTGCTTTCTTAACGTGATGGATTTCTGTGAATATTTGATTTATACATCTACATTTTCTTGACAGATGTATGTTGAACAAATCACATTTATGTCTCGTCTCATTCACTAACTCTGGAAATGAACACACACTAAACCCGGCCCCATCATTTGCCTCCTCTTTGACTTGCAAAATATCTGAAAGCTCATTTAAAGTATCCACAGCTGTGTCTCGTGCTCCTGTGCATCGCTTTGAAATGCTCACTTGTTAGTAGTTTAACCCAAAACCTGGCTAAAAATATCTCAGTGGGCCTTTTGAGGTCTATTCTCCGGTGGCTATTTTAGAAATCAGTGCTGGATATTTACGCCCCCGCTGTCTGCAAATTATATCGACAAGCTGCAGTGTCCAAAGTCAATTTGGCCCAAGTTCAGCCGTGACTGTCTGGCATGAGGCTTCAGCAGAGGCCTGAGCAAATTCCAGGAGTCCATTAAAGTCCAAAATCCTTTTTTTAAAAACGCTCATGTAGGAGGGGAGTGGTGATGAGCACAGTTGACATTTTGGCCGCAGGCGTTTACCCTCGTGATGGTTTGTTGCATCGAAGAATGGATCTGATGTTAAGTTAAGGTCGTGGGGTCTTGTTTTTGATCAGCTCAGTGGTGACCTTTGGATCTCGTTGTGGATGGATCTCACTGATTTACATCGGACCAAGTGGAGATGGTAGTAGAACGTGTCGTGGTTGTGAAAGGTCACAGCTGTCGGGAGATGGGAAGAGAATTCCAGACCCGTCAACCCACCTTAATATCAATGTCCCCCCTCGATTGGCTCTGGTGGCTCCTGCAGATCGATAGAAACACACTAGAGGAGCTATTAAGGCTCTTTTTGCACTGTTTATAATTTGGTCATCATGACTGTTCCCCGAAAGCAGAGCCAAAGTGTTGTAGGTCCTAAACCCTGCCTCCTCCATGTCAGTGGATGGGACAAGGACCAAAGTCGAAGAAAACGTCAAATAAGTTTGATAAAATAGTTTGAAACGTATTCCCTCTCCACATTCAGGAAGCACCCAGGAGTTCGGCTCCTGATGAAAAGCTCAACATGCAAGCGGGTCTGCTTGATGTTCACACATTTTAAAACCCCCAGACAGCAGAACGCAGAGAAGTACAAATCTGAACTTGACAGCAACTGAAGTGTGTGGAGTTTTTTTGTTGTTGTTGGTGTCACATCAACAAAACTTCAAAGGGCTGTCAGAACATTTTTGCATGTACAATTTCTCCCAAAACCTAGTTAAGGGTTTGCTTTCATGGTCTGTGTGAAGGGAACAGGTTCCGTTTCCTCTGGGAGTGTCTCATTTTGACAGTTCAAGAAGCGGAGGGAAGTGATAACTGGATAACTTTGCGGCGGGTAACACGGGCCCACAAACAGGTGTCTCTCCTGAACTTTCTCAGACTAATCCTTCATGCTGGAAAGAGGTCAGGGACGGGTCTTTGAGCGATCTGCATCAGCGGAGAATCCTACTACTTCATAAATCAGCCGCTGATTGTTCGCACGTTTCGGAAAGCGAGGAGGAACCTTCATGAGAAACAACTTCACCTTCCTCAGTCCTACTTAACAATGCGATGCTTTCCTGTCGGCATGGGAAAGGAAGGGACATTTTACTGTGCACCACTTGCTGCAGTTTAGAGAGTACACCGAATCCTGCTGAATCACAGCGTAATCCATGGAATTGCAGTACATGGACGGTTTCCCAGACAAGTGCAGGAGGCCGTGTAAACAGCAGAACACCTTGAGTACATGCTTTTTTTTGGGGGGGGAGGATTTCTGGCACTCACAGGAAAGAATTCCCATCAATGTTTTCTGGATCTCAGCCAAACCCTGAATCTGAAGAATACTCAGAGTTAGAGTGATTATTTAGAAGTTTGTCTCTGAGAACATTTTCTATGATTCCTACAGCCTCTTCGATATCCAGCTTTTGTCTCCTTCAAGTTTTATCTGACGCACAACGAAGTCGAGGGGGACAACGCGCCGCCGGTCGCATCCTATTTTCTTTTCCCACACGATATTGTTACAGTTGCCTGCCAACATCGCAAATCAGCGGCATCAAATTGTGAATCGCCGCATGGACTGAGCGGCTTAAAATTGCAATAGTGTTGTGGAGGGGATCTGGAGTCTGGAGTCTGACCTCTGTGTAATTGCATGCCAGCACAAAGGATTTAGCCACTAATGCTTTGAGAGAGCGGGGGGGGGGGGGGGGACGACGACAAGTGTATGCTGACACATCACAGATGGTCCTCAACCAGTCACTCTCTCCCTCGTCCTGTTAGTCAGCTGTTGTCTGTCTCGGGCCTTGTAAATCACACCCGGCCCCGCTAACTTGGCTAAGCTCCACACCCGCCCCCGTCCCCGGCACCTGTTTTTTAACACATGTGTTTGTGTTGATCTAATGGGAGAGATCGCCTATTATCCACAGCCTAATTTCACGGGCATTGCATCAAGGCTCGACTGGACTTAATAGGTTAATAGAATCTCACTGGGTTTTTAGGGGTGTGTGCATGTCCCAGCTTATGGAGGTCACGCAGGGTCCTTATTGTTTCATTAGCCCAAAGCTAACAGGGCCTGGATATGAACCCGAATTCCCCTTCGAGGGGCCACGTTGTGTGTTTGGATCAGACAGTCGGAGTGGTTCACGGGGGGCCTCAGGGCCCAGTGCCAGACTGGCTGCTTTGAAATTTCCTCTCCCCGCACCAGGCAAAGGGCCTCACCATGACCCTGTTAGATAACATGTCTTTGCTGGAGAGGCACAGAGGAGGAAAAGAAAAAAAAAATATCCTAGCCATGTTTAAATATAAACCCATGACAGATGTTACCTAGCTCAATTTTTTTCCCCCAACATCTGGCTGTGGTGATCATGGGTTTACACATTAGGGATACAAAATGCTCACAAGGTGTCTGTCCTTCCTTTCCAGATCTACAAGATGCACACATCCTCACTGCTCAGCTCATACAAAGGTAAAACTTGGCTTTAAGTACAATTCCTCCTCTGATGTGGCATAAGTGCAAGGCAAACAGTTGACGGTTATGTTTTTTGCTCCGTGACAGAAGAGGGGCCTTCCGCTACACCCCCGGGATCTTGGAAAAGAATCTCGACCTGGACAGCGAACACGAGGAAAATGTCGACGGCAGCCCCGCGAGTCCCGTGCTCCCTTACTTAGCCAAGACCAGCAGCTCCGAGTGGAACAGCTCCGATGACCTCACCGGACCTTTCTCTGAACAGGACGAGACGGGCACTGCCGCCGACCTTTACATGCACAACCCTCCCCCTCCCTTGCCCCTCAAGACCTTTGGCAACAGTCACACTGACCCATCTGCCGGCCACTCCCACCCACTGGAGGTGCCCACGTGGTCGAGCGCCCGCAACGAACCCAGAAACGGCTCGTCCCCGCTCTCGCACACCCTCCTCCGTCGCTGGATCGAGACACCGGCCGAGCACAGGCTTTCATCCGGCGCCAGCTCCAAGTCGGGGTCGTCGGACCAGGACCGGAACGACCTGTCAGCCAGCGAGAGCGACGAGAGGCTGCCCAGTCCCAAGCCCAGGCACGCTGATGGTACGCGCTCCCCCACTCTGTCAGAACGGGTTCTTCCCACTACTTACTTCTCTGTTGATAACTGCATGACAGACACTTACCGGGCCAAATACCACAAGAAGCCGGCCGCGTACACAAAAGCAGAGGAGCCTGCGTCATCGGGGGAGAGTGATGCCGAGGGGAGGGGGCTGGCGTTGCCAGATGTTCAATCACCAGTGCCCTCCAGACTCCGATCAGAATCAGGTACCCTACAGCAAGGTGTTAGTACTGTACCTTTAGCTCTTTTGTTCACTGTTTGATTCTTTGGTCTTTTGTCTCGCAGGCTACTCCACCACTAAGACAACCGCAAAGTGGAATCCAGTTACTCCAAAAGGACTCGACGAGCATGGTTTCCTTTGATTATAGCAAAAGCCTCAATGGACATTGACCGGACGCCAAGAGGAGCCATCACGCACAGTTTGACTCCTTCCAACTGGGAGGTGTCTTCGCTTATGAGCTGCTCCTCAATGCGAGCTGCTCCTCACCGCGAGCTGTACAGGAAGTGGGTGCCAAAGAGATTGTAAAATGAACGACAGGTGTCCTTAATAGCCATGTGGCCGTTTTCTCGGTATGAAAAGCTTTTGAATGAAACTAGAATTTGCACAGTACACGGCACCATAAAGGTACAAAAAAAATGTCCGACGGTAGATTGCTGTGATGTTTTGGGGCTGTGCACTCCGGGGCGAGGAGTCGGGTCAGAAGAGAATGTATCACGAAACGTCACTTTACCACACAGCAGATTACAAGATTTATTTTAATTTTTTATTTTAAAAATGGATTCCAGGGATCTGTGGGAATAAGAAGCAGGGACACCCACATTGGTTATTTCTTTGGTCTTCTCTGGAACGTTATGGCGACAAAGGCCAAAACTTCGAATCTTGTCAGCCCGTGGTTTCAAATGACCTCTGCGAATAACAAGCAAAGTTGTTTTTGGTCTCACACTTTTGTCAAACTGAAAAGAGGAAGTCCAAAAGAACCAGTGTGGGTTTCCCGGGGTTATAACGTGATCGGTAAATATGTTGAATTGATTTCTTATCCGGTAGCGGAATGAGACGTGTCCCTTTCTCCTCAAATGCACTCCTGCACACACTCCATCACCTGCACATAAACTGTTTTCTTTTCATGTCTTTACACTGTGTTTCTGTTTATTTGTCATTTCACACTCCTTACAGTTACATCCTTCCATTTGTATCTTTTATCGAAATCACCAGACTCCCGTCTCGCTTCTTAAAGTAACTTCTATTAGCAGCAAGTCTGCACCGCGACGACTTGGACATTTATAAGCTTCATTTAGAAATAGACAGGGCCGGCTGTTTTGTTTTTAGTTGGAGGGTCTTTATTATTAACATTGTTCTAAACCTGAGTAGTTGGACTATTTCTTGGTTTCAAATGTTTTCTATATGCACCAGACTCGAATGCACAGTGCCTTTTGTATTTTTCTATGTCAAGACAAGATTGAATTGGAGCCATGCTTTGTACAATGATTTGACCTAAGAAGAATTTTTGTAACATTTTATTTTATTTTTAACGATTAACAGTTAAATAAACAATTTTATTTAACCATACATGTGTGTCCAGTGATGTTGTTTTCAATAAAGTTTTGACGTCCACTCCACATGATTCAGGAAGAGGAAAACTGATCAATATGAAGACTTTAAAAGCATCTTAATGGAGCTCTGATAAAATACAAAGTTTTTACTGAATTAACAGTTTCCACTGAACTACACATGCAGCACATTGTTTACAGCACGAGCCAGGAAACGTGGTGTTTTGCTGCCATCTGCTGTCACAAACTTGAAATGCACTGTACAATAAAGGCTGTAAATATCAACTGATCTAATTCAGAAATAATATTTAGATAATGATTAGAACAGAATTTTGCCACCTTTCACTACATTGAAATATGGTTTAATACCCTCTCTTACCTTTTATATTCACTTGGTCACTTAGAACTTGGTAAGTTCTAAGTGACCTTTTATTTTATATTGTTATATTTTTTTATTTAACGTTGCTATTGACCTTTTTCACGGCAGCCATTATGACATGAAATAGAAAGTAAAAAGAGGTTTTAACTAATCACACGACTTAAGGTTGTGCTTTTGTTCGAGCCCCCGCTGATAAAATGATCACAAGTGGCTGAATAATGCTAAAAGTAAACTGAGTTCACATTATCACAATAAACATGAAATTTACTTATTTAAGCATTATTTATTTGATTTGATTTCACGCAGAATTTGACCAACGTAAACGACTCATATTTAACTAATACAAATATCCTGTCATGACGGGAAGTTATTTGTATTGTTTTATTATTTATTTGTATTGTATGATCAGACCTTTTTTTTTTTTCTTTGATGAACTTGATTGACCTATGTAGGATTTTCAAACATTAGAAAAAGATAATTTTTAATAGCATGTCTCAGAAGGACAAGAACAAATGGAAATAGTACAAGTCGTTACCGTGACTCTGGAAAAGTCTGTTTTGAATAAACCCTTTTCTTTGGAAGTGTTTTTTTGTCTTTTCTTCCCCCAGCCTCCAGAGGGAAGTAGAGGACTTTGCAAACAGTCAGATTTACCACTCGATCTAGAAATCTGAAAAGAATGTGCACTGTACGATTTGAACTTAATTTCAATGTTGAGCAACTTCCTCTAGATGGTTTAATTTGTCGGTGTGAAACAAATAATTTGGCATCACCTCCCTTTGGGACCACTTTTTAATTTTCTACCACACTGACCTCGACTTGTTCTCATCCTTTTAAAGAGACAACGAATCCGATTCACTGCAGGTGTTGAATCCAAGATGGCAACAGAGCTATAAAAGCACTGGCAATAGTGTTTATTAGTAATAGGAATAATAAGTCTCAATTTAAGGCCACTTGTAAAAAGGAGAACTCATAAATTCCAATAAAAAAAAAAAAAAAATGTCTCCCTGAATTTGAAATGCTCCGGACCAGAAAAATAATTCTCCCGATGTTCACTGGGAGATGAGTGGGAGAAATGCATCGTATCCACTGGATTCACACGATCCTGACAATGTTCTGCCACTCAGCCCTCTGCTCCTCGCTGCATGGCACGTCTATCACAGATTTAGTGAGCTTAAATCTGTGCTGTCTCCCCCTGTGTGTGTGTGTGAGTGTGTGTCTGTGTGTGTCTGTGTGTGTCTGTGTGTGTATGTCTCCTCCACAATCCGTCAGACTGGGACTCGGCCTGTCAGTGAGGGCTCCTCCTCTGCAGCTGCCGTACTTCATTAGGGGCCATCAGCTGAGCTCAGTGCTCCACTGTCAGAGTCAAACTTCTGTTTTCTCCTTCCTCCTCCTTTTGCTCTCTCTCTCTCTTTCTCTCTATACCCCCCACCCCAAACTGTCCCTCAGGCTCACTCACATCCTTCATCCTCATATGATTTCTCACTCTGTCAACTCACTTCAGTCTTTTCCTTTCCCTGCTAAAATCTCCCCCCCCCCCTGTCCTCGCTCTGCACCGTCTCCTCTCCTCATGCTCCTTCCTTTCTTGCTTTTTTCATTTTTTTTAAAGTGGAGCTCCCTTTTCTTTCTTTTCAGGGATTTTTCTCCTATTATCCTCCTTTTAAATAAGTGCTTCAGAATGTGCGCTCACACGTGGCTCGATATTTTTGCAGAGAAATCACATAATGGGAATAATTGTGTTGCTGTTGTTTGCACATGATATTTATTCCAGACAATAATTCAATTCAGTGCCTTTATTGTCATCGCACAATGTCCTACTGGTAAACAAAGTAAAATACACGAAGCACACTTACTTTAATACAGCATAGGGTTATTTGTACTCAGTTATATTGCATATCACATAACATAGTGGTTTGAAGTGTTGAAAATGTAGATATTAGGTATTTTATATCTATCTATCTATCTATCTATCTATCTATCTATCTATCTATCTCTCTCTCTCTCTCTCTCTATCTATCTATCTATCTGTCTGTCTGTCTGTCTGTCCATCCACCCATCTTAAGATGCAGTACAGTGTTCCACCACAGATGGCAGTATTGAGCAGGAAACCTCTGACCAACATGACTGCGGCTCGTGTTCGACATTAAATACGTTTTAAATGTGATTCAAATCACCAACAACCACAGATCCATGTCTTCAACCGACGCTGAGAAGCTCATCGTCCGCCTGCTGGGTTTTAATCTCCACGAGTATTCCTTTAACAGCCTTTATTTACCCAGAAATACCTTGACAGGTGCCAAGTCCCCACAAACTGAGACAACATGGCCTCTGTGCCTGGTCGTTGTTTTGTGCGTTGCTATAAGATACTAAGGAAATACTTAGTTTGGTTTCTGAACGACTTCCACGCGTTTTTATTTCGTCAAAGTGACGTTTTGTTTGTTGTAGGACGTCGATGGTGCTCGTGGGAAAATGACGAGGAGTCCCTGAACGCACCACGGCTGCTAATTTGAAATACCAGGTGAGTCAAACGACACCAACTCGATGAAAAAAATAAACTTCTTTAAAGTGGATTTTTATCTTGTAATTCCCTAAATAATAATAATAGAAACGCAATTAACTTGAAACCAGATCATTTTGTGTTAATTGATTTTTGTTTTGTTTTTATTAAAGTGTAAATTAGTTCGAGTTTGAGGAGTTCTTTGGGCCCTAAACCAGTTTGGACCCAGGAAATGGAAAACAACCAGAAAACCAGCTCGGCAGTGTCCTCCACTGGTGAGTCAACAATTCAAGTTTGTGTCATCTCCTCTTACAACAACAACATAAAAACAAAACAACAACAAAATCAACAAATGAAAGCTGTTTTCATGATAGGGACAACCTAAGTCACACATTATCCTCAAATAATAATAAAAAACCTCCATAACATTAAGTTCTTTGTACCAATTAGTATAGTTTTCCTGCCATTTTCATAATAATAATAACTAACAATATTGTAATTTCAAGTAAGCCATATAGTAAAGTACTCTGTCCATATTTCCATAGAGTGGATAGTAATTTGCTATTTTAATATTGTTAACATTGGTAGAATTTCTCTACAACATAGAAAACTAATTAGATGAACTATGGTCATAACAGCAACCGTCTTTATACACTGGAATACTTACTGAAAATACTACTCCACATTATACTGTATGTCTGTGTTCATTATTTCAATAGATTGTATGGTTGTCTTCTCAGGAGCCTGGGACTCTGATATTTTCACTGACGAACTCAATCTTTACTTAGCTATGATCGATGTTTCAATGTCCTGATGAAATCTCCTCATTGTTGTCTGCGTTCAGCCTCATGAACTCAGTTGCTAGTTCATAAGTAAACCTACTCTACCTCCAACTAAACCATGGCCAATACAACAGTTATTTAGTTGTTTCGTTGCAGATACAACTGTAGTTCACACTGAGAAGCCTAGACACAGAAGTTGTTGCAGTTTCTTGCTGAAGGGCGGGATAACATTTGGAAAACAGTGAATGATCGTCTTTACGCCTCAGATTTATAATTTTATCGATGACTAAATGGGGAACTTGTGTGGTTTCTTTGTATAATATTTCTTTGCATTATATGGCGAATACACAAATGAGGGAATTGACCTGAATCCTCGGCTGTGAAGGAAAGCTTTTCACTGTCTGGGGTGGGAAGGGCTTTAGACAATGTGTTGATCAATGGAGGGCTTAATTTAATTGAAGGGATTTCTAGTTTTTGAACTTATTTAAAGAAGTTTATATTTAATTCACGAGTACAAGGCTCAATCCACACATTTGATTCTGCATATTCAGGTGTGTGTTTAAACCAGGAAGGGATATTGATTGACACTTACTTCAGCTGATAGCGTGGAATGTGTGTCATGCCCCCCCCCCCCCCCCCGGCTGAGTTGACGGTAACTAGCAGTCCGACGCGGAAAGTCCTCGACAAGTCGTCAAGGTCTTCTCTTGGCAACCTGGCCCGACCGGGGCAAGTCCCTGTGGGCCGGTTGGAAATGGCAGAACTCGTTGCCTCGGGGACGGAGATAACAAATTCGAATTCGCTAAAAAAATCCCAGCAAGCATTATCACCGGACATGAAATTAGTAAAGGCCCCGAGTGCAGGATGAGTCTGGAACAGTAAAAAACGTTTTGCAAAGACAGATAAGACAAGGGATTTCGATGTAAAGTACATTATTGATATTTTGACATATAAGCGAAATAATGAGTGCAATTGACCACAATGATTAAAACTTGGAATATGTACTTTTCACTTCAAACTTAAACAAAATCGTATATGAGCTGTATTTCTCTTATCAGCGTGTAGTTTTCCTTCCCCACACAATTTCTTCCTCAGCAGTTTTATTTTTTCAGATTTTCCTATCTTGTCTGTATTTCTTGCTCAGCAAACCGCCCTGTGCCCAGTTGTGTAGATATGCGTGCAAACTTACACACACACACAGGCACCAAGTGTGCACACACACGCAGGCCCCAGGGCTTCTGTTCTTGTTGTCATCCTGACAAGCAGCAGGAGCAGGATTACGGGTGGGGGCCCTCTTACTCGGAGCAGAAGAGAGTGTGAAATCTGATTGCCGCGGAAGATTTAAAAAAATGGGACCCTGTGAGGTCGGTGGAATCCTGAATATGAACACGCCGGAGAAGTATAGCAGCAGGGGGGGTAGTCTGTTCCGGGGATTTACCAAATTTTCCGATTTGAGAGGCTGGCTTAAGAGAGGACAGGGAGAGGAGGCTGCACGGTGCATAGGTGGCAATGGCTCCTGCTAAAGGTTTTTTGGGGGTAATTCAATACAGTTAACTCAGAAGATCATATGTTGTCGTTTTGATTCTAAATATTCATGGTTAGGTCACAAGATAATAGAGTGGTAAGTTTTAGAAGCAGCACATATATGCCGATATTTGAGATGAAACACCTGACACATGGGGGCGTCTCCTCTGGCTTTGTCATAACTCGCCACTAGGGGGCATCGAAGCATCGTTTTTGTTTTGTTCTGCTCCACTCATTCCTCAGGGCTGTTTCCATAACTTCCACTTGTGAGCCTGTGCCACTCGCCTGCACGACACGACATCACCGTAATGACGGCTCGTCGCAGGGAAAGCGGTCGCACACCAGCTCGAGAGGGAAGAGCTGTCTTCAGGGAAATACAAAAAACATGGCAGCCAGGCTTCATTTATTTATCTTCTGGCAGTGGTGGAGCAGGGTAGGGGGGTGTTCCTCACCAGCAGGACACATGTTGAGATCAGTCCCTTGAAAAGGTTATAATGACAACATGGATCTGTAGCTTGATATGAATCATATTTCACGCGCTGCATGTTCCTCCCGTCTTTCTCTGTTCTGCACCTTCCTTCTCTGCCGTACGTCCAATTCTCCCCAAGATGGTTTCCTTCGCCGCCATCCCGCCGCCCTGTTTGTTTCCGTTTGCCGCTTATTTCTCCCCCCCCCCCCCCCCCCCCCCGCCCGCACCTGCAACAAACCACTATCGGCTTCCCTCACCTGCAGCAAATCAATATCACGCAAGACGGAAGCTTAGACCCCATAATGCTCTGGAAGCCATTACAAGGATTAGAATGATGGAGAAGAAAAAGAAAAAAAAGCACGGCGAGAGAACGCTGAACTTCTCGAGCGCGACTCCCCGTTCACTTTCCCTCCCTGTGACTTTTGAGTGTTTTTTTTTTTGATTGCAATTTGAAACATTCTAATCCTTTCTTTAGCTGAGGAACCATTTTTTTTTTTGGTGTGCTCCCTCCCTAATCTTCCTGATCTTTGCACAGAGGCCACGCTGATTGCATGTTCGGGGTTTGACCCCCAGCTGAGAGATCTCTTTTCAGACTAATTGAGAAACTGTTCATATCCATTTTTTTTACCAGGGGTCGCTAAATCCCCCCCCCCCCCTCCCATTAGTTAGCAATAAACCAAATATTCATACATTCAACTGACGTCAGCTTTCACATGAATGAAATAGTGACTTTTACTTTGATGGGCTAAGTAAGGTTTCTATAAATATCCATCATATCCTATCTGTCCATCATTATCCTGAGTCCACCATTTTTCTCTTGTCCTTGTAGCTTCCTGTTTTCAGAGAAGTTAACACATTTGTTTCTCACAAAACGATTCCACAAATACCTTTTTAAAAAAAACAAGATGTATGACCCGGCATGTTTGCACCAGGTAATTGATGGAAATAAAAGGTTTGACATTTAAAGTCGGTCGTGGGCCTTGTTTACCTTTTTCGAAAAGGACACAGAGGCCAGAAAATAAGAAGTTGCATCTCCTGCCGTTGTACACGGACAAACAATTTCAAACCCCCCCCCCCCCCCCGTATCTGTAAGAGGAGGATTTACAGAATCGGAGCACAACAAGAGCACCTTCAGTAATCTCCTGCACGTGTAAAGTTGTAAATACCAGCCTCTGCATTGTTGGTCAGAATCTCCCCCCCCCCCCGCATGGTGGAATTACTCCTGCACACACCAGTGGTTTGCAATCCTCACTTGTTACTGCCCGAGATGATGTTTTAAACATGGGTTCAAGTCGGAGAGAGGACTCGTGCCCTGGAGCAGGAATTTGGGCCGAAACGCATTGTATCCCCTTCCCCCCCACCCCCGCACACCTCGGAGCCTTCACTGCCGCTGCCGCCTCCCTGGAAGCCATTACTGCCCCCCCCCCCCCCCCCCCCCCCCCCCCCCGCCACCGCCGCTCGCGTGCTGACTGTCACGGATTCAGGTGGAAACGCGAGCATCTCGGTGTGCCAGCAAAAAAAAAAAAAAAAAAAAAAGGGAAGGCACAGTAGAAAGGGAGGGAGTGGAGGTGGGGGGGGGGCGGGGGAGCGTTTGCAAATGGCTCTGAAGTCTGCAGGCTTAAAAGTGTTGATAACCACGGATTAGCTCTGCCTGTTCCCTCAAGCAGCTTTTAACTGTGTGGTCCCTTTCTCTTCAACCTTCCTCCCTTTTTGTGTCTGTTCTCACACCATGCAAGAAATGCACGTGTGCACAAAGAGCACGGGGGCTAATGCATCTGTGAGAATTTTCATGTTCATTTTAATACATTTGTTGTGTCGCACCCGGGTCTTTTTCCCGTGCTTGTTTATATACTAAATGTTTCGGCTGCCCTGATGCTAATTAATAGATTGATTTTGAAGTTTGTTTACCTCGAGGCGGAACAGCAAAGGCCCCGTGCAAGAGTGGAACCTTGAACGTGAGGTCAACAAGGTAATCTACTCCGCGGCCCCTCAAGGTAATGCTGAGTCCTGCTAAGCATCCGGGTGTAGGTGGGGGTGGTGGTGGTGGAGGTGGTGGTGGGGGGGGGGGGGCTTTGCAGCTCTGTCATTCATTCGACGCCAAGGAGGCAAAAGCAACCTTATCTCTGACACCTGTTTAAACAGACCACGGATGCATATAATTTGTAATCTCCCTCGTCCTCTCCTCGTGTGCAGTTGTGTGAACAGCTTTGGTTGCAAGGATCAGGTGATTGACATTGTGCAAGCAAACACAATTAATGCTCTCAAAGACTTTGGGATTTCAGAGTCGCCGTTTACCCCCCCCCCCCCCATGCCGTTGTTCCTCTTGTTCCACGCTGCAAGTCATCGAGCTTATGGCTCTGCTGTTCTCAAGATAAAAAGCTTTTTTCTTTTTACTTATGTTTTTACAGCAGCACTGGAAATGTTGTGGCAAGCACTTCACTTGTTCGGGTTACGATATAAAGTCCTAAATGAAGTTCTGTGATGTAAGGAATGGAGTTGACCCAGTGTTTTAAAGACTCAATACGACCACAGAGAAACATCCAGGGCCTCGTCTGCACCTCTGCGTTTATTCTTCTGAGATGGATATTTTTCTCCTTTTTGGTTTTATGAAATATCTCAAAAACAACTCGAGCAAGAGATAAACCAGGCCATTAGGGGGCGCTAGAGTTTACATCAACAATCTATCACTACCAGATAAAGAACGCTGCGGTCAGAGTAATATGAAGTGAGACATATTGATGTGATTCTGGCGAAGTGGTGCAGTGATCTGGCACTAACCAAATGTAGAGGCACTGGTATAAAGCCATTGTTGTTGTTGTTTCCAGGGCCTTCTCATCACACAAAAGAACTGGGCAAGTGCAAAGATAGCTGTGATATCGTGTTATTTTTTTTATTTTATTATCTTCAAACACTGTTTGCATGTGGACTAAAGTCCTAAACACTGACAAGAAATTTCATTTTTGTTTTGAGGCGTAGTTGTTTTCACTTGATTGATCGCACCTTTATACTTGAATTTCTTTCTGATTAGTTTTTTTCCAAATGGCTCAAAGCCCCATCTCGAGTTCCTCCGGTTATGAGAGAAGTTGCCCTGAGAATCACGCCAATCATTAACAACTTAATTTCCATTAAGCCTCTTTATGCCTTTTGTTAAACGTAATTCATAGGGTGGTTTGATTAATGTTCTCAGCTGACTGTGCTTGAGTGGAGCAGTGAGACAGCGTGCACGGCTCTGAGCACTACGAGGGGAATGCACCGAATAGTAATCAGGGTTCATTGTTGTGATAAACACAGAAGAAATAAACTTTGGTTAAAAGTAAAGAAATGATCACCTGTTGGTGTCAGAGTTGTTTTGTGACAGGGATTTTGAGGTTTTCATTTAGATACTGAATTCTGCAACTTGATGTTTACATGGATATGGAGTCACATAGTATGTATTGATTTAAATCTATTATTATTGTAGATGAATGACAATGTAAAAAATGTAACGGCACAAGTATGAATCCCTTTGGAATTTCCTCGTGTCATCCTCTCAACAACCCGCTCACAGCTTCTCTCCTCCACCCGACAGTGATAACGCTCACATGCTTATTTCACGGGGGAAAAGTACACAAGTAAATATTCTTTGACATTTGACAGGACCGTGCACACAGACCAACACGTGCGTACACAGAAACGGATCACAACCCCCGCCGCTGTCATCAAATTAATTCATTTTGGATCCCACAAATATGACCTGTGATTGCCGGTTGTCGGAGGAGTATGTGGTGGTGGTGGTGGTGGTGGTGGTGGTGGTGGTGAGGGGGGGGGGGGGGGGGGTCATTCAGCAGCTGATACATGAAATGATTGGGAGAGTGCAGCGTGTTCTCATTATCTTGTCCCTTGCATTGTAATTATCACTCCTGCTCTTTCTGCACCACTGCTCCCATCTCTCCTCGCCATTGTAATCGTGATTGACTGGCGCGGCGGCCAAAACAGCGCCGTCTGAAAAGGCATCAGACACACATCTCATAACCGCCCTGCCATTTGATCTCCTCCTCCTCCATCATCTCCTCCTCCTCCTCCACATTGAGTGCTCCTCCGTCTCTCCATCCCTTCGTTTCTCCCCTTTCAGAGCGGAGGGAAGTGGCAGCCAGACGATAAGAAAACCTACTCGGAGGAGAGTGGGAGCCGTCGACGGGCACAAAGACTGTTGCTCCCTGTTTTCCTGTGTGCGAGTGTAATTACAGTTTGAATTCAATCCGTGCCTGCGCTCAGTAGCTCTGAGGGCTGAATTAGGGGTGTTGCAATTTCTGCGTTACGCTCACAAGCAGCTCGACTTGCAGCCTTTCAACTAAATGGTGAGGGGAGCTATCTTTTAGAAACACAAACGTGTGCGCATGTTTGTGTGTGTGTGTGTGTGTGTGTGCACTCTGCGCCGAGTTTCCCCTCCAGTCAAATCTTTTGGCCTTGGGTTTCCTCGGTGCTTTGAAATGCCAGACGGTCTTGCCCTGCGACAGGTCTGAATGATACACCTTGTCAGAGAGGGAAGTTCATCAGCAGCCACTGAGAGCGCCATCGATTGAGCTGCCCTGAGCCCCGCCAGGTAATGGATTGGATTTATCCCTCTCTGGATAAGGCTGGTGTTCAGACGTGCACACACACACACACACACACACACAAACACATACACACACGCATGCTTGAGTGCAGCAACGCGCACAGAAATACAGTAGCACTCCCTCGCACATCTGTGTCTCTGTGTGTGTGTGTGTGTGTGTTGTAGGCAATCATACAACAGCCCCACATGCATCGTGCACAATGTTTGCCCGCACAACACACACACACACACACACACACACACACACCGACAGCCTGTCTGAAACCTTGTGTGACATTCGGCAGACATGTCGACAGTTGGGATCAGAGGCAGTGATATATTTCCAGCAGCTGTATGGAAGGGGGGGGGGACAAGACAAGGAGATAGTGCTTTGATAGATATCGGGACATTTGTCAGGCATCTGTCTGTGCTTATTTTAGGACGTGAGAGATGAGTATCATCAAATCCATATTCTGCGGAGGAGGAACGGCTCCGAGTTGATGGAAGATGTCTTTGATGTAGAGAAGTCAGAGCAGTTCGACTGTTTCCCGTTTTTTTTTTCTTTTTCTTTTCCTTCTTGTTTTTTTTGTTTCTTGTTTTTTCCCGCGGCCCCCGGCTTCCTCAACCAGATATTTAGCAAATCGCCATCAATAAATCGTTTGGAGAGCCATTTAAGCATTTCAAGTCTCATTAGGATGACAAGGGTAAACAGATTGGGAGATGTAAAACACTCGATTAAAGTGGCATTCCACTCGCTTCTCTAAATTTTAAAGAGGCAATGCATCAGCGAACGTGTCCAACCGAAAGACGAGCTTAGTTGAAGAGAAAACTAATTAGACTAATCTTTATGCCAGGAGGTTTACCTATAATGGTCATAATCTATGGACTGTAATATGATTCAGCAAAGTCTTCTGTGGCAATGCATCTTCCCCAATGCCTCCAGGCAGTGGCGTGGCTGTTTGTTTGTTTGTTTGTGTGTGTGTGTGTGTTTGTGTGTGTACGTGCATAAGCACACTTTCGTAAGCTTTGACTTGACACACCCATTGTTAATGTAGAGGCTGCAGAACCATACTTTTAAATCTCACGAACAAAGCAATGCCTAGAAGATGGCCAAAGCCGTTTTTTAAGACATGACCTCCGGGTGAAATCTGGAGAATCGGCCGCGGAGTTTACCCGGAGTTCACCTTTCACACGTGCACCTCCTCTAGAGAAAATATTGAGGATCTGTATCTCCTTTGCCACTCGGCCCTCCTCAAGGTCGTGAGCTTCTTGCGGAGGATGCTACGCGATGTCCCTTCTCCTCATCCCTTGCCTCCTTGCACCGCCGCCTTAAACTCTTCAGCTCCTGCCTGAGCTGGTGGATCTTACTCGCTCTGTAGTTCACGGTGTCTGGAGGTTTCGCTGATCTCTTCTCCTCCAGAACCTCTGAACCTCTCATCTGCTAGTCCTTGACTGGAGGCGTCGATCTACTTCACCCTTGGTCGTTGCTTCTAGGATGGAATCTGCGTCTTTCTCGAACTGGAGCAACTCCTTCCCCTCGTGAGCGTTGAGCCTCCTCACCCACAGATTTTCTGCTACTCTGAGTGGATCTGGGGCTTTCTTCACCTGGAGGCTCTGGGCCCTGTGCGTTGACTCCAGGCCCGAGCTCCTCCTGCGTCTCATCAGGGGTTAACTGAAAGCAGCTCGGGTTAAAATGAATTTTTTCGGCACGTATAACCTCCACCTTGGTTTTATAACGTGTCAGTCAGCACATTTGAAGACGTGGTGTCAAAGTTTCACTGAGCCAACTTGACGGCAGAATGCTTGAAACGGCTACATGGTGTTTTTAGAATACAGATGGCCGTAGTCAAAGTTGTACTTAATGGTTCAGAGCCTCGACGGCCCTCGCTAATGAGTCTGTGCGGCTGAAGCATCTGTCTGGATATCTAATGTAGCTCGCCATGTGGAGAATGTCATCCTCTGTCTGGCCTTTAGCCACAGTCAAGTCTCCACAGGCAGGGTTTATATTATAATTAGTCCACAATCAAAGCATCCGGAGAGGTTCGGCTCACTTTGTGCCGACCATGACCCATCAAGAGTACCGTTTCATTCAGTGGGACGGGTGCTCTCAATGTATTTGATGAAACCACAAGATACCGTCACACACGTCTTTTCTTTCCACTTGCTACTTGGGTTTTTTGTACGACCACTGCATTTCCTTGAAGACCCTGCATTCAACTAACAGCCAGGACTTTACAATATAGAGCAGCACATCTTCGGCTCCTGCAATAATAAATAAATGGATTGAGTCCCCAGAAATGCCAGAGGGCTTTTACTTTGAAAGGCACCGGTACTATAAGTGTTAATACCATACTATTTATGTTCGTGACATGTGCAACAACTTTTTTATTTCGTGAACGACAAACGGTACATGGAGCAAATCGCTGAGACCCTGGATCTCCAGAACAAGAGATGTGCGGCACATGCGGTTAGTGTCGGTGCTTTAACCTGGTTACATGCACGGGCACCGAACATGAAGAGGAAGACATGGGACGTTCTGCATCACATCATTTGTAGTGCGCTGATTAAAGCAGGAAAAATGCATAGTTTAATGTATGGTTTGGAATATCACAGCCTCACAGTGGTTTGTTTGTGATTTACGGAAGAACATTATCACTTATTCAAAATGTATCATCATTAAGGCTGAGATGCTGATTTAGTTTTTGTTTAAAAATAAATAACTCTCTCTTTCACTTCCTGCTCGGAGTGAGACCATGAAACTTGCAATTACTGCAGTTTGTGACTCTCTTGTCGCCTCATAGCCGGCATGGAGACTTCAGACTGTTTCCTGTCGAGGGCTCTCGCAGTATCTTTTTCACTCCGGTGGAAATCTGCAAAACTATGTGCAAATACAGGCAACTCTGCATAAAAGCTAATGAAGCACCCACGTCCCCGCCGTCACAAGGTAATGAGTGTACTTAGCTCTAAGGGAAAGGACATCTCCAAAGGACTTTCAGTGTGTGCCCACTTCCCCAAGTGCTTAATCATGGTGCTTGATTATGAGCAGCCATTAGACGCCTGTGAGTCAGCCCCACTCGTACACTGAAAGGAATTATGGCGTGCTTGATTGAATTCAACATTCTTCGCCTCTGGTCTATGAGAGCTTGCCAGAAGATGGCAAAAAAAAAAGGCCCACAAAAGCCTCTCTCTAATGGTGTATCACATTAAGCAAGCAGGCAGGCTTTGTTTGGAGTGCGCTCTTTATTAGATGCGAAGAACCTCCTTAAACTGGCCCCGCAACTCACAGGCTGACTCACTGACATAACCCGCTGCAGACGTTCGACAAGTGGAAGCTGTTCAGTTGTCGTCAGTCAAGTTTCACACATGACATTTCAGACTTCTGAGAGTTCTGCAGAGATGGTTGTTCCAGGATTAATTTACTTCTACACTGGAGCTGAGCCAGAGAGACCATTCGGTTCTGGGTCACCCCCTCCTGCAAAGTGCCCTTCTCCCCCGATTTCTGTGTTTGGCCGGGGCCATCAGCTCTGGGTAAACACCTGGTTGTTCGAAACTTGTTTCATTTAAGAATTATGACAGGCCGGAGTTTCTTTCAGATCCCTGGCTGCAGAAATGGTTTTCTGGCCTTTCTCCGATCTGTGTCTCAGCACAATTCTGTCTCTGAGGTAGTTCCTTCTGCACATAGATTGTGCTGTATACAAGTTGCTGGGATACATTTAACCTTCATCCCAACACTGCAGACATTCTCAAGACTTATAATATATATCTGATTGTATTAGCAAGTTAATGTTACTTCACAAATTGGCAAAACTAAACTATGTGTCTTACCTATCCTTAGCAGCCTGCTGCCCTGTGCCTCGTTGGGTTGCACATAATCCATCCACCCAAGAGCTAGCCATGTTCTCTTGGTTCCCCTCAGTTATAACAAATAATGACCCAGGACCTGTGGTCAAAGAACAGTCTTGGGTCGGACCTTTACAATATACACAATGTGATCAGGCACAATCAAGTCCAAACATTCAACACCAACAACCCACATTTCCTTTCAGTGCTTCTTTTGTCTTCGGCCCGAGGACAAATAAACTCTGGGACCTCCCTCTCTCCATCTCCCTGACCTCAGATACATGAGCCAAGTAGAGTCTAAGAAAGTCCCTTTTGCCTTCCCTCCCCCATTACCAGCCCCGGTTTCCTCCGGTGCCATCTTGTGATCCCGGTGTCCCTCTCTCCTTTGTCTCTCTCATCGCGACACCGTGTCACCGGGCACACCTGCTTCATCCAGCTGTCAATTAAGGCGCCGAATTACAGACTGGCACGCAATTAGGGTCCGCCTCCCGCACTGGCCCACGCTGGTAATGAGTTTCCCCAGTCATTGATCAAAGTCACAATCACACTTTAGCCCAGAGTTTCCCAATTAATTTCCCTTTTTTTTCCTCTTTCTGGCTATCCTCAGAGCATCTATGGCGAGCCGCTCGAGGCCGTTTCTTTATTTATGTGCCAAGGCAGCAGATTCTTTCCACCCGAGAAAGAAAATGCATAATCCGATGTCAGTGTTCGGGTTTGACTATTTTTCAAGTTAAGTCTGTGGACGGGAATTAAAATGTTCCCATAAAGTCTTTTTTATTTCCCTCTACGATTCTGAGGGTTCAGAAGAAGGGAAGCTTGCGTTGTGAACCATTGAAGTTGTGCGACTGATGTTTTACTGATAAAACTCCTTTCATGTCCTCAAACATGTTTGTCACCACGTCATGTGTGAAGTATTTTTAAAAGCACATAAAAAGGCAGTCTGCCGAGGACTTACATCGCCTTTTGTCTTCGGAGCAAATTTGACTTCAGCGTATTTTTCCATATCCAACAAAGTGATCAAAGTCCTCGGGCCGTAGCTGTAGATCATTTAATCGAGCTCTCATCTGAGAAGGGGGGGGGCGCGCTGCGTGTACGTCTACTTCTCATTATGCGGGTGTCAGGACTTGAGCGGTGGGCTTCCTTGCAAATAATGGAGAAATGACACTGGTTGTTTGTTTTCCCTTAGATTTGAAAATGCGCTGGAGCAGGGTGGAAATAGCTTGAGGGAGGGGAGGGGGGGGGGCGGGGGGGACAGTAAAAGAACACGCCGGGCACGGTCGCACACAGTGTTCAAAGCCACCAGGCACAGGTTGGCGTGACTGACAACCTGCGGGTGGATAGGAACCTCCCAGTTGCACTGTCCCATCCCAGTGAAATTGCCTCAGTTATATTGAGACCGTGGTGTGTAGTTGTCTTCTCCCCGTCCTTACTCAGTGGAGCAGCTTTATCCTGTAGCTTGTGTTTCACCTAGATTCATTAATCTAACGCGTTCTGGGAGGAAAAAACTGAAAAACGTCAAACGTTTGAGTTTGAAATAAAAATCCGGAGAGATCGAAATCTTGCGGCGAAGATGAGGTAATGAATTAATTTCGGTTCATGGCTCAGTAGTGAGGAGAACCAGGTTGAGTAATGAGAAGGGGAAGCTGTGATAATGGAAATCTAAATGATTAAAGTATGTGTTTGTGTGTGGTGGGGGTTGGAAGGGGGGGGGGGGGACTAGGGTAGTGTGCAAAACTGTGTGCTGGGGTCTGTGGTAGAGGTTATATTTATACATTGTGTTTGTTGGTATCTCCCAGCTGAATTTCCTGCAGTGCAGTTTCAAAAAGAGATTCAAACTCAGACAGTAGAGCTTTGAGGCTGCTGTCATGCAGAATCATTCTCCACCACAAGGGGGATACGGGAACTTTTACCGATACCTTGGTTGTACAATGTCTTTGTCAGAAAGCAAGTTTCTTCACAATATAAATGTCATTATAAATAAAAGCGTATTATTTTCACACATTGAAAAGTGTATTGCATGTTCCAGTTTTATTCCAGAGCAACATCAGAAACAAAATCACAAATACTGAGAATAACTTCAGTCAAATAATAGTGTTTTCTTCATGATCTTCATGAAACGGACATTTATTTTGAAATGTCGCCCAAACTCAAATTATATGCTGTCATTGTTGGAGCTCTGCCTGCAACCATTGATCCGTACACCAGAAAATTATTATTATTATTTTCCTTTACACATGACAACTTTCTTTTGTGCAGGGACAAAACAGAGAAATCGAGAAACTGCAAAAGTACAAGAGAAAGCTGTAGTGTATGAGTTGTTGTTGAAGAAATCACAGTGGGTGACAGGACACAACCCTTGCATGCACACCCACATGAATGCATTCAAATATTTGTTAGAACCATAACGAAGGAAATAAATAGATGAAGAGTGTGAGTTTCAGGCCCTTTGTTACTTGAGTATGACGATTTCTGTTCTGCTAGTAATTATAGATCGTTAAGTCGAACAATTAAACATTTATACTACTTCATTTACAATCCTCAAGAAGCCATTAAAGGCTTTCCCCCATTTGAAAATCTCAATAGTTGGCATTACCAGTGACCAAAAAAAACTGTTGGCTCCAATATTCAGTTTCATTAACAGTAAAACCCGAGCACAGTTGTCACAGTGTGGTGGCTTCACCGCCAAATCCCCAGTGCAATCATTGCTTAAAGAAATTTCTCCTCATCACCATTTAAATAAGGTCGGTATAAGCTTGGCCATGTGAGGAAGCGGTTCACCGTTACAGCTTATGTTATCATTATGTCTGTTCGCCGCGGTGCAACCTGGCAGATTTCTTCTTTTTTTGTCAGATCCCCATGTGACTCCGGTTAGGGGGGGTCTCACGCTGAGGCATCAAAGCCCCATTGCTCTGTGTGCGGTAGACAGGCAACGTGATTCAGTGCACACGCTCATTAAAAAGCAGATTTCTGATAGCGTTTATTTGCCTTTAAAGTGTAATTCATCACCCGGGTCCCTAATACGTCCCGGCGACACCATGAGTTATGGCTTATTAAATTAGATGGTTTCACTGGCACTCGACGAGCCGGAAATGACCTCACCCATCCACTCTCTGCCGCCACCACTGCAGCTGGGACCACGCTTGTACTCACGGGCACATACATGTACATAAAACCCATTCAGCACACACGTACACTCGCAGCCCCTCCGTGGAGGTATAGACTGAGAGTAGATATTTCCCTAATGGAAAAGCTCATTGCAAAAAAAAAAAGAATAACTGTAAAACCAACCCGTGCTCTGTCAAAACTATTTTACAGTGTCAGCACTAACGCGGCAGTCTCTTCACTCCGCAATGAAATGTATGGCCATTGATGACTGATTGCATTTCTCCCCCTCACTGTACTCGGAGCCTTTGGAAAGTAACCCACTTGCACATTAATTTCTCCAAAGTCATCATTTCAAGTGCAGTGACTTGGTGGAAAGAAAAAAAAACTCGGATGAAGAGAGTCTAATTTTAGCATTTCCTTTTTTTTTCTTTTTTTATCAGCACAAGTTCCCTAAATCACAATCTAGATTTGGTTTTGCATTGATGTGCAGGAGTGTGTGTGTGTGTGTGTCAGCTCTGTAGTTACAGTGTGTGTAACCGACTGATATTCCCATTATGGAATCAAACCGATGTCATCTCAAGTCAAAGGTCCGTTTATGTCGGTATGCTTGCAGGAGCAAGAACAATCCAAGTGCCTCGGAGCATTCTCCTGAAATTCAATATGCAGCGTGCACTTAGTGGAAGCACTCAGGTAGACACAGTGGCTCATAAGTGTTCCTCTAGTTAAAGGTCTAATGTCTCATCTTGTCCATGTCTTCCCCGTTCCTCCTCTTGGCATTCCCGTTGAAGGGAAGGGAACGCTCAAGCAGAGATGGACAAAAAGCTTGATGAAAAGACACTGATTAACCTGTCATGTTCCAGACAGGTATCCATTAGGCTTTTTAATCAGAGTCTGTATGGCATGAAATTGACATTTTCAACCCACCATGATGCCTCGCGAGGAGCATTGAACTGAACAGATACCGCTCCATACGTCAGTGCGCCCGTAGCCGCTCCAACCTGTACTTTCATTTGCTGTCGTCACGCGTCAATGCCTCTGAAAGACCCTTTGTTTTCCACCGGGCCCCGCGTCGAAGAATAAACGTTTCTCATCGTGATTGTGCCGGAAGTCTCGGTGGGGGGGGGGGTTGGACGCGCGTCACATCGTCAACAAAGTCCTGCGTAGCGTCAGCCGAGCTGGTAGCCTAATTATAAGACATTAGAAAGACCGGAGCGCTGTCCTTCCTCTTCTTAGGCTGCAGACGTCAATGGACATCACATTACTTTGATCCAAGACCAGCAAGAGAGAGAAGCCATAAATGCAAAGCTCAAGTCAATAGCATATCTGAGTAGTGTGCAAACAACTGTGGAAGTGGCAAGAAAGGGACTAAAATAAATAGTTGAAATGTGCAGAAGGTAAATATCCTCTGAAACGGAGAAAACAGATAATCTGGGGTTGATCAAGTAGAAAGAGATACTACAAGTATCACTCAGATTTAATAAGGTGTACAATACAATCAATAATCCTATAATAAATCCTCCATCGATTAATGTTGTCTTCCGTTTTTGTTTAAATGGTTTAAGGAGTTTTAACTGGATTATACAGTTCATACATTATTTTTGATTTGTATTACACAGAGGCATTTATGTTGTAAAGCAAACCCTAATTGATATAAATATAGTAGAAAGACCTGTAGAACATGGCGTTTATATTTTAAATCGCAATATATATTTGCTCTAAATTCCCAGAAACCGGAAATTAGGCGATGTGTTTACAGAAGGATGTTGTTTTTTGGCTAATTTAATAAACCTGCTATAAATTTTCACGTGCTTGGTGTTGTTGAGCCATTATTGCATTATACAGATGCTCCTGTTATAAATGGAATGGACAAAATAATAAACACCTGGACACACCGCGGTGAGTCCAACAGAAGCAGCACTTTTGGGTTAGAGTTAGATTTCATTTTTTACTCCACCGGCTCCAAATATCATCCATCAGCCCTGGACAAAACCCATATCAGCTGAAACCTAATAATTATTCCCCGTCACTTTATTGCTCCTCACGTTAACTGTTCCCCCCCGCACAACAGAGTTATGTTTTGGTGTGTAAGACATAATCCTCGGAGCAATAATTTGCTCTCACTCGTCAAATGGAGTTTGCAGGGAACCGGGGTCGCAGCCAAAACACTTTCTGGCCGAGGGCCTTTCTGGAGCCAGCAGGTTGGGTCATACATTCAGCACTGTCCACAACTCCACCCCCCCCCCCTGCTTCCTCCTCTCCTCTCTCGCCCCTCTCCTCTGCTATGTCTGTCCTTAAGTCACATGGAGGGAGCGAGAGAGAGAGAGCACGGCTGTTTTGATGTAGGATTTGATAGATTTGTTTGCTGCTGCATTCATTTGCTCTGTATCAGGGAGCTGACGGGCCGTAAAATGAAAATTTGCCTTAGATTTTCGGCATGACTGTTTGGGGGCAAATGTGAAAGAACTCCCCGTGCATTCCAGATGCATATTTTTTTCTCTCCCTCTCCCGGTGCGTGTGCGCATGCTGTGCATGGCAATTTATAAGGATCGTAAAGTTCTCGCTAAGTGGAAAAGATGTGGTTCCTGTGTGTCAAAGGCAAACTTTTACTTTTTACCGTATCCCCGGCATTTACTGCCCGTGAGGTTGCGATGATGAGAAAATCCTCCGGTTTCACGTATTCTGTTGCTCTTTAAAAGGAACCTCGTGATTAAAAAGTGACAGTTATGGATAGAGTCCTGCTTTTCAGGTAATTAGATTAAATTAGAATGCATGTTGTCGCCCTCGCGATGCCCACATTCTCTAATTAAAATGAATGTGATGCAAACACCGGAGAGTGTTTTTCCTTGTTAGAAAACAAGTTGAAGGAGAGAAAGTCAAACGGCAGACATGCCTTTTGTGAGGCTCAGCGTGAAAAGCAATGCAGTAATGTCTTGTTACCTGGGGGAGGCTTTGTAATAAATGTGTTTGCTGAATAGTGCTGATGCTGGTGCTCGCTCCTGTGAAGTCTTTGCCCGAAAAAGTGAAATCTGAACATATATTTCATTTACCGTAACTTCCCAACGTGAGAAAAAGAAAGAGAAGACAAATACGTTTTTCTTTCATGTTGCCGTCTGCCGTAATGGCCTTGATCACGAGCGGCCGCCGAGGTGCTTCCTCTTTGTTCTTGTGCAGTTGATGCGTGAGGTGAAACCAAAGCACGCCTGGCCGCGCCACAAGGAAGGCGCTTGTGGGAGAGCACGACACCCCATTGCTCTTTCCACCCGGTTGCCCAGCCGGTGTCACGGAGCGCGCCGGATGATGGAGCACTCTCATTCCGAGTTGAGAGAGCGCTGAAGGTGAGAGTCGGCCCGAGACCCAGTTCTTTAATCCCGGCCGGCTTCTGCCACCTCGTTCAGCAAGATAAATCGACTTTTGACTCACTGGCCCCGGCTTTGATAAACAAACACTTGTTTGCTCTTTTCCATCTCCTGGAGAAATTGTGCGTCCATCAGTGAGAGTCTTAACCAATTAAAGGCATAATGAGATGAAGTGAACAGAGAGTTTCAAAATAAAACGGATAAAATAGAAACAACTACTCGTACTTTCTTCACTACATAGCAGCAGAGGTGCTAAATATGTTTTCAAAGCAATTATATAGCTCATTGATTTTCTAAGGTTCGGGGGAATTGAGAGGCTTGTCAGGAGGCGAATCAGTTCTCTGTGACAGGACGTGCGAGCAGGATTTTGTGTCACTCACAACCGTTGGTGTGTTTTTGTCGGGAGTTCAGGTGTGATGCACACAGGCGAACCGTGGGGGGGCAATTACAGGGGATGTCCAACACCTGGGTCCGCGAGTGAGACGGGGGCCCGGGGCGCATTCCCAGATGACACCTCCTGCAAGAGAACTCAAACTCACACGAGGAGTACGACACTGTGAGCTCACGTGTCGTGCGCGGTGTAGTCGCTGGAGCAGAGCATGAATTCCTACAGTGTTGTGTTGTCTCCAATCCAACACAGCCTGTGTGCACGTAACGGAAATGTCCATGTTGTCCCCCTTCCCCCGATAAAACCATGAACCATCGAGGGTTAGCAGCGTACATCGTTTTACTTTTCAATTAGTTGACCATTTTGTACACCCCCTGATTTTTGCCATAACGGTCAGCGTGAACACACTAGTGCACTTGAAATAGAAAGTGAAAATAAAAGCAAATGCATGAATTGGGACAAACACAGGCCCGAGGCGATCCGGCCTGCGGCAATGACCGATCACCAGAACTCACGAGCTGCTCTCCGACAGCTCATCTCTCATGTTTGTTTTGCCACTGGGCTCTGGAAAAATACACCTTTTATGTGGAACGGCTATAAGTGTTGGTCCGTCTTCACTCAAGGACTTTGTAACGTCCAATTTACAAAGAACGCGTCTCCCACCCACGCTCCACTTAGCAGCGTCTAAGTACTGAAGACGGGGAAAGATAATCACCGTACCTGAGTCTTTGATAAAAGTCAACACATTTAGAAAAATGGACACACATCATGCTAACAAAATGTAATACATCTATTTTCTTCTGTGGCTAGTTTGAGTTTCATTGGATTGATGTTGTTCTGTTCCAGCAGGTGACTTCAGGTTACTTGTCTAATTTTTAATGTTTCTAAACCAATATCTGTGTGTGTCCTTATCTTTCAGCGTTCATTGCTAGCTTCCTCCGTTTTCCATCAAAGAACTATATGTTTATGAAAAGAGGCATCACTCTATCCAGAAGATCAAATTGCCATTTTGCATAACCCTGTCTGAGAACACAACATTTCCCCCACGTTCAAAAGGTTGTGACAACCAATCCAATTAGTGTGGCTTTCATACAACACCAAGACTTCTCTTCAAATCATTCGTAGAAAAAACAAACCTATAATTAACACCGAAGTGATGGAAGTGAAAAGTAGTTTTTCTCGTAAGCTCTTCCGCGTCGAGACCGAGGCGACTCCAGCAGTGCAGCGTCAACTCTGAAATCGGTCGTGCTCGGCGGTGCCATCGGTTTCGGCCATGGACCACCAGTAGACATGCATCTCTCCCCCTATCCATCTTTAGTATCTCCCTATCCCTTTCTCCCCCCTCGTCTTCCCTCCTGGCTCGGAGCATAAATGGATTTTCATGCATCATCTGACCGGGTGTATTGGAGTTGATGGAGTGAGGAGGATGGCGGCGTGGATTCCTTTCACAGCTTCTGTCCTGTACCTTCCTGTCAGTTCCCTCGTCTGTCAGATTTAACCCCCTTTTTCCCCCGGTCCTTTGCCTCACCCCTCTTCGATTGGACAGTTGCCTTCCTATATAAGATTAGCATCGCTGTCGTTGCAAGGCATGTATAAGGTGAAGTGTTAACTCAGAAGGGATCTTAGAATGTATGTATTTAATCAAAGCCTCACACATTTATCAGAATTTGGTATTTAGAGGAATTTACTTTTGATGAATATTGTTATTAGAAAATACCTCTAATTTTGGAAGTACACTGATGAACACAACCTATTTGTACTATACATGTAGAACTATTTATGTACTTTTTATGTACCTAATTTGTACCAATACAATACCTGAATCCTCCAGTTTGTGTCGTGTCCATCACACAAAGCTCCTTTGTCTTCATGTTATTGATTGTCGATATTTGCAGTTCCTAGTTTGGTCATATTTTTGAAAAGACTTTCACTTCTTCTAATCTGGACTTACTCCAGCTATGAAAAGCCTCCCTCCCTCCCTCCCTCCTTTTGCCTTCAGAAAGAAAGAGAACTGATATTGTTCCCTTTACCGCAAGTCAGCTTCCCATTTGATTGCTTATCTCTTTTATTAACTTGATGCTATTACTGGCACGGCTGCTTGGCTTTCATTATCCAATTTTTTTTACGCCGCAATATTCTCTCAGAGTTGTTATCGTAGGCGAGCTCGTCGTGTTGCGTTGTTTACGCCTGATTGATTTGCGGGCCGCCCCGATCTCGCCCTTCCTCCCTGTGCGCGGCGTGGACACGGCGGGTCGACGTGGTTACTTATTAGCAGATGATAGACATCTTTATTAAGAGACAAGGATGCTTTGAATCCCTTGAGCGTGGGCATTCATCGGGAGCGCGGCATCTTGCGGCCCGAAACCCGGCGTGCACGAACCCATCCATCACGGGTCAGCCGACGCTCCAAGTTCACCTGGTTTGACCTCCCTCTCTCTCTCTCGCTCTCATCAGCCTGCAGGACGGAGCAAGACCGGGGTTGGCTGATCGAAAACGAGAGGAGCGGTGTGCATTTGCCACGGCAGGAGCAAGGCAGGGCAATGCCAGTATCAATTCTTCTGCCCATCAGGCTGCCTCCGTCGAAGTTCTTGCTCAAAACATCTTTTGAAATCTGAAAAACCATAAAATAAGTTTGTCTCTGCCTTTGTTTTAATGTATGAAGCAGTTTGGAAATACCCATTATGGATCTTATTGGAAAAAACAAGCAGCCTTGTTTACCCAGCGGCCCTTAGTTTGAGTCTTTATGCATTTATTCCCGTGTAATGAAGATTCTGCCCACTAGTGATGGCAAATGTCATTAATGCTCCCACAGATGATGACTTGGAGTACTCGCATTAAGCCCAAAAGTGTGGCTGCATCTTGTTTTTCCTTTAAGACCCATCATTCTCTGCTCCCTCCGTGGGTAATGGCACTTGGCATCTACGCATGATGACGAGGCAATTTAATTTATCTCTCGCTATTTAGTCTTTTCAAACGAGTGTCTCTTCTCTGCCAAGGCTATAGCTATCACAATGATCCTTCTCCAGCCAGACTGAAGTGCTCACACACACATAAACAGACACACTCGCACACACACTTACTTGCTTTAGTTCTGTAGTTGCTCAGAAGGCTTGCTCAGCAAAGCCTTTCTCTTTTCAGTCCATCTCATCCCCGAGCTCTGTAATCCTGTTGGTGTTGCAGGAGCCATATGCAGCTCAAACAAATTCCCTAACAAGCGCACGTTAAATAAATATGAACTGCTTTGTTTTAAAATTGTTGGGTTTCCTCGCCCCGAGGGCTTTTAACCTCATTGACCGAAGAGCGAATCAGTGTAATGAAATACTTTCCGAACGAGGGCCATTCTCGGGCCTATTCACAATTTCAACATTTAGCGGGGCACTTCCCTTCGTCTTTATTGGCCAGTTAAATGGTCTTTTCCCAGAGCTTTAATTATTCATAGGTATTCAAGTTTAAATTCTCCTGCTCCTGGCCGTGCCGGTTTTATGTGGGCTTTGAAATAAAGGTCGTCGACGTTAGATTGATATTAGCTCCGCTGTGCAGAGATCATTTGTATCGTTGTCTTTTAGTGCCTTGAATGTACACGGTGGTTCTGGATTGGAATCCATCTGTGTGGTGGAGTCGGACACGTGACAGTGAGTTATCTTGGTATTTAAAGCTCTGATTATGGAAGTAGTTGATAAGGATTTATCTTTTATTTATTTAAACAAATTTGCCATTTGCCATTTTACGCTATAGCCCCCTGACAACCTCCCGATGGCCCACTTAGAGGATTGCTTACAGTACATGTGCTCATCTTTCATATTTGAAGTTTTATTCGTGATTCTCAACTTGATAGAAATAATTGATCATTGTTGTGCATTTGTGTGTATTTTGTAATATGTAATTCATTTGTCACGTTTAGGATTACTTTTTTCTCCAATGACTTTATTAACACTGTTTGCTTCAAGCCTCACAAACAATATCAGCATTAGTCCACAAACAAAAAATAGTTAGACACTTTTGCTTTTTTCTCAAGGTGTAACATATGAGGCAATAACCATAGCTTCTACCATAAACAAAGTAAATATTATAGATGTATTTATACACAGGGTTTGATTTGGGCCTGTCTTTGAAGCTGCGGTAGCTCGTTGGTCTCGCAAGAGTTGTCAACACTGACATGAAGTTGTCACACAAGTCAAAAAGATCAGGACCCACACATGATCACTACACATCCATATTAATGATACTGTGCGGTTGAGCTCACAACTGCATGTGCCACATTTCCCCCGTTTTAATCCTAACCAGGAATATGCTAATCTCTCTATTAATTTAGATAGGAGCTTGGTCTTGTTAATTTTAAAGAACTGCCCGGGGGACATTGCCAAGATGACGTTTAAGCACATCATGTTACTGGTAGCTAACTCGGTTATCTCTTGAATGTAGATCTGTTTTAAAAAACATGGGCATGCTTTCTGAAAATAAATACTGAATGTTTGGAACTCAAATACCCACACGTAGCCCCAAATTTGAACATGTCCAATACAACAATGTCCACTTTTCTAACACTCAGATTGAGTTGTCTGACTGCTGCTTTATCACTACAGTAAGAAATTATCAATATGGCTGCAGCCCTGCAGGAGCTTAACTTTATTAGGGGGCAGCACGACGGGTCACACGGCGCTTCATGCGAGTGCAGTCCTGAGATGACTCAAATCTTTGTGAGCTTTGATTAGCGAGACCCATGATGGACTTTTCAGGGGCGTGATCGATGGAAGCCCTCACTGCAGATGGTTGGAAGGGGGGGGGAAGTGTGTCGGATGTGGAGGGGGGGGGGGGGGGGGGGGGGCTCCTTGTTGGATTGCAGGCAGCATCTGCGACTCTCAGGTAATGGAACTGTCATTCTTCCTCTGCGAGATAAAAATCGTCTCCCCCCCCTCCCCCCTCCTCCCCTTTTTCCTGTTTCCTTCCTGCCATCTTCTGCCATGTTAAAAGGGTTATAAATTCAGCAAGGTGGCGACACCATTACTGAAATGACTTGACTGCTTCTTCTTTCCCCTTCACTGTCTCTGCGCCTGCAGACGAAAAAACAAGAGAACTGCCCCGACAAGGAGTTCTACATGTTAGGAACAACTTCTTCTCTGTAGCTCAATTAACCAGTGTTTGTTTTTTTCTGCTTCGTGACATTTTGCACTGCTTCTAGTGAAAGAACTGCACTCACAACCCAGTGGTTAACTAGATGTGCTTTTATCAGGCATGTTGAGCAGCACAGAGCAGATGCACTTGTGCAAAATTAGCAACATTAGTGTGTCAGATGCCCTCGTAATCTCTCTGTGCGTATTCAAGAATGGTTCTAAAAGTCTCTGATATACCGTAATCACCCGAATGATTGACTTGTTGTAATGACTGTTTCCGATACCGTGACCCTGGCTGTCGTGACAATGATTAGATGGGAAGGGGCTGTTGTGAAATCCTCGCCGCTGCAGCTCTAATTGGAGTTAAAGGGTGAGAGGTGTAGGTGGCTAGCTGCCCCGAGCGCCCGCCGTCGTCTCCTCTGGGGTCAGTGTGACACGTCACGTGACTCATGCTGTATTCATGCGGCTCTTCCCACAGTTATTCTATTTTGAGAGCGATGTGTGGGATTTGTATGATTTTTTTTTTTTTTTTCCCACCGAGTTCACCGAGTGCGTTTTCGGAGAATGGCGAGAGAAGGGAAGGAAATAAACGCGCAGGAAAAGCAAGTGGGTGTTCGGGGAGAGGAGGTCTCCGGAGATTCTATTATGGCTGCTCTTGTACATGGGCACGACTGCCGGCTGCACAGCTGATAGAGAGGCTGACGGAGAGAATGAAGGAGGGAAAGTGAATGAATATTACAGGTGGTGGAGAGGAGCATATGGTCACGGAGTCCGCATGCCAGCAGTGTCCCGGTGGACTTAGAGTGCATGCTTCGCTCTCAGCTCCGTGACAGTGCAAACCGGCAGCACGCATTAAATCAGCGCAACCGCGTACAACTGCGGAATTACTGTTTTCATCTGTGATCCGGAATAAGACGATGAACAACTCGCAAAGGCCGTCAGCTGCCAAGCCTCTAATTACTTTATTTTTGATCAAACAAATGGCATTGAGACGGTCCGTGTTCTCCATATTCAGGTGGGCGCCTGTTACAGCAGCTTTCATCAATCAGGCTGTTATCTGATTTGGCACCTGGCTCGATCAGTTGGTACAACATGCTGCCGACATCCCTGATAAATAATCCTGGAAGAACCATCCGTCCCATCTGCCCCTGCATATGTCATCTGATGTAACTCACTGGGATGGGAGCTCGCACCTTCCTGAGTCGGATTCGGCATATGCTCGGCTGCCAGGTGCTTGTAATGCATCCAGTCAGAGGCTACGTGTGACTGAGTTCAGGGAAAGAAGAAAGGCAATTGATTTAAGATTTTAAAGAAGCCAAGTTATTCAGTGGAAACACTGCTCTGACCTCCTCGGCAGATATCATCTCATTCCATTTGTCTGCTCAGGTATATTCCATTTTTAAATCTTTATTTTTAAGTTTGAATGATCTCTGACATATTTTAAACACATTGGAAAAAGAGGAAGTGTGACTCATACATCATCAAATCTCTCATGCATAAAATAGTGGAAATGTTTCATTAATGTATTTCTTACATTTCAGCTAAGCTACAAATGACACATTTGTCTCAATATGCTGGTTGGTTTGGTTCAGGGAAAACTGAAGTCCGTGGGAAAGTTTGAAAGCTTGTCATCAGAATATTTCATCCAACTGTTGCTAAGTTCATATATAATAAAGAAGTAACACCTGTTTTTGTGTCACTGCGTTGTTGTGTCTGTGTTTATATGGTTTCAGTATCGCATCATAATCATAAAGCATAAGGTGAGGCTAAATATTAAAACATATACACCAACATCTTCTGTCACCAAACCAGTTAAATACTGTGAAACCAGAGGCATAGATTGATTAATGTCCAGTGGCTGTTTCCATTCATTCCAAAGCCACCATCGGCTTAAGTAATTTAAGTTTAACTAAATTGTGACCAGGTAATGATTTTGTTTGAAAGCAAGAATCCAATAACTCACCTTATATCTATATATCTGTTTATAAAAAGTTTTGAAATATCATCCTGTTACATTGTGAACGACCAACTTTTCATGCTGAGATAGCACATGTGCCAATCTCAAGCAAAAGTAGCCGACTGTTAAAACCGTTTAAAGCTTTATTTAATCTCAGCTGACCTGATGTTCCTTCCTAGGTACATTCACATATTCCTCTTCATACGCTCCTACACTGTTTCAATTATAGCCCCCCATTTCCCACTTCACCTCGGGAGCAGGGGACGACTCCATTATGCGTCCCCTCACACAAAGGAACCTCCATCTGCCTCCAGACTTTCTATATGTCTTAAGCCATGATGGCCTACACATCCTATTTCCTTTCTGTACAGAAAATGAGGATGATAAAAGTGCGGAGGAAATCCTTGCCTTTTTTCCATTATTTATTTTTCACAATACGCACTCATTACTTATTATCTCCGGTACTGGCAGTTATTATATATATTTTTGAATAAACAAGAGATAACTGAAATCCCCCATCTCTGCCTGCAACCTTGGCCCAGACCTGGAGCTTTAGATAATGAATGCAATTAAGGGCTCGCTGCATTAAACCTGCTGGTAAACAGTGGGTTTATAGAGCTGGACTTATTTTCAGTTTTTTAGGGGCAGAAGAAGAGAGAGATAAGAGGTTGTATCCAAGAGGGAGAAGATACATTGACAGAGTTCCCACATACAACAGTTAAAGGAAGTTTTAGTGAAGGGAAGTTACTATCAAAATAAAAGACAAACCCATTGTATTTCTTTGTAATTAAGATATATGACCCTAGTTATCAAATATCTGATATCTAGGGATTGAAGCGGTTACGGTGACATTCCCGACAGTTAGTATTACAGCATGACATTTTTATTGGGGAGTGGGGAGAGCGTGGCCTAGGGGATAGAGCGGGTGCTCTGCAACAAGAAGGTCGCCGGTTTGAATCCCACTCTGTCCCATCTGCATGCCTAAGTGTCCTTGGCAAGATACTGAACCCCTAGATGGCCCCTCATAAAATGATGAGTGTTCTAAAAAAAAATGTAAGTCGCTTTGGATAAAAGCGTCAGCTAAATAACATGTAATGTAATGTAATGTAATTATCAATAAAACGGTGCAAAACTCAAAGTATATACTGTCCAGCAATCAACCACAGGGGGGGGGCCTGAAACAGGGACTTTGTTTTGTGCATGTGTGAAGTTTAATTTGTGTGTGTTTGGTTCGCTCCAGAGTTTACGAGACACTTGTTTAAACACATCGTGGAAGAGTCCAAGATTTTGCACGCATGCACTCCATCTTAACTTCATTGCTGCAGAAGAACGCCCCCCCCCCCCCCTTCATTTCTAGCCACGTTTATTTGCTTTAGAGCCATTTGTCTCTCTCTCTTTTCTGCATTTCTTGTACTATATTTAGACTATACTTGAGTGTTATGAAATATCCAATGGTGAGAAACTGTAAATTCTCCTTAAATCGGCACAGACTGTGTGCCTGGGAACAGTTCATTGGTTTGCACCTATGTTGGAGAAAGTATTGCATTAAATTTTGATATGGCCTGTATCGAGATTGAGGCTGAACTGTCAGCGTGAAGCCCCCCCGAAGGTATCTATCCCGTCTCTCCAAACTGTGCGGCCACCGACGGTGCTCCACAAATCTTGAGTGTGTGACATGCCTCCTGCATTCTTGACAGCAAATAACTTAACTTCTGTGTGAACATTTTCAGAGGAAGACAAACAACACAACCGGTTTAAGCCTCGGGCGAGACAGACCAAGCTAAAGCAACACAGTCTGAGAGCAGCGGGGAAGCAAAGTTTGTGTTTCTGAGATTGCAGCGCCGCTTTTCGAAAAGGTGCGTGAAGCAGATACGGTTGACATGCGACGGTGGAAGCACACTGCAAGTATTTTATCTGCCCTGGATAGAGGCAGTCCTGTAGCGTTTTTCTAATCTGCTTCCATTCTATAATTTCCTGAGTGCATCAACAAGGTCTCAGAGGAGTTCGCACTTGTAAATCACAGGGTGGAAATATTGTATGCCTGTAGAGTCCAACAGTACGTTGTCGTGCACGACAGATACAGAGCCTACTTGTTTTGCCTTTGCTCCTGCAAGATAACATAACACAAACCTCAAGAATAAATATTAATAAATACATTTTTGTATCTTGAACGAACTGTATGTGATAATTAACCAGTGCTACATTTTGACGCTACTCGGAAACCACTCCCCTGAGCAGTCTGACCATCTTAAATCAAGAGCTTGTACATCTGAATCTTAAGGTTCAGTGTGTAAGATGCATAATAGATATAAAATAATCCCAGTGATGTTTTCAATGGTTTCTTTTGTTCAAATTGTATGAATTGTTGTTTTCCAGACCCCTAGAATAGGCCCTTTTATATTTATATTTGCATCGGGAGCGGGTCCTCTCTACGGAGGCTGCCATGTTTTTTTTTACAGTTGCACAGACTGGACAAACTAAACACCTTTTGAGTACACTGCACCTTTAATGTGTCAGAAAGGGGTGATGACAGTTTGAGCGACTAAGCTGCACTGTTTGCCACCTGAACATCAGCTGGGAGCCGTTTGCTCGACACTGATGCACAGAAGGATAGATGAGAAGTTTTACAGGAACTATAATAGTTGTTGAGAATTGGTAAACTCATAAACTCCAGTGGAGGAGGGAACTATGCCCTTGCACATTTGTCTGAAGGAACGATGTGAAGTACTTGTATATATTTGCCCCGCAGCACAGGACTTCAACATTCAGGCTTTGCAGTTTTTCAAACGAGGCCAGTTAAGGTTGGCAGTCAGGGGAAAATGTCTCTGCCAAGTTCACTGTGTACATTTGTGTGTGTGCATTGATATATTTATTGATATGTGATATTTATGATATCAACTCCAGTATACCCGTATTTTTGGAAATGATCTGACATGATCTGGAAACGACATTACTACACTTTCCACTCTGTAAGGTAAAATACAAAACAAAGAATCGAAACTGAACTACGATTGAATATGTGTGCAAAATCTCAAATTCACATTCATCCTTGCATGGAACCCTAATGTTCCTAATAGTCACGATAGCTCTGAAAACCATGTAAATAAAGCCAGCGCTCTCAAACACCCTGAAAGCATCTGCATGCGAGCGAGCACACACAAGCCTGTGTGCCGAAGGGCAGCCTGACAAAGATCCGCAGGTGGGCCAAATAAAAGCCATATTATTGGACCGTCGAAAAAAACACAATCAAATTAAACCAAATGACACCTTTTCAGAAAGCCAGTGAGGGGTCTGTCAGCCTGATGGAATCCTCATTTCTCTGGACCATTTGGCAGCGAGTCGCACCCCCTCTCTCCCTCGTTCTGCCTTAATGGCCAGGGCTGACAGTGACATGATATTCCACATAAAAGGAGCCGAGAGGAGCGAGACGGAGCGCACAGAACTTGCATTAGCGTGATCAGGAGTTGTGTTGCTTCAAGGCCTTGACAGGGTTGCCCATTACCGCTCATCTGCTTCCCCCCAGTTTAGATTGTGCTAATGCCGCGTGCTGCTGGTTGGCCTGGTTTGAGTGTGTTAAGGAGTTTGGTGTCATAACAATTGAAGCAAGGGACACCGTGCTGAAGATTATCAAATGCAAGCAGAAGAATGTGTGTGGCTCCCTAAAACATTTATAGGCAAACCCACTTATAGTGTTATTTTTGTCCAGGCATAGCTCATTGAAATGCTGTGTTGCATAATTCAATGCACATACGTTGTGATGTATAAAAACATGCAAATTTGTGTGTATCCGAGTGGACTGGATGCTCCGTCAACACCCTGGCTCCTCCCCTCGGCCTTGTTCCGGGGGCACAACTTCAGCGGGCTAATTATAGCCGTCAATCACCGCTGTCTCCCAACTGCTTTTTACCCAGCAGCCCCTTTGTGCCCTTGCCCGCTGCCGCCCACGCTGCTCCGAGCCAGATTAGCTACAGCCAGGCGCAACGAGTCGGGCTGCATATGAGATACAGAGGGGGGAAGAAATAGGAGAGATGGGATTCAAGAGCCGTTGATCAACTCCCTGCTCGCTCTGATGGAGATGGTTGTCTCGCTCCCGCTGATGATGTTCTGTTGAGCAAATGAACGCGAGGTGCAGAGCGGCCTCAGCTGTAAAGACACAGACCTGGAGAAATGTTGTTCTGATATAAGAACACGCAATTCTCCCTCTCATCGTTCACCTCGATCAGTTTCACTCACACACGCTGGCAGGATTTGTTTCTGCCACAGCTTATCTGTCAGTACGAGAAAAATGTTAAAGTGAAAGATGTTCTGTTGTTCAGTTAGGTAAAGACCACAATAACTTTAAATCAGCATTAATTAAACTCTTGGACCACCTCTGATTGATTGAACATCCTATGTACTCCCAGTTTATAGGATTCTTCAGGTATGAGACTGTGTTTTCCAGCTCAAATGGCTTCTCCTCCTCTTCCTCCTCCTCCTCCTCCTTACTCTGCTGCACTGGCTGGTTATTGCATTTTCTACACCTGGGGGGCAGTGTTGTCTTTCCTTGTCTTAAATCACAACTGCTGCTGGAGCTATATATACAGTAGGAGCATGTGGCTGTATTTCCTTTTTCCCTGGTACCAGCCACTCGCTGTTAGGGTGAGAGGGGAAACAATCGCCCCGAAGGGTTTTTGAAGAGGTGGGAGGACGGGCATCGCACCCCCACTGCGGTGAGATGGGACAGGTGAAGAGGAGAGGGCAAAATACATGCATGTAGAGGAGGTTCACCCGATTTGTGCTCCTGTCTCAAAGCATTAGAATGACGTCATTTCTTTAAAAGGCTGAGATTACCCTTGAGCAGGCGGCGCTCATATAAATTATTTTACTTCAAAACAACCTGTAAAAACTTCGGAAAGGAATTTTATAAATAGGTACTTGAAGTTTGGGGAATAAGGGATCGCTATAATTTTACACAACTTCCTGAAAAGTTAAAAACAAAAGCCATGTTTCTGTGCGTTTGTGATTTTAATATATGGATCGTGTCGGCCCGAATTTGCCAGAGAGAGAGAGAGAGAGAGCGAAAGAGAGAGAGAGCGAGGCGAAGTTAGAGAACTCTTCTCCATCTTTAATCATAGCAGCAAACCATTAAGACTGCTGGAACAGAACTGATCTGAAAACAGCAGCTTGCTATCTGCGCCCTGCAGTGGCTCCACTGTGGATACCACCGCATGATAAACACCTTTCACTATCGGAGCCCAGCACAGCACAATGCGGCACTCTGAGAAAGTTGGACTCTGGACGAAAGTTGTTGGACGTATTCAGTAACTAACTCAAATGAGGACTGTGTTTACGTTTTTTTTACTGTTTCTTCTGCCTGTCACACAGTTTATAACTTTATTCATACAACCTAGATACGTGCTTTTTACTATCTAGTAGGATAACGGCCCTATGTGATTGACCTAAGATATACCCAGCATTATCTACATAGGGTTTTCATATGATCACGGGTGTTTCATTAGAGAGAAGACAGCGCAATTCCAATTGGTTTAACTTTCCCCACCAAGGAGACATTTTACTCTTTTGACCCGTGTAGCTCACAGCAGGCGTCGAGGGCCGCGCGCAAATGAATAGAGGCGAATGTCAGCGATGTGTTGGTAACCTGCTGGGAGAACAACTTCCACCATCAGCACTTCTACGCTGCTCCACTTGTACCCACTGTGAAATTAACTATGCATTCAATTTCTATCACAAGAAAACGATCCCCGGAGTCCAGGTTTCTTTTTCTTCTTTTCTTTCAAGCGCAGAAACCTGCAAAGGTGTGCAAAGAAGAAGCAAAGTATATAAATTGGAAGGTGTTTTTTTTACAATATATCAGACGCTTGTGTTGGATTTTATTTTAGTATGAACATTTCAACGCACAGCCAACTTGTGCTCTCCCTCCTCGGGGTGGCTTCAAACTTTTTAATCCTTGCCTGTGTTGCCTCCAACGAAGTCAACTAGGTCTCCTGCACCGTGCTTGGTTCAAAGCTCTTTATACATACGGTTACACACAAGTGTAGGATTGTGTCAGAAACGTGTCAACCATACCGTAACACACAGAAAACCAGATACCTTAATCAAACAAAATAAATGATCTGACATGTTTCCTTGCGATTTAAAATAAAGTTAAAACACCAGGAAACTGTAATGCTCAAATTCCAAATTGACCTTAAGCAATGCAATATTCAAATTTAAATATATTCATTTTGGATCTGCTTTGAATGCTTCCTGTAGGACTTTAGAATTAGCTTCTTTGCCTTCATCTTTAACACAGTTTTAATATAGTATTTAACCATCTTTTCCGGACTTGATACAGTTGTGTGCATGACTGCAAATGCACAATAATGATCAAAACTTGTATGTGCGCCGATGCTCCTTTAATGCATCTGCAGGCTAATGAAGAATCCAGGGTCGAGCCCCTTAATGGTGAAACATTACATTTTCCCAGATGCACCTACAGAAGTTTAGCTGTGAGCTATGTGCTGCTGCAATAAGTGTCATCGCTTTGTGTTCTGCAGCTTTTCTTACATTTTTCTCTCCGTCTTTGTGCCGGCGCTCGTGTGTGTGTGTGTGTGTTTTTCTTTCTTCCCGTCCCTCTCGCAGGCTCTGGTGAACACAAACAGCTTTTGCCAGGGGATTTGTGGATGTGTGTGAATCGCGACTGAGACTTTGGAGCACTGGGCGTGCCTTTTGTTAATAGAATACGCATGGCTGGGTCTCCCTGGGGCTGTTAGTGATGAGAGCAGAATGAAAATGTTAATGTTTGTGGAGCTGTCGCGGATTCTAAAAGACCTCTTCAGTTTACTCGTACGCGGCCCACAAAGAGAGCTTAAGAGGAATGGCGTTGATGACAGAAGACCGATATTTCATGGCGCGTTTAATTGGTCAAACGGCAAATCTCAAACACAAAGTGAAGTCCCGACCAGAGGTCTAAGAAACCCTCTAAATGAACATTAAGCGTCTCTTTTTCTACAAATACAGGATGACCACGTTGCTCTGTGGAGCCAAAGGTTTGTTGATCGCAGATGCTCCTTTTCGGCGGCGCCATTTCACACTCGGTTACCCACAACTTGGAGCTGACCGGGCTTCACTGGAGCAGCTGAGGCATGAGGGCGCTCGGTTTTGGGGATTTCCCCGGTCGTTTCTGAGCAAAGAGACCACATATCCCGGTTAATCTTTTTTTCACCAAGTTACTCACGGTGGTCAACCGTCCCCTCTTTACTTGTCTTTAGCTCCTAATTGAGCTGGCCAGGACACACAGTGGACTTTCAGGAACCTTCTCTCTGTGTTTATGGTGCAAATAAGCTTCAAGAATCAAAAGCGGCTCTTGTTGATATACGCATGCAGAGTTGGGTTCCTCAATATTTGGTACCGCCTGTAAATAAACACGTGACACCAGGCATATATTATTACCTCTGACCACCATCGCTGTGTAGTGTGGTGAACAGAGTGGCCACTGTTTTATGACCACATCAAGCTGCCAGAAACCCCAAAATAAGAACAGGGCCAAAGTCTTAGTCGCTGTGTTGTGATGCAATCGGTCTTCGAATGCAACCTCCAAAAGGATGCAGGCCCTTAATTGAGAGCCGGCGTTAAAGAAAGCAGAGGATCCAATGTGATTTCGGAGGCGGAGGCTAACCACTAGATAATCTCTTTATGCAGTTGACTGGAATAAATTGAAAAACACGTAAGATAATAACGTTGTATCCCGATGTTCCCCACACGTGTGTTCTTTCCAAAGGACAAGCCACCTTCACTTAATCCTCCCTGTGAATAATCCCAGGCCCCAATTGGAAGTCAAGAAGTCGGTCCAAAGTATGATTCATCATTTCCAATAGAAAATAACAGGAAGATCAAAACTTGTTTGGAAACGCACCTTTAGTTTAAGCTTAGGTTTAGGTTTGAATCATTCACAGTAGAGGAGAGGTGCCGTGCGGCTCCTCCGAACTCCCCCTCTCCTCCAGCGAGTGTCAGAGGCGGTTCAAATCGGTGCGGCCGAAAAACGGGATAAAGTATTTCAGAAAATATCCATCTTGACAGTCCATAGATCAGCGGGGGGGATGTGTGTTCGCCAGAGTAAACGGCGGTGTCACCGAGGACGTTTTTCCACGCTCCCTCCTCTTCTCACCTCAATCCATTACTGCCGGACAGGTTTTTCTATCAGCGAGTGTCCTGAGATGTGGCAGTATTGTTTTAAGCATTCTGATTTATTTGAAGGAGCTCTTGTTTTTCCTCTCTCCCGACAATCCGCTTGTTCTCGTTTTTGTGTTCACGGTGGATCTGTCCATTGTGCCTGCGGATAAAATCTCTTTTTTCGTTGTGTGGCTGGGAAGTTGACATTTTACCAAAGTTGATTTAACTTTCACTTTGTCTTTTCATTAATTTAAACACAACCGGACTATTCTAGTTATGCGTAACTAGTTTAAAAGGGCATAGCTCGAGATAGACACTCCAAGTTTGACCGCTGCAAAGTCAAATAGCAAAAGGTGAGAAAACCTCTCATACTCTCTCATATCCACTTATGTGTAACATTATAATAAAAGAGGAAATCAATTATAATGGAGTTGTAGTCATAAGACAACCATTTGGCAAGAATAAGAAAAGAAAAGACAAGAACTTGGAGATGATGTATTATTACTATTTCACTTATACTCTGTTTAATCCGAAAAACCTATAATCCATATACCATAGTAAATACTTACACGTTTTACCTTGAATGTATGATTTGGCGTAAAATGTCGTAAGCAACACAAAAAGTAGGGAAAGTACGAGTTAAAGTTTGTAGCTGCACAGATTAGCAGCAGTGCTCTGTCACGCCAGTAAAGTGTCCGCCGGTAACTTCCCCTCAACATTTTAAAAGGCCGCCCCGTGAAAGTGTTTTCGTTTCAGGAACACACTCTGTGTTTGTCTGCGGGCCGCGGAGCCGTCGAGCCGTGAGCTGCCAGATATATCTGACCTGCGACCACATGCGCCACGGCAGCGTCCAAACCCCAGAGGCTCGCTCGCCAAGCCGACCGCAGGAACAGCTCAACTCCTCTCTAATGACGGGACTGACCTGCTATTTATCATACATGCGAGCGGGTTCCCACGATCCAGACCCAGCGCTTGTACTGACACATGTTCCATGTGTGGGGTGCACGTGAAGTGTTTGGGGTTTTAGGTTTTATATTTTTCTGCGCGCGCCTTTGTCCATGCTGCTCTTTTATCAAGTGGTTAGATGAATCCATAATTGCAGTCGCTCCCGAGCTCTGTGTTTTGACATGAAAGGCTGATTCACATGAAGTGTGTTCTTTGTGTTGATCTGGAGAAGATGATGACGGTGGTATCACAGAGGCCGACCACTCCGAGTGATCAATATTGGGATGGTGCTGTATGATAACAAATACTGTTATGAAGCGTTTATTCAAAAATCATCCACCCACTCTGAAATACAATCATTTCAGTCTTTTCAGCCCTGGGCATTTTCCATGTTATTTTTGAAGAGTAATCACATCAGAGAGAATAACGCCAAGTTCTAAACAATAGTCCCGCTTCTGTGGAGTGCGTGAACTTTCATATTTGACGTTTACACATGAGCAACACATCAGGAGATTGCCCGGTTGCTCAGAAGTGGTCATGAAATGGGGGAAATTGTCTGCGGCTTTGTGTTTGTTTGATTCGCTCTATCTAAGTTTATGAGAGTCTTATTTAAACACATTGAAAAACATTTTTGGTGCACGGAGTTCACGAAAACATGAGACGTGACATAACCAGTTCATCAGGGTCAGAGTGACCTGAAGGATTCAGATTCATGATCCGACATCATGGATTAATAACTAAATACATGTGATCGTCAGTTTGTGTGAAGAGCGACAAGGACACACACACACACACACACACACACACACACACACAAAAGAGATAATGTTGATATTGATTTGGGGTCATGTCGCCCAGCCCTGATTTTAATATTCGGATATTTGTAATCTTATAGTTTTGAATCCTACACGTCTTCAAAACTGTTTCTCTTTTTCCATGAAACTTCCATGAAACCAGTGGCAATAGGCGGTTCAGTGTCTTTCCCAACAAGGAGACTGGCAGCGAAAGCTGGAGATTGAACGCCAAAACTTTAAATCCAGTGACCAGCCCCGATGATGATGGACTCGTGCTGAGATCAAAACCTTCTGTGGACATTCTGGTCCCTTCTTTCCGCCACAAAAATTTATAGCAAGCCCAGAGAGAGACCCTCATCACTTTTAAGTGATGGAGTAAATCATAATTTTCCCTTTTCGTTGAGCTCACGCACTAAAGTAAATGTTTTCCTCATGCAGTTGCACAAACAGTAAATCGGTAGTGGTGGCTGATTTTATGTGCCCTCTCTTTTCTCTCACTCACGCTCTCATATATTTACACACAAACACACAAACACACACACAGACAGTAATCCTCTTAAACTGCATCTTAAGCAACCATTTGTCATCCTGCTGTTGCATCCTGGGTAGATTGCAGCCCTACAGGAGGAGGAGGAGGAGGAGGAGGAGAGTGACAGAGAGATAGCAAACACAGTCACGTATAGCCACCTTTCGTAAACGGCCACTTTCCAGAGTCATTAAAAAGGATCCAATAGTGCGGAGCTCATAACGTCTGCCCACGCATCCGTCTTACTAAGCATCAGTGTTTGCACTGTAGAATCTCTTTAAGGTATTGATATCTGCAGGGCTGAGGTGTACCTCGCCCCGGAATACAGTTATCATCATTGCTCCTCTAGTAAAGGACGTAATCATCGGTCCACAAGAATGATTAGTGTTAATAAAATCCTGAAACGATTGTCTGTTGTAACTGCTTGACCTTGGGCACTGCTGGTTCAAACGAATGGAAATCAGGACGGAACAGATTTCTGTGGCCACAATGACCAGGAGTTAAGAATGATTACCTTTGCACCTCGCTATTTTCACATTAAGACTTTAATTAAAAAATCAGTATGATACAAAATACTGTATACTGAAGCATATCAACCATTGAATGCATCGTCATGGACATTGGTGTCTCGAAGGTGAATCCTTTTTGTGGACTGCAACCTGGATGGTTTTTGATGTTTTTATCCCATTGTGTTATTTTGAATGTTCCGTTTTTCAAAATAAAAGACATACCTGTTATGCATTCTGAGAGTCTCGCTAAAAACTTTGAATAGGTGCAAAGTTCAGGTGAAAAGTAAAATGGAACGATGCGTTTGTCGTCACACTGAGAAAAGTATTACACAGCAGAATAACTTCACTCGGAATGCATTCACCAAACTGACTTGGTTATCAACGCCGTTGATGTTCTCCACAGAAAGAAAAGCACTTTTTTCCCCCGGCTTTAATTCAATGTCAACAGCATGTTTTTTTATTTAATGATCTTACAACTTTCCTGATAAGACAGAATATTCTTAAGCAACAGCAGACCGAGCTGTGACTTCACTCAATTTATATGTAAATGTAATATTTCCTGTGTAATGAGCTTATTGTATTGTGTCAGCATTGGCTGCTTTTTGTTTTGTGACATTCAGAACGGCAACTACAATCAGTATCATTACCTTGTGTTCATTTTCTCAAGATTTGCATCGTGCACACTGAGTCGGCCTGAAATCCGTGACAAGAACGGTAAGACGCTAAAGAGAAGAACAAGTGAGCATGAAGAGGGACACGTTTGTCAGCGAGAATGTCAGGTTTAATCATTTATTCACACGTGTGTAGTTTCATAAACGGGACTGATGTTCGCGAATGTTATTTTTTGTAATAAGTAGATGACCTTTTGTCTTTTTATATTTCGACCAGTATAATACATAGGCTGTGAGTTAAGACAGACGACAGCTGCGTAAAAGTGAAGCCAAAGTGTCTCAATCGCCCCCTGGTGGCTCCTCCATGCTAGTGGCTTGGACATGGACCAAACTAACAGGGAAAACATTAAATACATATTTATTTAATTCTAGGTCGTTCTTATCACATCCTATGTTTGTTCAAGTGCACGTTTTTCCAGTAAGTTTTTTGTATTTAATTTTTTAGTGGATTCTATAAAAAGGGGGTGAAACGACAAGATGGCCAATTGACTCGTGATTGGACTAGCTTGTGTGTCGGATAGACTGCGATAAAGCAGCAACATCCCAGTAAATTCGATTTAAATGTACATACAGGTTTATATGTGACTTTTATTATATTGTTTCTCTCTTTCTGTAGATTGATATGTTAGGGGCATATATCCTATGATACATTTACTGTAAGTGGTGCTGTATCCTCTGGTATTTAATTATACATTATGTCGTGTTAACTCAGTCAATAGTGGAAATGTTTAATCCAGCAGCCTGGTAACAGCTTCATGTTCCCATCGCTTTGTCTGTGTTCTGCTTGCCAACACAGAAAGTGCCACAGAGCTGCTGTCATTTCATGAGGTTGTTTTCTCACTTTGCACCAAAGTTAAAATGGGGATTGGGCAGTGTCAGCAAAATGCCCCCTAAACATTGGCAATTCAACGACTTGGTAAATAACACCGATGCAACTGAAATCCTCAAGTGGTGTTTTGTTTCGGTCCAGAAAGCATTCAGGGGTCAGATTCAATTTCAGTGGACAGCTCAGGTTTTTGCTTTTCAAATTCACTTTGGTTCTGTCTCTGATGGCACCAGAGGTCTTTATTTGTTTTGTGCTTGCAAGAGGGACGTGCAGTGACGAGGTAAGAGCGATTGAGTCGTCCGTGTCCGTTCAGCTTGCAGGGCTGCTATCCATTCATTTCAAATCATAACAAAGTGTGCAAAAGCGACCGTTATTTGGGTTGCCGCGGCTCATCAGGTAGCGATGGTCGTCCACCAACCAGAAGGTCGGCGGTTTGATCCCAGTCTCTCCCATTCTGCGTGCCGAAAGTGTCCTTTGGCGAGATACTGAATCCCACAATGCCCCTCAGGGCTGTGCCGGGAGTGTGTGATGTAGGGATGTCGGGATTAACCGTTTTTTCAAGAACCGCAGTTTCATCAAGTCACAGTTTCATCACCTTAAGAATTGTAAACACTACGATATCTAACTATGGTGGCCTGCATCTCTCTTTCTCTCTCTGCCTCTCCTATCTGAGAGAGAGAGAGAGAGAGAGACTCTGTGTATTTAATTTCAAACTTGTCAGTGTGGATCAGATTTAGTTTGCAGTGACACAGATGCAGAATATTTTTCCAGGATGATCTGGTGAAAGCAGTTGGTGGCTGACAAGTGGTGCACAGAAAGCCCTACTGATGAAAGCCCAGATGTGTCTGCCGTGAATCCCACAATGATTCCTCCTGCTCCGACCTCCACTTGTGCCAACCTGGCCCCTTTCATCCAATGATAAATAACAAGAAACAAAGCAGAGTTCCAATCCGCTTCGTGAGAGATGCCTGGGAGCCGTGCAGAACTCGTGTGAGCGAGCCGGAGCATCATGTCAGAGCCGAGCTCCATTTCACCCCCAAAAACCACTTTGTGAAACTTTGAACCCAACCACTCCAGAAGCTGTGATTCACTCCTTCCCCCGAGCTGTTGCTGTTGTAACTCCAGTCACGAAAAACAATAAGCATCCCCGACAGAAACTGGCATGTTAGGTTACACAACGCAAACAAGGAATGGTTTACAGAGAGTCATTTAGTTGTTTTTCAGCAGCAGTCGCACAGAGGTCTGCTTCTATTCCTGCCAACGTTAGTGTCAACAATTGGTCCTGGTTTGAGAAGGGCATTCAGAGATTTATCCTGTGGAAACTTTGGTGTGGCGTTTAAGTGAGCATCGCTAGAGAGGGAACGGGAGGAGAGGGGGGGGGGGGGGGGTTGGAATAGCACTTGAGAGTGAGGCAGGAAGGGAGGTGGACCGACACACCTGGTCAACAAACCCTGAGTTGCCTCCTCACCTGACACAATGTCAAGATACCGACAGAATAGGGGGGAAGGCAGTGGATGGGGAGGGGTTGGAGGGATGGCAGTCGGAGGGGGAGGAGAGGAGAGGCCCAGACCAGGCCCTGATAACGCAGAGCTGTCGGGGCTCAGGCGAGGAGTGGGAGACATTAGCCAAATCCGGACGGATCACAAGCCTCTGGATGCAATCCAGTTTTGCGGGAGTGCGATAAGGAGGCTGATTATGTGTCAGCCATCAGTTCGCCCGCCTCCCGCCGCTGTCTCCCCGGCCATAAATCCACTCATGACAAGCTCGGCTCTTCGGCAATCCACCCCCCTCCCTCTCTCTCTCTACCTCCTCCGCTCTCGCCTCCCCTCCACTCACTTCTGTCTGCACTCTCCTCTCCCAGGTTCTGCCGCAGAGAGAGAGAGAGAGGGAGTGAAGAAGGGGATTAAGCAAGTCTGTAAGGGACTGCAAGGATTGGGTCCCGAGTAATAGAGATTTAATTGATAGATCCTTTCTGGGAGAGTCAGTCTTTTTGATGGGTTCGAGTGGAGCACGGTGCGTTGATAAGGATTTATTCAAGGCGACTTAAAAGTTAAGCAATTTGAAGGAGAAAAAAATGTCGGGATCAGTTAAATTACCTACTGTCAAATTTACTCTGACAGATTATGGATTATCAGGTCAAAAATGAAATATTGTCATGCTTATATTTGATATAATTTTCCATCTGTAAATCTCTCATCCAATATTATGATGGGCAAATAATTTGCTTCACGAAAAATCACTAAATGCTTCTCATTTGTGATAGATAATATCAGACAATCTACTTCCCCACATCCATTAGACAAATAATGATAACTCTTGACTTAGCTAGCATTTTGTTGGCCTTGTGCTATGGCCTGCAACATCTTGCAAATCTTCCAGTGGCACCATCATATTTTTCTTACACATTCACGCTACGTTTTCCTTTTAATAGTCACTTCAAAGTGGCATCCTCAAATTATGGCCAGTTAAATGCCTTTAGCACTTATTAATTACATTAGGCAAGTAAATTGGGCAGCCGAGCTTTGATTTATTGCCCAGCTAACTGGTTTTGTCACTCTGGGAATATGCAGATGGGGGCGGATGGGAGGAAGTTCACCAAGAGGAAGATGGAGAGAGACAGCGTGGCCGAACTTGGCCTGACCCTTACACACATCTCCAACCTGCATCTGAAGTACCAGAGGCTTCTTGACCCGCTCGTGATGAAGATGATGATCACGGTGTCGAGAAGAATACATGAGACTAAATTATAACTTTGACACTCGTGGGTCGGTCACTTAACGCCTCCTCTTAAATAATTTCCAAAGGTCTCACAATGCTGGGGTCTTGACAGCTTGGGACGTAAAAAGCCAAATATTTGCAGGAAATGAGCTCAAGGGCTTTATGATGTTTAGTTTGTACCACAGATTAGCAGCAAACTAAATGCGAATAATACGAAAATATCTAAAGCCAGTTTGAATCAGTGGCACAAATAAGGGATGACACTGTAAAAATAGTATCAGCATTAGCATTTAATCACTAATACATTTTTCTATTGATATTTGAAAAGGAGCTAGTTCTGCTCATTAAAATGGAAAGTGAAGCGTTTTCCAAATAACTTTGGAGCTAGCACCAACCAGGTTGTTTGGTTTTGAGGTTAGAGCAGGATTCACCCAACTTTTCTGTCGTAGCTGCTCCTTCCAGCACGTAGCTGACGGATGAGCTGGTGCTGTCGGCAGTAAAGTTGTCCGAGGTGTCCCTGAAGTCACAGCCCTGTCTGTACAAGGCTCATTCTGTCCTTTACTCAAGCAGAGTTATACCTCATTGATTACATTTGATCAAGCTGTTGATTCAGCAGACGAGGTTCACACACAGGAGAATGAGTTCAGATCGTTTTTAGTGAGTGTTAGTGAGTGACGTCTTGTGTTTATAACGCTCCAAATGCTTATTTAGCTGATGAAAATTGTGTAATTGTCTTACCACTCATAAAAAAATATATGTAATTTTGTGTCATGTAAATTGTTTGTGTAAAGTTCCCAAATTAGTGTAATTATTTTACAAAAGAATCCCAGTGTAATGACACTGATAATTCTAGCGATGGGAGTACCAAGTGGCATTCTTTAAGAATAGAGAATGGTCAACCATGTTTTACAGCATCTTATGAGGAGCTACAGGAATGGGGAAGTGGGAAATTAGACATTAAATAGAAAATATGAACATTTGGTTTGTAAAAGAGTTTGTTTTAACTGGTTTGTCCTTAACAGTACAGCTTAAAGGATTCGATGATTCAACTCATGATTGGCTTAAAAGTCCGGTGTGTAAGATTAAGGCGAAAGGGATCTATTTGCAGAAATTGAAAATAAGATAGGGGACAGCTGCAACTTGCAACTTCACCACTAGATGTCACTAGTGGTGAAGTTGCACAACCGGCGCCGTGTGCTGTATGTAAAACATGCTGACTGTGGACAACGCAGTAGAAAATAACATGTATCTACATGTTTGTTGAACAGGTGGTTTAATAAAGTCCTTATTGACCTTAACTCTTTATTGCACTTAAACTTGAGTGTAGTTGTCGTCAACTTGATTAATCTTCACTTCTTTTGGTGCACTGCCTCTGCACTCTGCTTTTACTGTTAAAGAGAGAGAGAGAGTGTATGTGTGAGTGTGTGTGGGCAGTGTGTGAGCAGTGGGCGTACAAGGCTTTGTATTAAAATATGACCAATTATACTTAAAGACCACAGTGAATTAAAAAATAAAGGTCTCTCTCATATACAGACACCAATACACTTCCTGCAGTTGAGGTAAATAAAAGCCCCCGGATCACTATTTGTGGAAATCCAGTAATAAAGAAGCCTCCTGGATTTTAATGAGCAGTCAGCTGTGTCACCTGCTGCTGCCCGCTTATGGAGAGCTCTGAAAATGCTTCACACATTCAGTCGATTTGTCGAGTTATCAGGTATAGTCGTTCCCTGCCGGTGGCGCTCGGAAAGTCAGAGCACGTTTGTAGTCACTAAAGACCAAGAAAATGAAGCTGATGTGATTAGGTGCTGCCTGTCCGACTGCTGACCCATTCATCCTGTGTTTCTGGGGAGTAGTTCTACGCAAATCCAGCTTCGGACACAACTGTGCTAAACATTTCAAATGAAAAAGCGGAGGAATTGGCGTCTACAGTCATGGGTAACGATCTACAACCTCATTATAAGAGGATTGGAGCTCTGGAGTGTCGATAGATCAATTTGTCCGTTGATTTATTTTTGCAGTCTTTTCAAATAACGAAGTCTTTAAAATGGTAATAGTGAAAAACGCTTCTCCCGGAGCCCAAGGTGATGTTTTCAGATCACTCGTTTGCCTCCGCCAGCCGTCCAGAACCTGAATAAACAGTGCGAGCTGCCCCTTTAAATTTGTCATACTACCGTGTTCGATGGATTCTCGCTGCCTTTCTCAAATTTCCTTTGATAAATAGCCATCAAGCCCTGCTCGTACCCATTTCTCTCCTCAAATGCTGCCTTATGTGCAGCCCCGAGTCACTGCTGCCCCGTCTAATAACTCTTCCCATGTTTAAGCAAAGCGTGTGCCTAATAGACTGCTCTCAAATCACACATTGGGGGATGCTGGAGTGAGCTGAATGTCACAGCGCATTTATCTCCTTCTTGCCCCCCGACTACGCTGGGACCATTATTTAACCTAAGAGAGGTCAAATCCTCCCCGTAAGGCTGGAACAGACCATGAATTAAGTTAAATAGTGTATTCATCCATTAAAGTAGCCATTGGCCGCTCTAAAAGCTCTTGAAGCTCTCCCATCCGACATTTCTCTACGGGTGTCACAGACCAAATCGGCTGACGGTGGGAGCGGCTGGCGGCATGTGACTCCCTCACCTGCCGGGGGAGGGGATTGAAGGGCAAGGGGAGGATAGGGGGCTGGGACGCTGCTGGGTCAGCACTTGGCGTGCAATGAGGGAAGTAATGAGCCTTGGAGAGAGACAGAGAGAGATCTTCCTCTCCTTCCCTCTGGAGTTTGTGCCTCCATTTTTATGTTTGGGGAGAGTTCATCCACTTATGCTGTATCTCTTGATTTCTTCTGCACTCTGTGTGTTCCACTCGCTGTCAGCCGTAATAACTGAGGATAATATCGTACGTAGACCAAACCAAAAAGAATAAAACAGGACAAACCCGGCTCTGAACATTAAAAAGCTCTCAGCATTTTCCAGTAACCCTAAAATGAGTATCATTTCAAAAAAACACTCTTTGGCAGGAAGCCTGGAAAAAAAGGAGCGTGACTTTCATAATATATATTTCACGAGACTACAAATAACGTGAGTGGTGACGGCGACAGGAAGACAAGTTGACCGGAGTCGAGTTCAAACAGCACGAGTTGATGTGACAAGGAGAAAGTGAGGAGTCACCAAATGAGGCTCGTCTCATCGTTCCTTTATCAGCGTTTAACAGAATTCCATCGTTAGGAATTCAACAGGAGTCCAACATAATCTATGTCAAACATACTTTTGCATTTTGGCTTCTCGGTGGAAGAATTACGCTGCAGGCTATAGCTGTTTGCAGCCAACTGGACAGCTAAATTTGGATTTATCCAACAATGGGAACCGGGATCCACAGCTGTGTGACCATATTGCATAGAAGACAAGGCAAGACATGGCTTATTTTATATTCCTCCACCCATCTGTGATGTATAAATACAGCTCGAGTTCTCTATCAGACAATCAGACGACCAAGAACTTGTTCATAAAGACATGGGCCAGTATCTAGTGACTTTAAAAACTACAAGTATGAACCTATGCAGGGAGTTTAAATTGATTTACATTTGCTTTTTTTGTGAGAGTTGAGTTACTCTCTAGTTTCCTGCAGAACTCCTCCTCTGTGCAATCTCCCTCCAGGAGCAATCTGGGAATCTCTCTGCTCCCTTATTAATGAGGGGTCATATATGTACATATGTCTGTAGGGATGGAGACTTGCTTCCACCTCAAACCATGTTGCGCTGGATGGATGTGCATAAACTAAGCTTAAGCATTCACAATGAATCTTTGGGCTCCGTCCACCAAAAGCCCAAATTTGATTATGTCCGTCCATTCATCTCCAATTTGACACCGGGTCGTCAGAAAATCCTCTGTTCCATCTTTGAGTGATTTGGAACATGAGAGCCGGTGATTCATGGGATCTTCTTTGTCCCGTTTAGTGTGATGGATTGTACTAGAGTCCTATGCAGGGATATATTATGCGTCAGTATCTTTATCAGTGACCTATGAAGGTCTAGCCTGATCTTTGCTGGTGCAACGATGATGTGTGCATGATTTGATTCACATGCAATTAGAGAGAGCTGTGTGTGTGTGTGTGTGTGTGTGTGTGTGTGTGTGTGTGTGTGTGTGTGTAGAGGTAGACGTGAATCGATAACATCTCCAGGAGAATCAATCATAAACGGCGGCTGAACAGAGGAGAATGTAAAGATTTATCGACGGCTTTGCGACAGCACTACTCTTTACACGCGCAGTAAAAGAACCTGGTTATGTGCTTAGTGTCAACACTGCAAGCCGGAGTGGAAAGGAGGAAATAAAAAAAGGCAGTAAATGCAATATTGGCATATGTACATCAGCGCCCCCCCAAATGCATTGTTGGCTCTGAATCTTCGGCGACAGAGCAAGATCTGGCAACCCTCCATCCCACAAATGGCCCTATTATTTTTTGCTCTGCACCCTCCGGCTACTCTGAATAAGCAGAATTTATCTGCGTCGAACAGCCTCGTCTGTGTTGTTCCCCATTTCACCTCTTCACTCGATGTGACTCCAGCACCACTGCCACCCACATGGACAGATATTCCACCAGCACCTCCACAGCTCAGTCTCTTTAAAACTTTACTCCTTTTGCCCTCACCCGAAGCTTTGTCTTGCACTCGGTGTGCGTCATTTATCTTGTTAAACATTGTTATTTTGTTTTGTGTAAACCTTGATGGGAAACACTGGGATATTTAACCTGGGGCTTTTGTATTCTTTGCTTTATTTTAAACATGTATCTTCGCCTCAGCGGTGTAATGTCATAGCAAATGGCTGCTTTACTTGTGTTGTGACAGTATGGCTGTGTTTTATAAGCCCTGAAAAATAGTTTTAAATAGGTAATGACTGTGCACATCATTATAACAAAATTGTTTTTAAAGTTGCCTGTGACACATCTTATTAAAGCCACATACAGATCAATAATCTTACAGATAAACCTCAATACAAACTGCAGGTCTTGGAAAAAGTCATTGGATGGTGTATAGTTAAACATTTGTCATTAATCAAGACATTAGACTTTTCCTCTTTGTGGCAATAGCACATCAGCTTATTATAGAGGATATTCACTGTTAAAAACTACATGGAAGATTTGTATTGACTGGGAAAATACTGGGAAACAGATATATTATCGTAATAAGCAACGGCTGGATTTTTTGCTGTGGCTGACGCGCACGTCCGTCAAAGGACATGTGTTCAGTAGCGAGGCAACACAGCTTGTTTTGCAGGACTTGAAGCCATTACTTTGATTTCAGAGACAAAACAGAGCTTCCCCACTGTAACGAAGTAATGAAGCGGGGCACCGCAAGAGAAACGTTAAAGCACTGCGGACTCGAAGCAGACCCAAAAACACTAAACAGCCCATGTTCAAGCACAGTTTCAATATAAGTGCTAAATAGCCGTTCTTTGGTCTTCATCACCGTCTTTTAACCACCGTAAAAAGGGCAATCACGGTCGCCATTTGTGTGAATGTGCTGTCTGGCTGCGTTTTGCCCGCATGGCTCAGTAGTTTCTCTGTGCAGGCTGACCCTAAAGAAGCGCCTTCGCTGGGTAATCACAAAGCTTTTATATTGTTATCCTTTGTTAGGGCATGTACGCCTTGAGTTGAGTGCCCCCCCCCCCCCGACACACACACAGTTTTTTTTTTTTTACCAATGCAGTGTTTGTGACAGAATAGGCGGATCGAAGCTAATGTCTCTGCCAGAAGCACAATCTGAGTGATGTTCCACTCAAAATGTTTATATTTTTCAAAACAAGAAAAGTATTTTCCCCCGGCCCCGGTTGGGTTCATATCTAACCATTATGAAGAAGAGGGGAAAAACCATTCGGCGTGGCCAGCCACCGATCGCAACTATCATGCATTTTTCGGAGTCATTCGTTCTTCCTCCCACAGAGTTGAGCTGAGGTGAAGACGAGTGAGGTCAGACGAGTCCGGTTGTGCGCTCGAAAAAAAGGGAAAAAACAAACCAAATTAAACATAAGATCTGTTCTCTCTGTTCTGCTGTCTTTGAATTTCCCCTTTCATCTCTCTTCAAATATCTGCACTAACAAACACACACTCACACACACACAGACAACTAGGACTTTCACTCAAATATATTGAGATAACAAGAATAGAGACTATAACTTGGGGATTGTTCTTTTTTTACAAATCCAGATGCATTAATCAAATGCATTTCAATGCCTGTATCAAAGTCTTCTTGTTAAACTTTCATTACATTTAAAACAAGGTTTATTTTCCCTGCTGCTCTCGAGGGCTGGCTCTCTCTCTTGATTTCAGTGCACGCTTGAAAGCAGCTGTAGTTCCAGTATCTAGAAAACAGACACTGGAAATCTGTCAAGTCCTCTCCGCACTTTGAAACTCTAATAACGCTGAAATATGACTATTACAGTTTTCATATTTTATTGTGTTTTCCATCCTTTTTGTGTAGCACTTTGTAACTTATGTGCTCCCCATTGTAAAATCGAGTGTAGGAGAAAGTTATCGACGTTAGATTGAAATACAGGACAGTGCATCAACTTTTGTACAGTCACCACGAGATGTCATCTGCTCCAAACAAATTAAATCTGAGTCCTTGAGCTATGCAAATAAATCTGAGCTCCCTGTGAACCCATAGGAACTCAGACGGAAAAAGAAATGAAAGCAAAACAAGAAACGAGACAAGAAGAAGGAGCTGAGTGGCTGACGGAACCCGGGGCAGCTTCTCGAAGAGGCCAGAGTGTCCACGGCTGTAGGATTTAACCTCTCAGCCTTGTAAAAAACAGGGCTAGAACTTAGAAACCAGGATTTTCTTGCTGTGAGACAAGACAATTCACTTTTTGTCATTTTTCAAATTATCTGTTTCACTAGACTTTCCAACAGAGCACAGGATGTAGCATTCATCCGCCTGTAAATGAGACTAAAACTAAGCTCCTAACAGTGAATCTGTGTAACTGGTGCATCCTTCCTGGTTGCTCTGCTCATTCGGTGGAAGCGTGGATGGCTCCATTTGTCATGAGCGGTGAGCGAATGGAGCCCGATGAGGAGTGAGGGTGCTTCTCTCGGAGCACAGATCCCCTGGGGTGTCGGCGGTGGTATTGATGTCTCCCGGCTCTACCTCTCGGCTGCACCTCCGGCCGACTGTCATCAGTGCCATCGTCTCGACTGCCTTTCTCATCAGGCCTGGGAATTTCCCTCAGCTCCTTTCACTTTCCAGTTCATTCCGCTCCTCCGTACTCCTCCTCACTCCTTTTGACACTTTAAGAGTGAGATAAAACTTGCGAGACAACGAGGAAGCTTGACAGGAAATGCAGGGGAGTCAGCCTGGGGGGGCGGCTATTAAAGCTTAAAGACGTGCTAGAGACCGAGGAGACAAGCGGGCATCGACATCAAACTTGTACAATTATCTCTTTTAAAGTGCTGCTTTATCTCACATTTGGCCGAAGGTGATGGACGCAAATAAAGTAAAACACTCTTTAAAACTTTTTATTACGACCACTCTCCGCAGGTCATTGTGATGTTAAAGAACCACAGTGTATACATTCTGGTCCCTCCAGGTTAAAGAAACACTTTAGTCCACCTTTATCTAACGCAGGGCCGCAGTCTGGAATGTCTGGCCTCCAAGCAACCTCAGCACAGAGCAGTTGAAGAGGTAACGGGGGGGAGCCATTTGTCCCCGTTTGACTGAACCACAAACTATTTGTTTTTGTATTTCTATCCTTAAAGGCTCCATTATCCATATTAAGAAGTGCTTGTCAGATTGTCAGGCTCCCAGTTTAAGGTATAATGACCAATAAGAGAGCAGATGCTCGTGATATTTCAATGAACCGATTGTGCTCTTACATCTGTAATAACTTATCGTTGTTCCACTCTATTCCAGGAGGAATTGGCTCACTGTGTGTTGTTTGTTTTAGACTCCGAGGGTTTTCCCTTGGCTTCTCACAGACTTTTCTACCATAATCATCACAAAGTCTTTTAAAGGCAACACAAGATGTTGTTTTTCACGGCACACACAGACATTACCAAGAAGAATAGTGAAACAAATGAGCGATATGTACTGAAGTTAGTCAAATTACATTGTATAACAAGATTTGTCCTTTTCTCACCACTCTCTTTGTTTGCTTGGTTGTCTTGTCCCAGACGTCTCGTCTTTTCCCACTGGCCTGTAGTCATCTAACTGCTTTACTGTTTCAAGTCTATTCTTCTATCACTCTTCTCACATTGTTGTGTTCCTTGTGAAGACCTGTTTGTCACCATGACTTCAATGGCTCTCTTTCCTCCGCCACCACCTGTCCTTGAGGATTGACGGTCAATACCAAAATCTAACTTTCCCGGACTCCTCTCTTTCTTTGCCAGGTACTCAGTGAGCGAGTTGAGAAGTCTTCAAAAGACTTTAGGAAAACTGACAATTAGTGTCCCGCGGAGCAGACTATAAATAATGTGAGAATTCCTCTCTTTCGCCCTTTTCTCCAACCCCAGCCTCAAACGGTATTACTTGACCCCAGCGGCCATGGGACCGAGAATTCCATATGGCTGCACTTGCCATAATGAATAGCTCTTGTTTACGTTGGAACATTTTACAACTTGGAACGGCCTTTCTCGTCGAACCCACTCACTGCACCCTCGGGCTGTGGGCTTATGCTAAATCTGCGAACTTTATTCGTACGCATAATTGGAACCAGAAATATGAACACCCGGGAAATTCTACACATGCCTCGATAACAGTGGGAAAAGATGATGTGATCTTGGTCACAGGTGCAAGTCAGGTCTGCGATCCGTTCGCATTCCGTCAGTTAGCACCATCCCCATCCGAAACGTGAGGTCCTGAATAAAACATACAGCTCTGCAAGGGAGCGAAGTACAGTATTGAGGTTGATGTGCATTTGGCAAGTGCAGTGTGAAATTTTCCCGTAGCCCCACACACGTCAAGAGAGGGTAAGAGTTCACATGATTTGAGATGGCAGTCATAATGGGATATGGGCAGGAGCTCCGCTGGTTTATCCTCTCGACGAACTGAGCCACGTGCTGCAATATCGGTACCAATACATCCCAGACCCTCCTGCCAATTGCAAACAAATACGACCGCATTCTGCAGGGGCGGTGACTTAAAGAATGGTTAGATAGAGAGGGTCTATAAATGCTTCTGGCAAATGTGTCTGAATCCACGCACATATATTAAGGCTGCGGTGAATTCTGTGTGGATTATTAGCTCGAGGCGCGTGCTGCGGCAGCCCACCTCCATAGGGTGAGCTTGAGGCCTATCTTTGGATGCCACCCTGGAGACTACATTGTTTTCTGTTTTCCTGAGAGCTAATGATATGCCTAAACTATGCAAATTTCCCTCGCTGTTTTTAATTGTGGCGTTCGGAAAGAAGCCCACCTGATGTTCCACCTCCACTTAGCTATAAAAAGATACAAATTCACTACAATAAGCAGGACTCACTTTCATAAGAGCAAATCATTATTTCTCAACTCCATAGAATGTGGAACTTTTATTGGCCTTCATTTTTTCTTCAGTCTTTTTGTGCTTTTAGTAATTACATACAGAAGCGTTCAAAGGTTTCAGAAAATGGACACTGACATTACAGCACAATGATAACTGGTCAAGTTTGAAATCCTAAATGCAAATGCTGATCCAAGCTCAAATATTGTTAAGAAAGTTTGTCTTAAAACTGTTGCAGACGTACCCACACTTCAGGGTTGCTCGGTCTTCAATTGTTTTTTATATGAGATTTACAGGATATTTCACGTTCTGGTGACTCACCTTTTGTACCATCTTAGGATATATAGTAGATTTAAACTGCTAAATGTGAAAATGGGACACTCTGAAACTTGTAACCTTAAGTATACGTCTAAGCTATTTGTTTGTAGCTGGCCCTGCATACTACGTCTACTGTTGATAACGTCTTTGCATGCTGATCTCTTCTTTAATGACCCCGTGGAAAGTATCATCTTCCAGAAGCAATGTAAACCTTTTATTGTGCAGCTCCACAGTAACAGACAGTTATCGTAAAAATTCAGGAATCTTTATAGTCATAGTGCACCTTGGTGAAATAATGGCTCAGAGACCAGGTTGAAATAACACAGTACCATTTTAAAGCAAGTTCACACCAAAACTGCCATCACGTAAAGAAAACAACACTGTAATAAACTTGTACTGCGAAAAACTTTCCAACTACTTTTACTACTCGCATAACTTTTGACATCTAACCGATAGATGCAGTACTTAAGGTGAGCACTCTTGCCACGGTTTGAAAGTGATGCGGATGTGTACAGTCACACAATGTGAGAATAAAAGCAATCTGATGTGAAGCCGGCAGCCTGCTGCCAGAGCAACGTACTCGGGCTGTCACCTTTTATTCCAAATGTGAACATTCATTCAAACATGGGGGGGAGAGGGAGTTCATATTTGTCCTGCAATAATCACAGTCTGAAGTAGTTTGCCACGTGATCCAGCAAAGGGAGCATTCGATAAGCTTGACCTATTGACCTATGGCCTCTTGACCTGTGGTTTAACATGCAAATATTCAAAAAGTTTCATTGCATCTCAAGTCAGATTCACTTGGACTTCATTTTGGGAAAATATATATCAAACCACTAACTTCGCTGCTGTACTTTGATAAATAGAGACTTGGCAATGCAACAAATAACAAATGAGAAAACAAATGAAGCCTTAAATGCAAATTATCCTATCGATACACAATTTACAGAGGGACTTATATTGCATATTGAAGCTAAAAAGGGCACAAGCTGTACTTTTGGTTGGCTGAATTACAAAATTATTTAAATTGTGACTGTAAAATAGAAGAAATTAGTATGAAAATGACTAAAATGACAGTGTTTCATCTTGGCTACATTTTGCAGGTTCACCTGATCGTAAAAGTTCTGCTTTCCTGGTTCAAAACTGCCTTTGAATGTCAGTATGTTAAATAATGCCGAGGTTGAGAGGAGGCTGTCAGGAACCTGTCCAAAAGTTCTCTCCACACCGTAGCACTTTCCCCCTCCACATCAGAACTACTTTAAAACCGTATTCATAATTCAAGTGTTATAGGAAACCATTGAAGCACTGTTGTGACCCAGGTTATATATTTATATATATTTCTAAGTGGGTTTAGTGAGCTGTCAGAGACTCTATTCTTGGGAAAATAAAAGAAATACCCAGTAGGTTGTCAGTGTCAGAAATGTCAGCAATGTTCAAAGATCTATTGTCTTCTTTTGTTGTGAGGCTGCCTCTAGTGGCTGTAGTTGTTATGGCTTGATAGATAAATTAAGTTGTTGTCCGATTGATACCATTTTTCAATACTTGGGCACCGATTAGAATACCTATTGTTATTTTTTTTTTATTTTAATATTGCAATCCTAAATTGTTTAGAATCAATTTAACAATTTTATTAGAATATGATTTACTTTTTAAAAGTAACGACATCGGAAAAACCGAAAGCAACAACACAATATCCTGGATGCGTTAATTTAGGTTGTTGGCCAATAGCATTACAGCATCTCCAAATAGACTTTGTTTTCAACACACACTCCAATTGTTTGTAGTGATAACAAATTCTTTCTACATTAACTATGCTACAAAACATCCAATTTCCACTTGTACTTTTCCCCCCTTACCGGTCACACAGCCAGGAGCTCCTCCCCGCCCTCTGATTCATTGTTGTTCTGGATGTCACGGATTCTCCATCTATATCCTATAATTACCGTTTCTATGGAGAAAATGTTTGAATGTTAGTTTTTGTGTATATGTAATTTAAGTGGCTGTCATGGGTCATTTGTGGCAGTTTGGGGTTTTCCACAATGACCGCAACAGTTTATATGAGTTGATTCATGGTGAATTCTTGCAAGAATCATAACAAATCTGTCAGCAGTGGCCAGAATGTTGACGTGAGTCACTGGTGTCTGAGAGATGCAGCCTGAGTTGCAGTACATACAGTTACAAACACACACACAGACACACAAACACTCGTGTGTACGGATAAAGCAACATTGCCATCTGAAGTCTCGGGTCTCTACAGCTTTTTCCCCCAAATTTGAATTATCTCAACTCAAAACAGATCATTCATTGATTGATTCCGCACCACTTGTAAAAACATGCTACTTTAAGATGACCTTCTCTCCAGTCCTCTGAACTGATGCTTTAATGATGCATGAAATGTGCAGATTAGCAGTGTTAGTTTTATTTCAATGCGCCGTGCCCCCCCACAGACACTCAAAATTGGTCATAGGCGCCTCGATGTCATATTCATGAGACTGGAGCTGTCTATTCAAAGAGGACCTTTTATCCTCTTCACATGGGAGCAGGTCAGCAAATGTCAACCCCAGCGATTCATATTTCATGTCCGAATTGAAATGTCCCAGCCGTCCATCACACCGGCTCTAATAAGGTGTCACTGTGAAAAAATAATATGTATTTGACAAAATTGAAATCATTTTTGTCGGTTAAATTTGTGTCATTAATTGTCTAAGGAAATATGTGTCTCCACACCTGACCTCCTAGGGGCGGGCACAGACGCGTAAATGATTTTTGCTAATTAACGTTATTAGTAATTCAACAATGAAATGTGCCTTCAGGCAAATATCAACAATTACAAGAGAAAAATTAATTCTGAGTTGAACCAGAAATAATATTTTCCTTATGGTTAAAACGAGGTGAGCTGTTACTTTGAAGCCGCCTGTGATCGTATCTTTAATATTTCATTGTGGCCACGAGGGTTCATTTTTTTTTAAGGTCTCTTACTCTTCTTGGGGATTTTTTATTTATTTTGTATACTTTACGTGTTATGCTATTGGTGTATTTTGATTAGACTTTTTAATGAGCTTTAACTCGAGCCCTGAGCGAGAGCTTTGAAAAGGATTTGGAGCCTGTGATCTTTCTTTTGCGTCCTCCATAGAAAACCCTGTGTGAGGCCGTCCCCTAAAAGGTCTCCCTGGGCCTTTCGACAAAGAGCAAACATGTGGCCTGTTGGTTTTATCAATGTCTAATGTCTAATGTGTGTGTGGGGGGGGGGGGGGGGGTAACATCACAAAGCTTATAAGTCGCCCTTGGAGGCAGCGATGTTTTAATTTCAGTAGTGATGAAAGGATAGATGGATGAAACCAAACAAGACCTCTGTTATTTAGACGACTGATTATCATGTTAAAGGTCCAGCGTGGAGTGGTTCTAAAAGTGGGGGTTGCGTCTTTTAAAAGACTCACTCCTTCCTTAGTAATACCTTCCTGCACTTGCAGCAGGCCTATTCGTAGCCTAATCTAAGGAGTAATTTGCTCCACAGTCTTTTTTAGAAAGCTCATAGCCCCAAGAGCTAGCCTTCTAGCTAGCTAACGTCTTTTCTCCTTAACACTTACCTTTACATCTTCAATCATCCACCGTGTTGCAACAAATAAAACACCAGCACTGTCCCTGTCTACATTGTGAACTGTTCGTTTTGTTAGGAACCATTGCCTATCACAGCCTTAATCATTATTCGTGTGCAAGGAGCTCACAGCCACACATACAAACACGCTCACAAGACCACAACGTTGCAATTAGAGCTTTATTAACTTCACACACACTGCATCAGCAAACAAACACAACTATGGACAAGTTTTTGATTCTTCAAAGTCAGGCAACCGATGCGGCAGTTGCGAAGAAGCCAAAGCTTCACAAATATCACAAACCAGCTTTGGGGGGGCCCAGCTTGAAAAAGTTTGAGAACTAATGGATTAGGGTAAAAGGCATCTTTTGGCAACCACGGGTTCTCTTTCCTGTTTGGAAGGGGAGGGTGAGGTGATGGGGTATACAGCTGCAACCTTCAACTTCACCACTAGGTGTCACTTAATCCTACACACTGGACCTTTAAGTGCTCTCCCTGTTAATATCTGTCAATATGTAAATGTTCACGCGCTCAACTTCCATTGTGGGCAGCTGGATGCGGACGTGACCCTGTGAGAGTGAGAGACGTGTCTCCTGCTGCCGGTGTATTGGCACCTGCTTAATGGATGTGTAGTAAATGACCCTCCAGTGTTTGTCAGCATTAACAGCGTTCCTCTCTGCTGAGAGTAATGCCAGCGAGCTGCCCGGGTGACAGCCTGCAGTGATTTGTCGCATTGCAAACACACAGCGTCATGACACTCCAATAATGGACCTGTGTGTTTTACTCAACAAATGGCACAATGACTGCCAAGGTGGAAGAAATTGACTTCATTTTTATTCAAGCAGGGGGCTGTCCGGGGCAGCGCAGCAGGGCCGGGAGAGTGCAAGTGTGCCACCATCAACAAAAGATGGATCCATATTGATGACAAATTAATGGAGAGGAATGGAACAGTGCTGGAGTGTGTGCACCTGAAGGGCCTTACTCCTCTGACTAGCTGCCAATACCGGCTCAATAAGACGCGGAGAGGACACGGGCCTGGAAGTTGAGTTATTGCTTGTAGTTTTAGAAGTTCTGCGATGGCCTCAGGTCCCCTGACAGATTTGTTTTAAGCTTTGAGACGTGGCACAGTATGATAAAGCAATTTTACAGTTGTTATCACAGCAGTGTGCGGGCTTTTGTAAATAAAAAAGAGCAATAGCGGATGAATGCATTGAGGGATAGTCTGGGTTTCAGCTTTTACCTTTCATCCTCATGCAGAATTAGGTGCATTGATGCGTGTTTGTTTGTTTCCTCCAAGCACGTGCAGCCACACCATCGGAACCGGCACCATTATTAACAAGCTAATCACGTTTGTTTTGATGAGAGCCGCCTGACCTGACCGATTGCGAGCCCTGGAAACGATGCCTGTGCGTCTATAAAGCCTGATAATCGTGCCGCAGATGGACTCGTAAAAGATGGCAGGGGGGCCCGTGTTGTTCTCACGGCGAAGCTCCATCAGTGAAACAGAGTGGAAACTTTGTCGACATCAGCGGGTCTCCGTCATGTGAATCTAATTGCGGGGTCGTCTGGAAGGGCACCCGGGCCGTCCTCGGTGCCACTCTCGCAGACGTCTGCTCCTGTCATCATGTCACACATCTTCCTTTTGCACGGGGGGGCACTGAAAACCGCAAAGTTATTTAATTAAATAATCGCAGCGATGATCAACAGCCTGTGAAATGAACAAGTAAGAGGGTGAGTCGCAGAAAGGAAAGGTGCCTTTCACATGTCGCTCCGCTCTTAAACCGAATCAGATGTAGGAGCAGTTTTTAACGCGTGCAAATCCAAGACGGGTCGCAAACATTGGGCCGGTGTCAATTTGCTTCTGTATTTGTCTGTTCGATTACAAATCATTTCAATCATAGTTGTGTTCAAACCGAACCAAAAACGCCTATTTACCTTTATTCTGAAGTACAGCCTTTGTAGAGCGACTGCTTGAAGGCACACAGCTTATCTATAAATAATTCAGGCAACGCAAGTTATCACACATACATAAGGCCTCTGTGTTTTCAGCTCAGGTTGTAATAACTAAGACTTTGTGCACAGTAAAAGCTTCACACAGCTGTGAATGACTCAAAAAACCCTGTTCATTGAAGGGTAGTTGACCATGAGAGCTCCCATTTAGTAATCCGCTTTTTTTTCCTCAAGGGCACCTTTTATTCTGGCACAAGCCAAATATATGAAATATGTGACTTGCAAGTCTGCAGTTTTCATCTTCTCGTGTATATTCTCTACCTGTGTTTTACAAGATGTTCCCATTCACACAACCTCAGCATCAAACAGTGTTTGAGGTTTAGCAAAACTTGGGTTCGGGGAAAAGAAACAAATGTTTTATGCCACAGCTGGAATGGGGAAAAAGCCAAAAACTATAACAGATGTGAACTGATGTAATTTTCAAATACCACTGCCTGGCAACACAAAACATACACTTGTACTAATTTGTTTTAAACCACAAAGGTTTGTTAGCCAGGACAATAAATTCCAACTAATGTGTTTGGTTTCCTTCAATAAGTTTTTCCCCTCATCTCCAGTGACGTAGGATTCTTAGGTTAGTGATATAACTTTAGCTTCCTTCCTGGATTCTCAGGGTTACAGCCCTTGGTTGTCCTCTCTTATATGGTAACTGGCAGTGTGTTATGTTCAGGAAAACCAATCACATGGATTAAAGCACTGTCCATTGACCAGTAAGTTCTCTTGAACACTGGCATCTGGATTTGAGGAAGATCCTGTGGAGCTTGGGTCTTGAGGAGGGTCTCTTACACCTGAAGGGATCAGCAAACCCCCCATTTAACTCCCTGTATCATTTTTTATTGAAAAGCGAGATGTATATTCTCTGAGGGAGTGACCTGAACTGTGTGTTGACAGTGAGACAAGTCCGATTTGTATGCATTGCCTCGCAGTTAATCTTATATGTGATGTGGGAGGAGGCCAGTGCTCTGTACACTCTGCATTGGAACTGGTTATCCACGGCACACAAGCCTAAACCCACAGCATGTTGCTAATGAAAACCAGCAGCTGTCTGCCATGTTGAGGACTGAGGTGAGCCTGGCAAACCTACAAGTTTCCAATCTATTACACTATTATCTGGCCATGATTTGCTATTTATTTAAATGTCTAGTTAAAGTTCTTCTCATGTCAGTTGTGTAGCAGCTGCGATGTGAACCCTCGTGATGTATTGGTGATTCTGCTATTTGCACATTCAAAATTTTAAGTCATGTCAACATTGTGGTGTTCTTCCAAAAAGAGCTGCAGAGTTTAAAGTGTTTGCACAAGCAGTTCAAGACACCATAACCTTATCTTTGAATTCCCTTAAAAAATCTAAACCCTTTTCGGTATCGTCAGCTCTTTCTTACAACACGTTGTACTGTTTGGGCTCCGCGGGTCCAACTGTTTCTCGTAAACAAACAAAGCCACAGAAACGAGGCTTTCTGGGACTGCAGCGAAGCCCGGGGGCTCTCGCCCGGCCAGTAATTTGTATTTGACAACTCAAGCAGGCAGTCACAAGTGTACTTTGTGTACAGGCATTGTCGGAGGGAAACTATTGGTCGGCTGAATGCTTGGTCTCGGAAGCCAGATGGTTTTTGCGAGCGCCGAGAACATTCTGCTTATGTGCCCTCTGCGGAGGAGAGATAGCGAAAAGTGCGGTGAAAAGAAGGACAGGAGGAAAAGGGTAAGACGAGGGAAAGAGAGTGAATTAAATGAGGTCGCGGAGCAACATACGAACTGTGTCGGAGGCATAAAGGAAGGATCAGGCAGGAGAACAAAAGTCAAGTTAACAAGGTGGCAGGAAAAGAAAATGATAAAAACCAAGGACCAATAGCTCACATTATCAGCCATTAAAGAAAATCTATAGTACTTATTACCGCTGAAAAGCAAAAAGTTCTCTTGTGCAACTCAACTACTTACTATGCAAATGTATTGTGTGAAGTAATTAAAGCTAAAAGCATATAAAACCTCTATTAGCCACAAAAAGGTGGATACTATATTACATCCATGTCATTTAAATCCTAAGATGAGGTGTTAAAGATCGTGAATCAGTCTTAACTCACTGCATGTTTTGTACCTACGCTAGAAATAAATATAGCATGTTCTGAATTAAGTACAGCAGAAACCGCTGAAGTGATCATGACCCGGGCCAACGTGATCACTGTAAGAGGTTGATTAGCATAACCGAGTTGCACACACACAGTAACTCTGCTGCTCTCTCTCTCTCTCTCTCTCTCTCTCTCTCTCTCTCTCTCTCTCTCTCTCTCTCTCTCTCTCTCTCTCTCTCTCTCTCTCTCTCTCTCTCTCTCTCTCTCTCTCTCTCTCTCACAGACACACAAATACCTTTTGTGTGTCTGGACCGGACATTCCGGGGTAGGGCAGAGTGATTTGTTGCTGTTGGCCGACTCTGATGTAGATGTTGGGCTGACAGCTCCGTCAGCGGCCTGGCCGGAGAGATGCTCCAGCGACGTGGGAGGATTTCATAACCCAGCAGTGACCAAGAGGTCAACTTTGACCTTGTGCAACTATCTCACAAGGGATAATAAACTAAATCAGAAGTAGTAAAGCTTGATTATAAGATTATTGTACTACTTACAGTACTAATAGTATATTTATTGATCTTGTGATGGCAAGATGAGTACCTACTCTTACTCTTACCTTATTGTAGGACTAGGATCCAAAGTATAGACAGTAGAAAATGCCCGGCCCAGCTTAGCAACAAGTCTCTGAATGACCTTGGGGAATCCCACGTTAAAGTCCTGACATAAACCCCACAGAGCGTCTGTGCAGAGACCTGAAGAGGGCAGGTTACTGACCTTCCACATCCAAATGTGATGGAGCTCGGGAGGATCTTCCTGGAGGAACTGGATCAACTGCCCAAATCCATGGGTCTAAATCTTGTAGAGGCTCGTACCAGAGGACTTGAAGCTGTTATTTGCTGCCAAAAGGGTCTGAGCACTTTTTTGTAAATACTGAGCATCAACCAAAAATACCATTGTGCCATCCTTCGATTGTGGAGAAACAAATAAAAGTAATCAAGTTTTAGCTGTGATAAAAACACAACGCTTTGCACCGCGAACTGGAATGTACTGTTATCAGTTCATCAGCTTAGCAGTGAAAGTCTTTTTTGGACATTAATTTCACCTATAAATAAACACCCTGGCATGCAGGCAATTAGACCTGTTTCTTCTTGCTCGCCCAAAGATACAGATATTAATTTCACATTTCAGAGGGCATCGACAATGTCTCCGAGCAAGCCGGTCCACTTTAACAAGCTCTGAGAGGGGGAGACAGTGCAGTATCTGATGTTCTTTAGTGCCTTAAATTAGTTTAGTTTTGTTGTTTCTATGAAGCTTTATTAACAAATTTACTTTACTCAAATGTTTTAAAGGCTGCTTCTTTTCAGGGATGCATTCTGGAAACATAGCTTTTCACAATACACAATTTGTCGGTGTTCCTTGTGCTTTTATTTGGCTTCAACTTTTCCACACCTCCAGAAAACTTACATTATAGAGGCCATAAACTGATATCGCTTTAAAAGAAGTGCAAATTTTGCCAAACGTGAATATGATTCACTCCTATTGCAAAAGGTAATTCAACAGTATTAATTCCTTTTTTCCAGGCATTTAAATCTCATGTCCTTCCTGTCAAACCCTCGCCGACTCATTATTCTTCCGGCTCTCATACCTGGCTGCCGCCCGTCCCATCATCATCTCTTTTCTTTAATAGCAATCCACATGATTAATTGAATCTATTTTTGTTTTACATTGCCGGTGACACGGCATGGCCGCTTATCAGTCTCCCGTCATTAGGTGGTGGGGCTTGACAATGGGTCTGCTGGCTTAGGTCGACGTGACTTATCAAGATAATGTATGGCCTCCGGTTTTGAGGTTCAGAATCTTTTCCCGCCGGTGATATTTCTTCGTTTTTGCATCCGCTGGCCGGTCGATCAGTTTGGCGGGTTTCTGCTCGTAACTGTCACTAAAAGGCTTTAGAAAAACTTGCTTTACATTAATTTCCCCTTTCAACAGGCGAGCCATTTTCATCGCATTTAAAGGATTAAAGCCGAGGACACTTGAGCCTCGAGCTTTTTAACCTGCAATGAACGAACCTGACGGCAGGCTCCAGGTTCCACCCTCCCTGTGCGCCGATTGGCAAAGAAGTCGTCCCCGCACGAGCTCGAAATAACTCACGACGAGCCGCGTCGGAGCCAAGGTACAAACTGTCTGCGAGATAAGCCAGACGTGACAGGCCAGGGAAGTTGGGGAAGCCGGTGATAATGCCGTCGGCAGCAGCCTGGGTCAGCTCGGTGCCAGGGTGGAGGTCTGCAGGACTGGCATCCCTCAAGCTCGGTCGGAGGGATGCCAGGCTCCTGCGAGACGGGCTGGCGCGTGCCCGGTGTCACTTTTCCACTTTTAGCGAGGGCTGTCTGATGTCACGCCACCTAACAAAGTCGGCGGCGGCAATTGGTTAAAGATCATTTCTCGCCATCCCACCTGTTTTCCATTTAGCTCGGCGCTGAGGGCGTGAGATTAGAGAGGGTGCAGCTGCATCACGCTCCCTTATGTCTGACTCCTCCAGCCTCGCAGCCCTTTCACATTCAGAATCCGCAGGAGCCATCAAATCCAAACAAACCCTCCCTATTTATTCCCCCGGCGTTTCCCTCGAGCAACCTGCACACGTGGCGGCGTGAGACCTGTCGTGTAACGGGTGAAAAATGACTGAGCGTTCACCTCGCACACTTGCCAGCTCGCGTAATGCGGCAAGTTTTTTTTTTTTTGTTGCAGAGAGCTCTCACACGAGCGTTGTTGCGCCGCACAAGGTGTGTTTACCAGACCGCGAGTAATTCGAATGGATGGTGTGCTGCATGGCGAAGCTCAAGTGAGCAGCACTTCATTTTGTGAGCCATTTCACCACATCACTCACCATTATTCTTTACATCGCCCGCATGCGTGCTCGCGTGACGGCTGCCTTTCAAGAAGCCCGGCTGTGCACACACGCTGAGATGCTCCTGATGACAACACAGCCATTCATTTTTCCTTCTGTTTGATTTCAAGTCCTCTTTTCTTCTCTTCCCCGCAAACACAATAACACTCATCTCGATTCTGAAGCCTCATTACTGTAATAATATGATCGCATGTCACGTTTGATGAGACTTCAATTATGATTTTTTTCTTTTATTTTCCTGTATCACGTTGAATGTGGCGCTTTCTACTGCTAGAGGCTGCTCCTAACAATTAGACTTCACAGTACAGTTCCACAATGAATCTGATCTGAATATGGGGGGGGGGGGGTGGTTATGTGTTAAAGGGTCATATGATACATACTGGTCTATATCTACAGTGCTTCCTCCTCCGTTCCATGTAAAGATTGAGCCACAAACAAGATACAAGCTCGAGGGTCAGGAAGTGGGGGCAGGAAACCACACAGATTATACATTATGCATTGAGATCTTCCAGGCCGCTCGCTGTGAGCAACCGAAAAAAAAAACATCGGAGCAGAATTTCATTCACAGGCGCCTTTCTGCCGGATCCAGGATCTGCTTCTCTCTCGGTGGCGGTTGGTCGGGTAATGAGACAGATGGGCAACACAGATTGCTGACATTAGCCTGCTCTTGCTCTAGATCATGATTCCTCATCAAGCTAATCATTTATCAGAAGAGTCCATCTTGTTGGGGTTTTTTTGGAGGGGGTTAGAAGGCAAGCTGTTGGAGCCTTGGCGGCTTCAAATGTCGACCGGGTGGGAAAAATGGCGTCGTGGTGTTTCACAAGTACTGCATTGACTGAACATAGAGGGGATAAAGAAAGGTGGCTTTTTATGAAACGTCTGTCAGTCCACAAAAGACAATGCTTACATGAACCCTCCTTGCCAAGCGTATAGGCTATTCCTAAAATATTTGTAGCCACATTTTGCTTTCACAATTTAACAGTCATATCAGAAGTGACTTTTTTATTGCAGCCCCCCCACAACTCCGGCAAGTGTGGGGCAAAAGATTCATAAGTTTGACGAGGGTTTAAAAATCTGTTCTACAAAAATAAGTTGAAAGTAGGCAATTTTTTATTTACCTGGGTGCGGTAGATGGAACTCTTTAAATGCAAATGCAAACTTTAAACATGTATAAAAGTCTGTTAATCGACTATTATCCATTTTCAGTTTTGGGTATGGATTTTATGGTAAGATATCTCAAAAATACTTCACATACAATGGCGTGGGAACTCTTTCAGGTTTTGTTTTTTGTTAATTTATACTAGAATACTCTCTTGCCTTTTATTTTGTGAAACTTTGTGAAACTTTTATAAAATGGTAGTAGTAGGTGATGTTTTGCCATCACCTACACCAGATGTTGTGCCAGTGAAACGTCAAAATAAAGTTTTACTAGGAAGCTGCTGCCTCTCTTTGCATTAGCACGGGATACATTTTAATCAATAGGATTATTCACAGTGATTCGCAAAGTCAATTCAGCGGGTTTGATTCAGTATAAAGAGGAAATGAGACCAATCAGACATTGCATTTCAATATTGGCGAATTGAGAGTTATGCACATGATCGTGGACGGTGATTTAAATCCGGATTGCTCAAGGGCATCTTGCAAATATATGATTGACCATGTAAATCAATATACCCCTTCCTCAGCATTCACATCTGATTTGGTTAAATTCTGTCCACTTGGTTTGGCAATACATGATTTTAGTATGTGAGGTACACCCTTAAAAAAGGTGTGAAAATGTCAATCATCAACCATGTTTATGGTCCATTGGGCTTTGTCGTGCAGTATTTTGAATTGTATTTGTGAGTCACATTTTAATAAGCCTATTTACCATCTGGTCGATCGGGCTCATATACCTCGGGAAGCACACGCATGTCATTTCGTCGCTGGTCCAAGTCCGGTGTTTCAAGCTCATTCCAGCAATTGGTGCAGGAAAAAAATTCACCATAACAATCATGAGCTATGAGTGATATGATTTTTGTCATTAACAAAGCCGTGATACAGAACAATCTATTTTCTAAGTGCTTTGACTTAGCCCCGCTAGATGCTCGCACACCCCAAGCACACATCTGTGTAGAGCACACATCTGATCTCTTTACCGCATCCACTGAATCCGAACTGAATACACCACAGAGCAAAATCTTCATATTTCTTGCGACACACCATTAGGCCTGACATATTGGCGTGCGCCGTGCCACCCATCTGTTCACAGCTGGGCACGGTGGATACAGCCAGCACGGGCCATAATCAGTGCCACAGGGGTAGAGGACTGGGAGAGAAGGGCACCGCTTTAATGGGAGGCATCCACACAGCCTCCGCTCCTCTGCAGAAACATAACAGGAGCCACACCAGCGTTTCCCCACTCTGAGTTTCCCATCTCTTTTCATGACCTAGTGGGAGATGAATGGCTTCATTTTCTTTCGCCCCTCGGTTAAAAGGGGGGGCATCTTGTCCACTCATTGCCCCTACTCGCCGACTGATGTTGGGTGAATAGGGAGAAACGCTGGCTGGTCACATGCCAGCGAATAGAAAGAGATGGCTTTTTTTTCATGTGTCAACAGAAAGACACACGAGCAAAGCGGGCGCAGCGGAAAGGCCTCGCAGGCAAATTGGATTTGAGTAATGACTCAGCCTGTCACGGCGGACGGAGACTTGAAACGAGCGCCGGGGCCGAGACTGTGCCGCGCCGTGGCAAACTACGGCGGAGTAGTCAGGGCAGTCAAAACAAAGCTTTGGTTATTTAGGTTGGTGATAGTCTGAATGTCAGAAGCGACAGGGCTGGCGGTAAATTGCCTTCTTCAGATCAGAATCAGAATTAGAATCAGAAATTATTTATTGCCAAGTAGGTTTACACATACCAGGAATTTGCTCTGGTAATTGGTGCATACAATGAACATAGAAACATAACAACACAATCAATACAACAAACATAAGAAAAGCAATATATTTACTCACTATTTACTTCTTATTTATTCACTTTTTCTAATGTTTATACAGAGTAACATTTATTTAGACATTACATATGTAAATAAAAATATATAAAAGATATAAAAAGTAAAGTAAGTGAAATGCAAAAAACAGTGAACAGTGTAAAATTGCAATATGCAATGTAATGCAGTATAATATAATATATAATATAATGGTGATTAATTGGAATGATGCATTAGCAGGTGTGGGAGGTAATGTGGTCAAAAGTATCGCCAGTGCACGGAAACTCAAAGTATGCTTCTGTGCTTCTGAACAAAAAAATCATACTAAACATAGACTTGTTTTGGGCGTTAAAATCTTTTCAGCCGATTTTAATATCAATCGATGTCATCGGGGCCTCGGCGGGGGGGGGGGGGGGGGGGGGCGAGCGGCGGGCCCCGGCGGCGTGAGAACATACACAAACAGAATATAGGATTAAAAAGACTCGCGGCTTAATGTCACGCCGAATAGACTGACTTGCGCATCGCAGGAGAAGATAACTGGGAGCAAACAAAAATGATCCGCAGATAGTTGTGTCGGCTCAGAGCTATATTGTCAAAGCTTAGTCGTGCTTAATGAATGTACAGTCCATGCAATGCCATTTTCTGTGTGTGTGTGTGTGTGTGTGTGTTGTGTGTAGTGTGTGTGTGGTTTTGTTTGGCGTCAACGCTCCTTACAGTTGAATCCCCGACAACCACAGTAAACCTTACGACCCTACATGATAACATTCGAATTGCATTAATTCCATTGCCTCTACTTCTCTTGACATCGGATCATCCGGAGCGACACTCTGATTGGTGGTGCGGGTCTGCAGCAGGCGACTGACGGCGTAATAGACCAATCACAGATGCCCAGTCCCTTCAGCTGATCCAATTTATTTCAAACCGTGAAGTTCTGATGTCAAATCAATGTGAATTCAGCCCCGAGTTGTGTGCCGGTGCACGTGGGTGCTTGGCATTCTCCGCGAGTGCCTCAGCCCCGGAGCGCCCGCGGATCCGGAGCCTGTGAATCTGTGTGTATAACCATGTAGCCGTTTTTAACCGCCACCCTGGGTTATCAAACACAAGACAGGCCGATTACTGGCACTGTGTTTTATCGACCTCGTTTACAAAAAACACTTTTAACACAAACACAACACAGGCTTTTCTCTGCCCAGCCTTCTCCGACCCACTACTTCATTCTCTCTTAACACAAAACCAGCACAGACGGAGCGGCGTGTCCGTCTCCTCCTTGTGTGTGTGTGTGTGTCTCAGGTCCGGCACGTTACTGCATTTGAGAGAGAGGGAGTGATTGGCCGACAGGTGACTGCTGCACTAATCAACTCACCTCGCACCGGTCTCGCCAGCCACCCTCTGAAAACCCACATTAAACCGAATTAGTTTAGCTTGGACGTCGGCCAAGGTGATTCCATGAAATCACTACCTCGAGTTCGTGGGAAGCTCCAAGCCTGCAGGGGGGGCTGAGTGCGCCCAGAATGTAAATTACGTCACTTTATCACAAAAGGAATGTTGAAATGCAGTGAACAGCCACTGACTGATGCTAAAGCAGCAGTTTTTAATGAGAAAACCAGCTCCTGCCAGATTTCCCTTCGCCGAGGGTTTATTATTTTGAAACATGCCAGCATGCAGTTTTCCCGATGATTACCAACACTTCACCAGGGGCCCCCCCGCAGTAAACATCTCACCCTCTAAACAGGTCTAAGGGCAGAAATCTCCACATTTGCATGATCTCCCATCGTTCACTCAAATTAAAGACCCTGACCTGACCTCCACCCCGACCCTGCTTCTCTCAAGTAGCGGCGGCTGAGAGCTGATGAAGTGGTGGGCCATTTTCACGTAGCGGAGAGAAAATGGGGGAACCTCCTCAGATGCTATCACGGACTGTGTTATTAAGTGCACTGGCTCTCCAGAGGAAAGATTCATTTTCACGCGGGGGGGGGAGAGAGAGTCAGGGACTGGAATGATGTTGTGGCATTTAAAGACATGAGGAGGGCTACCATTACTCTCACCTCTGTCATCTAAACAAAATACTGTGCAGCTTGATCTATAATTCATATTAGATATTGTGAGCATGGCCTCTTGTTAACACATTCCATAAAGGAACAACGGGAAAAATATTTGGAAATTTGAGTTGTGGACATTTTCTGAAATGTCCCTTTCACACACGCAGAACGTTTTCTCATCCCAAAACTCGTAATCTCTCCCTATTTCCATATTTGTCGGTGTCTTCAACATCATCACCATGCTCACTTTGAATTCTCCAGCCATTTCCATATTTTAGTGTCACATTTTATTTGGGGGGGGGCAGGTAACGTCATGGCAAATGTCCAGATTAACTGACTTGAACATTTACCTTCTCACTTGCAGCCCCTCCCTGAAAATTCCAGGAATATGTCCGGATTTCAGTGCATTCCTGAAAGCAGTACACAGAATACACACAAGTACTTGGCTTTTAGGAAATTAGGAAAACGTGAGCCAGCGTTGAAAGGGAGTCACACTGGGCTTCATCCCTTTTTAGAGTAAACACAGAGCTGGTGACTCAGGAATATGCTTCATTCTCAGCATTGATAAGTCATAATCGCCACCGACAACACAGAAGAGCATAAACGGCAGAAAGCCCCTTAGTCCATCTCTCCTCTTCTGTCTCTTGCAGCCAGGCTTCTAATCCACTTATGGTCACACTACGCTTAAGGAATCTGGCCTGAAAACGGCCTTTGTTTTTGTTTCGTGCTCTTTTGGAACAAAGTTGGCTCCGAATGTCTTCAATACACAGTTGGATGAATCATTAATGTGGACACTGTCAATCTAGTAGTCAATCATACGTGTGTTTACCATTTTTTTTAAATCCTCTGCACTGAAAACCCAAGTCACGTTTCCGGTTAACATATGTTTGAGATAAGTGAGACCAGAAACACCTCTGTAGTGAGTTTGCATAATTCATGATCCAGATGTTATGATGTATACCTAGATACACAGGGCACAGTCAGAATCAATAACTCAGAAATCCATTTGTAATCGTAAAATACTCTATTCAAAGCACCTTAACACCTTTTGATAGGATAAGTTTGACTAAATAAATCAAAATATTATAAATACAGCAATAAAACTGTGTATTAACTGCACTCTCTGTGCATACATGGCTTGTTTGTGGTGTATAATATCTGTGGAATCGAACGTTGCATTTAAAGACTTCCCTGAGGTGATGCAACACCATATGGTCCAACATTTCACCAGAGGATTGTGAATTGTCTTAGCCTGAAGCGGGCACAGGGGTGTGTGGGGGGGGGGGGGGGCTGTTGGAACACGGCATGACACACGTGTGCCAAACCCAAAGGGCATTTTATCACAAGACAGAAAAAAAGAATTACCTGGAAAGATTGATATTGTGTTTTATTTCATGCTGAAGTTGGCTCGGACGCGGCTGTGAAATCCATGTGACCGCATCCAGGACAGTTTGAGAAAAATCAATAAAACAGATTTGTCTTTACGTGAAAAACTCCGATCTGACAAACTTTACAAGTGCTACCTGCATCCGGTGCTGGTTGATATGAATTTCAACATCTGGGCCATTTCCCTTCACTTATTATTTTTAAGAGGGATGTCTTATCGCCCTGTTCCCACCGGGTAATTGCGGCTCTTTATCTGAGAATAAAATTCCACCTGCTTCTCTGTTTTTTTTAGCACCTGATTCCCCTTCATAGAAAGTGTGTTTATGGGTAATAATCACATATAAATAGACACAACGCTATAACTTTGTAAGTATGCAGGGATTTTGCTCGAGTAGGTGGATTTCCTCTTCACAGGATGCAGATAGAGTTAATAATAAGGAGAGAGGGTACAATGGTGCACCAGTAAATATGCTGTGATACTATTTGTTTCCATACTGAGCATGTGATGGCTTTTTTTTTTTTAATTGCTCTGTGGTTTCTCTGACACAGAATGAAGTGCCACAACTGTATTCCTCATGTTCCCATTGGATTTGATGAATTATCAAATGTTATACTGTCATTACTGGCAAATAAAATCTGGCCAGTTTGTTGTAAATGATGTAGTGTGATAATAATGAGGCCTGTTGGGATCCGATATGCTGCCCCCTGTTGGTGCCTAATAGAAAAAGACAAGACATTTCCTCTGCAGGACTCTGCCTGTGTTTTAAATTCAAGAGAAGGCCATTTCAAACAATTATAAAACATGAGCTGTGAGGCAGGTCACATTTAACTACTTTCTATAAAAATATCCAATAACAAAATGACTCTGATCTGATTTGCAATTTCTCAAAAGATTAACCATTATACTTTGCCGACAGAAAAATACATGTGTAGAATATATAATTTTAATAATGAATGGGACAAAAGGAGCAGCTCATTGGACCAGTTTTAACAGTGTGAACACAAGTGCCCGGTTCCATTTTTACTAGGAATTAAGGGATTTTTGGTAGATTTTACTTTAATAGCGGCAGCTCTTAAATGATACGTTGAGCTACTGTTGTTAATATAAGGCAGTGGAATTAATCCCCTCTGTGATTGTGGTTTTAAAAATAATTGAAAAGGTTTTGAATATTTTCTGAAGACGAGAGTCGCAAGTGCATGGATTTTTTTGTTGTGTTTACTTGAAGTGATTGCGCGCACATGTCAAGGAGAGTGAGTCGTTTTTTAAAAAAAGCACACACACACGCAGATAAACAGAAGCGTTTAACGTGGGAATAAACTGTAAGTCAAAACTTACTGCTCCTCTTCCTATCTGTGTTTTCTTTTCCTTTGGTATAAAATGTCTGCCTGCTCAAAGCCGAATGTTAGCTAATTATTTTTGTTATCTTCCACTATGGCTAGAGGCCCTATCAGACTTATATGCATGCCGTGCAGATAAGGGCTTATTGGCAGAGAGGAGCGGACGATTTTTAATCATAAATACAGACGGCGCTGCTCATCAAAGTAGCACTGTCTGTAGTTTGTCTAATCTGGTCTGTCCAAACTCACCCCACTTCCTGTGTTTCACCAACATGATTTGATTTCTTCCACGCACACACAGCCCCCCCCCCCCCTCGCTCTCTCTCTCCTCTGTTCCCCGCTATTTACAGGTTTGTGTGTCATTAACTGGCCCAGGTGCTTGTAACATGGTAACTCCCCAGTAAGAAATATCAGAATGTGTAATCTAGTTCCAGTTTAAGGACACACACTCACAAATGCTTTTTATGAGGCTGCTATTTAATCTTGGCAAGCACAGCAAAAACAAATGGCCTCGTACCTCGTGGATAGTGAAAGGAATCTAGTGTTTAATTATTTCTCAAGGGCTTTAAAGCCGAAGTTTAAAAATAATTCCGATTTGTTTAATCCAGGCTTTCTTGTTGTGTTTGTGGTCAGAGTAGCAGAAGATGCAAAAAGGAAAACTTAGGATAATAACAAGAAGGTTTTAACTCTCACCGAATAATACAAAAAATCACACTAACAGAACAGTGACACTTCATTACCAGCTAAAGACGTATTTGTTTTTTTACAAGGCTAGATGGTATTCGTCATAAGAATATTTACAGACACTCGACAATTCATATAGGAGCTAAAACGTGGGGATAGCGGCAACTTCCTGTTTGCCTCCACCAGCTGGAGGATGGGAAACGTAGTTCCATATAGAGATGTAAAGTATTTGTAACAGTGAGAATAAAAGTAAAAGTAATAACAATGATAATTGTGGCCTTTAAAATTCTCATTGATTTCACAATCTTTCAGTATTTTGTGTTTTTAATGATACCAAAAAAAAAACTGATGCACTAACTTGATTTTTGATTCTTAGGCGAACATTTCACATTTGTTCAGAAAGCTAAATAATCACAATAATAAGTAACATCAAAATTTAACACAATAAACACAATTAATGGCCCTAACAACGTGAATGCTGTCAACAGGAGGGAATAAGCTCCCTCTTCATTATTGGACTTCTTAGCTCAAATTTACATTGCGGACAGAACATTGACTCTGGTTCAAAGACATTATTTCTCAGTTGAGCCATTATAAATAAATTTACCCTATTTGATTCCATTTCTCTTCATTTCTCTTATGTTCATAGCGGCTTTGTCCTGTCCCTGCAGGGCACGGGCTGCAAACTGCATCATCGTTTCATATTGAAATATCTGCTCCACGCAGGCAGTGTTCAGAGTCGGGTCTTTTCAGTCGGTCACATGCAGGAGTTGTCATGTTGATCTTGTTTGTGCAAAACCACCATAACATGTAAACACAATGGTTTACTGCTGTTTCTGTAAATTAATATCCAGAAAGACGAGAGCAGGCTTTAAGACCTGTTATCATATATGTTTGTTATGAACATTTAATTTGTAGAGAAACGTTTGAGGTGGAAATGCAAATACTTGTATACACTTTATACTTTATAGAACTTCTCACAACATACTGTTACAGTTCTTAATGTGATAGGCGTGTATTGGGGAAGGGGTAAAGGAGCATTCAGAACAATTTTAATAGCTTTGGCTCAGTTCATCCACAGATTGGACTTTAACCCCTTTTTATAAGTAAAGATACAATTAAGATAGTGAATTTGTATTGTTTATTAAAATGTTATGGATGTGTTGTGTACAGTACATCTGTATACATGTACTGGATATGTGAGGTTTGGATTATTTGTAGTTTATTATATAGATTTCATTATTTTCCTGCATATTTGTTCGGTGGATCTCGCGTCCTTTGATCTTTTTGGGCCGGACGTCAAACCATATGGCAGCCGGCTGGAATCTGGTTTGTCGGTGGTTGCTGATGGCTAACACTTTGTAAGCTTAAACATCTCGGTGTCAGAATGTGTCTGTGTGCCGACGACGTTAGAACGAACAGCGCTGAGGATGCAGTCGCAGGGTAATTGTTGTCTCCGCAGCTGTCACCGCTGCTCTTCACCGCGGCTCTCGCAGCACGCTGCCTTTTATAGCCGGGCTCCCGTCTCGGTTCTGAGCCGACTCTTCTTATTGGCAATTAGTTTGTTGGCAAGCGAGAGCGATGTAAAGAAATCGTCCGTGATGACATTCCTCCCGTCGCCTGTGAAACGTGACGCATCACGCCGCCGTCTTTGATGAGCAGACCGGGATCTTTGTTTGTAAGGGAAAATGTTTTTCAGAGTGGCATCCAACAATGTGATGGAAAATTGTTTTTTTTTGCCTGCGGTACAGTGAGTGGATTGACATCAAATTGTCATCTGGCAAAACTGTTTCAACGGCTCCTGTGTTTCTTTTTGGACTTGAAACATCCACTGTACCTCTGAACAGTTTGTTCCTATTGATTCTCCTGTCGTTTCAACAATGTGATTTAACTGTCATCACCATGTGACCTCATAGGGCCATTATGAAAGGCTGCAAATGCACACTATACACACCCAAGCTTGTTTTAATAAAGTGTTTTGGCTTTCACATGTTGCACAAACAAAGAAAACTGCTGCTTCTCCAGGTCAGATAACCCACAAATACTATTGTTTTATTTGTATTTATTACTTTACATTCTATGTCCCTGATACTAACTTATTCAACTGAGTGAATGCAATTCTGGCTCTAAAGTAGCAAGATGTACCATTTTCTCCTTGTTTCTTAAGTTTTACATTTTTATACATTACACATATAACAATAATCAAACATAAAACTATTTCATAACCCAGTCTTCTTTATTTGGTTTTAATTACATAATAGATATATCACTCCCCTTAATACACCAGATTATTTTAAATGTATGAATTATTTTACATTCATACATTTACAATGTTGAAGGAAGAGATAAAGGAAATCCCCGGATCCGCCCCTTTGTCCGTATCCACAGCAAAATGTTATGGATTATTTCTCGGTCCGTGTTCCCTTCTTTCTCTAGGTTTCAAGAAAACCAGTTCAGTAGTGTCTTCGCTTAATGTTCCTCAGACAAACAAGCAATGGAAACACAACAATAGCTGTTGCAGTGTATGGTCGGGTCACTCGTTCATTGTTCACATCTTCGTTATCAGTTTGTGTGTCACACAGGTTTCGCAGCTCGCTACGTTTTCTTCTTGGTTGGAGCTCCCGTGCTTTACCTTTGACCCGAGTCCTGACCCGGGTAGTTTCCAGGTCCCCCTCCCCCCCCCCCCCCCCCCCCCCGCTGATAAAGCTGAATGACTGAGGAGGAAGAATAACGTTTTTAACCGATCCTCTCACAGCAGCTGGGGATTGGATGTATGACCTGCAGTTTTTTTCTATTCATATCAATTATGTATCAATAATGTTCAATAATTGACGCTGCCCAGGGGGAGAAGCCATTATCTATTCCAAAAACCACATGTCTCGGTTTTTATTTTGTCTACTTAGAGAATTATCTTTGTGCTGGCGAGTCAAATGTTTGGCAAATGGGCGATTATGGAGGCGCAGTGAGCAGATTTGATAAAGAAACAGGATTGTATTTTGTTGAAATAATTGTAATTTCCTGGGCTTGAATGCATTGTTGTGTTTATGAGGGTCAACTTGGGCATTGGCTATATAATTAGTCACTTTACCAATGATTTAAAAAAATAGCTTAACAGGGAGAAATTATCATAGATTGAATGTGCCATTGTCAGAAGAAGAATAATCTCTGTGTGGATCAGCATAGTTCCCCCCCCCGCCCCCCCACTGAAGGCTGATTTGACTTGCAGGAGTTTTAACGACAAGCTTATATATTAAAGCACATTGACAAAAAAGGAGTTTTACTATTTACCTGTTGCAGCTCTGCATCTTCAGCAGGCAGAAAGTATGAACTATGATGGTAGTGATAGCGCATGAACTCCTGCTCACCTTCCTGCTTGTCACTAAAAACCTATTCATTGGCAGTGGCTGCAGATAGCACACACCCACACACACACACACACACACACACACAAACACACACACACACACACAGACCCACACACACTCATCTGTGGCTCCCGCGGATCCGCTGGAATTGGTAATGACGCGATCCATCTCTAACCCATTTCCAATTCAGCTCTGGGAAATGAGATAGGATGGTAATGGAATCTCATTGATCTGAGTTTGCTCTCATGTTTATGGTCCATAAGTGTGGAAGTCATTTCTAATGTTCTTTCTCACATTGGAGCTTTGTGCCCGCTGCCACGTTTGTGGCGTGTGGGCCCCCGTTCGGGCTTTGGAATCTGTGGCAAACTGGAGTCATATAAATAATCATCTTCTAATTAACATTGAGCCACAGGTAAAATGCAAATTGTGTCCTCAAGCGCACGAGTTCACTCACAAATAACAGGTCATTCTGTGGTGTGATACCAATGATGTGACGTATCATTTTGTCAAGTAAAATGTGAGGATCAAAACATAGATTACAATTTGAAGTAACCCCCAATAGATCGATTTTGAGCAGTGCATAGTGTTGACTTTTGAAAGTTTACAAAAAATAATGAGAGGGCTGCATTTATAGGAAAAAAAATCACAAAGTGAACTTTTGGATCCCTGTGATTTGTCAGGCTGTCTGTTTGGCCACGAGCAGTCAGTCAAGGGGATGACACTCGTGACTGATGCTTCCTCTGACGAGCAGTAACTCTGTCTGGAAGCATTGACCGACTTACCAAGACGACAAGTTCCTGCATTTTCCCTCCACATCTCTCCATCGCGCTACAATGCAGATTCTTTTTTTAACCCAAGTTTTTTAACTTTGCAACTTGAGCAGATGTGACAGATGTGTGTCCCCTTACTTCTTGCGTTCTTGTTTTGATTAATAGGGCAGATGGAAAGTAGTGATTGGCCTTTTTATCATTATTTAGCATTGACATGTATTTGATATCAGATACGTACACCATGCAAACACACATTTCCGCAAACTGCATACCATTTCCAGGTATTAGCACATCTACATCATTATGTGTTGCAAAATTACCCAACATTTTGAAAATGCAATCTCAGAAGTGTATTTAGTTTTTCTTGGATCTGTCCTTTTCGAATATTAATGGTTTTCTTCCACCAAGGTTCAGGTAATTGACTTAGCAGTTTTTTCCAGTAATCCTGCAAACGGACACACAATCGATGAAAACCTAACCAACGTGGCCCTGGTGAGAAATTAGCCACACCCACTTATACAGTGCCCTCACCTCGTCTGCCTTACCCTCTGCTTCGCTGCAAAATGATGACAGAATGAAACGCGACGGCCCGTCGGGTAATCCCAGCGACTCCTTTGCATACTCCTCGTCTTCATTTCCTCGGCGGGCGATTGGGCTGACTGTGCAGGACCCCGGCAATATGGCTTCCCATTACATCACAGTGTATCAAGCCAAGTGTGAAATTAACTGATGGTGTGATACGTCCAGATTTGCGTGAAAGCAGCCGGTCCCTGCGTGGACAGTATGGACGGCATCGTCTATGGTTTGCATCCAATTAAGCGCTTAAAAAAAGGTGAAGGTGATGTAAAAGGAACATGAAAACAATGTTGGTTTAAAAGCAGTGACAGTGGGAATGTGTGTGCACCGAGGTCCCTGTCTCATTTGTCTTTTGTACAGTTTATGGAAAATGCCAGTTGGAAGCGTGTCCCGTTCTCTATTGTGGAACAGGGAGCCGGAGTCGGCGTGTTTGTACACAGATTCCATTGTTTACTCCACTGTGGCCACCTTCTGGCCGTTTAGTTTGGTAATGTTTGGCCGAGAGCGTTTCATATATTCCCTCCAACCCGGCGCGGCAGTAACAGCGCGACGACACTTTGCACAAACCTGCGTCGAAGCAGCTCGACTCCAAAGAGCTGCATTAAACCGGCTGACAATTGGTTTGTTACGACAAATCAGCTCTGCAAGTCGCAGTGTGATTTAAAATATATACGCTTCTGCCAGTTGTGTGTGCCTGCTACACACACACAGACACACACAGGGGCACAGCATCCTTTGATCCTCTGCCTTTTTTTTTTTACACAGTTTGTCTTGTTGCTGCCAGCAAGTCAACTTTGGACGAGCTGTTCTCAACAAAACCTTAAAAAGAGGAAAGTTGCGACAGAACCAACATCTTATTAAGATGGCTGCACAAGGTCAAGGTACAGATTCCCCCCCTGAAAACCAGCTGCTCCCCTCAAAACCTCGTCTTCAGGATCGTCTCAAACGTGGGAGCATCTTTAGACGGAGACCCGGGTTCTGCAAATTAGAAATGGCTTACCACAGCGGTACAACAGCTCTGCTCGGTCACTTGAAGCGAGAGCATCCCCGGAGCACTTTAAGACGCCGCTGTTTTCTTCTTCTTGTTTTCATCCCCATTGAAGCCTGATGTATGAGGATTATTAACAGGTGGAGGAAGTGATGTGTGCACCGCTGCTGTTATGGCAACGCATCTGAAAAACGTCTTTAACTTACCTCACATTAGATTCCGTGCTAATGCCTCAGTGATTAAATAAATCCACCTTATATCAATTTCAATTCGAAAACTCTGCAGTGACAATACATATCCTCCAGTTCCGGAAAAGGGTCGGTGTGACACAGGGTTTAAATTAATCTCCACCCTTTTGGCCACTTATATAATTACACCTGGATGGAGGCTTATGCAGTAAATCCTCCCTCCATCAGGATCACGGTGTTAAGATTTTTATTTAATCTGTTCAGGAGGATGCAGATTTATTTCAGTGGTCATTTAAGAGGCTGTAATTCAGGAGCTTTTGTACTGGGAGATAAAATATTAGGACCACCTCTTTATATCATTATTATCACAAATTACAGCCTCCTAGAACGTGTGATCCTCAGGAAGGAGGAGTTATTGCGGGCCTGTTGTTGTGTTGTACTGCAATAGTCAAGGTGTGGGCTACTTCATAAATGGGCAATAATACTAATTTAACAGCAGTCATCATAAATTAAACTGATGATTCCAGTCTGCGTATCATCTCTGTTTGAACACATTCCGCATATTCCACCAAATATGTGATATTGCCATGTAACCATAATACATTTTACTCACTTTATTTGTGAATTAAACAATGAACCCCCCTTTCATTGATAAGCTCTGTGTAACAGTTGATGCAATGCAGATCTAACCCGTGCTTTGTACGACAGTGACATGCCCCTTCTGGTTGCTAACCCACATCAATGCATTATCAGGATCAATTTAAACACACGGGCGACAATAACACATTGAAATCGACACACAACCCCCCCCCCCCTCCCTCGTCGTTTATTTAGCCCTAATTTAATAAAACCACTAAGACGCCCCAGATTGTTCATATCTAAACCCACTTTGCCGCAGTCCCGTGGAGTGAGTTAACTGTGTGTATTGATCCCGTTGTGTTGAGGAGCTAAAGGTTAATGTGTTGTCTATTGATCAGAATAAAGCCTTTTACTTAACTCCGCAGACACTGGGTTCGATAAAGCCCCGCGGCCGCTGTTTGCCCCTTTGGCTCGTTTAAGCTTTAACCGCCTTTTTGGATCCAGTACATGGCCCCGGGTTGGGGTGGGGGGGGTGGGGGGGAAGCTACCGCTAACTTCATACATCACATGCGTGCATCACATTTCGAGCTTCAAATGTATTCAGATACTTTACATAAATAAAACCTGATGCTAATTGTTGCAGAGGGTTTGAAACCGTGCGGCGCTGTTATAGATTGATGCCCATCTACTGCAAGTTAATTAAAAAAAGATGTGAAAAGAAATGGAAATCGTGAAGCTGCGGATTTTCATTAGGCCTCTCCTTTTGTGCCAGGAGATCAGTTTTTTTTACCCACTGGCAAAGACCTTGACATTGAGAATAATCATTGTGGAAGTCAGCCGTCATCAGCCATCTTTTTTATTTGAGTTAGGATACTTGGGTGTTATTAGTATTGATGGATTCAGAGATGTAGCTTCCTCATAGATCCTTAGCAAAGGCACATACTCCACTGCTGGGTTGCCTGAGGACACGGCACAAGCACTATAAACTGCAACTGTAAATACACAACAACGCACAACAACTCAGTGCTGCATTGGAGGATATAGAATGTCAATAATATGTAAACTGATTTCCCTGGCTGTTGTGAAATATGAAACTGACCAAACCGAAACATGAAGCTGCGAGTTAATCTTTAAAATCAGTCCAAAAAAAGGAAAAGTCACAGAAAACTGTCATGAATCCTACATTCAGATTGAGTTCTGCGTGGGCCTCTCTTTCCTATTACAGAAATGAATAGTTTCAATATCTGTGCAATGGCGTGTTAAGGACGAGGAATATCATTAACGGGGGGGGGGAAGCCTATTAAAACATTTATTTCTCCAAAGGCTCGGAAGTGAATCCCGCCGCCGAGCAGAACTACTTTTGTTTACAGACGTCATGGCGTATTCACACACCAACAATCGATCGTAATTGAGATTATCATATTAAGTACTTGCAGATATGATTTCATTAGGAAGTGTCTCGGATGAAAGAACAATTAAATCTCTGTTGAATAAGGAAACGGAAATGCATATTTGATGCCAGTCCCCCCCCCGACCCGCATGGTAAAGAGTGAACATAGAAGATACACCACAACCAACAGCTACTTCCCACTGCACCAGTTTATTCAATACCCTAATAACTAGAAAGTTTAAAAAGCTTATAAACATATTTAAAAATAGCTGCCGTTAACAGAACATTTCTCCTCCTTTCGGAAACGGTAAATTGTGATGGTTAACTTTGGATGAACTGAGAAAAGTCTGTTGTGGTGAAAGGTGATGAAACAAGTGATGCTTAGCACACATAAAAGCCCTATTTTTTTCTATAGTAACATTCCATCTGTGGCAAAGAATGGAAGGAAAGATTAAATGGTAAATTAACTCGACTCATATGCATCTTTCCGGTCCAATGGATCAATAGCAAATCACAAATCGTCTTCCCACATTCTGATATCCGATTTATCATCCTTGACAATGCATAGGTTTATGAAATGTAGCTGTTTTCTCTCTCATAATATCATGTGTACAGGTCAAATATAAAATAAAAAACATGTGCAAATTGTCTTAGCATTTTACAAGAAGTTTTAAATTGTTTTTTCCAAACAGATCTAGTCAGACTTGGGAAGATTTAAGATTTATGTTGCTACCTTGCACTGTACCTCCAGGTAATTCCTACCAGGGGCAGTGTCTGGCCTGACATGAAGGGGGTTTAATAAAGTGAAATTATGAATGATCCCATCTAATTTCCTGACCTGTTTCCAGACCAAAAACATATTACTTCCAAAAATCCTCAGCTGAGGCTGTGGGGATATGTAAAGGAGATTTCCATCTCAGCTTTAAGTCATGCGGCTCTAATTCAGATCATGTCCCCCTCTTCATTTAGATGATAGAGATATTGGCATGCCATGTAGTACGTATACCTTTGCTGCATCCCATAATACCCCCTGATTAACCTCTGCTGCTCCGTTTCCTGAGACTTCTCTTGAAGGAATTCTCTAAATGTTAATGTCACAGGCCAGTTAGCAGTCATAGCACTAATTCTTCAGATTCTATATCCATATATCTATAAAGACAGTTACAGGAGTAGCTTCTCTGCAGCGATGCCTCAACAGTAAATCAGTTCTGTAACTTGACTCGTAAACTCATGAGGAAAAAGCTAAACTCTGTCTTTTGGATGCAATCCCCTCCGTGGATCAGGGCCAAATCCAAATTCACTGCCAGTATCAGATATTGCCGTGCCACTGCTTGACACAGTGTCTTAAATGGAGGGAACTTATCTGACTGGGAAGAGGAGTCGCTGTGAAAGTCTCTGCTCCTCTCTCTTCAGAGGAAGTGAGTGAAAGAAAAATCATTTCTACTGTATAACCTCAGATAAATATTTATGAACGACTTGCTGTTCTTGCAGGGTTTTATCAACAGCAGGGATAAAGTCCATATCTGAAAAAGTGGCAAAATGTTTATGAATACAAATGACCACCGCTCCACCCCCTGTACCTGTCGGATTAGGACACTTGCATCTGATTACCTTAACCCAAATAAGATAGTACACTTAGAAAATGAAGTAATCGAAATAAGAGTATTCTGATCTTGATCATAATATGTAGCTTGTATACGTCTTAATTGCATGTAAAACTACTATTGTAAAGAAGTAGCAGGACATAATTATGTGTATTTGCAACTAGGGATGGGCGTTCGATTAAATAGTCTTCATCGATTGTCGGGAGAATTAATGACGAATTTTCTATTAATCATTAATATTTTCAAGTTCAAAATTCACTATTTATAGGCTATGTTACAAGATGAACAAAATATATATATATGCGCTGCTGTAATCATAAGCAGTGGAGCCGACAGCTTGAAGCCAGTGCTACTAAACACAACTGAGCCTCGTTGTTTTTTTTCTCCAAAATAAAATAATAATAATATAAAAAAACATCATGTTAAACAACAACTTAACCACAAACATATAATACTTAGGTCTGACAGGTTTTGCCAAATGTAACTATCAAACAAGGCACCGAGTCGAGAAAGCTTCATTAAAAATAACCAGTAACTCACATATAACCTCAGCACCAGCCTACAGGTTTGTGTTGAGAAAGATGAGCATGTAAACATTCCCCGAGGTCAGACGCGAACGCAGCCTGGTGACCGTCAGTCCAGCCGCCGAAAAAACTCGCTCTGAGGGGACTGACGTGCCCGTGATACACAGGTAGCTCCATGCTAACTTGGCTAGCCTGCTCCGGTTTTTGCTCTCCCCTCGTCCGTGTCAGACAACCCGGCTCCTCGTCTCCCCCAGCCTCTGGGATGGCTTTGCAGTATTGGCAGTGAACCAAGTCATTTTTTAACACAAAACGGTCCCACTCTACACTTCGCCATGACCTCTTCATGTTTACTTTGGAAATGGAAATACACGGTAACTCGCTGCCAGTCGCAGGTAACTGAGTAGGCCTGTGGCGTTTTTGTCAAACACTGGCCCCCCCGTGGTCAAATGTGTAATTAGCGGATTTCTCAATGAAAAAATAATTTCATCAACGAAACTCTTAAAGATCAATTAATCGATCGTCGATCAATTATGCCCATCGCTGTTTGCAACTCATGTAAACATCGTAGTTAAATGTATGTGGGGGGGTGGGGGGCACAGCAAAGTTTTTACCTTGGTGATTTCAAGGTGAGCAAACCTGTCGCCTGCCATTCTTTATCCAGCAGCTCTGTGTGGCTGCTCCTTTAACGGGAGGCAGCAGCAGGCATTGTTGCATTGTCACTAATGTAATACAGCCCTGATGTGAGTGAACAGGAAACAGTGAGGCTGTTATGAATGGGGTACAATCTGGATTACATGTAGTTTCCTGTGTTTCCCTCCACAACCTGAATGTGTGGAAACCTCTGCACATTGATGAAAAGTTCGTTTTTTTGACTTCATGACAATCTTGGGGATTAGGACCTCAAAGATCACAGGGAGGAATAAATCTCTCAAATCTGTCCTGAGAGAAGTGCAAGTGTTTTATCTCCTCGACGCTTTTGTTTTGGCGTGAGCTGATTATCGGGTCATATAAAGAACCTCGGTGAGGCGTAATTGGTTCAATCTTTAAATCGCATTCTGTTATGTTGCCACGCGTGGGAGGGGAAATGTAGACCGAGAGCATCGGTAAACCGGAATACATTATCGCCCCGAGTAGGTGGTGAAAACCCCCCCGTCTCTCATGTTATTATGAGACAGAGAGAGAGAAAAAAAAAACACCTGTTGCTGAAATCAGCCAGGCTTGCTATTTAATTTTATCAGCCCACAAACAATCACTCATTAGGCTGCTGGAGTGACGATGGGAGCCAGTCGGCTGTGAAGCTCCGCGTTCTCGGGCCCGAAGCAGAACAAGAGAGCTCTTTCTACATGTGGGGGTGGGGGTTGGGGGGGGGGACCTGCTCAGCTGAATCATCCTTGGCAAGGGGGACCCTCGTGGCGGCAACACTGCTTATTCACAGCTAATGTCATGGTTCCTAATCTTTTTAATACTTAGTGGGGGGAGAGAAAAAAAATTAAAATGAAGAAAATGTATGTCCAACACCGGAAATTTCAAAAATTAATTAAGTAAGCACTTACCATTTAATCAAATAAACAAGCATTTGAAATTAACTCGGCGGGCCAGCGGCTTTGCAGACGGATACCATGTAAATGCTGGGCTCGCCATTATAAAGCCCCCCCCCTTGCCACAGTGGGGATTTGCCTGTGGCTGATTGGCAGATGTTTAACAACCGGGGACCCGAGTTCTAATCTAATATAGTCGAACTCACCACTGTGTGAATAACAAAGAGGAGAGATGCTTAGCACCGTGGCATTCATCACATTCATGCGTTTATCAGACAATTACGTCACATCAGCTTTTTCTTCTCCTGTGTTCATCTTCCCAAAAAGAAACAGGAAAACATCCGGAGAAACTTTACAGCGCAGCATGTTCCCTTCCTGGAGGGGCTTCAAATTATAGTACGACTAATAAGCATGTTGGAGAATGAGAAGGTTGTGTTTCCTGCTGGAATTACCTTCAGCAGCAGGGGGTGTGCGTGGGAAGTGTCAGAGACGTGGCCACCCACTGGTATTTGTTCGAGTATCCACACCGGCCAGTGGTGAATATCAATAGGTATAGTCTATCAAAAAACTGCATTGTTAATATCAAATCAAATATACTTTATTGTCCCCATGGGGAAATATTTCCTGGGCCCAAGTGTCACAACAGCTGCAATAAAAAAAAAATATTGTGTAAGATGATATGAAAATATTGCTCCTGCCTTGAAAACCCTTAAAAAGAAAAAACATTAAAAGGATTGAATGCATTAGAGATGCAAAACTACAACTGGCATTAAAACTTAAAAAACAAGAGAGTGAAATAAGGTTATTGGGTTACATGGCCAAATCCACATTAGCTTAATTCAGTCTTTTTCTTGCTTCTTTCGGCTGTAGCTGCACCACCTGTTCTCTTTTATCCAAATCTACTTCCTGTGTCTATTCTTTCAAATTAAAAGCATTCTGCATAGTTGTGCAACTTTAGCACCTGACACTGCTGGGGGCGTGTCCTCATTTTGCAGTGGTGGTCCATCAATATAAAACGTAAACAGTGGAATGGCGGGTAATTGGTGTAATTAATTCTCGGATCGGAGGAGAAATATAACCTGTGTTTCCAATTTCGTTAGAATTACTGATCAACGCGTTCAATATTAAAACCATCAAACGTCCGCCATACGAATAAATCCCCTCTGAATGGGGATTTATTCTCATCCACAGTTTGACAGCGGCGCCCTGTCTCCGTGTCCTATCTTCCTGCTCTAGTCTCTAGGCAGCTGCGAGTCCTTTGATTCCCCCCGAGAAACACGGGCGCACACAAACACTAAAGATGCGCCTGTCACTTCCCTTTTAGTAACTTGTGGCAGCAGAAATAAATACACGGGGCGCTCTGTAATCTCAGCAAGTTATCGGTCTCCCACACACACACAGACACACACAGACACACAACCCCGTCCTGAAATCAGTCTGAGCTTCTTAGTCAGCAAAGACTGGAGCCACTGCCTGGGATTAGATTGAACAACAGAATGTAATCTCAAAATGATGGGTGAATTTAGATACAAGCGATAGGTCATGTCAGCAGCAGCAGCCATGAACAACACATTTGCTCGCCAGTGCTACGTCAGATGAATTAATTCAGATCGAATTAAAAACACGTCTATATTCTTGAATTTAGAAATTGTAGTTATTTATGTTGTTACATTTTAGTCAGTATCATTTATTGAGTTTAAAAGGTGTTATGTTTGGACAAATTGTTTGGTTGCGCATCCCTTTTACTCAGGCGATTATTTCTAGTTTTAATGTCTAAAAAATATATATATTTATATAACAATATAAGATTAAAGTAAGGTTAGTGGTTGTTTTTTGTCCTTTCACAAAAAATATATGAAAAGGGTACGTTTTCCCTTTAGTGGTAATCTTTTGAACGATTCACACTATTATTATATCTTGATCAGAAAAACATGATCTGTGTGGATTTTTGTTTTTCTTTCTGCTTATTGACATTACTCCTCAGAAGCAAGATACTGGTATTAAAACAATAAATGTAAGTACGGGGTTTAATGTCCCTATTTTGCAGTCATGAACCCCTGAAATCAAGAACCTCCATCAAATCCAGCCCGTGAAGCACACCAGTCCCAACAATCACAGTCCGTCTTCCAAAAGTCCATTCTGTTTTCAATCGTCCCCGCCGATCATCACCAAAGAGGCCGGCTAAACTGCGGCTGTGTGTTGGTAAATTGAAAGTGTAATTTATAATAATACAGGGGCCGGCAGTGGAGATGCAATTGCCTTTGTGTGGATTTCTGAAATAAAAATGGATGTTCCATTCCAAGAATAAATACGATGGGAATAATAATGGGCAAACAACATTGGCCTGAGGTTAGTGGAGGCCTCATTGGGCACAACCATACGGAGAAGGGGACACTTGAACCATTTGCTGTGTTGTTGCTGGTCCCTTCTTTTGACAGCTATCTCAGCTTAGAATAAATTTGAAAATAATGAGTCAATAGTTAGTTTTTACTTGAAAGCTTTGGATAATATCATACCTAGAATTTAATCCTGTTTAAAGAAGAACTGAGAGTTGATTCACGTTAAAAACAAAACTTGTCTCTAACAAAACAAACATAACAAAACAAAACAAGGCAAAACATGACAACAGTACAAACAGTGCGACGGTCTAAGAAAAGAAGTGCAGGTGTGCATATTACAATTATCCAGTGAGGGTGAAATAAGTAAACATAATTAAATATAATTATAATATATATTATATATAATATAATATAGTTTCAGGGAGTAACTGTACAGTGGTCTTATCTCAACACCAAACAACATGGGTTACTGAGTTTTTATGGTCGAGATCATGTAGAATATTCACCAGTCATTAACACACCAAATGTGGTCTTTGCTGATTTCTCCACCAAATAATTTTGTCAAACGCTCTGTTTCTTTGTGCCACCTTCTCTCACAGTAGTATTTGCCCGATTAAATGCGTTGTGTGTTTGTGTGTATATACATGCATTATTGATCATCTATATGCCGTGATTTATAACATACTAACTGAGCCTAATGCAATAAAAATGTAGTGAGAACCATTGAGCACCGCAGGATAAGTAATGGGGAGTGGAACTGATGAGGCTCTTGCGGATTCTGCAGCGTTTTCTCCAACAGGCCAAACATCCATCTTTACAATTCCCCTTCGACCTGTTTTACATTTGTTACTTTAAGACAAAATCTCTGGCGTGCACTGGTTTCTGCAACTGGCTCCACACAAACTGCATGTGCACATGTTCCCATATGTTGGTGTATGAAAGTGTGATTTATAGGAAATCAATAAGCTCGGCAGGAGGCAAAGACTATTAATATATATAATGGATCAAAAGCTAACCTCTTGAAGAAAAAACACCTATTGCATATTAAGAACATGCATATTACATAGCTCATGCAAATATATGTTGTGACTCATAAAGTGTGTTAATGCTCCATTCAATTGACCTTATACATTCCCTGTGGTTAAGTGGCACTTAAAAGTGATTAATGCAAAATATAAAATGTGTATCATTCCATGTTCATGCATGTTGTTGCCCTTTTGGAAAAGCACATATGCTTGACTGCCAAACGAAATGATCATCAACAAGTTATCACATCTCACAGACTAGGCCTGACCCATGGACATGAATGGAATACTGTCAAGCCTTTGATTATAGTGGCTGTATTGTACATGAAATGATATGTTGAAACATATTTACTCATGGTGCAATTTCCTGCTTTTCCTTTCTGGAGACATCAAGACATTGTGAGAGGGAAACATACGAATGAAACCTCAGGCTTAGTCTCCAGCCACTCGGGGCAATAACAATAACACAGGGCTGAATGTATGTAATCTTTAATATTCTCATTGTAAGATCTTAATGTAATAATAAACCCCCGGGGAATTCTATTGCTTATATAAAGATACCGGCAGGTAAAGCATTTTAATGCCCAGTGTGGGAAACAGGAAGTGAACTCCTGCAATGACCTGAAGTCATATGTTTGGTTTTATCCCACAAATTGAAATCTCTGTGCGAGAAGCGAAGGGCGAATCATGAAACAGGAAATGGAGCATGTATACAATTATTGTCGAGAATCACCAGATAGCAATAACATGAAAATAGTGCTTATGTGCTTGAATCCCCCTTCATAGCCTGGATACATGTTAAATTGCTTTTATTTGTAATTCTCAATGGTGCTTGACACACACAGGCTTGTATATGTCGGTTTATGTGACCGATCAATTTATCAGCTTATATTCTTATTTCAACATCTCTTTATTTGGTTTATATATCAATTCCATATATATATCGGCACTGACACCCAAAAATCCAAATCCTCATGTATTGTATTGAGTCCTTCCTGTGAATCTCCCTTCAATGGGGGTGAATCTCCCTTCAATGCAAAGCCACTGTAGATCGAAGGACGGTCACATTAAGGAATAACCCGACGTGTTTAGGCCTCGTTAAACCTCCCTCGATAAAACAGTCAGTTCTCCCCCCCCCCCCCCGTAGCAAAGCGGGCGATACATTTCAGAGATTTTCTCTCTGAGCGCTTTTCATTCAGCTGCCAAAAACCCTGAGTCGGTAGATTGAAAAACATTCTGAAGATTGATAAAGTGCAGTTATTTCCCGGCGCGACGACCCGTCTCAAAAGAACATCTCGGGGTGTCACTCTCAATTAACATTTGTCCTCCTGACGCCGGTGACAACTTGTCACCCCGGGGAGGAAAAAGTTGGTAAAGAAAGAAAATGGCTCTGTCCTCACTTACCCCCTCCTCCCTCCCCCCCAAGGATCAAACCCCCCCCCCCCCCCCCCCTCTCTCTCTCTGTCCTTTGCCAGCTTCGCCCTGAGGCTGCCAGGAGGGGAGCCATTGATTATTAAGCTTGCTGGATGGACTTTGTGATGTTCGGAGTGAACACGTAGCACCGGGAAGACTCCGACGAGAAAGATACACGTTTACCTCTTGGGCGTGATCCATTAAATATGGTGCCCCCCCCCCCCCCCCCCCCCCCCCCACACACACACACACACATCCATCCCTCCAGTCAATCACAGCACTCCAGGGGATAAATTAGAAAGCTTTACATTTGGCTTTATTAATATCTCAACACGGTCCGGAAGACATTTGTTTTCCCGATGTTTGTGTACAACACTGCCCGACACGCCGCGAGTCTGACAAGCCGCCGAGAGCTTCAGTGCTTTGCCGCCGAGCAGCGGGTGGGAACCCTGTTATTACTCTGGAGAAAGTGTATGTTTTCGAGCTCTTTCTGCTCTCAGCTTGTTGCGCGAGGAAGACTAATTGATGTCCGCAGATGGCAGACAAGGCAATTGGTCATAAAGCCCCGGCCACTTTGCTTTTTTTTCTCACAACCCCCCGATCGCTTTCCTCGCAAAAGTGTCATCAGCAACAGCCGGGGAGGGAGAAAACCCGGGACATAATTTGAGGCCATACATCTTGGCGGACGGCTACTTTTGTCATCTTAAGTGCATGGACTTCCAAGAAGAAAAGCGCCCGAGAGCCGGTTGTGAAGTTCAGACCGTGAACATCCCTCTTAGAGCCCGAGTGCAAACGCGAAAGTGAAGAAAACGAGGGTGTGCGCACGGGGGTTCAAAAATCATTTTGACCCCTCAAGGAATCGACACGGCGCCCCTTTTAAGAATTGACCCCGTCGCCAAAATCGCAAGAACATTATGTCGCCCCTTTGGTGTTTGTTGTAGAGCCGCGGTAGAGCAGCAGGCATGTGTTGTTTGAAGAAGCATGAGCAGAGGGAAGAAGAGGGCCGAGCAAGAATTCCATTTAATTAGCATTTTCTCTCCGATAGCATCAGCGGCTTGTTATCAACATTTCCCGCGACAACTATATTTCATACTTTCATACTGCCGATAAGAGTTTGAGTTTCAAAGATGATTGAATGATGAATGGGGGGGGGGGAGTCGGAGATGGAAAAGGGATCATATCACACACACACACACATGCTCCCAGTATTCATATTTGTATGCATTGCTTTAGTGCAGTGGAATTAACACCACTCGCTGCCCCAGTAGCGGCACTTCACAGGCGTGTCGTTCGCTGCTGCCTTGCTTTAAGGCCTCCGGGTTATCACTCAGAGACATGTAATTGAGATGATGACCGGGTAGAGACGTCTTGTTTACAACATGTTACTCTTGGAGGGACGTCAATCTGTTGTCACACCAAATACTCCTGAAACTGAAAGGATGCCTGAGAACCTTCTTGTACCTTAGTTTTAGACATTCTTTGAGCGTTCCCTGTTAGCTGAGGATTGATGAAGGGCTTTTCCCTTATTATTACCGTATCAAATGGGATCGTTGACGTCCACATTTAGTGGAAAATCCTCATTTTGACCGTTCTGTCTTGCGTCCATTCTGTCCGACCTTGCAATGCAATCACATCCCTCATTACTCTTTTATAAAAGCGCTTCCAAGAACCGAATTCCTTCCGCACAGACCTCTTGAACAATATGACTTAAGGCCGTAATTTGTAGGTTGTGGTTTCTAACTGCTCTGGCGCTGTGCGAGACGGTTGCAATGAAATCTGTTTGCCGTCTGAGGTAAAGACTTGGCTTCTTAACGGGGGGGGGGGGATACTACATGTTTTATCGATCCATTCGCAGAGAGTCCATGTTTGGGTTCCCAGTTTTTCTTTTCCTCAAACATTTCATCTAGAAATATTTAAGAACTCCGCCACAAACTAGCCTCCGTTAAAACTGTCTTTATTTATATAAACAGTGGATGACATAGCTTTATACGGTATATGTGAAAGAAGTTGCTCGTAGGAGATGCCTGCAGAGACTTATATCTTTCTACACCCTGTTTTTTTACGGCCTGCACTGAAATGTTTGGGCTCGCTCTCGCTGCTCCCATCAACCAGGTTTCCAGCAGCACCAGGCAGCAGTTTCCAGAATAAAAGAATGTACTCGGCCGCCTGGGCTGCTACTGCTCTGCTGCTAAAGAGACACTTATTTTCTTAAAGAATTGATGAGACCTAGAAAGAGAGTAAATGTGGGCTGTGGATTTGTATTGTTGGTAAAAACACAAAACCCAATGTTGCTTCGGCTTGAGGTACGCCATCCTTCGGAGGACGCGGTCGATGGAGGCGGCCCTTGTGGACCTTGAGGCCGAACCCAGATGAGAAGGTCTGGGCTATAGAAGATTTAGTATCTCTCTATGCTCTTGCTGTCACATAACTAGCTGGGATAGAAAGCTCGCATGTATCGGACGAATAAGAGGGAGCCTTCAAATATTACATAGCTGCTGTGATGCTCATCAAATGCAGCCTCCGATGAATGCAACCCCTTACACGTCAATGTTGGGTTTATAAATCGTTCGGCTGCCCTCAAGCGGCGGGAAATCAATGAATGCAGTTTTAAGTCAGGTTTTTGTGCGTGGAGAGTAGGACGGGGTCTTTCTTTTGATTGCGGCGGATGCAGTCTGCCCCACAGAGAATATAAAAAGCATCAGTCGGTGCATTATTAGAGATATTCATGACACGGACAAAGCCCCAGTGTTTCACTACCACAATATTCTATTAAAGAGAGAGGAGCCCATGTTTCCCAAATTCATCCTCCGCTCTCTGTGAGGGAAAGAAGTAACACGACATTTGCATTCCTTTCTTTCTTCCTCCATATGTTCAAAGCCCACTTTCAAGCCCGGGCTCTGAAAAGGCGCTCAGCTGTTGAAACGTCGGGCTACAATTCAGAGCGGCGGTCCCCTGTGCTGTTGAACTCAGATAATGCAGTCATTGCATTCTGCTCCCTCTCATCCTTTCCCCCCTCTCTCCATCCCTAACCCTTGCCATCTCTCCCTTTCTTCCAGCGGGGCCTCGGAGGGCTCTGCAATTACGTTTGGGGGGGGGGGGGGGGCGCGCTCGGAGTAAAAGGGGATCCAGTGGAATAAATCGCTCCACAACAGCTGCGGTGAAACGGCGCTAATTGCCGATTGATTTGAAACAGAGGCGGCAGATATCTGCAATGCAGAGTCGCATCTGCCGGCGCTCCTCATCATTCCCCTCGCTGATTACCTATTGTTCAGGCTGTTTACTTTGTGGCGACGAGTGGTAAATGGCAGGTTAAGGAAGCTAAGGGGGCCAGACACCAAATTGGGACCCCATCAGAAAAAGACGGAGTGTTAAAATTAGACGTAATTAGCGCACCCTTTGGGCAGATTCTCTCCGAAAGCTCATTGGAAGTGGCAGAGATGAAAATTAGCCACAGAGATACACACTTTATATACAAAAACAGTGATTAAGCCGCCAGTGGTGCGCGGAGAGGCTGCAGCCTGGCCTGATTGAGAGCAAATCAACCGCTGAACAACTTATCGCACTTTGTAGGAGGCGTTGCATCGAGCACGGTGCCAAACAGCGGGAAAAAATGAAACGCCGCAAAGTCGAAAGCTTTGGCAGTGTCATCAGAACGAGTAGCGTTACCTCCTTTAATTGACATTTTTATTCTTTCTTTAAAACTGTCTCGCATTCCAGTGAATTGGTGTTTAAAAACATGGCCGCAGTGACACAACAGGGGAACCGACCACAAGCCATCCATTTCTGTATCTGAAACAAACAGCCTTTGACATGGATTGCCTCCCCCCCCCCCCCCCCCTATATTAATGGCATAAGCCGCTCACGTGACGCTTCAGGCTCGGCGGCCGTCAGTCAGCATGCTGAGCAGCTGTTTGCTGTTTGCTCGTCTGCTCGACAAACATGGCTGTCAAATAATTGATTTAAGTGTTTTTCAGTAAGTGCGTTTTGACAACATGGATGTCCCCCCCCCCCCCCCCCCAAACCCCCCTGCAGTTTTATAATGAAGTGTCCCAGGCACAGGCTAAATTGTAGACATCTGTCAAATCGTATAAACCTAGGCTGTGTTATCCAGACAAGTACATAAGGGAGATAGAAAAGAAAGAAAAAAAACTTTCTTGGAGCAGTACTGATTAGGATTTAGCTTTTTCTAAAGTACCCTGAAAACAGGTCTATAAGCTGTAACAGTTATGACATCATAAACCTGCAGCAGCTTTCACAAAGACAGACAGGAATACTCACCTTCAAACATAAAGCGCAGTGTAATGAGCGTTTTCCTTAGTGTTTCACGCTGCTACAGACTTATTGACCAATATTCCATTTCGAGAACAAAACAAAAAAAACTTTTTACTGATAGGATCTTATGGATTATGCTCTGCTTGTAGTTGAGCATTTAGCTTTATGTTGGAAAAACCTACTGCAACTGTTAAAGAGAATAAAAAGCCCAGTTTAATCACGCTTTCAACATGTCGCCCGCTCATATTTCATGAGGCGTGCAATTATGACGAGCGTGCACATTTTCAAGTCTGCACAGTTTCCCGTCTCATGTGAAATTGAGTGTGGAGGAGAAAAAAAACCCCAACGAGTGTAATGTGGGTTTAGCCGTAGAAATAATGTGAGTGGAAATATACACGTTTCCCTTTTAGATCACTGACAGCACACGCGTCCTCCACTTGATTTATTTTTAACATATGAACCATGAAACGGCGACGGAGCACGATCAGTAACTACTGACGCTCCGCACAATGTTTTCCTGCTTGACATTGAATAGATTAGATCCCGTGCTTAACAGTCGGGGCCGAGACAACACCGGTAATAGATTCGGTTCATCCGCAGCTGATTGGCAAACGCCCATCAGTCTCAGAGTGTTGATTATACATTACCATTTTATTATGTTGAACTTCCCATCACGACAAATGTGCTTTATTAAGGGAGCTCATAACGGAGTGTGTTGTGGCTCCCGGCCCCCCCGCGGCGCAGATTGTCTTTTCGCAGCAGGTGGACTTCCATTTGCCACAAACTCGTGGAATTGACATCATTATACCTCGATTTTGTGATTCATGTTCGTTTGGAGGCGGCGAGATTTTCCCATTTCCAGAGAATTGGGTACAGTCTCCACCCGAAACGTTTTTTTTAGTAATCTTTTTATGATTCACATTCTCGTCAGGATCTAAAGTGTAATGTTGCCTCTGCTGGGATTTAGGCGAAGGGAGGATTTCAAGTAATGTCTGCTTGGAATAGAAAAAAAAACATAAACAACAAGTTTATCCCTTAAGTAAATGCAAAGCAACATAAAAACAAAAAACCTGCGTTGGCACTCATCAACATGAAAGACTGTAGGTACACAGCCCACACCGGCTTCAAAAATAACACAACTTGTGCAACTGAGGTCGACAATTAGCTGAAATTATGATCATTATAATCCAGGGTGTTCCCTCTTCCTCCTGCTGAGGGGTTTCATGTTGTGGGCAGGGACGCTTAACCTTCATACCAAAGTTGCTGCCACAATATCCAAAGACATAAACATAGAAGATACTTTTTTATTTTACATTTTACAGTCATGATTATTTGGATTGCTAATAACATTTTATCACCAGTATCAGCTGACACCCGTGGAATGAGCATCTAATATGAAAAACAATAAAAATGAATTTACAAGAATAATACAACAATTGAGTTGAGGTCCAATTATCTATGTGGAAATGGCGAGTTTTGATTTAATGATAGCAAATCTGTTTTTATTATACGACCTTCTGATGGTTACTATAGTGACTAATAATCTACGAATACTATGAATATGTTTATTTACATTTTTGTAGAAATAAATAAACAAGGTTAGCTGTAGAAGTGCTTTTAATGTGACTATTCTACAGAATGGAGATAGTGAGGTTATAGTCTTTCTGCTACGGTAACTGGCGTCTGCTCCAAACTTCATGTTAATCAAGCCTCTAGTTTCACTTTAAGCAAGAGTCCAAATGAGCATATATTCTAAAATGATATTTTTCCTATTCCTAAAGTGTAAAATATTTTATTGACTCTTTGCTGTGGCAACCTCGTGACCATGATGAGTCAGAGATCAAGAAATGATCCAGAACATAACCTCATATTAAAGCCACAAATATTTAACACTAAACGTTTTATTCCACTATGGTCACTATAGTTTAATTTGGATTGGCAGGTTCCTTCTTTTCAACCCTGCATCCTCAACAGTATCTTCAGTGTTCGATAAACCACAGTAGCAGCATCTTTGTTTCAATGTGCCACCCTGGCACGCTATGATTCATTTCATCCGTGCTGCCAAAGCAGGTCCGGATCCAAGTTTGATCCCACACTGCTTCTCCCATTACGTAAGTGTGTCCCCACCACTGGCCAAGTCCGAGGACATTGTGGTCAGCCGGTAATAGCTCCTCATATAACCAAAGTGCTATGATGTCAGCGTAATGACATTGTTTGTACAGTAACCACCATTTGGAAAGCTGCACTGTTAGGTCAGTCCTTCCTATTTATGGGCTTTTCTATGTGAGAAAATGAACGATGGCACGCTATTTCCTTTATTCTGCCAAATGTGTCCTGCTGTTGGGATTCAATAGTTTTACCCACACACCCTCAACCTGTCATCACGAATGACCTCACAGTGAAATTGCTCCAAAGTTCATCTCTCACAAATCCATGAATTTTAGACCACCCACGAAGCGCACACACAGGCACCCACAAAACCCCGAAATGTTCACAAGACGTGATGCGACGCAACTGCAGAGCCGAACACAAGAAATGTGGGAATTTATACACACAATAGGCCCAAGGCCTAAGTTTCACCCTTTACAATCTCGAGTCTGACACTCTTATGGCTCACGAGAGGCAGAGCCACTGAACTGGCGCACTGCTTATGAGAAAAAGACAAACGTCCTGTGGAGAGCATTGAGACTGGAGCTCCTGTTTTCATTACTTTGGTTTATCGGCTCAATAGTCACCTCCATTCTCTCAGTGCTAAATGTCCCCTTGATTTGCTCTTCTTGTGCCTGTACCTGAAACAATTCATTAAAAATGAATGAGAAGGAAGCAAAACACTGAGGGGCCGGGAGATGAGAGGGAGCAGGAAAGAGACCAACAACTGCCTTGTAGATATAAGTAAAGATTATATGACTTAGCAAATTAAAGTCATTTTTAAGAGCATACATCCAAATCTATCATTTTGCGATATATTCATCTAGGAATTATTTTGTGTCATTTTTCCATGTGTCTCCATCTCCTCCCAGGATGCAGAAATGAAGCCAAAATGTCCCACGTCACACAAATGTCCGAGTGAGATGCTCCGGATTATCTGCGGACTTTCTGCTTGTGGCCTCCGAGTATAAAGTCTGCAGAAGGTCGGGAGAATCCGACCGGGGGGGTGTTGATGGTGCTTCTAACACGCCGTGTTGAGTCGGTTAAAATCTGTGGATTCAAAAAGTCATACGTCCCCGTTTGAGATTCCGTGTTGAACCGAAAAGCACCTCACGTGAAGTGCATGCGCTGAATTTTGGATCCTGCAGCTGGTTCTTTCACTCGATGACTAATTTTAAATGTGAAGCACAGTTTCACAGACTTCAGTGACATCATCCCTCCAGTTAGTTCACAGCTTCCTCTTTGGTCAAAGGACCCTATACTTAATAGTTCCGTAATGAGTGTTTGATTCTCGTGTACCATTAAAACATCACTGTGGGTGTTTTGAGAATTAGCTGTCACATACCGTGTAAGTTCTATTCCACACTGCTGGGGTATTGAAGTTTACGAGCGCTATTCCAGAAAAGCATGATTCATGGAAGAAAATCATACAATTATGAGTGTGTTCTTACTTTGAAGTCGGCCCTTCCGTGTTGTTGTGCTCCTGAACCCGATGCAGCCGAACGGTTTTAGTTCCGAGGCGGCCTCTTGTTGATTTTGAGTAACGCTTTCCCCCCCGATGCCCTTTGAATCGGTTCCCGTGAAGAAACCTTGAAGATACCGCCAGAGCAAGCATCGCAACGACCGCCAGAGCAAAGAGACGAAGCGTTTTCACCGCGGTCTAACTTTAAATATGCAGCATGAGAAACCCTGCGGCCATTTTAGTGTCAATAAGTCAGCCGGAGCCAAACGAGCTCCACAGGAATACGCCTGAAAAGTCGTTTTTATCAGCAACGCGTTCCCAGCTCCATAAGTTCTATTTTCGTTTTGTTTATCTCTCCCCATTTGCATCATTATGAAAGGGGGGGATCTATAGTAGAGTTTGAATAGCTCCATAATGAGGTGGAGGAATCAATCATCCCTTCAAAGTAGGCCCGCTGCAGCATCAAGAGTATAAATTCACCCTCGTAATTTCCACACTTTCAGGTCCCCTGTCCTTCTGAGCGTCTCTGGAGTTTGCAGCAGCCTCATCTGTGATACCCCATGAGCGAGTCGGCCCCCAGTTGATTTAGGGCCCCCCTTTATTCCCTCCCGAATCGGTAGGTAATGGTAGAGATATCCAACTTCCCCCCTTCCCTAGCGTGTGCTCTAAAAACGCTGTAATTGCCGTGTTAATTTTGGGCCCAAACACAAAGGGATGCTCCGCCAATCCGTCCAGCCATCAATCTACCTATCATCTCCACGCTCGGTGTTTGGCGTGTGCGGACGGTGATTACATATGCCACATAATTGGGCGTAATTAAAAGGAAGCATAAGTACTGTAATTAATGTCAGTTGTCAGGCGCTAAAAGGCGGGCAAAGGAGAGCGTTTTCCCCGTGACTTGAGGAAGAAGACCTTTTGGAATCAGGCGGCATCTGATTGATGCGACCCGCCGACGCTGCACACACTAATGATGCATTGAAAATCATTTTTCACATCAGCTGTAGATAGGCGGCCATGATGAATTATTTACTGTTGGGTGTTGATTGTGGGTGAAACCGGCGGAATGACTGTGTTTTTGTCCAAATCATAGCTCTGCGACTGTAATTAAGCACTCGCAGCTCCGGTTTGCTCCCCGTGATGAGGCAGTGTGCACGGCGCTGGAGTGGGAACGATACTTTATTCTGTATACAGCAGAAAGAACGGGGGGGGGGGGGGGGGGGGCTGGTGTATTTGGTGTTAGATTATACAAAGGACCCCAATTTTAAGGAATAGATTAAACTAATTATTTTCTTCTGTCATAAGCAGGACATCTTAGCATGTCCAGCTAACTATCTCAAAATTGTTAGCATATCCAAGTAACAAGTGTGATGCAATGAATCTAAATATAATGTTTGGGCCTTGCTGGATTTATGCATCTGTATTTCGTGTATTCACTTTTTTTTCTAAGCATCCTCAAAGGTTTGGATGATTTAGAATGATATGTGTTACCTTATCAAACTCAAGTAGTTTCCCAGGGTTTACTTGTTCTCCCGGGAAAGTGAAGTCAAAATGTTTAAATGTTTCCACGAGTTATTTATGTGATGTTGTAAAAAATGCGGTGAAACGCTATGATTGTCACCTGAGACTCACTCGCCCACGGTCGTGTCTGTGTTTTCAGCACAGCTTCACGATCGCCCCGGCACAGACTCCAGCTCCAGATGACATCACCGGGGCACGATGGCAGCAGCTGCATCTGGTAGGTCGTGGCTGCAGTTGTGCACGGTGGGAGGAAGTGGAGCTCAGTCGTCCATATACAGTCTATGAATCATGGATCATTATTTGGAGACGCTGCTGAAGATTTGCTTCGGTTTTACAGTGGTATTTATTTACTTTTAAAATCATCACTCCTGATTGTTGACGTTATCCACGTCTACTTTGGCAAAGTTTACCAGGAAAGGTTATAAAAGGTGATAATGAACCCTTCTGATTGCAGATGTTCTACTATATCAACCATGGTTTGGTTAAGTCACTTAAATATTGAAATTGTGAATATTCAATGCTGAAGAAATATAATGTACTGGTCGTTTTTGTGATCATGACCTGGAGAAAATTCGAATAGGAAAGGATGACAAGAATAAGAAGGGAACAAGCAGCAGGGAATCTGTTTTAATGCTTTAAATCACTTTAGAACTCTGTTTGACCTTTGTCATATGATGTGTGAATCAGCATTGATGATTCTGGGTTAACCGAGAACCCGAAGCACCTAGATTTCCTTGCAGCTATGAATGAGACAATATTATTGATGTGTGCTTTCCAGATTCAACGTCGGCAATAATATTTTGATACTTCAGGCCAGTCGAGATTAAACCACATACAGGACTCAAAGTTGAATAACATGACTTTAGTTTCAACCTCACCTCTTGACGGGTGTTGTTGTGCTCGGATGGAGAGTAGGAGAGAAACAACAGAACCCTCCAGTACGGACATACCTCTGCGGAAGAGACCCTGGTTTTATGGCTTCACATATGAAACGGACGGCTCCTCGCACGCGGCACCAGCCACTGCTCCCCCGAGGAGCCGAAGCTGCACCAGAAAAATATTTGGAACACACATCAGAATGATACTTTGAGTGACCTCTCCCACTCAAGCCACCTGCCTCCTCCAGTGTGGGAACACAATGCTGCACGGTGCTTTCCGCCGTCCCACGAAACCAACCACAGTAGTAAATCACTTGATGACCTAATGCTCGATGAGAAGAGGCAACATCCCTTTTTTTTCGACGATACCACATGGGATCTATTTCCTCTCAACATTAATAATACTCCGGAGCATTAAGGCATGCAGCAAAAGTAGACGTATTCTTCCCGAGGCTGATTCAACTTGTAAGCATTTCCTCTCCCGAGCCCCCCACCCCCAACCTCCCCAGTCCTGAGGCAAAGCATGATTACCCGATTTTAATGAGATTTTTAATGTGATTTTTTTTTTTTTGCTTTCTATCCCTGCAAGACAATACAGCTCCCTCTCTCTCTCTCTTGCGTTCATACAGTGGTTAATGTTTGCAGTCCGGCCATATGTAAAGACAACACATGTCGATGTTCTTGCTTCCACGCTTCTTGCATTTTGATCGTGCGGGCCGCAGAGCTGCTGCCTTCACTTTGTGTTTGAACCACGTCGATGCGTTTCTCACATATTGGGTTCCTACATCACTTCATAGCCACAAACACATGTGGGCTGAGCTGCTTTCACGCCATACAGACAAGAGCTGTCAGTCATCCCATAAAAGATGTTTTGAGATCTATCCAACTCCAACACGATCTGCTTACTTACATGCCCCGTGCGGAGGCTCATGTGCACCTACGGCGTAGCTTCAACGCAGAAGCATGAATCGGCCTAAAGGGTAAACATGTCATCATTAATATTTGGTACAATTAATCTATTCATTTTCTATTTCAGAGTGTAATGCAGGTGATGCACTGAAATATTTTCCTTTTCTCTGTGCACCCTCACTATTCATCTCTCTTCTGTTTATCTTTATTCCGGTGATTTCCTACAACCCGGTAATCCTCACTCCTGCCAATTGGAACTCCACAAACTACTTATTTCAATGTTCGAATCCGTCTGATTATGCCAGAAATGAGACGTTATCTTCACTCCCTCGGCCTGAGGTTGCAAAGGAAGAATGCAAACACAACACCAAGGTCGTGTGGCCCTGTCCTCATGGTTCACCCTCAGGAGGCTGCTCGCTGGTCCCTGCACGGGATAGATTCTCTCCAGTGCAGCTAAAGTGGAGGAGCCTGCTTGTATTGGACATAATAAAATATACACACTGAGGGATAAACGTCACTTAGGTTTATTGATCGCACCTAATCAAGTTGAAAAGAAAGACATTTTGTTGCAGACTATCCAACAAATCCTCTTTGTCGAGTCGTGCAAAGTACTGAAGTCTTGTCTGGTCTCTTAGGCCAAGGATTCAGGTGTTGTTCAAGTTTTTGTTTGAAAAGTATTCAAACATATCTCCTTCCTTTCATGCACCATGACCGAGCCTGTGGCACCACTCTGGAAACCGGGACCTTTGTAATCCACGGGCTGCCACGTCTGTTAGGACAGTGGTCTTTGAACCCGGACCACCATGTGTCTGTGATTCTCAGCCCTGTGCGGCGGTGTCTGTTGGGCTGCCAGGAATTTGTTTGCTCTGCTCCTTCCCGGGTTCGCACTTGCCCCCCACTTTTCCCTCCCCCTCTTTTCTTCCCCCGGCCCTCATTCCTCGACGGTGGGGTCACGGTGTTCTTAAGCATGTCATCCCGAATAACCGTGAGAGACGACAGACCCTTGGCTTCCTGCGCACATGCTTTCTTTTATATTTGGACAATATCTTGACATCATAGGGCAAACTGCCTGGTTTCCACTCTGGAATGATTCTCCCTTTCAGTTTACCTTTTTCTGGTTCCCACTGCGCAGGCAGCAGCTGTTCTCTTCCCCTTTTTATTTTTATTTTATTGTTGAATGAAACCCAGGACTTCCTGTATTCCTTTTCAGAGTGATGGTGACCATATGCTTGGACAACAACCAGTGCACTAAAAGTCACTGGGATTTGAATTTATTCTCTCAAGATACTTCATCAATCAACTATAAAGTGGTTGCGTAGAGCAGGTGCTAAAATTACACCACAGCAGACCACGTCATGGAGCCTGAATAAACAAACACGGAATTCACTGTGGGCTCATCGGGAGGAAATTCAATGTTTATGACAAAAGCTCTGAGCATAAAAAAACCCTCCCCTTTCAAGATGACTTTAGTTTTATCTCATCTGATTTACATCTGAATTGAGGAGCCGGGTTGAAAATGCCCTCACAGAAATCAATACAGACTCGTCGAGCCAAAAAGAAAAACACCGTTCAACGGCGGATCAATTCTTCTCAAACACACGTGTGGTGCCTGTAATTAGGATTTCTAAAAATAAGCAAGTAAAAATAAGTTGACAGACGGACTCCAAGCTCAAAATAACGTTAATTGAATCCACATTTAGTTGGAACGAGTTTTACCTGGGGACTTCGTGTGATGCAGGATTTGGGCCTTCATGTCTGTGTTTGTATGACAGGATATTTCTTCATATGTATATATATATCTTAAGCTTATTGATGATCAGAACGTAACATGATATGAAACACTGTGATTTCCAAGAAGTTACACGAGCTCTTTCTGGTAACCAAGCTTTTCATGGCCCGTTCTTCGGGGTGTAAAGTTCCTGAAACCTAAACCGAAGCTGTGATACAAAAGACTGTCATTATAGAACAGGGGTCATGTCTTCTATTGCCTTTTTTTTTTTTCAGGGGGGGGACTTAAGCAAAAAACAAATTGCTGCCAAGAGAGAGAAAAGAGAAGATAATGCATCTGGGAGCAAATGGGATGAGTGAGGAGATGGTGGAGAGAGATTTGAGCAGCACAGGCAGTGACAAGGCCGCCCATTAGGTCCGCTGGTGCAACAGAAGCCAGCGTGCGTGCGTGCATGCTCACGTGCACGTCAGAGTTTTATATGATCACGACACTTGAAGCGAGCCGGCCCTTTGTTACAGTTTTCTGTGACTTCACTCAACAAACTGCCACAGCTGAGGCCATTGTAACAGAACAAAATTTTGCCGAGTAGACGTTTTTTGAACGGATACAATAGGAAAGAGTGCGACTGAATTAGAATATTAAAAAAAAAAGATTTTCAGCAAAATTATATTTTTTGGAGATGTTTCCAAAGTTTGAGAAAGTCAGAGAGGAAGGGGACGGACGGGGAAGACAGCTGACATGTCACAAAGAGGACGGGTTTCCTTCTCGGGAAAGACAGTGGAGCAAATTAATTAATGAAGAATGAAGAAATATCCATTTATTTCCCTTAAAAAAAAATGGCCCTCTCACTGTTTCTCCTCCATTTACCGCCACTCCTCACTCCTGTATAAGAAACGGCCTCGTGTTGGTGCAGTAAGCTGTTTACTGCATGATTATTGAATATCAGAAGGCTACCCACAGAAAGCAGGTTGAGGTGCATCTGGGGGTTTTCAGCACCGTCCCAAAGAGACGGTGAGGCGAGGCGAGGCTTCTCCGCCACGGAGGATTTCCGGGGAGCTGTCATTGTCGCCCTGAGACAGCTCTGGATTTATCGGCGGGCTGTCAGTGGAATTAATACAGATAAGGTGGAAAAATATGACAAAAGTTTGAAAGTCTGCAGTCGAAAGGGAGCCCTCTCTCTCCCCCTCCGCCTCGTTATATTAAAGAATAAGGCCAAAATGGGTAAAGTATATCTCTAATGGGCTGCATTTGGAGGCTTAGAGAGTTTGGACGACACCCAAAGCCAATTATATCTGAGCTCAGTCCAAACTTAATCGGCACCCCGAGGTCTTTGGGCTTTTTCTTTTTTTTTTTTTTTTTACACTTAATATTTTAACACAGTGGTAAAACTGTTTGTCCTGACACATTCGCCCCCCCGCCCCCCGTTCCCCTCCTTCCCTCGTGAAGGAAGGGGGCCACTCGACGTCGGACTATTCTGTCTTTGTTTCTGTCATGTTAACAACTCCCGGCTCTTCAGGGTTTAATGGCCGCAATAAAGCGACTGTCAAGTTAAGGGGCGAAAGCGTTTTCCATTCACACACAGTAAAGCCGGTGTCTCGTTTCCCGAAGATTATTGCTCGGGACATCATTTGCGGGGTCTGAAATTACAACCGGCAATTCCAATATTTGCCGGTCGCCCCTTTGATACATTTATTTCCAACTTCCCAGAAAGAGGAAATATGTTCGACGTGTTTAGATTTTTTTTAATTTAATTGGGAAGTCGTCCAATTGCTGCCTGATCGCCGCGCGGATGATTAGTGCAACATTTGAACACGGCTTACAGCTAAGAGGGCCGACTGTCAGTGTTTCTCCTGAGGGGAGTTTTGGTGTTTTTGCTAAGCACATAATCCAAACATCCATTTTTATAAATTCCTTGGTTGTTCTAGATTAATGAGATTGTCGTGTATAACCTCAGGCTTTTCTTGCCTTCACTATTTACATTAGAGCGTATTAATAGACCATATCCCTTCTGTGTTTAAATTGTGAATACACCTCTATTTAAACCCCTTCCCATTAAGATATCTAAAACATGCTAAGACTTTATCGTCTTCTTTTCTTGAAGCTACTCTGCCATAAATATAGAGGCAGACATGTTCTGTACGTGAAAATGAAATAGTCACCCTGTACTCCAGATGTGACCCATGTCATCGGGTATCCACTGAAAAACGTTTTTTACAGCCCGGCATCACGCATCTGACTCTTCCTGCTCTTCTTTGCACACTCCTGGAAACATTGAACCGCCTCGTCTGCTCCGGGAGGAACGTAATCCAATATTTGGCTGCACTTGCTACTGTAATCTTCACAGTGTTGCGCTAAGAAGACATGACATCACTTTCAAGTTCACATTGTTGGCAATAATTCAGCTCCCACGCGAGGCCATCTGATAGCTCCCCGTGTGCATTCGCCGGGCGTGTGCATGTTGACACAAAGACGCACGCTCCTTCTTTTGGCACAGACCCACATAACTTATATATACATCTACTTATAAATACTTTTAAAGGCAGGATAATGTCTTTCTTAAGCAAAGCAACGGACACATTTTGGTCAAAGAAAGCATTTCCTTAATCCATATTATGTATCTTTCAGCCCTCGAATGGCGCGTACCGAGGAGGAGGAACTGCCCCTAAGAAAAAAATCTATCAAATCAAATCCTATTAAAGTGCAATAAACAAGAAGACAGTAATCCGTCCCACGCGCGCCTCTGCCAACTCTGAGACGGTTTCTCTCTCTCTCCGTAGGACACTGGCTCCAGTTGCACGGAGTATTTACCACTTACTCGCCCACGCGTCCTCATCAGTGTAAATTAACTGTAACGTAGGTGTGAGCCGCCTGCAAAGTGGGCTTCAGGCTCTCAGACAGGCCGAGTTCTCGATTTGAAATACGTCATAATCGGGGGTTTTCATCTGCTTTATTATGAACTTTTCCTATGAAGCCTGAAATGTGATGAAAAACTTATTTGTGCATTTTTGACAAGTATATTTCGATATTTTAAAAGAACAATGGAAGTTTTTGTGAATATATATTTAGTGTTCATCATATACTGTAGCATAAGGTGACAGTAAGTGCTGGATATTCTCTGACAGGAGGGTGAGCTGCTGGCGGGAGGTGCACAGAGACCCACAGAGGTCTTTACCTTGACAGCCGCCCTTCTCCTCGAAATCACCGTTGCTGCTGCAAAACACTACGGCAGCGTTTAACGCTGACCTCATCGCCAGCATCTAGTGACTCAGCACTATTTAGCTGCAAGGTGATCCTCCAGTGGGATAACCCCGGAGTGGACATGAGGAACGCTACCAATCCCATCTTGTGTGCGTTAGGTTAATTGACTTCATGAGGAGAAGCCATTACTGAGTGTTCACCCACAATTCTGTTAAAGGTTATTTTTTTGCTTTGTAGTGACAAAAAACTCCTACACAATGTGTTTGTTAAACATTATGTCATTTCCAAATGATTATGAAAAGCTTTCAATCATAATCTAATGTTATTGGTGCCAGAGTAAATACACAATATTATGTAATTCTCTGACTTCATAGTGACATCATGATGACATCATTTCTAGTTATCTCGACTTTTGTGTCTTCTAATTTGACCTGCCACTGTTTCCTAATGCCCCACAGCATATATATATATTATGGTCAACATATTTGTGTTGACCTTGACCTTTGAACCTTTGAGCAACTCAGGATTGAATGAAAAATCCTTCCATGCAAGTTATTTTGAATCGGTAAAAAACAGCACCCTAAATCATAAAATGATACCATGAGCTGTATTTCTACATTTTGCTGCGATACCGGTTTCCTCATATGTTACGTTTTATATTCTGGCCACATATACTACAACAAGCACAGAGGATACAAGAAATACTTCACATTCCAGAGCCAGTCTGCAGGTCCCAGATAATTGCATCTGTCATCTTGCTTCACATACACACCATCTTTTTCTTGGCACTTAGATTGCTGTTATTGGTGATGGCGTCCACTCACCTCATTGAATGTAAAGGCACGTCGCCACGACTCCATTAAGACGCCCCCCCCACCCCCCCCGAAGATGTGACGATCGACAACTATTCAGCTCCAAACTCTGACTGCAGCAAATTGACATGTTGTTAGTGCCCAGCCGGCGTCGGGGGTAAAACGCCTCGTATTAATTTGTCACCGCTAAGTGCACACATGCTAAAATGAACCATTAGCTTTGTCCACTTTGGTTTCTTCTCGGACTGGAGCTGCTTGGCCGGCTCGCGGTGGCCTTTTCTTTTAATTTGTCGGGCGCTCTGTGTATAAATAGTTTTTTTTCCGGACACGCTGTGAACAAGCTGAGTGAAACCTGTCCAAAGTAGTTGTTTTTTGTTCCGTTCCTTGACGAGGGGAATAATAGCTTTTATGTGTATTCTCAAAATGGGGGGGAAATGTTCTCCTGCACCGTTGTGGCTCGAGCGCCCGCTTGAATCGTTCTATTTCCCTCTATTAGGTTCACTAACGCTAATTCCCGGGTACCGCCGCCACAGTGACACATTTCAATTACACTGACAACTGCACTGATGGAAACAGGAAGAGGGAGAGAGAGCCAGAAGTATGGGAGCTGTCCAACTCAGCCCACACTGACTTGACATAGTGTGCGGAGACGACTTAACGTGCATAAGTTTGTTCGGAAGTGTGCACGTAAATTAAATGAATCAAAACTACCGCTGATTTTAATTGTGAATTCTTAACTTGAGGGCCCAATGTAAAGTGATTATGTGGCCAACAGCCTCCACCTTGCTGGCTCAGCATCATAAATATACAGGACAGTTGGTTTTACAATTAGCATTACCACGGGGTCATCGGGGGGCGCGCACACACACACACACACACACAAATACACACGTACACGCACAATCAAACAAGGCACTGCAATGAAAGCCAAATTCCTCATCACCGCTGAGATGAGTGAAGCTCCTGCTATACCCAGACATTAACCCGCGTGCATCTACAATTTTCTCAGGCTGACACTTCAATTAGGCTAATCCCGGCTGCACGCAGAATGCTCCGCTCCCCTCCTCTATGAGCCGACGGTGCTGGAGACGTGCCATGTTCCTCTGCGCCTCCTGGCCTCGCTCCGCATCACAAGCCGAGGAGCTTTCCCCCGGCTGACGGAGGAGAGAGTCCAGAACGATCGGTTCCACTCGCGGGCGGAAACACACAGAAGAGAAACAAACGCAAGGGAGGCGGAGAGATAAAGCGGGAGAGGGGGAGGGAGGAAGAGATGATGGTGGGGGTGCTCAAAAGAGGAGAGGGAGAGAGAAAGTGGCCCCTGCTGTGTGTTTCCTGCGTTCATATATTCCACAGGCACACAGAACACAAGGGCGAAGCTGCTGATGGAATAAACAACACAGTGGTGTTCCTGCAGAGGTGTCCACTGTCTTTGTCGGGGGTCTTAATTGCTTCGGTTGCAGGGACACTTGAGAAGGGGCTGAGATGGAAAGACGGGCAAACTTTTGAAAAATTTGATCAACTACGCTTCTTAAAAAAGGAAGTTATTGATTCTGGTGTTAAACTACATTAAAATAGAAATACAAATTGGGGAATTTGTTGTTTTGAATGAGACAAAACAGATGTTATTGTCAGTTATTGATAATACAGTTCACTTGCACTTACTTACAGAATGAGGTTATCTTCAGCTTTATGTTGGAAAGTGAGTATTTGTTTCCTATGACAGTCGATTGCATGACACTAGAACTAGAACTCAACTCAATGTCTTGATTTTCCTGTGACCTCTTTCTGATTTGACTGATACGCAACAGACAGTATTTACTCGGTTACGGGCTGTGATGTTAGGAGTGCTAACAAGCGATGGCCTGAGAAAGTGTCACAGCCGGATCCTCAAAAAAATATCTAAAGCATCCGTCCGATTTCAGCTGATTTCTGTCAGGTAAGGTATATACTTTAAGACAGCGAGGAAATGAGCGACGGTTTTCAGGAGGGAACAAATTGGCGAGCAGTGCTCTGCCATCGTCTTGAACGTTTGTGTCAAAAAATAGAATTTGGGTCAAGTTGCAGAAGTTCAGGAGAAGTCACTGTATTCCACCATTTTTTCCCTTTTGCCCAAAACACAGCCTCTGTATAGAGCCGTGGTTTGTGTGATGCTCAACATGACACAGTAATCACAACCTCACAGTGATTCTCAAATGTTTAAAACAATGGATGGCGGGGGGCGGGGGGGCTGTTTTTAGTTTTCTGTCACTTTCCCCTGCAAACTCTCGAGTGACCGAAGCTGTCAGCGCTACACGGAAAACACTCTGCCCCCTCCCTCTCTTTTCCTCTCACCCTCTCCGACGGTTCCCTCCCCGTGGCGGTACACCGGGACATCGAGTCCACCAGTGGGAGTACCGTGGTTAATCTCTGCTGGTTAAACGCTCTTGTACGGCCCTGAGCAGGAGCAGTCAACCATCCCCTGGTTTCTGCTCCCCCTGCTCTCCGGGGGGGAATCCGCTCGGCTCTGTTTTTAATGTATTACTAAAAAATAAAATGGCTTATTTCAACGTAACAGAGGCAGTTTTATAATTCTCATCTGAATTGATGGTGTGATGGGAAGTGATTGGATCGGAGGAAGAGAGAACAAGCGATTTTCTTTCCAGTTTAACTCCATTCTCCTCGTTTTCATTTCACTAAACATGTTCACGTCAATCAAAACAATCCAGCAGGAGACCTCTCACTCAATATCATGCAATACATTGACCCCCCCCCCCCCCCCCACACACACACCCACACTCACAGGCATTGCAGATCAAGGTCCCCGCTAAATGTTTTTTTGAGATGATAACACTTTCTGCGCTCGAGTGGCCTCAGGTGGGAATCCCCGCCTGGCAGAGAAAATGGAATCTGCCACCTACTGTGCTGAAGGCCGGCAACCCTCAGCCTCGGCCTTCAGCGGAGGACACGCTTTAACAACCTCCCCGGTGCAGCGGCAAAAAGAACTATTACCACTGCGATAACACTCGCGACCGGTGAAAAGGTTTACCCAGTGCTGCTCTGGAACCAGCGCTTCCGATTCGGTGCTTCGATTGCCACATTTAGTAGCTCAATCGGAAAAAATGTGTTAGTGTGTTCTGATCAGAGATTCAATCAAATACACCTAAAAACTGTTGAATATTCCTTTTTATCACAGTTTTTCAACCTTTTCAACCTCCAGCTTCAGATAATTCCTGATAAAGTTTTAGTCTTTTAAAAAAAAAGAAGCTAATGTATCGTGAACAAGACACCGTGAAGAAGACGGACGACGTGAAAGGCTCGCTGTGTACGAGGAGGCCCCCTATATGGGAAAAAAAATATATATATATATATTAATATATATAATTAATTTGAGCAGAACTGTCTTCGCTATCTGCCGAAATTATACACACCCTGACAGTGAGATGACTCCCAGCTGGCGGGGGAGAAAAGAAAAGGGGTTGGAAAAAAAAAAAAAGAAAGAAAACACATTTAATTTCATGACAGCTCCTTTTAATTACAACCCCCCCCCCTCCCCTCCTCCTCACCCTCCAACCCCACAACCCCTTCTACAGCGTCGCATTAAAGTTTGAACTCGCACTTCCTCCACGTCCACCCCGCAGCCCCCCCCCCCCCCCCCCTTATATGCAGGAAGCTGAATTTTTCCCATTACAGTGAGTTAGTCACAGCCACTTTCGGTGAGCGGAGCTGCCATGAACGCGGAAGAGTTTTATCATCAGAATGTATTATGTAAGATTGACTGCAGGATGGAGTGCGAGAGAAGAGAGAAGGGGAGGAAGAGAAAAAAAGAAACTCCTGCTATCAGCTCCTGCGTCTGAAATGGAAGAATCCTTTGCAAGGAGGGGGTTAGGGGGGGGTTTGGTCGTGGGGCCGGAGCCATTCAAATGGGCCAAGAGTGCTGATGCATCCGATTGGGTAATGGGTTTGTTTGTGGCCCAACCCCCCCCCCCCCTCCTGTCTCGGAGGAATCTCGGGGGGGGGGGGGGGCTTAGCTCCATTCACTTTCTGCTGCCCTGGCCATTTATTTTGATTAGGTGAATGAAGTCCTCCACAGAGCCAGGGCCCGGAATAATTGACACCGTGTCCTCTGAGGTCACAAAAAAATATACCCTTAGTACTTACCCCCCCCCCCCCCCCCCCTTCCCGCGGTGAAGTGGCAGCATATGAAAAGATTGCGGCTGAGCACTGGACTGAAGGTGCATTATTGCTTTAGGTTGCAACAAAAACCTGTCGGGGAGCTTGTACATAAAATTTCCTGGGTTCGTCATCTTTCCTGTCCCCCCCCCCTCAGCCTTGACAGGATAATTGATGTGTGCTGTGAACTTCCAATCGGCTTCAATTCGCACTTATATTGTATATTTTTCCTTTCTGTCGTCAGTCGGGTCTGAACGGTCACTGGGGGGGAAATCGGTGTTTGTTGGTTTGTTATTTCATCTTGGTTCGTGTTAGGAAATGGATTCACTCCGAGGTTCATTGAGGTTTAAAAGCCGTGCATTCACTTGAGGTTGCATTTTGAATCAGAACATTTTAAATGAATTAGAGAGCGATGAATACTTTGTTTCTGACCATGTCCATGTTGAGATGTGTCAAAGGTTCATTGTGTTTAGTTGGAAGGGATCAATTGGAAAATAATGTTTCCACTTGTGTGTTTCATTTAAATTGTATTAATTGTTTTCTGTTTTTTTACCCTGGAACGGGCCCTTTATTTTGAAATACTTTATATCTGAATAGGGAGTCTCTACGGAAGCCACCATGTTTTTTTTTACAGTAGCCCAGACTGGACAAACTAACCGCCTTTTGAGTTTTTATGACAACTGAAGCTACCACAGCTTCTTTCATGATTGTGTGATATTGGCGAGATGCTGATCCGCAGAAATGAAGCTTCAGCGGTTACTCCACTGCGGCGAATGTCGACTCACGCTGGATTCCTCGCTCGCCCTCCCCGACTCTCCCTGTCGTCTCTCCAGTCAACCTTTTCGCCGAACTCGTCTCCGTCCCATCCCTCTCCATTTTCATCAATTATTATCCCCCCCCCCCGTTTTCTTGAGCGCTCACTTGACGAAAGCCTCTCTTAACCTGTTTTTCACCGAGCCGTCGGTAATGGGCCCTTCAGAGACCAAATATATAATCACTGCTGCCAACCGCCTTCTTCTAAAGAGGCGGCCGTGTTTGTCTCCGTCTCCCTCGCCGTGCAACTTAAGGTCAAACCTTCCCTCTCGCCTCAGACGGAGCTCTAATGCGATGTGCAGACACGCTCGGTGCAGCGTCGGCTTTTATCCTGGTCCGTCAACTTTGAACTGTGAGTCAGCTCGATTGAGGATCCCCGTGCGCATCATCATCATCGGCCTGCTTCGGGGGGGCGAGGCGCCGTCTTCCTGCTGCACAACAGCCTTCTGCCGGTATAAGACCCCCCCCCGGGGTTGTGGTTGCTCGCAGGGCCGTAGCTGTCCATTTAATTTGCCGCACACAGTCGCTCCACTTGTTCTGCGCCGTGCCTTTAGTCCAGTCAAGCCGAGGTTCCAGGAAGTGCAATGTCTCTTTACACAGCTGCACGGCTCTCAGGTTTAATATTAGCTTTGCCGGCAGCCAGCTGTGACTGTGAATTGGTGACAGGGGTGCGAGCTCTGGCCCGAGCGAGTGTATGAAATCACTGCTAAGGTCTTTCCACTTGACATTGTAAACTCCTGACTGCCTCAGCATGTTTCGTGTTCACGATCGAAATGAATCGGCTTCAGTTTACTCAGCAATTGAGGCCTTTTCTTTGCACTGCACCTGGAAGTGTCAGTGTGAGGCAAGCGTTTGAATCTCGGTCCAAATTACAGGTCACGGGCGGAAGCCGTGTTCCTTTTATATTCAATGTCATCGTTCGGTGGACTTATTCCTGAGGTGTGGAAGGAGCTGTGTTAAAAAATGCAGTGGAAAAAGCGTAGAGAAGAAACAAGGCCCTCTGCTCTTATCTTACAAATTGAAAACAAGTTGCATCAAAGGATGGTAAACAGGACACAGCATCGTTTAAAGAGCAGATGTGGTTAATGAAAAAGTTTGTCTCGAAAGTGTCTGAGTCGGATGAGGCGCTGCAGCAAACCAGGAATACAGAATTAAATCAAATCATGATTCTTATCATAATAATTTCATATTCAAAAAATAATTAGATCAATTTGTGACAGTGTTAGCAGTTGTAATCTGGAAAGCAGGAAAAAACCGTCAGCGTTACCTCTTGACTCGTTCGTTGTGGATTTCAAGGTGTTGTTCTGGAAGGCGTAGACTTTAGAATCTTTTTCTTCCAGTATTTGTATTTAAGTGAGTTTTTCTCTGGAGCAGTTAAACCTTGGCCGTGCCATTGGCTGCAACACCAGCCCAAAGAATGATTGATCCACCCCTGTGCCGAGCAGTTGAAGAAATCCTGCACCTTTCTCCTCCAGACATTCCTTTTGCTCTTTACGGCCCAAAAAAAGGTTCTATTTGGACTTGTTTCCAGAATGCATCAAGCTTGTTTAAATGTTCCTTTGCGACTTTCTGAATTTCGTAGCAAAGACGCCAAGAAGTTTTCCCTCTGATGACTCTTCCATGAAGGTTGTTTGTTCAGGTGACACTGCAGCGCGACTCCAGAGTCTACTTACGTCTCCTGTTTTCATCCAGACCTTAACTTTCATTTCTCAATTCCATCATGAACTGAAAAATCGACTTTGTGAACAGGCCTTGCACAAGCTTGACTTCTACCTACATAATAGATCACTCTTTATTCAAGTGTTGAAAATAATGTTTTAGCTTAAACCTCATGAGTTCTGGAGTTCAGTTCATCTTCAGTTCCTATATTATTAGTAAAAAAAATGTGAGAAAATTGGTCACAAGCTAATCCATGAGTTGCTAATGAGCTACGTGTTTGGCAATGCAAGAATTTGGCAATAAAACCCCAGCTCGAGGTGGAGGCTGTGAGGGTCGGGCCTCTGGATCAAAGTACCCTGCGACCATAATTTAAATTCTTTGAATACAAAGTCATGTAATCGTTTATTTTCTTTCTCCTGGAGAATTAGGAAGAGAAGGTTTTTCTACTTTGGAAATTGAGTGGATAAAAAGTAACGTTTCATTCTTGAATCCCACTAATGACTGTTGACAACAAAGCCACACGGCTCAAGAAAGAAGAAGAAGACTCTTTTAGTAATTCCTGTGTTTTCACACACAAATGGAGCAGAGGGCCGCCGCAGCTGCAGCGCCCCGGGTCAGAAGCCTTGCTCAAGGGCACTTCAGCTGTGCACGTATTGTGACATTTCTTTCCTTGCCAGGGAATCAAACCCGTCTCTCCAACCTCGAGGCCACTGGGCCTCCCTGGCTGTCATCTGGACACATTTGTATCAAATTCATACTGCGGGGAAACAAAGCAGCAGAGTGGAGGAGCGGAGGAAGCTGCTACTTTTAAAGGTCGGAACAAGGATAAATGAGAAATGACTCGTGGTTTCATAACACGGTGAAAAAAAAACTGCTGAGAGAAGAAGACGGAACATCTGCTCGACACGTCTGAAGCCCGGTCTCCGGTGAAAAATAAAATCTGATGACAGTGGGAGTTCTTTTTATTTTGTCGCGTTCTTGCACCGGCACTCAGGACAGTTCCAGATTTGTTTTGGCCGACTTCTGTCAAATTGTCACGTCCGGGATGAAGCAATAATTGCTCTTGCGCCGCAGGAATCTGGATGGGTTCAACGTGTCACACACCATCCTGTACACGCAGTAATACGATACACCCGTGTTCATGCCAGTCGACGGTCTTTGGTGTCTGAAATCCTCCCCTGCACGTTCTCTCGGTTCCTGTGTTGTCGTCATGAGAATGTGGACAACATGGACGCACCTTAAAACTGTGTTGGTGCTTCATGACGCTGCAGAGAAAGAGTCAAACTACAAATCAACGTACACCATGAGATTCCCTTCATGAACGTAGCCTTCAAAAATCCCCCAGAAACCCCTGCCTGCATCCCGTCTTCAGATCCCGCAGCGTGTCATCGCTTTTGACATATTGTCTCCACAACAGTGTTTTGTACCTTATATTTATTACATTTCAACACATTTTGCAGAAGCTCTGCCGTACAGACTCTGGAATAATGTCTCTCCAGCTCCGTGTCATACCTGGCTACATCTGTCATTTATTATCGTGCAGAGTAATGTCTTCGCATCGGCTGCACGGATGGCTTCCTGCGTCGTGAATAACTTCTCCAGGCATTCGGTTATTGACTTCCAACGTGGTCCCCAGCTGCCGTGCAGTTTAATACTGTTTACAAAAACATGTTGTTTTTTTTTTTACCTTCATGCACTCCCCTTTGCTCTGGGTTATTGGCACAGTGCTGCACTTGGAATATGGAATTATGGGCTGTTGTTGTTGGGAGTAACACACGCGTCCAGATTGTGAGTCGACCAACAGTGTGGTAGCATTGACCTCTGGAAAGGACTGAGAATGAATATATCATGGCAGCCCAAGTAATATGAATAATTAAGAGTATTTAGCCCTGTCTCACAGTAAAGGTCACACAGTCTTCGAGTCACTTGCAAGTAGCTTTAATATTTATGTAAAGGAATTAGTCATGTAAGGCCTTTAATTCATTTATTTATGCTGATCATTGGACATATTTGTTCAGACACTGTTGTTAAATGTATTATTATGTAAACTAGTGGTTGCCACTGTTACTCGAGTGTTGAAAGTCCCTCAGCAGCATAATCTCAAATCGTCATATACAGATCTGCGGAGGTCGCCTGTTTCAGAAGCAATATGAAATATGAAAAAGAACACGCATATAAAATGGCTGTAGAATATGAATCAGGCGACAGCTGCACACCCAAATTGCAAGTGATGCTAAAGACCTTTGCAGCCTTTGCTGTGCTGCCTTAAAGAAAACCATATGTCTTCCTGCAGACGCATGTTGGATGAACTTAAAACTTGGAAGTGACACTTTTGGCACACTTTTCGAATTTGTATCACATTGCTACATAGGGTTATTTAGCAGAAATAAGGATTAGTTCATCTTTATGAGTGGCCCTGTATCGACACCATGCTTAAGGTCAATGGTTGAACACATCTTACTCTCTATAACCTTACGGGCAGTAGTGTGGCTGCATGTGGTAAAGCCGAACTGCGGTTTTCATTTTGAGACACAGCTCCTCACAACGTTGTCGCTAAGAACACAACACGGCTTTCGGAAAAAAAAAAAACATCGCACTTCATCCGTCAGAGAGTTTTTTTTCCCGATGATTCATCGCAGCCGACACCAGTGACAGAAAAAACCCAGAGCAATGGAAATCTATTCAAATGCGGCGAGGCTCAATCCCCCCCCCCCACCCCCCCTTCACGAGAGCGCTGTGGATAATGTGTTGGACCCAGACCAGTAGGGGGTAAAATGGCTTCATCAGTCTTTTCCAGTCAGAGTGAGGTGGAGGGAAACAAGTGAAACGCCGATGCATAACACTGACATTTTTTAATAGAATTCATTTATAACAAATGGAACTTGTGTCAGCAGAGAACTGAGTTTTCATACACTTCTTTCTCCACCAATGTAACCTAGGTAAGAAAATAAAAAGCACTCCTTTCATTCAGAAAAAGAAACATGTTTACGCTTACAACTAATCAGAGGTAATTGTATGATCTTTTTAACAAGCCGTTTTTTTTTTTTCTTTCCTTTTTTGTCTTTACAATTTCAGTATTTAATTGTTCCAGTCTATGCATCCAGACGAGAGATAGATAGAGAGAGAGCAGAGAACACAACGTTTATTTCTGTTAATGACACTCCAAGCTTGGATGGCGAAGCCACAAGAACAGATGGTTGTGGGACAGATTCTTCTGAGATCATCTGCTGGAGTAACCATGGCATCAGGACGGATGCTCTTTTTCGCCACAAACTTTTTTATTATTATTCTTTTTTTTGTCTTTTTCAAGAGTTTGATTACCTTTTTTGTGTTATTTACATACACACAAAGTGAACGTTTAAGGAGACTTTTTTTTTCATAGATGGGTTCAAGTAATATATTATTGGGTTTCAGAATCAATAGGGCGGTGCATAGTACAAAGATAGAGAAAGTGCAAATCTTCCTACCAGGCCAGCTTTGGCCGTTCTGCAATGTTTCACCATGCATACGAAAAGAAAAAAAGGAAAATAAAAAACTGAGATGAGAAAAATAAACATGTTTTCCGAGACTTGGACGTGATGTAACATTAGTCGCCGTGAGGTTAAATAATAGGACTATTATATGGCAAAATCAGGACAGAAATAATCGGTTAAGCACTCGACGGACATAACGCAGCTGCTCGAGTTAACAAGGGAAAGAAAGCACCTGGAATGCACATCCACAAAGCCATCAGAGAGGTTACAGAGAAGTTAACATGGAAACAAACCGAAAACCCTTTGTCTCTGACTGTGTCAACAAAAAGAAAAAGGACACGACACCTCGGAATAGTCATGGATAACAGAACCGATACTTTGCAGTTTGTATTTCTCTATAAATGCTCTTTGTGGTGACACACACACGTGAACGTCTACAATTCAAACCTAAGGCATGACGAAGAAACCCCTTCAGTGATGACCTGTGCATTAGGCATTCTTTTGTGTAACTTCTACGTATGCTGAACGACTTTAGTGTTGTAGAGTGTGATCCTCGTCACAACAGGTAGAAAGCTTGTTAATTCGAAGCAGGGCCTTTACACACGTCCTCCTGTTCAGATCTGAGACTGTCATCCAGCCCCCAGCTGCATGTTACAACATTTTAATAACATGTAGCTATTGTGTGTTCTTGACCGTTTTTCTGTCGAGGTCAGCGATATATATATATATGTGTATATATAAACTCTTTTATTCTAATTCACACAGCCACAATAAGGCCACTGAAAATGAAAAATATGAGCTTTGAAATGTTCTTATTTGCATATATAATCTCATCGTGTGACAAATGAATACTAAAGGTAAATAAACTATACAGTTTACATTTACACTAAATGCCTAGATTAGTCAAAGGATACATTTAACATGTTAAATGAAACATTGTAAAAAACAGGCATAAATATAAGGCACTCTAAATGCAAAATGAAAAACCAAAAAAAAAAAAGGTTGTTACGGTCGAGAGATGCTTTGAAAGAACCACGAGAAAAGTGACGTCTTTGTACTTTTGCCCTATTGTGTGGTGGCGAGCGGCCGCGTGACCTCTCTACCTCCTAATTTACAGACCGCATGTGAGGGTTTGAACAGTTGCACCAGCGATGCTCCGACCGGCACCAGACATTCCCGCTCCCGGACTTTCGCTTTGCACGGGGCGGTGGTGGCGGGGGTGGGGGGGTGGGGGGGAAGGACAACAATGTCATGAGTGAAAAACATATCCACATAAAAACCCCTATCTAAAAAACACACAAATTTATTGCACAAGAAAAGATGCACGGAATCAGAATACAATTTTTTGTCCTACTGATGTGCATTCCAGTGAAAAAATCTCTTCATTTCCCCCTTAGCACTCTGTTTGAATCTTTCATAGACTTTCCATATTTCATATACTTTTTTTTATTTACTCTTTATCAATATATTTAGAATGTTATATTTATAATGTAATACATATCTCACATATATTTGGCAATCTGTAGCATATATCTTTTATATATATCTTCTTATCCAATTCCAATCAGGCTCTCTCTTATCATCATTCTAACATGGAAGAACTGAGATAATCGGTTGCAGCAAACTTCATACTTTGCTCATCCCTGTTGATTCCACAAAGCCCCAGTTTATCTGATGGGAGTAATTTAGTTACCATGTCATGTGATCGTGGATAATAACAAAAAAAAAAAAGCCAAACCAAAAAATAACTCTGGAACAAAGTTATATTTTGGCGGAGTGGATTCCGTTCTGTGCACTCAGTGCAACGAAATGAGGGGAGAAGAAAAACCAAAAGAACATATAAGGCAAAAATGAAATAAAAAATAGCACATACGTCAGAACAGTTCCACGGATAAAAAAAAAAAGAACATCCGATCGTTTTAATGTAAATACATGTTATCCCCTTTTTCCCCCCCACGCGATACATTTGTGTAAAAAAAATGAAATTCACACAGTTCCAAAAAAAAAGAGCACATCAGCTGTATAATAAAATACTAAAAAACTAAATCAATAATTTTCATTTATTTCATAGATCATTCGATGTTCCCCCCCACCACCTCTTCCAGAATTTAGACGATGAACATTGTGACAGGAGAAGGAGTATTTATTCATTATTACTTTAAGGTGTGTCCCGCTGTCGTGGACCAAGCATTGTCTTCTTTTTCGATGGGTTGTCTTTTGTGTGTACTTGATTGTGAAACAGATTTTTTTATTTTTACAATGTGCATCGAGTTTTATCCCCCCCCACCCCACCCCCCAACCGCGATTCCGTGTGCCTCCAGTGCCTCTCGTATCGGTTCATAACCACTGATGCATTTCTGACGATGTCATTATTGTTCATATACTTTTTTTGTTGTGTTGGTTTTCATTCAGTTTTTATGAGCTCCCCCCCCCCCGCCGTCCCAAAAATATGAATCCTTGAAGCAAAACAAAGAAACCAAAAAATAAAAAAAAGGTAATTCCGTATGAAGCTTCATCAGTCAGGATTCCCTCCCTTTGTCTCAAGGTGAGGTCTTTCGTGGGGGGGTTTCGGGGGGGGAGGAAATACTTGGTCCTCCAGGAATCATCTTTTTCATTTTTTGACGAGTCATGTTCGCACATCCAACACGTAATGAGTTGTTAGCAAGGAGTTAAGGAGTTCTTTCTCAAGCAGGAATTTATGGCTCAGAAGAGAGGCTCGCTGGGTTCTTTCGTTTCCAAAGGGCCCTCTGCTTTTTTTTTAATTTCTTTCTCTTCTTCCGATAACTGGGTCTTTTACGTTGCATAGTGATCAAAGCTCCCCAGGTACTCCAAGCCAGCTCTGTAGCAGAACTGGTATTGATCCTGAAAAGCGAGACAAAAAAGAAAAAGGGAGAAGTCTTTAATACGCAGGCTGCACAATCTGGATTCTGGATCTCATCATTCTGCTGCTTTAATCATGACTTTTACAAAAGATACTCGAGCCACATGAATCTTCTTAGCAGCCCTCTTTCATTGATCCAAGGCAGTATTTTACTTTGAAGTAGCAAATAAGTTATTTTAAGCACTTTAGTGCAAAAAACAAAGAAAGAATAAGTAGTTACCAGTTGTTTTGAAACAGTTAGTCTAGATTGTCGTAGCTTTTCAATAAGTCACGATCCAAATGAATCATAGTTCTTAACAGGATGCTTTGCAAGTGTAGTAGAAAAAGGGAGAAAGAACACGCCTCACCTCTGTCTGCACCATCGCTGGTCTCTGTGTCCGCAACATTTTCACTGTCTGAAAAATATCTACTACGCCCTCGTATCTCATTCGTTCCAAGACGATGCTGAGGGTGATGAAGACTCCGGTTCTGCCGACACCCGCGCTGCGCAGGAAACACGATACGGCAAAGGTTAACGTCGAGGCCAGAGGAACAAACTCAGATACTTCACTTACTTAAAATAGCCTGTTCAATTCAAAAACTGTAAGTTAGTGAGTAAATGTGACGCATGACGTCCGTTGTAATCTATGTTTCTTATGCTGGGGAGAGAAAGTTTGGTTGTTAAAACATTTAATTTCATACAAAACGTGTGCACCAGTTTGATCACTCACCTACAGTGGACCGAAATAGGCCCGTCTTGGCCGAACTGCTCTTTTGTTTTATGTACTTGGCCGATGAAATCGATGAAGCCCTCTCCTGATTTTGGCACTCCTTGTTCGGGCCAGTCCGTGAACTGGAACTGCCTTACCGTCCGAGACTGTCCGTCCTGAGCGGAGAGAAAAACACACATTCTTGCGTCGCTCAAAAAACACGGAAATATTAGCGTCAAAGAAACGGATGAAGTGAAACTCGGAAGCTATTAACTCTCAGGCAGCCGCCACAAGGGCAGTTAATTGCACCGACATCTATCAAATGAGGATTTCAAACCATTGTCGTTAGCATAACACCAGACTGCATTCTTGAAATCTGGTGCCGAGCTTAAAGCATTAGTGAGAATCTTTTGATATTAGAGATGCCTGTCACTTTACCTGAATATATTTAACAGGAACGCTAAAGATGCTATTTGCTTTGATGTGCTCCCCTCGACAGGGTGCTTGGAGAAATCGAATTTGAGGGTGTGCATTACTTAAGTGATATTGTATCCCCTTGATAAGGAAAGCAATCCCATTGACGAGGCAGTGTAACACGTACTACAAAGGCAGCCGGCGCTATTTATCTGTGTAAGCCTTTGATGGAATTAAGAACTCTCTGGCAGCTCCCTGCTGCCGGCGTCACGTTTGTGTTTTTGCACATTGACATGTGTCGCAAGTTCTACAAATATATACTTATGCTGATGTTACACTTAAGGCCACAGCTCGGTGTAAACAAATATTTGACACAAAGCCAAATTTGTCATCGACTGCTGCAGCTAAATCGAGTGTAATGTTAAATCCAAAGTGTTTCCCATCACGGGGGTGTCAATATATATTTAAAATTTGATTATATAATCAGATTGTAGAAAGAATATGTACCTTAATATTTGTTCGTGAAATGAAGGTAGTACTATCACAGCCTTTTGCCTTGTTTTTGCATTTTGCCAAATGGTCAATCTTTTAAAATACATTTTTATGCCTCTACTACACATTATATGTTAAAAAAAGGAAAGTCTAATCAAATGTTAAATTGTTGTATATTTGTTTTCAGATTTCAACACCGCCACTGCTTACCCTGGCATCAGTCACTTTGAACTCCCTCAGGATGTACTGGGGCATGTTGTACTCGGCCATGGGGTCCACCACAAAGTACTGGTATCTGGCCGACCTTTCAGCTGGCCAGTACTGGTGGCATTTTTCCTGCGGGGAGTTAAAAATGAAATACGACAATGAGCCAAAAAATTCTCTTCACACACACACACACACTCTTCATTGTGTTCATTCCCAGAAATGTTGTCATTGTCTGGTCATGACTGAATGAGCGTGTGGTGTTTCACACATACGGCTTGTTTGGTAACGTTTGCCTTTGTGTTCCGTCGCCCGACAAAGGAGGATGAAAAAAAAACGCTTGCGTACCCTGCCCATTTCTCGAAGCTTGGTTAGCATTACGACGATAGTGGAGTTGTGTTCCCAGAGCATTCTCCAGAAGTCCTCTGTGGTCTCTGCCAAAGGGCCTTGCGTGGCAATGTAGGCTTTCTGTTGCCTGTGGGGGAGCATCCATTAGAAGAGTAGAAAGTGAGATGACGCAGCGTGGAATTACAGTTGAAAAACAGGGTCACATTAGCCTTGTTTTAAATGAAAGAAATTCACTGACATTGAATCAATAACACAAATATGCAAAGGTATATATTGTGCATCTCATATAGATAGATAGATAGATAGATAGATCGATCCCGAGGGAAATCCAGTAGCACACAATACCAATATATAACGAAAAATGTTGACAGACAAAAGTAACCAAGGCAAAGTATTGAAGACAAATATAAAGATGGAAAGATAAATAGCTGTATCAGAGTGTCTGAGCACTTACCGGTACCCATCAATGAAACTGGCATTGATGTAGTCGGAGCCCTCGACTCCCCGGATGGGCTGGAGACACACCCGCGTGGACTCGTATGGCATGATGTTGACAAGGCGGTTCTTGAACTTGTTGCACGGGAGGTTGGCACTGATGAATCGTGACGTGTGGGCTTTCGTGTTGGCTAAACGCTGCGTGGGAGGGAGAGAAACAGGGGAAGTCACTCCGAGTGTTCCGGTGCCAGGGAAAGAAGGAACCGGCAGTCCTCTGTGACCGACCGCCCGATACCCAAAGATAGATTGTGCACGATAAAGATCTGAAGAATACAAGGTGTAATAATCTGCGCATAGCGTGCGATGGGATCTCCACTCTTAATAGCTCACGGTGCACTGTGGATAATTGCTATTTCACGTAACCATACAGTATGGAAATGGTATCAAAGTGATTACTATCGCAGCTTGCCTTCCCCCCTCCCCCCCAAAAAAGGAGAAGCATGTTGCGATGAAAAGGAAGGGAAACAGACTCCCCAGCGAGCCAGGAGTGGACAGAAGTGCCGTTTAATCTAACCTGCTTATCATCTCTTCATGGAATCAACATCTATCGCGGAGCAAGGGAGAAGGTGCGTGACAAGAAAGGCAATGCAGCGCCACAGCCTGCGGAGGGCTGGACAGGGCGGTGCTGTGTGCCTCTCATTGTACATGCAGAATATATTGCTCGAGTCCCTCTGGAAACTGTTCTGCGGTGTGGGGGGGGGAAACCTGTGTTTGGCGTTTTCATGTAAGCCGAGAGCCCCGTTGCTCAAGGAGACGGGGGAAAACAGAAAGGGGGAATTCACCCTACGTTGCGTTATACAAGTGACTCAACCGGAGGGAATAAAGCGGAAACCACAGGCCCCATGCTGTCTAGTTGAGCCTAATGGGAAGTGGAAACGAGTTCAGGAGCTGCACCGTGGTATGGCCGATGTGTGACATCAGGGGCCTGCGTGTGACTTGAGCCACAGGATGCCAGTGGCTCATGGGACGTTTACATTAAGGTGTTCGGTGTTTAGACAGATTTATGTACCTTGAACTCCAGTTCCATGCCGGTGACATTCTCCCCGCCCTCTATCTGCGTCAGTTTCTGGATGTACGCGTAGAGGTTCCTGGCGGGCACCTCCGTGGTGCCGCAGTTGACGGCCTCCTGAAGCGCATCATGTATGAAGACGTACTGGTCCTCCGTCTGCACCATGTAGTTGCGCTGGGCACGCATTAGCGTCACGTGTCCATAGATGTCCACGGTCTTCTCGTGCTTGATGCGCTCCATCATGGCGTCAATCACGATGAAGCAGCCCGTGCGTCCCACCCCAGCGCTGCAATCAAAAGCAAGATCAAGTCAGTCTATTTGATGTAGCAACACAAATGGTTATTGAGCTGCATCGATATGGCATATTTCTAGTCCTTACTCTGCAAGTCAAATTCTCCCATTCATCTTTTCAACCTTTCTTTCACACATCATTCACATACTACTGGTACAGCCATTTGAGGCAGTTTGGGGTTGACTGTCTGCCCGAGGACACATGCGGACTGGATTAGCCGGCCAGACCACAGAGACGGGATCAAACCACCGACCGTCTGGTTTGTAGACAACCCATTCCACCACCTAAGCCAAAGCCGACAGCCCAGTGGATGGAAAGGTGTCCTTTCAGTGAAAAATGTTCGGAGCTTTTTCTAATTTCCCATAGTGATGAGGCAGAATGCTAAACGCTCCTTGCCAAGTTTGCCGCCATAGGATGGGCCATTTGGCCGGGGGTGTAATTAAATCTGAAGTGGCTCTGTGTAGAGAAGAGGGCTTGGCAGTCACAGCGTTCAGCCGGCTCACTGCTGGCTTTGCAATCTCGCCTCGTCCCCCCTCTGGACCCCACCTGTGCTCTCCAGCCCATCAGGACTAATCACTTACGCAACGGCAACATTTAACCTTTATCTCATTGTGTCCCGAAAAGTGCCACTGCAACAAATGTGGACCCGGTCGCAATTTTGAGAGTAGGAGGTTTTTTTTCGAGGGCTTTGTGAACTTCTGAGAAGTGTAGCCGACTTCAATTAACGCCATTATATCAGCGCCGCGCCACTAAATGACATAAGAGCTTTAGAAGAGGCTCTGAAAGGCAGGTCCCCTTCATTAGGATTCACATCGGCACATTTTTACATTAGTGAGAAAAATACGCGAGTGAAAAAGCACTCTGACAAAGAGGAGGGGGCGTGGGGGGTGTTTTACTGTTTCTCTTTGACCTCTCCTCGCAGGCCAGCTTGAGACATGCTGTATGAATGTAAACCTCCTTCGCAGACTGCTGACAATTCAAAAATGCTGCACATTACACGTTCTAATAGCACAAGCCTCGGCACAGATGTTTCCCGATTTATTAACTGGGGGGGGGGCGACAGGGCGGCGTTAAATCTTTGTCCGTTAACTCTCCTCCCGCAAAACAAGGCTTCAACAAGACTACTCCTCGCACCCGGCACTCCAAAGTAAATAGGTTATTCAATCCATTAAGCTGACATGCCTACGAGGTGTGAGCCATGCTTTCGTGCCTTCCTCCTTCTGATGAAGCATTTGTTTTTCATTTCCACCGAGAAGTTGAGAAGGGAAAACTCAAGAGGGAGCAGAGTTAGTCCCTCGGGGCCAAGTCTGGTTAATGTGCCATGCTGCACTGGAACTGTGCTGCAGATGGAATAAAGACACGTACGGGAGCCATTGGCTTTAACAAATGGTTTGATGATCGTGTTCAAAATGGCTGACACTGGCTGAATGAAGCTCGGGCTCTTTTTTGTTATTCTTTTTCTGGAAGCAGCTCCTCACGGCTCCGGGTTCAATTACAAAATGTGCATGTGAGTGAAAGAGGGAATCAGGCGGCAAAGAAATTGGGAAATTGTCCCGGGGACGTTTGAAAGAATGAATCACTTCCAGGTCTGAGAACACCTCAGCCCCTGGGCGGGGATGCGGAGAGTAGAAGAGATTTCTCCCTTTACCCCAGCTGCTTTCAATCTGAAAACATTTTGTGGAACAGACCTGAACGTGGGGAGAGTGATGACCTGTGAGAGAGTTAGTGACAAGGTGACAGTGCTGAGCTGGAGAGACGGAGACAGAGGAAGATGAGGAATGGGGGGGGGGGGGGGGGAGGTGAGGAGGAGGAAGGTCGAGTTGTGCACAGAGAGAGAGAGAGAGAGAGATGCGGCGAGCTGTCTGGAAATTGTGTGTTTCCGAAAGAGTGAGATGCAGGAGCGTGTGTTGACCAGAATTTGTTCCTAAACGCGGAACCGTGGAAATGGTAGAAACGTGTCATATTCCTTTATCGACATGTGACGTGATGTGTGTGTGTGTGTGTGTGTGTGTGTGTGTGTGTGTGTGTGTGTGTGTGTGTGTGTGTGTGTGTGTGTGTGTGTGTGTGTGTGTGTGTGTGTGTGTGTGTGTGTGTGTGTGTGTGTGTGTGTGTGTGTGTGTGTGTGTGTGTGTGTGTGTCTGTGTGAGCCGCCGGTGCATTTGGCAGTTGAAGGGGAGCTGGCGGACTGACTGCACTAATGACCTGACACTGCCTTTTCAGCCAGTCAAGACCAGCTGCTGTGGACATCGGCACACATTAAGTGTCAGACTAATATGCTTTCCAGGAGTTTGGGGAATAGCGGGGGGAGGCAACGGGAGGGCGTGAGGGGGGGTAAAAGAGCAGTGCAAAAAATCCAGCTGCAACGAGTCCCGCGAAGATAAAGCAAGAGCAGCAGTGAAAGCAATTACATATGTATTGTTACCAAAATCGCTTTGCTGTCAGCCAAGCCGTCACCGTTTCCCCACTCTGCACATTGAGCACAGACCTGACCTCAAACTCGCCGGGATCACTCGCGGAGCCAACAGTCTTTCTGTGTGCGATGAAGGACGTCTCGCAAAATGTTGAAAGTAAATCAAAACAGCTCGAGGAGGAGGTTTGGCTTTTGAACAGGCTTTTTTTGCATTCGCACACCGAGTGAACTCTGCGGCTTCGGCCAGTTTCCCTTCACAAAGTTCTGTTGGGCTAATATGTTTGTCGCCTAAGAGGAAACGTGATGGAAGCATTTCTATGTGGCTGCTTTAATCAAGGCACATGTTAATGAGGAGAGATTGCATCGATGATGTAACGACAACACAAGGCAGCATGTGTGCATAATTCACTGAAGTTGGCAGATACACACCAGCTAAAGGGCAAATGTGTACAGTGCAAATGAAATGACGTGTTTAAAAACATGCGCCAGAGTTGTGCTTTAGATTGTAACAATTTTAAGTTACAGCAGGGACCACGGATTACCTTTTTATTTTCTCATTTTCTCATATCTGTCATCAAATGGCTGCAGATTTAAGAATTTATTATGAAACTCCAGTATTTTTGCTTTAGTTTAAGTCACTTTTGTAGTTTCTAGATAAGTACTGGATTTTTGTCATTTGACTGTGATGAATGAAATAAGACATGGCGCTATCTAAATATCTGATTGTCCCATTTTAGTCAGGAAACAATAAAAGAAATCTTCTGACAAGTTAAAAGTAAGATTAAGCCCATAAGCCACCACAGAAGACAAAACACATCCAGAGCTGTTGCTTATTTCTATGTCTTTATGTTCTTTACATGAGACGTGTAGATTTGTGGTGAGCAAATTTGGTGCATCAACTAATTCATCAATCACTCCAGAGACTGCGCCATGATTTTTTTAATTATATTTGTCTTCCTTTTAGCTTTTGTTTAGTTCTTTCTGCATGCGGGTAAACAGCTCGAGCAAAGTAAACAAAGAAAAAAAGAATGTTGATTTCTTCCATACAAAAAACATTTATCAACGAAATATCTGCCTGTCGTTTAACATTCACAACATTCTTTCGCAAAGGGAAGTGCATTTAAAAAAGACGGCCCTATTTTAAAATCGCGGGTCGGACATGAAGAGAGGAAAATGCCTCTTTGAGGATTTGCAGCTTGGAAGCGACGCTATCTGATCGCGAGCCAGAGGAATTAAAAAGCTCCCATCTGCACAGTGACATTAATTCCTGCATTCTGCTTCATTGTAGAAGTCGGGATTTTCAATTTGAAGCCATTCGGCAACTCGCTCTAATTAACTTCAGCATGTGGTAATTCTAATTCTCCGGTAATCCCCCCCCCCCTTCCCTTTCCCTTTTTTGTCACTTTCTAACACAAGTTTGTATCTGTTACACTCGCTATCACTGTTTCTTCATTTCTGCTGTCTTTTTTTTTTTTTCTCTCGCCCTTTCAGTGACTTGCTCTCTCTGTGCCGAGTCTCTGAAGCCGGCCTGACTTGTGAGGAGCCAGAAGTCTGCCTCATATCTTTGTGCCTTCTCTGTAGGGAGGCTGGCCCGCTTATGTCGCAGGGGGGAAGCGGGGGTTTTGGCATGAAAGTGAAAGTCGTGTGTTTCAGACGCAGCTGCCCGAAGGGATAAAACCTTGGACTTGTGGGGCCCCTGATGTGCGACACGTTAGCCGATGGAGCGGGATGGGGGGGGCGGGTCGGCGGGTCGGCGTGTGTTTCTGTGTCAGCGGGTGAAAGGAGATGTTTAAGGTTTTTGCCGACGGCGGTGACACCGGCACTCGTTGAGCTGTGATGTTGAAAACACACCTTCAGATTGATGGTGCCTTTTGTGATGTGAGCTGATATTTAGCTGAGTTGTCCGGGTGACAGTGGACGATAGTTTACTTCCTATTGAATTCAGGGAGCGTGTGGCAATCTGTTTAATGCACACTAATGGTCCACGATTTGAATTGTTCACACTAACGCACACTCACATACTGAATCAGCCTGCTCTCTTTCCTCTCTTTCTCTCCCTGATGTCTGTAAACTAAGACTCGTAAACTTCAGCGTATGGAGAGCCGGAGGAGATGGCAGGGCGCGAATGATCGGGACACAGAGAGGAGCAGTAAATTACTGACAGAGCCAGTTAAAAACAGTTAAAATATATGTTTAACCGCCCAAACATGTATGAGCAGACCCAAAATTCACACTGTAATCGGAGGGGGTGTCTGCCCCGGGCTATGTGCGCTGTGGCCCGGGCAGTGGAGCTGTCCGTGGTCCCCGTCTCGAGGGAGCTGTCCTATGCTCTCCTGTAACTTTCACCAGCCGCCCCAAAACATTTGCGGTGATCACAGTAATGAGCTCAATCCAGCGGTAGGCATCAAATGACCACAGCCCTACTTCAAAGTACAGTTTTCAACCATTCACACACAGCATCTATGTGCAGCACACATATACATCCCTCTAACACGACCGGCGCAGCCATTAATCTAAACTAAGACATTTTTTTCACATTGCATCAAAACCAAAATGGGTCATTCAAATCGGAGTTAAACTTTGGCACCAGCTCCTCATCCACCAGGCAGCTGGCCCGCGTTGAATTGTTTCTCGAATCCGTCACACATTGAAAAGACCGTATGATGGAGGACTGATGCAATTCTGTCGATCAGCAGCTTAGACAGAGTGTAAATGTGATTAACTGCCACACACGCCATTATTTGTTTAAAAGTTTAAACACAAAAAACAGGGGACCGCCCACTGTTAATATCGAATGCTCTCTTAATACACCTACTTCTGAATCGTATCTCATCTCATCCCAGGATTCTTCATTATCACACAGATGACTCAAGACATCAACCTCTAAATAGCCCGGAATATATTCTGCTTTTCATATGTATTCATAAATGCATTCCAGCAAAATGGAGAGAAAAAAATCAATTTCATGCTTCAGGATGTTTTCACGGAACCGCATTTTCCTTACCTGCAGTGAACCACCATGGGCCCCGCGTCTGGAGGATTGCATGCTTTCACCCGCCTCAGGAAGGCCAGGAACGGGGTGGGGTGCTCCGGTACCCCGTGGTCCGGCCATGCTGTGAACTGGAACTGCCTCACCTCCCTCTTCTCGCTGGAGCCATTCTGAATGTGGACACGGGGGAGGGAAGGTTAGTGGCCGCCGAGTCTCCCCCCCACGAAACTACCAGACAGTTACGCCGTTGCCCAGTATGGCTTCGGCGGATAACCGCAATCGAACGCCGCTTACTTTAAAAAGTGCAAGTGTCCTGACACAGTACGTAGCCAGCTCTACTGTGTCCAACAGGGTCACTTGGATGAGGCCGTAGGTCTCCGTCGCTCGGGTGGGCCAGTACTGGTCACATTTCACCTGTAACAGACAGAAACATCCAATCACACAAGGGCCAGTCGGAATAAACCAGGTCTCTATCCCCTGTGGTTCCAACAAATTAGCCCAGGTGCATTTCTGTATCTTTATAAAACCTCTTTACATTGTACAAATAATCTTTGAACTTCCAGCATTCACAATCCAATACAGTCCAATAATGGTGAAATTAACGCACAGATCCTCCTCATCGCCGGCGACAGATTTCACAATCAATGAAATGACCGGAGATATTTGTACAAAGCCGACAAGCGCAATGAATTTATCATGACACATTATGCAATTACAAAGGTAAACCGCCGTTTCCAATCATATTACCGCCTCGGCTTTATTGCTACTCGCGTGCGCGGCTTTGTTTCCCATTGAGCGACCAATAAAACACGGTTCCATTACGGCGTTACTGCCTCGCCGGACAAAGGGAAGTACTGTTGGTGTTGGAGGGGAAGTAAGTGGTTCAGGTCGATGGTTATTCTCTATATTGTCATAAGAACTGATGGGGTTAAAGCAGAATGTTTAACACTGCTCAACTAGAGAGTAGTCTACTACTACGTGTACTATTCTGTATATTTGTACATCGATTTAGTTACAAATAAAACTGATGAAATGACCATACCATTGATTTGGATACCACGATTAATTACAGTAATAACTTTCTGATAAATCTGAATTGTGTAGATGATGTCTTGCATGAAGCCTTTAGGGCAGAGCCAAGAATCTACACTCTCACAAAGCACCCCTTTTGGTGCCCCCCCCCCCCCCTCGTTTTTAATTGAGGCCGCATTCATTTTATAGCTCCTGTAAAATTGTACTACAGCCAAAGGAGCTTATTTGCTTTGCATATTGTATGGCTATACGGAGTGAAAGCCCGGTTCCCTGAATTGAGTCAGCACTCCGGTTAACGCTGTGCCAGGCTCTTAGAAAAAGGCATACAAGTGTGAAGGTCAGTAGCTTATGACGCCTATGAAAGCTTCCATGTGCTCAGTGAAACGGTTTAAAGATGTGCCGGCGAGGGAGGAGGTGTCTTTTCACCGTGCAAGCCGTAAAAAAAAAAAAAAACTGAGTAGTGAATGCGGGCCACTGGACAAGGTAGCTTTTGAGATTCCTCCAGTCTCTTTCTGTCGTTGACGGTAGCGCCGGGCTCTCAGGGAGGCTCGGCTAATGAAGTAAGTCACGATTCTGTCTCGCCTGTGTGATAGTGTGCGGCTGTAGAAGAGACGATTGGGAATTTAAGTGGGGAGCAGAGAGCAACCTGGCTCCTCCTGGAGAATAAATATGAAGAGGAGGAGTGCAACATGCTGCACGGTTTAAATGGAAAATAGCAGATAAGGAGGGACAGGGGTGTCAAGCAGATTGTGTGACTGATAAAGGTTGAGAGGAGTTGGACGACTGCGTTGCAAACATTTCAATGTCAAACGAGGAATTGGAAAAACTCTTAAATTGGCCTTAAAACTGCATTTTTGAAAGAAATAGCTTGACTTTTTTGTCATGGCCAAAACATTAATATTCCATCTGAGTTGAGACCTGCCTTTTCAGTTGAATACAGCTCGTTTAAATTAGTTCAGTGCACCACGGACTAACACGCCTCTCTGTGTGTTTCTGTATATCTGTCTCCCTTACCCTGGACCTCTCCTCCAGCTTGGTCATCATTACGATGATGGCGCTCCGCTGCTCCCAGATCATCCTCCAGAAGTCCCCGAATGTCTCCGGCAGAGACCCCTGCGTGGCGATGTAGGCGTTCTGCTTCCTGTAGCCATCGACGTAGTTGGCGTTGATGTAGTCACTTCCTGGGATCCCTAGGAAGAAGAGTAAAGTTAATTGTTACGGTTGACAAATAGATTATACATGAGATTTCAGTGTCTTAAATGAAATGGTTAATAGTGGCAATTGTTGCTTCCTGAATCGTCCTTATTCTTGATTTTTCCTTTTCCAGTAACATCAGATAAAACCATTTGTGTTTACCGTCAGGCCCCAGAGTCCCAGTCCACAAGGATTTGTATTATGCCATCAACAACACATTTAAATCCACCGTTTTTGTGTCCCTCTGCCGTAATCTGCAAGTGACTCACAGATAAAGCTCTGGCCCGTTCAAGTCTCTCACCTCACACGGAGAAAAACAAACCAACAAAAAAAAAAGCTAGCAAAACAGTCTCCCCCCCACCCCCCACATCCTCCTCTTCCCCGCTCACACCTCCTTCCCTTTGCGTATATTAAATGAAAGGCGCAGCAGCCTTTTGCCGAATCCGGGGGTAAAGAGACAGAGCTGACAGCCAGTCAATGCTTCAGGACTGGCAGTTTAGGGGCTCCGTGCACACATGGTCGGCCAAGATAAGTCTCATCTGCATGGACGCCACGTGCCAGAGAATCCCCTCACTCCAACTGCTCCCCCCCCCCCCCCATCCCCTCTTCCTCGCACTGCCTTTTACTCGCAGGTAACTTATTCAGCATAAGAAAAAGCAAAAGGGAAATGGAATGTGAACACATTCAAAAACGCACCCACATCGTTTTATTTTCCTGTGCTCTTCCCCCCCACCCGCTCTTTTTTTGCAGTTGACTATGTCCACACAGCCAGGCGTCCATGATGGACAAGGGATAAATACAATTAAACCCAGTGTGTTTTCAAATTGAAAAGGGGAAAAGCTAAAAGAGACATTACTGCGGTTTAATGAGAACGAGGCAAGCTGCCTTCGCAAATGGCTTTTTGCCTTTTTTTTATGCTTTCTGTCACTCAGGATTTGTATAAATTCTTCCATTTCCGCCGTCAGTACGCTCATCGAGAAATACACAGGGCCACATTGTTTTTTTCGGTACGCAGTCGTCAGCCTGAAAAGCAAAGGACTCTCAAAGGAATGACAGAGAGACTTTAGGATTGCAGTATTGGAGTTGTGATCACGCTGAGTAGCAGTGGTAGCGGCACTCGGCGTTCGCACACATTCATTTACATTCGCCTGCAGATGATCACACACATTTTTCTCATTCCTCCACCGTCTCTCCCTCCCGAACAGATTAATAAAGTTGTCTCATTAGATCTTGATTAGGTTTCCTTTCAAATAAAGTGACCCCTCTGTTAAACAGGGTGTTAGTGACTCAAGCGCAGCTCTTGTCATTGAATGGGATCAGACTTGTAAAATTTGGATTGTAATTTTACTTGTGACAGCTTCCGCACTAAATATAGAACAACTGAGGAAAAACGAGTCGCTTTAATCTTCCAAAAATAACATGGTCGATTCCGGGGAACATGGAATCTGCGGCGACAATGCTGACACAAACTAAAACACACTAATTGATATGACAAAGTGAACACTTTAGCCACATGATGGGTACAGCAACTTTGCAGGATTAACTTTAGATACCTGTTTAATCCCGCTAAGCCCGTGTTTTGTGTGGTCAGGCAACTTGGCAAGAGGTTCCTCGTCAGTCCTCTAAACTAAAGTGGAGCGGACGCAGCGATATCGCCGCCATTAAAGTCCCTCATTGGAGCGCACCGTATCCCGAAGATCCCGCTGATCCGTCCCCCCCCCGACATCAATAAAATTCCTGAAAGTAGCCTCCTTCAAATTCCGATGTCAAATCCCAAATCCCCTTTTTATTCAAAGAACTCAATCAAAGTAAACAATGGCGGCGTCGCTTGCCAAAAGGCTTTGTTTAAGCTCGGAAAGGAGAAGAGGAAGTCCCTCATGTCCCCTTGGCTGAGGACTACTCACTCGCTGCGGCACAAAGGCTCCAATGTGGCGGTGCAGATGTGTGTAAGCGCCCCGGCTTGTGGCGTTCCGTCAACACTCAAGCCGTGTGTTGTTTCCCAGAGACTTCAAGAAAACAGGGCTCTCTAAGTCCAACTATCTTTTTTTTTATTTTTGTCACACCAGACACATTCGAGCTCCGTGGGAGCGGCTCAGCACAAATGGTTAATTAGTAGCTGTTTGTGTGTGTGTTTGTGTGCCATTGTGTTGCTGTGTAATTGTGTTAATTTAATAAACTGATGGAGGAATCATTTCAAAAAAAGGTTGTTAATTCCTTAGAAGCTGGGGGCAACACATCCTGAATGCGTCAAAGACTCCAAGTGGACTAGTTGCAGTTCAGGGGGAGTTTATGTGAAATTCTGAAAATACAAACGTGTATCTAGCTGTACAGGCGGGCCCTGATGTCCGAGGACTGCAACCCTATCTTAAATACATCTTAGAAATATGATGCTTTTATCAATGCCTTTGTCAGTTATGCCAGTTTGGGCTTTCCTAGCTTTATTTGTTTATTTTTAAAGGTTTTTTAACAAATACACACTTTCACCGGTAATATCTAGAGCAAATAATAACACGCTACCCTGGGTTCTGTATTCATTGTACGCTCGCTGCTCTGGTAACCATGATTACATTTGCTCAAGTAACAAACCGTGGCTTTACACAAACTGTAAGCACATGGTATTAAAAAAAGATTCACCTGACATGAAGTTAAAGAAATTGAAGCTGCTCAAACACATTTCCATCTCCCACTGTAGGCGACTGGTTTATCTGATTTCTTGCCTCGGCATTTGAAAAGGGAATTGTCATATATCTCTCAAGTCTTTCTTTCCGAGCACCTTAGGGCACGAGAGAAAAGTAGAAATCTGACATGCTTGCGTAGGCATAGAGGTTAAAAGTGCATTGTGGTTGTGCTCCTGAGGTCTTGGGAGATACGGCGGCACTGTCTGTGGGATCGATACAGCGGGTTGGGAGGGAGGGTTGTGCAGGTGGGTGGCCTACCGTCGATAGCGGAGAGCAGGACTCGGGAGTGGTCGTACGCGATCACGTTGGCATAGCGGTTCTTTGGCTTGTTCACCTCCAGGTTGGAGTGCTCCCACGTGAACTGCTGGCCGGGGTCGATGGACTGCAAGGCAAGAAAAAAAGGGTTGTTAGGACACAAACAAAGTGGAAGAGACGAACGCTTCACAGCCAAGGTTCATCTCAACTATCTCAGAGGGAAAATTAAACATCTAATGATTCAATTCTTCTGTCGCACAATCTACTTTTACAGGTATTTGCACTGATCGCACTTCTGCTAGAGAGTACACGCTAAGAATACAAATTCCATGTTAATGCAATGCACAATATTGATTTTTAGTGCTCCTGTTAAACCCCCTCATGTGTACAAACCGGTGATGAAGAAAGGTTGGGAAATATTGACAAAATGGCTTTGTCTCTTGCCTTTCAACTGAGATTTTTTTTACCTTGCATGCATAGAAGGTTGCCCTCAAGGTTAAATAATGTAAAGTTAAAGACCTTTGTCAAGAGCTTAATGTGTTTTCAGAATGTGAGAAGAATAAATTCACATAGAATCACGTAATCATCCTCGGCTTAGACGCAGTTTTCCAATATCATGCTTTTTAATGACCCATTTTTTTGAAAGAGAGTTGTTTATCGTCAATGCAATCACATATTTCATACAACATCGATATGACAAATCAAGAAATGACTCTACTTCAGGCTAAATACTCAGATGCAATTAAATAATCAAAGGGGTCCACTTCATACTTAGTATAGAGGCTCTTGAAATGTGTCATGTTGTGGAAATGCTAATTCTAATTGCTTGACCTCTGACCTCTGAGCTTCTCTGAAGTTCGGTCTTTTTGTCATCTAATCTTAAACTTTAGTTTTTTGAGTTTCTTCACTGTACAAATGATTTTGCCTCGTGAATAACTGTTGCATTTAAATGATTGGATTTACAAAAAGTTACATCTGAATGGGTCGCGGAGGAAAAGCCCGCGTTCCATCAGCTTTGCACATTTGATTAGCAGAACTTTATGGCAAATACCAGAACACCCCACTTGAGACCAGTTTAACAGAACTCGCTCCCCGGCTCCTCTCTCGGCTTTGTAAAGCAGAGATTGTTAACAGCCCCTCATCACCGATAAATGAGCGATTAAAATATAATGTCACAAAGGGACAATATTCAAACATGAAAGAAAATAATTCCATTTCATATTGTAGGGGAAACACTTTAAATGATATTCGGATAGTTTAATGTGGTAATCTCTATACTTAAAGCAGAAGAAACCAAAGTGCAATTAACAGACACATTAGGGCTCATCTCAACATGGAAATTATCTTATATGAACAAGAAATGCAGGGAGATCAGCCTCATGTTTTACTGATGGCAAACTTTAGACCACCACGACAGCCGCGTTAGAGTAAGACTTTGTTTATCGGCAGAAATTACCCGAAGCAGCAAGAAGGAGGGAGGCTAAGCCCACGAGCAGAGAACTGATATTTTATCAAAATCTGTAGAAACAGAAGGGCTGCGGCGTCGCCCGTAATCAAAATCGTCATTTTTATTGCGTTGTGCAAAATTGCTTTCCACTGCTCTCGAAATGAGCGAGATGAAATTGGAAGTCGGTGTATTTAAGCCGCAGTAATGATGGGGCCGGCTTGGCAGGCAGCCACGTGGTGACCTCATTGATTCTGGAGCTTCTGCCGGGGGCCCGCGGAGAGGAGCGGGGCAAAGAAAGGGACACTGTTCCCATGCATGTCCCCCCCCCCCCCCCCCCCCCCCCAATGCCACAGAAAGGACCTCTTGTTTGCAAAAGGTGTTCCAGGCTCCGCACGTTAATATTTGCCTCTTTCTCCATCAGACTTTTAGATTTGTGCGGGGGTCTATTTACACGATGCGCATCTATCACATTTTCAAATTCCCCTGCAGTGCCCTGTACTTCGCCGAGTGAGACTTCGGCTAAAGTGCAGATATAAATGATCCGGTCGTTGTCGGTAATCCGGAGCCCTTTGAAACACCCAGGTCTCGGAGTGCATGAGTCACATCTCTCAACTTAGCGGTGAAGCGTGAGGGTTCTCAAGGATAAACACGCTGAATACCCGTCTGAGTATAGTGCACTGCTCGTGTGTTGTTGACTTTATCCCAACACCCTCATACTGCAAGGTGTAGGGTTGCCTCTGGGTACCGATCACAGACTGTTCAGTGGGATTATTCAAGGTTATTGCACATTGCTAAAAATGTAACAGTGCAGGTAACATCAACAGGAATGATACAATTTGCAGAAGTGATGGAATTAAACCGAATCAGTTCTTTACAAACCTCAAAAAAGATCACAGCGAATAAATATAGATTCTTGTTTTTAAATAGTAAAAATGGCCTCCTTCAGAAATGCTACCTTGGTGTGGGTTTAGTGTAGCTAAAAACAATAATGATATTCTGTTGTCCGTTTAACTGTGCAAGTTAGCATGGACCTGGTGATGGAAGTGGACTATAGTTCATTATTAACGTTATTAGTAAACCTGTTTACTTCCTGCTGCGACACGTCAAATCATACCGGCTAAATTTAAATCTGTGATCTATGCGGATGACGACATTTTCCTCATGAATATAGCTCCTAATCCCCCGACTGGGCGCCCGTCCACCGAACCCAGTTGTCACATTGTTGTCATGGTTGAACTGCTGTGCGGTTGGCATGGGTGTGCACTGGAAGGATTAAGCCCTCCAGGAAAAAAATCGTTAAATGCAAGACTGTGGTCTTTGCCCGCCACACCGTTTCAAATCGGCGTTCATGTGAGCACCCGGGGCTTGGCGGTGTATGTGACTGTACCGGTGTTTTGAACCGTCTTCATGCCACGACGCTTTATGCTCACCTCGTACTCCTGCGAAAACTTGAGGTTGTCGTTGGCTTTCAGGCGCTCCTGATGATCCACCAGGTCCATTACCGGGATCGGAGGGTGGCACGCCATGCCTGTCAATAAGAGGGGCCGAGGGTCAGTCACGAGCCTTGTAAGAGGCCATTACCCAAGCACAAGCCAACAGGGAATCATAAGATAAGCAGCATGTGTGTTTAACAGGGGGGGGAGGGGGGGGGGGGGGGGGGCAGGGAGAGTGGGTACTGTTAGGCTAGGTTGTTCACTCAAAGCAGTGGCCATGCTCGTAAAGAGTATATGGACACAGAAGCCAATGGGAGTCATCGAGCACACTTTCCCCCCACTGGGACTCTCCCTACTGGGAGAGAAGGAGGTTATTGGCACAGAGGAAGCTGGTGTTTGGTTAGCATTGGCAGGAAGACGGAAAAAAACCAACATCCCCAAAGAAACAAAACGAAAAAGACATTCAACATGTTAGAGCCAGATGACGTCTGCTTTGAGTGATGAGATGTTTTCAGGCTGTCATTTCAAACTCCTCCTCCTCCTGTGATGACGTAGCATTACACCAAGATGGATTAGATGAGGATGGGAAAACAAGACTAGGATGGAAAAGATAGGGAATTAAAGCTAAAAAAAAAAAAAGAAAAGAAAAGAAAAGCCCAAATCATGTCAAATGCATAATCGAGACCAACTAACTTGACAAATGGAGGTTACTGGGGTGACTGGGCGCACCTGAACCTGCGGAGGAAACGGCGGTGGGATCAAATATGTTACAGAGCTCAGAGCAACATGATTCAAATGTGGAAATTTAAAAAAAGTGACAAGATGGAGCTGGGTGATTGTGCGCAGGACTCTAAACAGGACATTTATTAGTAACGCACACATGATCATGCTTGAAGCTTGACAAAAGCCATGAGCGTATTTCATAGACACGAGCGAGCAAACAGGGGATAAATATCTCAGCAGCAAAAACCAAAGTCGAGCGCCCATAAGATATTATTTGTTATAGCCTGAGGGTGCTGACGTGGTGATGGACTACTTGCATAATCTGGGTCATAGTGTTTCAGCCTGCAGTTAATTGACTTTGACGATGTAAACTTGACATTTTATGTTTAACAATGTCAAGTTTATATAAAGTCAGGTAAAGCGACATGTTGTTTATTGGAACTACACACATTTATAGATCAACTAAATGCTACAACATGATCACAACTCATTTGTGTTAAAAAAAAAATCCAATTTAAGTCAGATTCATAAAATAATTCCATCTCTAGTCTTTTTCCCCATTTATTCAACCAAGTTTTGTGGGACCGGTTCAAAAGACTAAATAAAGTTAAAATGACTCTTTCGTTTCTTTGAGTGTAGATGAGGGAAAAGATCAGAAGTGCATAAGATGCCTTTTCGTGCACGTTGTTGGAATCGAGCCCACGGCTAAAGATCTGTGACTCCTGAATCCAGGTGCCATTTCGACACCAGTAGGTCGATGTTCTCCCTCTCCGACAATGAGGTGCTGTTTCATTTTGAATGCACACACACACACAAGTGGGCATTAGCTAATGGAAGCCGTTCGTCACTCTCCCTCCCACTCTCGCATCTCTCGATCTGAAAAGACTGCAGAGGGTGTCGCCATCCCAGCCCCACTACTCAAAATCCATTTCCACCACGGGGGGACAATGAAAGGACCATTTCCAACACGCCGTCGCATCAAGCATCCTTAAGATGGAAATGTCCATCGAGGGGTAAAGAGGTGCAAGGAAGGGCAGAGGGAGAGGGATAGAGAGAGAGAGAGAGGTGGTCTAAATGTAGAAGTGCTTCAGGACTTGAGAGGACGTGGTCACGTGGCGGTGAGAAAAAAAAAAAACTGTTCCACTCAGATAGCCAAGCTCTCAGAGAAGCTGTTGGGGGAACAAAATGATGGCTTGAGTGGCGAGTGCAATAGTGGGAGGATGGTTGAGATCACTCTGAGCCAAAAGGAAAAACACCCCTCTGCCAGGATGAAACAGCCGGTAATGGTCCTAACACCGCTGAAGAGCTTTCATAAATATGCATAATCTTTTCTTTTTTTTTTTTCAAACATGAGCCTGTCGGAGATAATTCATCCCCCTTTCACACGAGCTGACCTGGAAAATATGGCTTTGATTTTTTAACAACATTATTGGCAGTCGCCGAAAACACCTGTCCCCCGAAGCGGCCGGTGCCAGAGGAACTCAAACGGCAGTTGATGGCGTCCGGGGCGGGAGCGGAGAATGCTCGCCACCCCTCCCAGGTGATAAATGGACTGTTGCTCCCCCCGGTCGAGGTTCCACAACGGGAACGAGCCGAGGCGTGACCGCTGACCACCACTCACCTCAGCACCAAAGGTCAGAGCGCGTAAACACCAGCGTCGCCCCCCCCCCCCCCCCCCCCCCCATCGACTCGCTAAACAAAGCAGCGCGGGGCGTCCAGCAGCAGGACGCTACTCTGACTAAGCAGGACATGTCTGGATGACCTGGATAACCCCGGTGCAGGGGGAGATGACAGGTGTCACCGAACTGTCAGGCTTGCATTCCTGCCTCTTCCCACTGATAAGGGCCTCCGGGGAGGACACTGTCAGTTTCGACCCTCCGTGTCTTCTCTAAGCACCTGTCCGCTCTCTGCAAATTGCCCGCTTGTATACCGCCGAGATGATGGGGGACCCTACAAGGACGTTATTGTATTAAGTGGAAAACAGGGGACGCTATGTGGCCAAATGTGAAAACAAACCGCAAAAGCAGGCAGGCGGTCGGTAGCATCGCCAACAGTCTCCGTGCCACAGGTGTCCCCGGGCTTCGGTGTGAATACACTCACCGGGTGTTTGGAAGTTGAGGCGCCGCAGCTCCACGGGGTCAGTGGGATTATGCAGCGGCATTTCCTTGCTGTTGGGGAGACTTCCTTTCCTGGCTTCCGATTCTGCTCTTTTCCTGCAGGAGAAACAAGCAAATTGTCATTATTTTTGGGGTATTTGCTTTTTCCCCGCTTGGCGCACCAAACACAGAACAACCGCAAAGCGCCTTGAGGTCTCACTGGATGATGAAGGCAGATGTATAATTAGGAAGGTGAAAGGACTACATCCTTACATCTTACTTACAGCTACGGGGGGGGGGGGGGGGGGGGGGGAATAAATAGCCTCATTACTCTGCAGTATAACACAATCCACTATAGTAGCTATTAACTACTACCTGTGTGAAGCCTGTATTGTTCACTTTTCATTGTAGGTGTCAGTCGGGATAACGATTCAACTCTGCAGTAATTCCGAAGCTGTAGTTGAAGTTATTATTGCATTATAATCTGAACGGCTGCAGTTTTATTATAAAAAAATAACTTTACATGTAGCACAGGAACCTAATTCACTAAAGTGCCATTGTACTCGTATTATATTGTTGAGTATTCTAGTTATTTGTCTACATTATTTTAGTATCTGTGATGGTTTGTCTCTCCTCCACTTATTTCAATTTCATGAACTGTGAAAAGTCATCAGAATCAATCCAGCACTGGTAGTTGTACTGGTAATTTCAGATTATAAATAGTATACGTTTTAGAGTATTTAAAGTTTATTAGTAAAAGTCAACCCGTTTGAACTTTCTATAAATGCCTGCTGACAGCTGCCGTAGAGTCAATGTCGCTTTGCCAATCGTGAGCAGCGTCTTCGAACATATGTTCATTTGGAATAAGAACATATCTCCGATTTCACAAATGACCTCAACTCCACTGTTTACGACCAATTTCCATATGTTTAGATATAATATGTACAAGTCTAGGAATAAAAGGGAAAGGGGGGGGGGTTTCAAAAAAGGGATTAGTTGTCCTGCTTCTTTCTCACTCTTACCTGTCTGGTTTGCTGCTCCGTTGGTCAGCAAGGAAAGAAATATTGACACAACATTAGGCGGTAACACCTTAAGCTTTAATGGAGAAATTCCAGTAAACTTTCTTTAGGGTAAGTGAGGGGGACAAACAAAACGATACCAATCATAGCTCTGCTTTGTGTACAAGATTAGTGACGCTTCACTAAACTGACTCCAGATTATACTCAATTATGCAGCCTTGGGGCTCTTTGTTTCAAACTCTACGGTTTCCCAGGTGCATCCAAGAGTTGTACATTGTATCTCCGCTATTTCAAGCAGTCCCAGCTGATTGCTTCTTGTTCAAGCATAAGAGTCATCTCTTGACTTCTAATTGCTGTGTCGGCCTTTTCCTGCAAATAAGCCTCCTGCGTTCTGCCTTTTATTAAAATCAAGAATTACGCATATTTAGGATTTATGCATGCGTCATCATAAGTACGAAAGCATAACTTTAAATGGATATGTAAATATATAAGGAATTAAAATGTATGTTACCATTGATTTACCTTTATATTTTTAGTCTGGTGACTGTAAATTATCTTGATTTATATTTCTGACTCATGAATTTGCCCCTTTTGTATTCCCCTGTCTTATCCCAGAGCTCAAATTCACATGCTAGTTGCCCTTTGTTTAGCACATGAGCTTTCTGCCACATAAAAATTGATCTTGCCAAGAGAAACGTCTCCTACTTATGCACTCAATGTTCCCTAACGTGGAGGTGGCACGGGCCCGGTAATCGATGTGTAAATCTACCGGACACAAATGGAAACGCTGAAACCTTCACAAAGAGTCTTTGCTGAGTATTCATCCACCTTTTGCTTCCTTCCTTTTTGTCACTATTCAAACCAAAACTTGATATGAAAGGACAATGAGGTGAAATAAAGGAGAATAAAGCAATTTGCATAAACCTCCCACATTATCCTGATGGGATAGATGGATCTATTTCTTTTCAGCTGAATCTACATTTACTAATCTTACCCCTCCTGAAATGACTTCTTAAGAATTACTGAGAAACTCTGCTTAAGACCAGACATTTAATTGCAGTAACTTTGCAGATCATATGGACAAATGGAGAAAAGACCACATAGCAAAGGATGGGAACTAAATCTGTGTGTAAAACAGTTGCATGTGTGTGTCCTGGCAAAGCACGAGGGCAGCATAAGGTCAGCTTCGGGATCTGGAGCCGAGCCCCCTTGTGGGACGGGCGGTCTTAAAAAAAAGGGGGCGAGTGGTTGGGGTGGCCGGGATGCCGGCCCAGGCCCCCGGGGGGCCCCACGCTCCAGAGCTGCACACACATGCAACAACATGCAGCAGATAGTGAATGCTGTCCACCTCCTACGCTTGAGTGATGAGCAGTGACAGCTCGAGGTTGGGCTGCCACAAGGGGGTTTCACACACACAGAAAAAAAAAGGCTGCTTTGATTCAGTGTGAAAGTGCACAAGTGTTTTCTCCGGGTTAACATGTGTTGTGTGTGTGTGTGTTAGTGCAAGTGGGCTGGATGGATGTGTCTGATTAACTTTCAGTCAGCGCACGTGTCCGCGTGCAGGACTGTGGGCGTCTGCATTTGATGGCTTGACAGTTTGGGTTGCTGTGTGCCTGGATCGGCTCATCGGAGATTTAGTGTTTGCGCTACTGCGAGCGAGGGTCACGGAGAGTCGGGGGATCGATGCGCCTCAGGCTTTAAGTTGAAATCGTACATTGAAACGTGCACTTTGACGTTTGAAACCTTGTGTTGGTTTCGGGAACTAAAATTACAAATCAACAGAAATATTGAAGGTTATGTGGCTGTTCATGGCGTTAATTCAAAATGCATGTACAGCAATAATGTATGAGAACCTTCCCCTTGGCATGAATGTGTAATGGCTCATCATGGTTCGATTCCTGTTCATTTCTTAGGCTGCATTCATACTAAAATGATCTCTTCCCACACAAGCCTGTTGGCTCCGTATCAGGCTGCAGCCTGCACACGCCAACGTACACGCCTGGAAACCGGTGTACATACAATTGACCTAATAATAGCTCTCAGACCCAATCAGCAAGAAGTTGTGCGTCTCTACTCCATTGTCTCCCAGCTCTAAAACTCTGGAGAAGTGTGGAGGCAGGGTTGATGAGTTTTCAAACGAGAAAGTAGTAGTATGAATGTAGCCTTTGTCAAACTGGTGGGAAAAAAAAAACTTTAACGTGGACTTTACTGTCACGTCCTTACCTCTTGTAGAGGAGGATGGCGATGACGATGCATATGATGAAGACGACCGCCAGCACAGGGCCCACCACCCAGATGAGGCCCTCCTCCTCATCGATGATCGGCTGGGGGTCCGTGTCGGCCGAGACCACCGGGTCAGAGTACGGGCTGGTGGCATACATGATCTGAGGCAGGGGAAGGAAGGTCTTTTGAAACGTTTCATTTCAATAAAATTCTGCTACTTTAACATATTAGATATTATGCCACACCTTTAAAGCTATTTCTACATGGTACTTTTGACATAGACGTGTAAAACAATATCTCAAACTTGACATCCAGAGGTGGATGCAAGTAGATATCTTCCAATTTGAGATATTCAAAGCATCACTAAAGACTACTGAGCATAACAAAAGCAAAACAAGACTCTGACAAAGACAGCATGACCGTCATTTCAAATTAAAAGCCAATTCCACGTTTTTTTCTGTGTGTAATTTCTGCTGAGCTGCAATCACAATTATCTACAATATCTCGCCTATGCAGGAGCCATGATTGGACCTATTCACATTCTAAGGGCAGATAAAAAAAAAGGTCTTGTGGGAAGGAAATAAATGCTTCAGTGGGCAAATTAGAGATTTCCCTCTGTCCATCATTATTGTTTTGGCTCTGCATGAACTCGGGGGCTGGCGGAGAGTGAGCGAGGCAGCGCTGTAGACCCCGGCAGCTCATCAAATCCATCATCTCACCTGCAGCCGCCTAATCATGCAGCTCTCAGGTCTTCGGTCCAGACAGATACATGCACACACACACACACTAGCTGCAGCGGGTGGAGATTAGGCGCGCTGCACGTAGGACGCAATTAAAGAGGAGCTCCGTTATCACTGTCTCGTACTCGGCCCAGGTCTTCAGGGGTTTCTCCCCCCGAAGCAGGAAGGGTCAGCGGCTACTTTAAGTTTCTGAGTCAAAGTCTCACAAGGGCTGCGAGTAACACATCTGGCCAGAAGTAAACTCTGACCCTCCAAAGAGTTGTGGTGAATTTAACCCTTCATGCTCATTAACATCCACAGCTTATGAGACAAAGAACTATGGAGGTATAAGTCACATGGGTAGAAATGCGAGAGGGAGAGAGCAGACTTACGTTTTCCGACATCTCCAGGACGGCGAGCACGAAGAAGATGTACTCCTGACCGTTCTGGAGTTGCTTGTTCTCAAAGTCCCCGTAGATCTTGGCATCTCCCAGGGTGAAGTCTTTGGGCAGGTCTTTGAAGTAGGCGGCGATATAGGCTTTGGGTTCAGCCTGCCGCTGGAACCGGAGGCCTCTGCTCGTTCGGTTTATCTCCTTCAGCAGCTACAGCGGCGGAGAGGGAGAGGGAGAGGGAGAGCAGACGGGGTGATAAAACACATCGGCACAAACCAAATCTGTCTGTCTCGATCGTCTTCTTTTTTTTTCTTCTTCCCTGACTGCTAAGCTGATAATGCTGTTGCAAAAAGCGCAACATTACAGATCACAAAAGATCAATGACTTATTTCCTCTGTTTTTGGACTACAAAAGATTGGGAGATTAAAAGAGCGCGTGGCTTTCCAGCATATAAAACAGTTGGGGATTATCCAGCAGCTTCAAACAGTGCAAAAGACTCAATTCATTTAAAACCTACGCAGCTCATTTAGTCTCTCCGTCTCGATACCATCGGAAATGTATTTTGCTGAAACTTCTAAACAAATAGAATCTGCAGTTCATTTTTTTGGGGACGGTGTAGATCTGCTTCAAACTATATTATTCCGCTTAAAACAAAACTTACTTAAAAAATAAAGTTAAGGGGAGGAAACGCCTAAACCCACAATAATAATAACAACAATAATAATACTAATAATGTTAGTATCAGGCTAAAGATAACATAGTGTGTCCTTCTTACAAGTGTGTATTCTCTTACTTTTAAAGTACAGAGTGTGGATCATAATTATTCTCATCAAGCCTGCTAGTGGTTTAGGGCATCTGATTTCCTGTCTCTGCACGATAAGTGTGTGTGTCTATTTGTGTCTGAGAGTGCCCGGGCATGTGCATGTGCCCGCTGTGCGCGCCTGTCATTCACATCGAAGTGTGTGCGTTCTCATGTGTGCTCTGTTTGGGCTGCTGGGCTGTTGCTGCGGCCCCGATAATGTCTTCAATCATCTCTGCTGTCAGCGCCGCTAAATCTAGCTGCCCTTGGGAAAAGTTGTGAAAAGGTGAGTGCCAATATTGACAAACAAATAAATTCTGACGGAGAGGGGCGACTTTTGGGCAATCGGTCAAGGCTACAGACAACGGGGCCTAGAGGCACGGGCTGTAAACGCAATGGCAGATGAGACAGGGTGTGTTTTGTTTCAGCCTCCTGGACATGTCACAGTGTGATGTTTGTCCAATACAGCTAAATATGTTAAATATTTTTGATTTAAAAAATTTAGCCCGAAGAGTAACCTGAACGGGAAAAGCTTTCTATAGGCTTCCAGAGATTACTGCTCTACCGTTAAAAGCTGGATGCACAGGTGCTTCGAAAAAATGTGTCTCAAACTGGTTTAATACAAAGGTTGTCAAGTGTTTGGAGCACACGCGGTAGCCCGGCTCTGCGTGGAATGAGAAGAGACGTGAAGGCCTGATGCAGCTCTTCAGGTAATTACCGCAGACACGAAGAGGAGGAGGAGGAGGAGGAGGAGGTGGGCACGGGGGGGTTGAGTTTGCAGTGCACTCGATGGCTACTTCATGTTCTCATTTCCATATGAACAGTGTTCTCTGCAGCTATTTGTGTCAATCAGCGAGACTCATCTCCCGTTCCCTCTCAACTGCCTCAACCCGATTTCTTTTCTGGTTTTTCAAGAAGAGATGGGCGATATGGGAACACTCGGTACGCTGCTAAGAAGCTGGGTTTCAACAACCGGATTAATTGAGAGTAATGTCTGGAATTCTACTTTGACTTTTTCCTGGCTAATAACCCTGACCCATCATATCAAGCTCATGCGTTAAACCCACCTCCTCCAGATTCATCTCATCAGGATTGTCCCAGGGCTTGAAGAACTTCCCCGTGCGCTGTTTTTTCAGAGGCACCACCACGATGAAATATCCCCTGCGAAGAAAAGTGACAGGATATTAACATTCAGGGGCAAGATGGAATGTCTCTGCCACTTTCCAGGAGACAAACGCTATATAAAAGAGAGAAAAGTCTTTGTTTACCACAAGTATAAACATAATCGTGCTATTATCATGTCATGTGGCTCTTTATCCCCCGATTAGGACTATTTTCTTCTGTCTGAGCATATGCAGAGAAGCTAGGCTACACGGCTACACCTCACTGAGGCCCCCTGTGGGTTAATTAGGAGACTCTCTGTGTATGGGGACGAGATAGAGAATTAGAGGGATTTTCATCCCTTCATCTGGGTGGCAAGAGAGATAACGGCCTCTGCCAGAGTCAGGCTTCCTGGTCGGGCACTGCACTGGCAGCCGTTGGCCGGGAAGGCAGTGTGGCAGGCTAATGGGAAACTAATTAGCTTAAGCCCTGGCATTGGAGACACTGGGCCAAATGCATCCAGCAAGATCAGAAAAGAACAACCATGATGGGTTTGAAGCGTCAGTCTACAATCGGAAACACTCCTTGGCCTTTTGACAACCCTGGGCTCTGTCGAAAGGCTATAAGAGACTTTACAGGGCTTAGAGGAATGTGCTTTAAATGAGTTGCTCTGCTTCAGAGTGTAATGACTGAGGTGAAGTGGATATTACACCGAATCCAAGGGATGAATATAAATGACAAGGTCAGCTATCGAGCTAACTTGTTTATTTCCATCCCCCGATGCATCGGTAAGAAATAATAGTAGGTAATGTGCTAAAGGGTGAAGAAATAGAGGAGGGTGCATTGCACTGCAGGGATATATTCACATGTCAAATCATCATATGCAAGATTACTGTTGCTGCTAACTTACAATACTGTTTACAGTGCAACATTTAGGAAGCCATGTTAAAACCCTTTAACTCCGATCGTCCGCACTCACCTCACTCTCTCGGACGTCTGCACCGACGGCAGCTCCACAGTCACCATGCCGTCCGAGTTGGTCTTGCCGATCAGGTACGGCTTGGTGCGCAGGATGTCCGGGGCCGTCATGGTGGACACGCGGTGCTGCAGGCCCCCGGCGCTGTTGCCGCGGTTGGTCAGGAGGAAGGAGTACTGCGTCTCGGGTTGGAGGCCCGTGATCAGCTTCTGCGACAGCTTGCCGTCCACCTCCACGCTCTGGCCGTTGTCGTAGAGAATCTGGGAACGAGTTGATGTTTTGCGGTGAGATTGAAGTCTCGGTCGAGGATGTTAGCTGAATCATGTGTGAAAAAGCATGTTAGCTGCTCACAGTGAAAGGCTGAGCCGGGTTGTAGGTGTCTGGGATTTCCCAGGTCAGCCACACCGACGTCTTCATGGCAGCTTTCACGTGGAAGTTTTTTGCAAACACTGCTAAAGGAAAGGGGGGGCATGTGATTTAGACACAAAACAATCCTTTTTTTCCTTTTTTTTTTTTTTTTTATCAGATTCCACCAATGGTCCCACACCAGTGCTTACCTGGGAAAGTCTCTCTGAAAATCAGGCTGAAAATCACTGCTACACTAAACTCAACACCTCTCCTCTTACCTTCTTACAAACTCCAACTCTTATGTTAATGACTGAGCTGTGCTGGACTGACGAGACACGAAGAGACATACATACTTACTGGATGTGAGTTTAAAAAAAAATCATGATTAGATTGTGGAGTCTTAAGGGTATGAAATTTGTTAACATGAATTTCCCTGATTGATTCCAAACTCTCTCAACTTCTGCCATTTGAGCCTTTTGTGTGGGAAGCTGCTGTGGTTGGAAAAGGCAGCTGCGCAGGGAAAGGTTGACTTTAAAGAGGAAAAAAGGACTTAAAGTGTTCATGGGCTGCGTCCTACCTTGATCCAAAGGCTGTGTCCTGAATTGGACACTTGGGCTATAGGGACCAGCGCCCTTGCTGGTGAAGGCACACATTTTAATATCATAAGTGGTATCTGCCTTAAGGCCGTCCAGGATGACTGTAGATTCCGGGGCGGTGATGAACAGCTCTGAGGGACTGCGCGGGCTGTTGATGTCCTTGTACTGCAGAGCGTATTTCACGATTTGGCCGTTTTGCTCCGCCAGCAAAACCGGATGCCAGCTAACCTGAATCGTGGAGGTGGTGGCACCTTCGGCCGTGATGCCCTGAGGGTAGCCGCTCGGCACGTCCTCGTTCGTGGTGACCTCTTTGACTGTCTCTTCACCAAAGCCCACCTTGTTACGAGCGGAAAGGCGGAAAGTGTACGAGGCCCCCTTGTGGATCTCTTTGGTAGTGTAGTGGTTCTCGCGTTCGGGGAACTCGATGACTGTCAGCGGATCCACGTCTTTGCGGCCGAAACGGAGGCGGTAGCCTTGGAGGGGCCCGTGGGTTAATGCCGGGGGATGCCACTGGAGGAGAGCCGTGCCCATGTTGGTGGTGCTGACCATTAATCGAGGTTTTTCAGGAACTGATAGAGAAAGGGAAAGCTTGTTAGGGATACTCTGTTTTGGATGAATTACTGCTGAATGCATTAGCTGAGCTCTTTATTTCTCTCTCTCTCGCTACATTTTCCATTACTATAAATGTGCCAGCAGCTTCGCTGTGTCACACCAGTGGGTCGGAGTTATTGCACTAATTGAGACAGCAATTAGCTGTTTCACACTTTTCACACTCGGTGACAGGAAAATTTGCCTGGTGCTCTTTTTCCCCCCCTCATTAGATGAGGCTTCACTGCTTTTTGCACACTTTGATAAACATATAGTATATAAACAGAGAACTGTAGGGGATTCATCAGCAGAGATGGGATCTATTACCTGCGCCAGTGGTCGTGATCAGCTTGGGCTTGCTGCGTGCACCGTCGCCCTTTGTGGTGTAGGCGGCCACGGTCACCGAGTAGGTGGTCTCGGCCTGCAGCTCGGCGATGATCATTTCCTGTGAAGACACAGGACTTCAGTTGCAGGACACACACTCGCTGATTGACAGATGTTTGCAAGCAGGAGAGGTAGCAGTGGACTGTGGTGTCAGCGGAATCATCACAAAGGACACAGCAGACATGTTCTCTCAGCACACACTAATTCGTGAGGGATAGATAACTTGACTTCTCCGTGCAACATTAACTTAATCACGAGGCACTAATATAGTTCAACTCTTTAAAGCCAGCATTTGCTGTTTGGTCAGTTCTATTTGAATTCCAACTGTTAGGCCAAGCTATTGTTAAAATGAAACAAATCAGGCCACACACTCCCGTTGTGAAAAAGAGACACATGCCATTCATGCAGAGGACAACAAGGATTCTTTCAGGTTTAGCTACTCACATGTTCAGTTGAATCATCATATTCCCACTGATAATGATATCATAGTGTGGAGAGAAAAGAGACAAAGCAATAAGGGCAGGTAGACACTAATCACTGGTGAGAAAATACACGCACACAGTTCGTCTGCCACCACCAAATACACGTTGTGGCTCATACACAATGATAGAAAAGCAGCAATAACTATGTAGATAGATATGCATTAGATTTCTGCTTCAAGTGTTGTTTAGTAGTAAAACAGTTGAATAGTCGCTATTTTATTCAGTTCATTTATAGATACGACATTGTGGAGATTATCTTATTTCCCATTTCAAATGACAGTGTGTGTTGTGGTGCATGTAAAGGTTGAGAGAGAGAGAGAGAAGGAGAGATTGTGTCTGAGAGAAAAGCACAGGCTGGCTGAGGAGGGTGTTTTACCTGGGCATCATCAATCAGGATGTCCTTGATGACTGGCTGTCCTGTGGGCTCCCCATTAACCATCCTGACATAGTGCACCTGGTACCCTCGGATCTGACCGTGCTGCTTGGTGGGCATCGGTGAGCGCCAGATCACTTTAATTGACGAGGAGTTGACAGCCTCCACCTCAACTTTACGAGGTGGCCCGCTAGGAACTGGAGGAACACCATGGGATAGAAGAAGAAAGGTCAAAATTATAGAGAAACCCCTTCATCTCTCCCCTTTTTTTCTCAAAATCTTGGCCAAAGTCGTGGCGCAAAACGCTGCAGTGGCGGGGGGGGGAAAAAACTCACAAAAGTGCAGCGAACTGCAACAAGCACTGCATGACATCAATATTTCAACAATGGTAAGGGGGGGAAAAACCAACAGCAAAAACAGGTCTGACAACTGACCTAATCTTTACACAGTAAAAATGGGTAGAGTGGATTTCTAAAAACATGGAATAAAAATGTGTTTTGCCAAAATAGAAAAATGGAGCCAAAGTTGGGGGAGCTTCAAGTGACTGATATGCTTGAAGCGCTGCAAGAAATTTTGGCTATGGAGCAAGGAAAAAATAAATAAAAAATGATTACATCACATGAGGGGAGAAAAAGGAAAAATAGATTAAAAAAAAATGGCCTTTAAAAAAAAAAAAAAAAAAAATCTTCCACCTTTTGTCAATCCCACTGTCCAGACAAAAAAACTGCTGCCTTTCAAAAACACTGCAGAGAATACGTCAAAGTTGGAAAAAAATGACAGTAGGGACTGGAAGTTGGAGGCCAGCGGTTGAAAATGCCATACCATGTGTTGAAATTGAGCAGCTTTGGGGCGGAAAAAGGCCAAAAAGTATTTTTTTTAAAAGTGCTTTAGTCAAAAAAGCGCAGAGTCCAAAACTTAGGGGGGACAACAAGTATCAAGTGGCGAAAGTCGGAAGCAGGTAGAGAAGGGTAGAAAAGAGGGAGTTGTAGATACAGGCGAAGGTTGTTAGTATTTGGCAGGATAGGTTAAGAGGGTTTTTTCAGTTGGGGGGGGGGGGCTTTCTTTTGAGCGAACACATACCATCCTCCTCCGTGCGGACCAGCTGTGGCAGACTCTCCGGCCCGGCTCCCACGTCCGTGTGCGCTACCACCGTCACGCGGTACTCTGTCCATTTTTCCAAGTTTTCCAAAAGGTACTGGGAGGTTTCCGCCGGGATGCTGGGGATCCGATGCAAAGGCGTGTCCTCCCCTTCCGTCTCGGCGTACTGGACACTGTACTCGGTTATGATCCCGTTTTGTAATTCCACTGGGGGCGGCCGCCAACTTACCAGCACGCTGGTGGAGCTGGGGCTGTGGCACTTGACGTCTTGAGGTGGGCCCGAGGGTTCTGGATGGCGGGTTGGGGTTTTTTGCAGCAGTTTTTTTTGTTTGTTGTTGTTGTTGTTTGTTAGATCGATTCAGGACGTTCATAGAGTTGGATATTTGGGTCAAAGGAGTTTCAGGGTTTGGGTTTTCGATCAGGGTGATGATGGTAGAATCGACCAAACAAAGGAATAAAAGAAAAGGGAAATAAAATGACACCAAATGAGGAAAAATGAACACAAGGGACTCATGGAGAAATGAAAAATACTTTAAATCAATGACACATCACAAAGACAAAAAAGTGTAAACACCGATGATGAATGGAGGGTGTCGGTTTGGAAAATGGACAGCTTTACCATTCATAACCTACCTTTGGGATGACTAAACAATATATAAAAGCAGAAGGAAACAAAAATAAAATACCCTAATATATTACTTCTCAGTTTGGTTCTTTCTCAATGAAAACCTACAGATTTTTCTAGGTACTTTTTTTTTTTTTAAAGATAAACCATTGCAAAAAATAAATGTAGTAATAACTGAGACAAATTTGGCAAGCAGTTTACCATCAATCCAAAAACATAAAGGTTTGATGCTTTAACAGGTTTGAAATGTCACCAACCTTTCCGAAGCCTGTTGGTTTGTGGTAAAAGCCTGATTGTACAACAGAGAACTTCCCAAGGAGACACGACTGGTTCATTAGGGTCTGATAACATTGGCATGCACTTTTTTGTTTTATAATTGAGTCCATCATTTACCTGCGAACAAACATCTGGGCAGAACTTCACCGCTTTTAATTAATACCCACCTGATCTCTGCCCTTGTCTTTCCGGAGACCTGAGATTTATGTTTAGATTTGCGAAAGTCAACTGTAGCAGACTTTATTTTGAAGGTGTTTATCTGACACTGAGCAAACTGCAGTCAATCAAGTTCAATTTGGTAAGGAGCTGATTTGAATTCCAACCTGTTTCACAAATCTGAGGTCTCTCTTACTACAGTCAATACTTCCGTTGAGCTTTCTATGATAGAATTACTCCACAGCGTTATCTAATCGAAATAGAATGAAGTGTGAACATCAGTGTCCATCGGTAGAGAAATCCCCTTCACCTCTGGAGAGGTGGTTTCTGGCAGCATCGCTACATAGAAAGCTCAGTCTCTCTTTTTCGGTGCAGAAATGCAAAGTCAAGAGACAAGGCTTCCTAAAGGCCGCCTGTGCTGGTAATGCAGATGTGGGCAGTCATATAAATAATTCAAGGTTTTACCATTCATTTGAGCCGTGTTGTTTTTTTAATAAAACAAAGGGGAGCGGAAAGTGGGGGGGGGGGCTCTTTATATAACCTTGTCTCCGGACTTCACAGGAAAGCCTGGGTCCACTGTCCATGCAGCCTCTTCAAGGTGAACGCTGCACGGCCAGCTGGACTCCATGACACTTATTTACTGTTTCAAAATCGTTACACCCTTTGGCTATTTTCAAATGCATTATCCCCATTTTTCGAGGTTCGAGACTTTTTCGGTGGTGGTTTTTGCAGCACATGTAAAATTGAGTGGAATGCATTTGAAAACGGGGTTCCGTCCCAAACGGCGGGACGTGGGGCGAGAGAAGGAAAGAGACCTACGTGTCTGTGGGGTTTCTGCCGAGATCTCGCTGGTGTAAGCTCCGACCCCGTGTTTACTACGGGCAGCCAAGCGGAAAGTATAAGTAGTGAAGGGCTTCAAGTCCTTCAGTAGGTATGTGGTTGTCGGCTCATAACTGATGCGTTTCTGTAGGGGGGGGGGGGGGAGAAAAAAATTGAATGTCAGTTTTCCAGAAAAGCAGGGAGTTAAAAATAATAAAATTGAGATATGAATGAATGCTGCTCTTTCAGATATATAAAATAAATTGACCTTGTAAAGGATATTATTCAATTTGTCTGAGATGAGATGTAAATCCACATCGACATACTTATGAGGGCTTTATTTTGAAAAGTTACATGTTAAAATGCATTTAACAGTTACTTTTAACCCTCTATATCACAAATCCCTTTTCATTTTACATGTTGTTTTCGGTTTAATTAAAAACTAAACACATTCATTGTACTGCTCATATGTTATTGCCAATAAATGAGACTACTCATATTACAAATTCGGAAATTGTTGAGCATAGAGCAACTTATTGCACAAGAAATAGATGATTCTCGATCCTGTGTCATTCACACTCTTAAAAGACGAACGTGTTGTTAAGGGCGTAAAACTCGGACATTACTCACCTCCTCCTTGTCGTCCCTCTTCCTGTACATGAGTTCATATCCCGTGATCTGGTTTTCCTGTCCGGTCTGTGTCGGGGCGACCCACGACAGCAGAATGCTCGTCTCCGACTTGGCTTCTCCCTTGAAGTCGGTCGGTTGGGAGGGAACTGGAAGAAGAGCGGAGTGATACATTCACACGCTTTGTGGCGCTGGGGTTTATCGCCACGAGAGCCAGGTTTTCATTTCAGAAGATGGAGTCGGTTCAGCCTCATTAGCGCCGCGCTGGCACACGGCACAGAGTTACTTCACGCTGAAAACCATATCAGTCTTTTTCACAAGTAGTAAACAAGAGGACCTTTGAGTCTCTCTTCCTCAGTTAACTATTCTCATAAAAAAAAAAAAAGTTCTCCCTCTTGAGAAAGCCGGTTGAAGTGTTTGTCGACAGCTGGAAGATGTTTGTGTGTGGCAGCTCTGGTTAGCAGTTGTAACCCACTAATGAGGATGTAAAACATTTCTTTGACACTCCAAGTTTGATTGTGGGCTGAGAACATTTATGAAACACTGAGTTACTTCACTTTTTTTTTTTTTGTGTTCTTGTCTTCTACAATTCCACCAAATACACTCACCTCCTGTCTTGGCGATGATTTGAAGGTCTGTAGAAAGGGGCCCATCGCCCACTGAGGTGTAGGCCAGCACCTTGATGTTGTAGGTCTTGTTGGGGATGAGGCCCTGGATGGTGACGAAGTTAGACCCCCGGACAATCTGCTTCTCCCAGAGGTTGACATGCTGGCTGGGGTCCATGGTGTAGTAGACTCTGTAGCCCATGATCTGCCCGTTGGCCTCCTCCGGCTCGTCCCAGTGAATGACAGCTGTGGTGGTGCTCAGCATGTGGCCCCTGACCTGCCGCGGCGCCGTGCTGGGCGCCTGCTCAGCTGTTTTGGCCTCGATGCTCTCGCTGGGCGGCCCCCGCCCAATGTTGTTCACGCCCACCACGCGGAACTCGTAGTCCGAGTACGGGCTGAGGCCCCCCACGCTGTACCGGGTGGTGGCCACGCCGTCGATCTCCTTGTACGAGTCCTCCGAGTACTTGGACTTGTGCTGGATGATGTAGTAGGACACCGGCTCCGGATTGCCGGAGTCCCAAGTCAGCGTGATGCTGGTGGCGGTGCGCTCCGTCACCACGGGGATGCCGGGAGCCTTGGGCAACGCTGCGATGATAATTATTACATAAATATTAATAAAAATGCAAATTATTCCTGCAAACATTAGAAAGTTTTTGCCTCTGTAGAGTAATTTATGTCACAGTCCACGGAGACCTTTCCTTTTAATTTGTTGATGGTTGAATAACATTGATTGCATTCATTTACCAGCCCACTGCACTCGATCCTGATGATATACCGTATATCTGGAGTCATAAGAGACTCGTATATTATGTGTGTTGTATTAGGTGGATAGTATTCTTAGCAATACATTTAACCAAAAAAAAGGGAAAAATAGTCAAAAAGGAAATTCTTATGTGACATTAAAAACTTGCACCCCCCTCCCCCTCCATGTTCAGCAGCTGGTAATGCTGTTGTCTTTAATCTCAGATTTTCCCTGTGTTTATCACTTTAATAATTTAACGGGTCAATTTATTGCTTTAATCCCCCGCGCCGTGGCACATGGCAAAAGATATCAGGGCAATAAATAGTCTTTATATGCCGTCTGAGGTAGGCTTCTGGGGGAGCTTGCTGCCAGACTGTTATATTGTGACTAATATCTCGGTGTTATGTCTCGGATAAACAAAACTGAGTGTCTGTGGGGGTGGGGGTGTGTGTGTGCACACGAACATAGTGACGGCAGTGTGTGGGATATCTTTGTGGTATGCTGCAGTGTAGATATGATTACACTCCGATAAGCAGCCTGCCTACAGAAGACAATACTCTATGTTTCACACACCCCACCACCCCCCCCCCCCCCGTTATGCCCCCTTCTCCCCCATCTCCCGCGAAACAGAAATCGGGCGCTTGCTGGCACCGCAGCTTTCCAGCTGTGCGATAAGCACTTCACTATATTCCTTAATCTGGCATCTAATGCACTGAGGCTGGTGCCGGGGCTTGTCTGAGGCATCAAGGAATCCTCTGCCGATGACTTATCGCGGCAGTGAGAAGTAAATAACTTTCTTTTAAAGGCTGCCAGTAGTCCCTGCTTGGATAGTTTACCCCTGATGCATACCAGCTGCAAACCAAAGTATATATATTTAAATACATGCAACATTTACATAGTGCAAAGTCCTTCCCATGGCTCGCCTATATATTATATAAGCATGAGATGTCAGGTTTGAATTATAGACGAGCAGAATGAGAAGCGGCCCTACCCTTGACTGTTATCTGGGCCACGGCCTCTATCACCCCCAGGGTCGACATGGCCACACACGTGTAGTTGGCCGACTGCCGCACGTCTGTGAGCTCCAGGACGTTCCGTCCGATCGGCATGTCGTCCTCGGGCGTGAGGTCCTCGGCGCCCAGCATCCACTTCACATAAGGCATGGGGGAGCCCACTGCGACGCACGTGATGTTGACGCTGCCGCCCGGCATGATCTCGTTGTCTGTGGGCGGAATGGAGAACCGTGGCGGCACCCGGCGCACTGGAAAAACAAATACAGACACAGTGTGAGAGACAAGCAGGAAGTGGAACGACTGCAGATCTGTTTAAAGAGAAATGTAGGAAAAACATTGGTCATTTAACATTTATAATAAGTAAAGCGTAGATATTTTGTGTTTCTAGACGATATACGATCGTTTAATGAAGGTGAAGAAAACACAATTTAACACAATTGATCCAAAACTCGGAGATGTCAAAGGCGAGTGGATCATCACGTAAACACGAGCTCCATGCACCAAACACTGTGTCACCATCGGTACAGATGTGCAGGACTCCACAGGAGTGCTGGAGAGCCGGACGGCACTTCCATAGTTGTGTGTGCAGAGACACAACTCTCAGGCTGTGCACTTCCAGCTCGATGTGAAGTAATGTGCCGCGTCACATTCTCACATCACACAGACACAGATGACAATATTGAGAAGCCGTACACGCAATAAATGGTTAGACTCAGTGAAAAGTAGAGAGTAGGGTTGTCAAATTTTTATGCATTTAAATTTAGATTTATAACAGTCATTTAAGACAATAATTTGTTTTTATTTACTTGTAGTTGCGTTTATGCAAGATAACAACTGTGCATTGCATTGCTTTGTGATGTAAAGGACAACAGTTAAGTTTTATCCACTAACGCTGGTGAATTCAATTATGAATGGAAAGTCTCTGGCTTATCTCAAGAGGAACAATTCTTCTCGAAGCATTAACGTGCCACGCCACATTTGGGAATCGTACAAATCGATCCAATGCCTGTGAATAAATCTAAATCCAGAGCATCGACTGTGGCGAATTCCAATGATTATTATTACAACAGGACTGGATGATTTTGAGTGCAGTTCAAGATAAAGTGCTGAGAGAGGTCTTTTCAAGTAAGAGTTGTGAAATTAACGTTTACAGAGAATTTCCAGGGAACACCGTGTGTCCTTTACAAAATAAGAGAGGGTACTGTGATCGTCTGCAGCCAAAATAACTGATAAAAACTTTTCCGCACTCAAAACTGCTACCGGAGCAATTGCTGTAGAAATATGTTCTGTGTAGAAAAGTCTTAGTTTAACAAAGTGTTTTCCTAAATGACTTGTTTTGTGTTCAAAAGTGTTTTATCACTGGAGTCAAAATGCTTATCACGTGACAGCTCTGGTGGATTTCACATTCAAAATAAAAGTTCTCAACAACAAAGAGTAAAAGTCAAAAAGTTTAACTTAAAAGTAAAATATCCATTATGCACATGGATGACCTTTAATAGGAGAGCAACAGTCCATCATGAAACAGAATGTGACTTTGTGAGATATGTATGGGAGCCGGGGGGGGGGGGGGGGGGGGGCTGCGGGTTCAAAAGAAACAGTAATAGTGTCAAAAGGAAGATGTGGTGCTGCACAGTGTAAATGGAGTCTGAATGTTACAGCGCTGTGAATGTGGCAAAGCACGAGCTAAAGGCGAGGTGAACAGAGGGTAAAAGACTGAAAGGGAAAAATATCAAAGTGAAAATATGAATTCTTCTCAGGTTGTTTCAATGTGAATAGTTGAACACAAACAAGGACTTACATTGAAATTAAAGTCGGTGTTACTGCTCGTGCTTTCTGAAGTAGATTACTTTTGACTTGGGTTGAATTTCTTTCATTGACAATTGAGGAACATCTAACTTTTTAAATTCGGAGTCCTTAGTATTTACAGCCCTATAATTGTCCCTACTTTGTAAATGGCCCTGTGACTCTACACCAGTCGGTTATTTGCTGTATTCGACTACCACTAACTCACAAAGCCCATTCTGTTGAGCGGACTGCTGCTCTCCAGAGAGGGAATCTGGGGGAACTGCTTGCATTATTAAATACAACGTTTCTCTCACTCAATATTTAATTAATAACCAATTGGAGCGCGCTCCCCACAGACATAATATTATCCCGCTCATTTGAATACCATTACATTTGTCAAGTCGCGTGGATAGCGCACTAAATACATAATTCTTTCATGACTTCCTTTGCACGGAAAGATCCCCGTCAAAGGAGGTGTATAATCTCTGAGGGCAAGGTTGTTTTTTACAGCTTGGTGCTTGATTATAGTGCCAATTACAACAAAGGACGGATTTTGCTTGAACATACTTTATCTGTGAGAAACTTCCACTTGAGAGAGAAAGATATAATTTAAGTATCGTAATCCTCAAATGGCTTCGTGGAGAAAAAATATGCAGATATTAGTCGCAGGAGCCGATAGACAATCAAGTTTATTGTTCCGGCTGATGTCTTGTCCCACGTTACTTTTATTTTATTTCATGGAAAAAGGAAATATCTTCTAAATCCTATATCATGTTTGTTATTTTTATCCAAATGACCTGTTTTCATTAGTCAGAAATCCTTTGAGAAAACAAGCAGGAACACTGACAGGGTAAAGGGTTCGCGGGAGTGTGGGGGGGCAACTGGCTCAAGCGTTAACAGGTGACCATGCAAATAAGACTCTGAGACAGATGCAAATATCGTCCCAGCTTCCTCCCCCCCGCCCCATAGATGCAAACATGCACGACCTGTTGGACAGTGAAGCATTCGGACATGGACCAGGGGCGTACGGTACATCAGATGTGACAGAAAATTAAATCGGTGGAGACAACCATGGGCGAAAAGATACATGGAGGCCACAGCGATGCATCGGTGGTTGAATTTGAACGTTTGCAGCAGTTTGACATTTTTGTTTTGTGTGGAAGACAATTGAACTCGTTTTTTTTTGTGTGTGTTGTGTTCAAAGAGTAAAGACACACCAACCTTCTCGAAGCTCTGAGGGACGTAGGGAAATTGATGCAGAACAAAATGAAATAAGGGGAAGGAGAAAAAACAGGGGAAACACAGAGAGTAAAAAGGCCATGTTGCAGGTCTTCAGATGCTACGTAAACAATTGGAAGGACCTTGTTTCTCCTAGCGTGCCCTGTGTGCTTCCACGGCACGTTTCCAATAAGCAGTTATATTTACTTTAAACATATTCTGCCCAAGCCGTGTGGTTAGCTTATTGTGATTATTAAAATAAAGCTTCTTTTTGTTTCCTTTTACCTCTTGGTTACATCATGTATGATATTATTTGGGATCTGAATTGGAATTAATGACTATAAAAACTAACCACAGGACTGAAAAGCATGGTCAAATTTATAGTAGAATCAATATAGCAAATGTCTATATGCTGTTTATAATTATAGAGAATTAAGACAATACCGGAACAGTAAAAAAAGAAAAAGAAGCCTGGATTGATGTATTTGAGTCAAAGTGAGCATAAAAAAAAACAGTTGCACCAACGCACCAGATATTTTTGCATTAAAAGAATAAAAGACCTGTGAAAAAAGATTAGAGAATGGAAAGTTACTGCTTCTGCCTGAAATGTATTCAGTTTACTAAAAAACATTCAGCTTCGACAGCGTAGGAATTAAAAACTGTCAATTCTTACAAGCTAAATTCAACTGTGGGTTGGATCATTGAATATAATTTATTTATAAGAGTTTTAATTCTTGATTTATTCATTTTTTTTTAATGTCAATAATAAAAGTAGCGAGATTAACTGTGCCCTTCCGATGTTGATCAATGTGCGAGGAGAAAAGGGGCCAGAGAGGATCTGTTCAGTGCAAGGGGAAGAGCTGGGGCTGATGGAGGAGGCCTGTCCACACGTTACTCCGACAGTCGGGTTCGAGAGGCAATTAGTAGATAAACAAGGCGCAAGCAAGTCTAGTCATTGGTGCTGGACTCGGGGTAATCAACAGGAAGGACCAGAGACACATAACAGAGCAGATTCTGTGGGTTCAAATCAGTGCAGGTAAGTCGAGTGCAAAGTAAAAAAACAAACAAAGCTTACTTACAATGACCTCGCAGGCTACGGCCCCTGCTGACTTTACCGGCTGATTTAAAGGTTTCTCAAGAAACTTTAGAGATACGGTTAATCAAATTATTTACAGAGACATGCAGGCGTCGTTAACACGCGTTTCCTACCTCTGACGTATAGATTCGCCGGTGCAGAGTAGCGGGTTCCGTCGTTGTTGGTCGCCACACATTCATACTTCCCCTGGTCCGACTCTTCGCTCTGCTCTATCTGGAGGGCTCCTGGTTGGGGAATAGCAAACGGTGCAGCAGGAATGCGTTTGGTTAAAAATGGCGTCGCTCGTATCGAGTTCACAAGCAAAAATAAAAAAATACCACGTTGGGCCTCAAGGAGGCCAACATCAGCCACCTTCATTTCTAGTTTGGCTTTGTCCTGAAAGCTTCAGTAGTCGTTCCGTTTCAGAGAAATCATACTCAAAAAATATCAAATGAGATACTACACGTATCCGCTACTATGAACTCTGTATTTTAACGTTTATCCCACGTCATTGTAAAAGCCGGATCCATTGGCTGAGGTAAAATGGAGGCTGTGTTATCCGATTAAAGACGAGGGATAGTTTCAAATGGTTTATCATGCAAGACCCTGCGATTCATATGTTGTTCCCTTTTAACAGGCCTAACGTAACAACAAGTGAATGGAAAATAAAACGTTAACCAAACCCAAAGGAAAGGAAAAGACAAAAATGCCTGTTTCATTTGCTCTATTCTGCATATATAACTTTGATGGCGTCTTAAGTAAAAAAGGCTGATTAGATTTAAGACGACAGGGTCTAAAAAGACACTCATCCTACCGCCAATGTCAAAAAAAAGCCATAATTCCACTTTTGAGGATTAGGGGCAAGCCCTTCAATATACAACATATTACTGGACTGGTCAATATGGGGATGAGTGATAACTGCTTCAGGGAAACATGGATCAAACAAAAAAAGGTTTACAGTATAAGAAAGCAGCATAACAAGGGAGGACAATCGAGAGAAAGAAATTTAGGTATGAATTTGAGCATATTCAATCACAGATCAAGTGTGAAATTCACCTAGGAGAATAATTTTGGATTCGAGTGAAGTTACTTAAAAAAAAAAAAATTGCAGCTCATACAAAAAATGTAAAAAATGCTGCTCATATACGTGGAAAAATTTAAATTGAAGTATTATGCAAGGAAAGAGCAACATATAACCCTCGGGAACAAAAGTTTGACATGCAAATCTTGGCAAGAAATGTATGTCGGCACAACTTACAACCTTCTGACAACCCTTAGCTGAAAAATAAAATGCAGTTGTATTAGAAGACAAAATTCAAAATATCGGCCTGAGCCGACAAGAAATGAACCAACCACTGCTTTAGCTTGTGACAGCTACAAAAGACACCCATAAAAATCCACCAATGGGATCAGCAGTGTGGTGTCACATGACCCAGGGGAAAAATGGCTTTAAGCATCAACAACTCTCCAACTCCTCTGTCACACGGCAAAAATGAGCCAATCAGGTCCGCGCCGGACTCTACAGTTTGCCTTTCCCAAACCCTGAAGAAAAAAAAGTCAAAAAGTAAAATATTCTCCAAACCCAAGAAAAGTGAGAAAAATAGGTGAAAGAGAAAAAAAGCACCGTAGAAACTTTATCAAAAAAGTGGTTGTTTGGGCTTTTTTGTAGAGGTACAGGAGAGGAAAGCAAATAGAAGAAATGGGAAAAAAATAGTTTGCAAAGATAGGAAGAATTTCTTTGGGAGAAAAAAGCAGAGTAGAGGCAATGTTGTCTTCAGCATGCCTGCGTGACTCCACAGCATCTGTGTGTGTTTTAGTGCTGAACAAGAACAGCTAAGGGGGGGGAAAATGCTTGGTTGTTTTAGTTGGACAAAAAGAGGGACACATGGTTCGCTATGGCCAAAAAGAAAACAAAAAATGAACGGAAAAAAAATAGAGTTTGGAAAAAAATAATTGTCATTGGATATGCTTTTTTGAGCCAGGGCAAGCATATCGCAACTGAGCTAATCAGGCTCTTGAAAAACCAGAATACAAAGGAGTAAATAAAGAATAGACAACAAAAAAAAGATGGAAGACAAATTTTGTCAACAAAACAGGACAAATAAGGAGGAAGGTCCGTATGAACGAAATGGGATTTGGTCTCGGTCAACAGGACAAAAATGACGGGTGATATCGAGTGGAGATGAATGGGTTGACAGCAAGAATGAATTTGTATTATTTTCATTCTGTGAACGTCAGTTCAGCACTCTTACCTCTTATTGGTGTACCACCTGGGTGGATAATATGAATGCAAATAAGATTAGAAAGAAGAAGCATTAGTACGAGTAGATAGAGTCTGGGGGGGCTTTGGAAGAAGAATCAAATTAGATTTAACAGTAAATATAGGTACTAGAGGAGAGAGAGAGGAGAGAATCAGAGAGAGAAGAAGAACTTTTCTCTACTGGGCAAAGAAAGACAGGATTCATCATAGAAAAGTCATTGGTCAGAGAGAAGAACTTGTACATTGGTGTACCACGGGGGAGGTGGCATTGTATTTGTTTTTGGCAGTGGCTTCTGAGGACCATCTAGTGAAGGGAAAGACTTTTGAGGACTTGGTGTATGAGCTTGAAAGCAGAAATATGACATCCCTTCGCTTGACCTGAGCTGATCACCTCCCTACAAAAATACTTGTAATTAAGAAGATTAAGTGAGTGAGTAAGTGGTGGTGTCAGTGAGTCAGCAACAAACATGTGAGGACAGGTCATTACCCCGGTCAGTCTACGACAGTGCTACGCTGATGTTGTGTAATCCCTGGGTTCAAGGTGAGACTGGAGCTGGCAGTGGTGGGACACTTAAACAACGTGGGGTGAGGGAACAGTGTGTGTGCCTCAAAGAAGTAGCCCTGCACTTAACCTATCTGTTAGTAAAATGCATGCCATGCATTTTAATATTTGTTGGAAACATGGAAAAAATTAGTGGGGGGTGATGTGTGCTTTAGAGCTAAGCACTTACCAAAGGATTCTGTAGATTTAAAAATATAGAGAGAAGAAAGACAGCATAAGAATATGAGTATATCTCTTTTTGAGTACGTTTAGTTCACAAGGCTTTGTCGTTAATGCTCTACGCGAATCAGAGAATCGCACATTAGAAATACGGGTTAGTTCTACACAGTTCTGTTGAAAACAAGTCAGCAAGGGGGAAGGAAGGTTAACAAGACGGTTTAACAGAGGACAGCTGTGAAATCTGCGATGACAGGTGGTCCAACATACAAGCCTTTTACAGAGTAGTCGTGCTAATGCGTTGGCGTTAGCTGGCACATAAAGCTGGAAGCTAGTTATTGATTCTTTTAAATATAATGTAAAAAATAGAGAAATCTCTGTGTTTTGAAATATCGAAATCAGACTTTCAGGTGAATGTGTTAAGGTGTGTCACAGGCAGATAAACACAAAGATGGCGTTTAGACATTAAAGCGGGGGGGCTGTAAGTTTTAAGAATCGGGGGGGGGGGGGGGGGAAAGCCTCATGAGGTTTTACGCACTACTGTGGCTGATTAGAAATAAAAGATTAATAAATAAAGCAAATTAGTTCAATGAGTTTTAAGGATTTCAATAGTGAAATTTTATCAAATCCACAAGATCCGTAACTTTTCTGCACGTCTCCTACTTACACGTACACACTCCTGTCAGATTTCTGAATGAAGCCAAATGTTGAGTATTAATTGTTAGGAAAAGAAAAAAAAAGGCATAAAGAAATGAAGAGAATGGATCCAAAATAGCTGCACCAATGCAGTGGCAAGAAAAACCAACAGAAAAAAAGGGCAAAAGGAAGTCATTGTAAAAAGTCACAGCAGTGGGCAATGAGGGCAGAGGTTAGGGCAGAAGCCAGCAAACACAGAGGAGGGGGGGTGGGGTGGGGAGGGATAGTCCCAACAGCCCATGACAACACTGGAAGACAAAGGGAAGACACGCGTACGGACAACACACACTGGGGCGCACAGCGAGTAAGAGGACAGTAGAAACAAGGCCATTACCTAAAAAATCAAAGCCAAATGAGAAGTTAAGTCATGGGAGGAAGAAGAAGAGGGTGAGAGAACATAGGGGACGACGGGGGGGGGGACGACGGGGGGGGGCAGGTCAGGTCAGGTCAGGTAGAGGGGACTCCCTTTTCTGTTCGGAATCACGCTTTCAGCCGAGAGAACCTACCTGATCTGAGCTGTTTAATGCGGCCGTTGTTGTTGGTGGTGTTGACGGGGAGGAAGTCTTTGAACCAGGAGATGTCGGGGTCGGGGTTGCCGCTGGCGGCACAGAGCATGGTGGCGGTGCGCGTTCGCTCCACCACCTTCAACTGGGGGCCCATGTCTATGGTGGGGAACCCAGGGGGCAGCTGGTCCTCTGGAAATGGATGAGAGAGGTTGGAGCAGAGGTAAGACTGAGGGAGGAAGTGTTGGACACAATAACCATAAGACAAGAAAATAAAAAAGAGAGAGGAAGCTAAAGCAAACCGGACATATTTGCATATTATTTGCATCTTATTTGCATATAATAAAAAAATAGACATCAAATTGAATGTGGCTTCTGGGAGAAATAAGATCCCTTCACGTTTTTAATTCACATAATGTTATTTATAAAATACAGTTTTAGGAATAATTGACAATAAAACAAATATAAATTGTAAGTATTGTAATTCCTTTCATTAAGTATAAAATAATCCAATACATCATACTTTCCATATTGCAAAGACATAATCACGCAATACCTTTCAACGCAACTGTATTGTACGACATTTCCAAAATGTAATATTCTTTTTTTTTCTTAATATATCCACACAGCAGGGAAGCGGCTCGCTTAAACAATCGAGATGTAAGAGGCTCACAAGTGGCTTTAAGAGCTGCTGCTAATAGCTGTAGCCCTCTGTTTGACGTCTTTATGCTCTGCCACTCTAACAGTCTCCATACTTGGATAAGTATTGGGATTCAATTCTTGGTAGACAAATGCATATATTCTCGCAAATGTCAAACTCTAACTTTAATAACAGAATGGAAGGACTGGCGGCTTCACAGCCTACATGTGTATTCAGGTGAGGTGGTGCTCTGATGTGCCGTGAGGAGAGCAGGTGTCTTGTCTAAGCTGTCGTGTCCCCGCCTGTGTCTTAACTCTCCGACCGAACAAGGCCGGGCTTCATCTCGCTGTCGTTCCAGATGGGAAAGAAGATAACTCACGTTGCTCTTTGCTCCAAATAGCCCAGCACTGGACCAAGTGGAGCAATGGTATCCCCGTTATGGTATCAGAGCAAAGTTGTGGTTTTGTATACCCTTGTAAAATGCTTTATCAAATAGTCTCCAACAATCAGCTGGTAAGATATTTAAACAACCTTTTTTTCAATGATTATTTTACTATTTCCTGCAACTGACAGTCAGTTATCAGTACTTGAATTATCTGAATGAGTAACCAGTAACATTAATTAAACACCAACACGCTCGGGTGGAAAGTGCCTTATTTAAAACTACAGGTGTCTTTTGTATTAGTTTCACTTTCTCTTGGACTTTGCTTGGAATTCATTTTAATCACAAGGACAAATCCGCGTGGTGACCTCTCCTTTCATCCAGCTGCTCTGCTTTCAATTGCTTGTCACGATTATTCTCTCATTTTCCTGAAAGGTATCAACGGAGAGGGCGTTAGTTTAAAAGTTTTGAAAGGGTGTTTTTTTTTTTTTGCCGTGAGTGTCTAGATCTCGACTAAAAGTCACCTTCGGAGTTGTGCATTCAAATTTCCGTTATAATTATACGATAAAATTATAATCTTTGACATTTATTTTACCTGTATAAATACATCAGCTGGTGGAGCTTTGAGAATACTAACAATAAACTGTATATAAAATCTAAAAATGACACTGGAACTGTACATATGTGAATCTATTATACCAATCTGTTTTACATTGTCAAATATCAGTGGTGACTGAGAACAGCAACCCTCCGGTTTCCTGCTTATGTTTAATTAATGATGTTGTAAGGCTATTTAATTTATATATATTGTTTGTCCTCGTCTAACCTTGATCATACTTTACGTTTATCATAAATACTTTTGTTATATAAAACAAAAAAGCCATTCTTCAGATAATCCTTTCCTGTCCCGCTCCACCCATTTCTTCATTCTTGGTTTTACTAACACCCCCATTGTTACTAATCTACAAGAGTGCAGGTGCCCCCCCCCCCCCCCACCCCACCAGTTATGTGTATCTTTTTAAGTTCGCTTTAAAAACACAACCAGGCACCCATGTCTCCAATCGTGTTCTCTCGGCATGACAAAGAACATCAAAGCCGAGGGGCAGCTTTGTGCCGGAGCTCTCTCTCTCTCTTCCTCCGAACAGGAAGTATTTTTGGCTCGCACTAAGTCGTGATCTCGGAGAAGGTGCAGAGTGGAGTGTTCCATCCGGCGCGGGATCCCCACGTGCAAAAATGTCTGTGCGGTAATCTCCCGAAAACAAGACCCTGCTTATGCCGAATGCCAACAAGGTTCATGTGCACCTTTTAAGTTTTCCCTTCCCCCGCTGTGATATGGCTAATTAGAGTCTTCCGTCGCTCTCGCATACGCCACCTTTTTTTGGAAACGCTCTCTTCATTAAACTTTCATGAGGCGACATCAGTCTGGAAACAGCTTTGAGATGCCATGAGCGCGCGCACAGCCAAGACGACAATCATGGCCGCCGTCCAACAATGCTTTTGGGTATCTGGCATGAGGAACCACCTCAATGGATAAATCTTCTCAGAAATATAAACTGTTTTTTTTACAAATGAGTGACTTCAGCCTGAACTGCAAAACTTTCCCCCCCACCCCGCCGCAACTCCGTGTCCCTGCCTGAACTGATGTGTTGTGACAGTGATGGAGGTGTGTTGTTTTTGCAACGTTGTCAAGTCGTACAGAAACATTCTCAAATTACCTTAATGGATTCCAGTGCTCTCTAATGCAAACTTCCATCACTGGGCATAGTCATTACAGAGGCTCTTGGTCCCTGCATCTGCATGTAGCTCATCCCAGTGAGACCTTGATATTCTGTGCACTATATTATGTTTGATCAGCTCGTAACATGTTTTTAGAGGAGCCTGGCAGTGTGTTTTTCAAATTTAATTAATTGGTGTTGATAAAAAACGACCTCATCATATCACCTCAGTCAACATCAAACATCATAGTTACATGAGGGAAGTTCAGCTGGAGGACAGAACTAACACATGGATGAAACTGCGGTCTGATGTTTCTGTATACAGTGTATTCCCTTTATCACTTTTTTTATGAATTGCACCAAAAGAAAAAGAAAAGATAAAAGCAAATTGGTGCTTTTATTTCCACTAAAAGCACCAATTTAACACCCATCCACTGTCTAATGTGAGAAACCTCACTTTCAAAGGTGCTCATTCAAACGGGGACGGACAGGATTTGTTTTGTACGAGGCAGCTCCCGTCCGAGCTCCCCTCAGTCCGCTCAAGGTCGAGGGCGACAATTAGTCGATTGTACACCGAGTCAAAAGTGTGGCTGATCCGACACAATAGCCAGAAGCCAGCCCTGAGAGCAGGGAAGTGCGTGGAATGGAGTAATTGGATGTGGCGGGAAAAAGCAGCTCCTGTGAAATTGCGATGAATTCCTAAAAACAAAGTGCGCAAGACATCATAATTTAGCTGTCAGTCAAAAAGTTGGGAATTGTGCTCGTGCCGCGATAAAAAGCTCCTGGTTATTAGTTTCTCTCAAATCTTAAATTGTGTGTTGAGTTTGTCAAAATCAGGAAACTAATGATCGGGCTTAAAACCGTACATATATAATTTAAATAAACTTCAAAAATATACGATACCGGAACCAAACCAAATCTTCCACTTCCTTTTTAAAACGCGTGTGTGTTACATGATGAGGATTCCAGTGCCGGCGACTGATAGGACTCCAGGCGTCGCATTTAAAATTAATGATCTGTTACAAAGGTTTCTGGCATTTTCCAATGGGTTCTTGCTTAGTTAAGGAAAGGTTATTTACAGATGAGCCACTCGTGCTCATCCGAAATGACCATCAAGCGTGAGGCACCTCGAAACTTCTCGTGCGTGGAACTTGAGATTAAAATGCAAGAAACTGAAAGTAAACAGTGCTTTGACGTGTTCAATCTTCTTGAAGCCCTCGGTCCATCCATAATAGGCCTAGGAGGGGAGATGAACACATTCTGTTGCTTGTGCTAGTGATTAACGTTAAATCAGATTAAGCAGTCTTTAATTTGAGCCAGAATATGTTTTTTGTGGAAACTGGATTATTGAAAAAAACGTCCAGAATGAAATAATAATTCTCCGAGTGTTTCCCAATTCCCCAAAACAGTCACGAGTCGTGTGTTGCAGTTCCATAAATTATCAGCACCGGGCTAATTCATAACGACTTCAGGAACCCTGAGCCGCAAACTAATAGGATTGGAAATTGGAAAAGTTTGTGGTGCGGTTTGTTTGTTTTGAAATGTGTGTATCAGGGTTAATATGCCGTGTGCTGCGTGCCAGGCAACATTGTAAATGTTTTAAAGTCTAAGCTAAGAATTTTCCAGATTCCCCCTCCGCCCCCCTCCCCCGCACCTCGCCGAAGGCCCGCAGTCTCAAGGACGGGCTAAGACAAGGGCGGTCCCGGCTTTGCAGACCCATATTGTATATTCAACAATGGATCTACACACTAAATGAGATGGAAGGGAGAGAAATGCTGAAGTCACCTAGAGAAGTGCTGAGCGCTGGTGCTTGATATAAAAGGCTCCCAATGACAATTTGCACACATTAGCCGGTACCAGGCCATCAGGCTGTATGAGCGGGTGGTGCCAAGTGTGAGACGAGCATAAAAAAAGGACATTGGCTCCGAAAGTACCTCGGTGAGCAGATTTTTTTTTTTTACGCCGTAGACATAAGGCCACTGGACGTAAACCCGAACCATTAGTAGATTGTATCTATTGATCATTCATACAAAAATACGAGGAGGAGTGAGATCACATTTTACTGCATGTGACACCAGCGGCCATTTCGGTTTCTAAAATGTCGCTCGGACGCAGCATGAACCCAGCAGTATTTGTCATCACGCCGCAGGGGGAGTGCCATCATACAAACACACACATACACACACACATACACACACACTCGGGGCCTGTGTTCCAACATGTCACCTGCTGTGATGTAAGGATTTCGAGCAACGCGCTCAAGTAATGTTCTCCTCGTTTGCCCTCTTAATTAAATGAGCCCTAATTGAGTCTCGACAGATAAATGCCCCGTTCAGCTGTCACCGGTCACTCTGTACATTTTTTTTTTTCCCCGCTCGGCTACTGCTGCAGTGCATGTGCATCCTGAGGCGACACAGGACTAATGCAGTTACATCGACAGAGTGGATTTCATTCGGTGAAACCAGACGGTGAAACTAAGACGTGTTTTTAAAACGTACACGTGACACTAGAGCTCCTGACATCCTAATTAACATCTCGTTGGTTTTCTCCTGCAGTGCCCCTACACAGGGTCGACAGGGACGTGAGCCAGCCTCTGCCGCCACTCTCTCTCTTTTGTTAGGCGCCCGTTTCCAGCAGAGCGTTCTGCAGCGGGTTGTTGTTGGCAGAGGCTGATGCTCTGCTAACGCCGTATGTACTTAGGCTAATGGCTTCACGGCTTTAAAGTAGAGTGGGGTTGACAGTGTGTTTGTCACATATAGTGATATTCACAAGGTGGGCTCTGGAGATGTACAATCCTATGGAATGTTCTAGAAACTGAAAGTCTTAATGAGGGAGTAAACACACAAAAGCACCATAAGGACGTTTCCAGACATGACCGGTGGAGGATGTCCACAGCATTGGGTGTGAAGTTTACCTTTCCCACAATGCGGCAGGACATAGAGATCTCCGGGGTGTTCCGGCGAGGTGTCTGTGGTGTTTTTAATAACTTCATCAACACACACACACACAACTTCTCTAGAGTTAAGAGCATGTCTGAACGCAGCTAACAGGTCATTAAGAGTGTGATTGAATCCCTCATTGAGTGAGGTGCAGATGCTGTTTTATCTCAATGAGATTTTCCTCCTGTTTTTATTCAATAAATACAAAAGAAGTTGAGGGGGAAAAAACAAAAAAAACTCTTGCGACATACTTCAAGAGTAAAGCAACAAAAAAATATAAACCTTCATGGTCACGTTCCGGCTCAAATTCCGCAGTTGCTTCACAAGGATTGGATTTGGTCTGACCCTTTTCCTGCCAAGCGGAACACGGCGGTCGAGGTTATTCTTCGAGGGGGGAAAATCCCCGAAGGCCATAATAAGATATATTTGTCGAACGTATTTGAGTGGATACAATCTGTTCAGAGGGGCTGTCACGGGTCACCCGCTGGTGGAGGCCTACTGGGGGGGAGGAAGTGTGTGTCAAGAGGTACTGTTGTTTGGGAATCCCAACTCAGCCAAAGACGCTGGATTATGGAAGTGTGGGAACATGGTGTGGGGGGGGGGGGGGTACTTGAACCCAATTTATGAATCAAACAGGTTCTCGCTCTAATCCTCCTCAGAAAACCCTCGTCCAAGCACAGAAAACATTACACGACAGCATGTGCTCAGCCATTTTTTTCCCTCCTACACAATAGCGTGTGATTTTGAAGTTGAGGGACACTGATTAAAAGCTCTTTCCTCACTCAAAAAACATCAACTCGAGTGAGGAAGAAACACGGGGGGCGGGCCCTGAATGGTAGCAAGGTTAGGGTGCTAATCACGTTAATCACACAGCACTCTCACCGCTCACAAGGACGTGATTTGGAACCGACTTGTTTAACGGCCTGCTAATGCATTCGCTGGCCTAGACCGAATTAGGACTTGGCGTTTGATGAAGAAGTGAGAGGTGTTGATAAAGGAAAATATGTCCATGGCCCTCCTAATTTGACCTGAAGGATGAAAGGCCTGAAGGACAGGGGGGGGGTTGTACAGTAAACCAGGATTTGCCAGGACGGCATTAAATGTGTTTTTCTTTCCAAAAACCAGTGTGTTGATCAGCACGGAAACACTGTCCATTAAGATTTGTTTACAGTTCTGTGAAAGTTGTCGCAGGCGTCGTTATAACATCGGTTCAGAGACGACCTCGAATTTTTTTTTCCGTTCGGCTCCTGCTCGACTGACGTATTTGTCCCCCCCCCTCCCCCCACCCCTCCCCTTTGGCAAGGGAGAGGGAACTGTTAATTATGCTTTTGTTTACACACAAACAAAATTACTCAAGCAAATGTAAAAGCTTTTGATTAACCAAAGGCAAGCCGCTATTCCGTGTTTGTGCCAATTCCATGACGGCATCTGTTCTATTTTTTTTTTCTTCTTCTTTTCCCTCGTCTATTAAGTTTTCTTGCATTTGCGGTGAAGAGGTGCACTTTTTTTTTACATCTGAGCCCCCCCCCCCCCCCACCCTTTTGCTTTATCAGCTTCCTGCAGCTCGGTTAAACTATCTGAAAACTTTGGACTCGAACAGGGTTGATTTACTCAACATTGCACCATCCATCATTCTGCCCATAACGGGTCGCAGAGGTGAAACTTCACAAACATTCCTTTTTGACCCTCGGGACCTGGACATTTTAATATTTTGTTTGAGCATGCGTTCTTTCTTTCCAATCTACTTATGTGAGAAGAAATGCTGTGTTCCATTCACTTTTTCCTCGAACTTAAGATACCCTGGATAAATTCCACCCCACACATGCCTGGACATCGTTGTCAGCATATAGATGTCTCAGCACTGCCTGAGGTGGAATACTTGAAATAGTTAAGACGCTAGTCCAAGTAACAGCCCTCGTCATTAACCGTGCAAAGCATCATTCATGAGTGGCAGATGAAGCCATTAAGCGAGACAAGCGTGCAGACTGTAAAAAGCACATGTTGCATCATCGCCGAGCGGAAAGAAGGAGAAACGACACATTGAGATGAATTCATTTTCCCTTTAATGCCCTCGGAGAATCCAAAACCGTGTATTTATCTCACTGATACATCCCGCCGCTGTCTGGCACATGTGTTGTCCAGTCTAAATGAGATTAGGTTTTCCCCCCGGAGCTTCGTTTGAGCCAGATTTCCCCAAATAAGCCTCCTGGCACCCGCCAAGTGTAGATATTGCTCAAGTAATCCAATAATGGAAAACAAAATGCTCAGCACTTCCGTTTAATAAAGCCCGTGGTGAGGGACAATTCTGAATATCGCCTCCCTGAGACGCGTTTGAAGGGTGCACGGGCCGGTGAACTCTGAGTCATCCCCGCCGACGGTTTCAAACCCGTGGCACGTATCAGGACGGAGAGCCAGGTTTTTTATGATTGGTTGGAAACGACTGAAATGTGGGAGTGCATCCCGGGTTTGTAATGCCTGGGGCCGCGGTTCTCTGTGTTCCCAAGCTTTAGACCAACCTATTTGTAGAAAATGTTAAGTGGCAAGGCATGACTGGTTTCCAGTTTAGGTTTACAAACGGGTCTGTATAGGATGTGCGGGTCAGAAGGAATCCCGTTGTATCGAGCGGAGTGCTGGGGAGGTCACATTGGCCACGGAAGGCCCGTGATCCATTTGTCTCCACCTGGTTTAGGAATGCGTGTTTCAATCTTCATAGTGAAATCAATGAAGTGGGAAAGTTAGAGAGAGGAGTCTTTCGGCGAATCCCCTTCATCAATGTTTGCAAAGTCAAACATTTACAAAGCATCTCATAGATTTGGGATATTAGGTGACAAATAACAGGGAAAACAAATGGCCACGGCTGTTAAAATGACTACATCATGGTTTACCCACATTAGAAAAATACAAAATCAGTCACTTTCTCTTTTTACTTTTACATAACCCCCCCCCCCCCTCCTCTCTATTGCAGTGAAAAATAACCTACCCCGGTAAAGCGAAGCGTAAAAGCTTTGCTGGGCCGAGGCAAAAAAATATGCTCCAGTTCATTAGTCGATTCCACAGGTTTGCCGCTGGCTAATGAATATTACTGCAGTTGGCTCAAACAGCTAATTCCAATTTACTGTAATGGAGTTTTAAGAGGAGCAGGCACACACTCGGCACAAAGTGGCATTAAGTCCCCCCCCCCCCGCCTCATACCTCTAAAAGGTAGTTCAGTAATTCGCTGATCAAATATAAGTCTCTTTGAGAAAAACGGCTCAAAACCTGAGGGCAGGCGACGAGAGTACATCGAGTAGGCACTAAAGAATTTGATTTCGCCCTCGCCGCCCCGGGGGAGCGGAGCAAGAACGGATTGTGAAATAGTATCCATTGTGTCGCTCTCTCCGCGATGATGAACGTGGGGGGGGGGGGACGAGACGTGGGAGGAGGGGAGGTGAAGGTGCAGAAAAGTCTCTTAACCCGGGGTTCACGGCACTCTGTCTCGGTGAATAATGGCCTCCTCTCCCCCCTTTGGCCCGCGCTGATTGTTTCTTCCATAAATCCCCCCCCTACGAGATGGTGTAATTAATTGAATGCTGCTTATTTGTCATTAAAAAGCCTCACCTAATGCCTGAGATTATGAGCGAGCCATTGGAAGAGTCGATCTATTAATCACCGGCTCCCCCCCCCCGCCACCACCTCCCCTCCGAAAACCCTTCACAGATGAACAATCCGAGCCGTTTCTCATTTTGAGCGATACTGTAGAACCAGCTGTAAAAGTCCACATCCTGGCGGAGTGGTCGCATATTTTATCAAATGTGTTTTTGTTTTACTTTTCTCTCAAATCGCTTTCACTGTTTAAGTCTCAGCGTGACAGACGGAGACGCTCACCCGCAGTCCTCTTGCGTTGCCAAAGAGTGAGCGGCCATGTTGTTGATATCCTCCGGATGCTTTGGGGATTGATTATGTGGGCGAGTTCACTATACTTCCCCCTTCGGACTCTATCAGAAAAGCCTCTAACTTGCCGGGAGTTTCCATCTGGTTGGACTTTGGCGGGGGGGGGGGGGGGGTCTGGGAAACCGTAGCCCGGTAAGAAACGGCTGGAGTTACGCCCTCTGTCCCCCCCCCCCCAAAAGACTGTTTTTTTTTTTTTACGTTGCTGCCGGGGGTAGATTGGGTCAGCCAAGCAGCGGGCATGCGACATAGACGTACGCCACGCCACGTCTGGCAGGGCACCCCCCCGCCCCCAACTCTCCCTCGGCCCGATGTCATTCATAAACATGACGGATTAGCCGTGATATCCCTCCATTTACAACATAAGCGAAGGGAGTGGGAGGACGCGAGTGAAAGCAGAGAGAGAGTGTTAGTGTCGGATGGCCCTCGGGGGCAGTGCTAAAATGGATGGGTAGAGGGGGAGATGAAAAGGAGAGATGAAGCAGGAAGGGCGGAGAGTGGGCCTTTCTCTACAGGCCTGACTGGGCAGGCAGCAAGGCAGGGCGGAAAGCCAGGCACAAAGCTGCGTCTATGCTCAGATGCACCCCCAACCCCCCCAACCCACCCGCTCACCTCCTGGCTGTACAGACAACACGTCAACCCAGACAGATGTAGCGTTCCGAGTAAAGATCACCTACGGGAAAACGTGGAGAGGGGGCCAATTTCGAGACCTCTTCTCTCCCTCCGATTGTGTCTTTCTCCCCGCACCGCCATCGCCTCGCTCGCCGACTTCCCCCCCCCCGCCCCCCCTCGCCTCGCTCCATCCGCAGCCCCCATCAGAGACTTTAAAAGATGCTTGATGTCGAGGACTCTCCCTCGATCGGTCTCTGTCTGCCTCCCGCTGTCTTCCCCTTCTGTCCCTCACCCTCCCTCGTCAGGATTTCACTTTGCATATTCCATTTGGTGGCTGTTACCTTGAGCAATGATTCCATTTACTTCCGAATACAGCGGCCCATTTATTTAGAGTTGGAGGGGGGGGTGGAGAAAGAAATAAAGAAAATGCAACAAACAAACTTCAGCTCTTGCCTCCTTATCTGCCATCAGCCTTTTTATTCAGTTATTATTAAGAATATTCAAAGGAGGAGGGAGAAAACTGTTTGACAATGGTTTGAGCTATTTGCCAAACACGAAGCTCTCTTAACTCCACAAAACGCACCTCAGCAAACTCTTTTATTCTATATATTTTTTTGTATTTCCTTTTTCCTGAACAGTCCATCAAATCTCATTTGATCCCCCTCGAGTGCACTAAGCGTCCCCAAATAAAGGGGACGTGGCGAGGAATACACAAAACAACAGAACCCGGCCTTTCTCCTCGGAGACGCCTCCATTCTCACCGACGCTCCTGTCACTTTGAAGCACACACTGCCAGACATCTGTTCGGGTTTTATGTTGCAGGCTTATTCATTGTCTATTTAGCCTCTTACCGCCCACTTGGGATGACTATATGATGCTTGATGTTTAGTCTAATAAACTATGCGTCTGTGTTTAACGATGCATTATCTTGTCTTTCAGACTTTTCTCCTTTTCAATGAAATTAAACTGTCGACTCGTTTGCTTTTGTGCGTGCAGGGGCAGATCATGAAGGCCCGACGCCAGAAGCAGGAGCTCAGACGGTGGGTAAGTAAGCCTCCCTCTCGGCTGCCTTTTACATACGATACCTAATTTGTGTGGATTGTCACGTGACAAATTAAAGCAGCGTCTTTATCGGAATCCGTACACTTCGAGAAAAGTTGAACGTGGCCCCCCCCTCCCCGCCCCTCAGCTGTCTGAATGCCCACATGAATCCATCTGAACTTTCAGCATCTTGGTCATGACAGTGGCAGATGTCTTTCCGGTTCACGGCTCGGGACGCCTCCATCCGATCATGGTATCATCCGACTCAGACGAGCACTCGGGCAGGAGGCGCTCGGTGTGAATGTCGGGAGGAAACCGACTTCATGCGAGTTCGGCTTCCTCCCGGAGAAAAAGGAAAAGCCTAGCACCAGCCATTGCAATAATTTATATTGCTAAAAGCCTGCTACAGGAGAGGGGAGTACGGGAGATTATTCATGCTTGCTAACATCCTGCAGAGAGGACCTCATGCTTCTAAAAGAGCTCTAATGGAAAACGGGGGTTATGTCAGGCTCCTCAAATTCAGCAGACAGCCATTCTCCCTGGAAGTGACGGTGGGAGACGATGGGTGTCACGGCAGGCAGTGGGTGGCATTATTTTATTATGGAGATTACTATATTGGGACCACATGGTTTGAGATGTGACAGCCGGGTTTAAAACTGACGAAATCTGCGATGAGAACATGTAGATTTTTTTGCCCCCCCCCCCCCTGCCGTTTCCCCGTGCGCCGCAATACAACGTATAATTAGTCGCCGCACTCGTCTTCTCAACGTATTTATGTATAGACAACTAATTACGGCCGGAAATCAATTCTTGCCACTCCCCCCCCCCCCCCTTTCAATTCCAGAGATGTTTGGTCGGCCGTAATTAGCCGGCAGCCTTCTCCCGCTTGAATAAAAGTTTCTCAAGATCATTAGATGCATTAAGGATGACCCTGCAGTACCCAATTAATCTAGTAGAAAATGACTTCTGAGCGCAGCTACGATCAAAGCTACCGGCGTTAGCACCCCTCGACTACCTGGCTCGGACTCGCACCCGCTCCGTGCTTAACGACCTTGTGCCCCATCAAGTTCAGCCAATGGAATATTCCCCCATAAAAAAAAAAAAGATGTCATGCTCTGCTATGTGGCGTGACATGTACTCCGCACAAATTCAGATATTCGACAGCAGTTTATTTCCAGTTAATATTTAATCAAATTATAAAGAGGAGAAAATAATTAGTAACATGTTTCATCCGGTTATCATGTATATGTATATTATTTTTGGAGGATGCAGCAGATGGTTAGATGCTGAATATAACAACTTTACTTTTACACACCACACAACAACAAACTACTGAATTGTATTGTCTGTATATGCATGCATACCTGATTTTAAAGATTTTGATTTGCAAAGAATCGTTTTCTCCGAAGTGCACTGTTCCCTAAGATTAATAGAAATAAGACAATTAGCATATTTTTTAAAACCACTGAGCAGCTAATTACTCTGCCAGTGCTGTGAGGTCACCGTGGGGAGCAGCGGAATCGAACGCCAGTGAAGGGGAGAAAAAACCCCACACATACCTCATTTGTCTGAATCAATAATTATTAATGCAAGAGGCCGTGTTTACTTTGATTAAAACAAATACCGAGTCGCGGCACGTGCAGGGTTATCTATCATCTCCCCCGAGCGCAGTCCAAGTGTGTCTGTGGCTGCTGCAGATGTTTTTTCCCGGACACCACGCCGGCGCCAAAGTCCGGCATCCATCTTGTTGGCAGCGCTTTTTGTCTTAAATCATCCTGCGTGCTGCACACACACCGATTGGCTCCTGTGATGAAGCGGGCAGGAGATATTAAGTGGATGTGGGGTTGATTCGTTTTTTTTTAAAATTACTTCTCTATTTATTTATTTAATTCCGGAGAAGGGATATTTTTCCGGGGGGGGGGGGGACAGTCGACTCAATCTTCTTAATTACATTCATGACTAACTTGTTATGTATGGGAAAGTTGAGGCCGGGAGGAGAGCACGGCATCAAGCCAGACAATATGGATTTAATGTATGTGAGGAGAACGGAGAGTGTGTGAGACGGTGGCTGCTGTCAGTCGACTTTTTCACTTGAGAAAAAAACATTCTGCAAATAAATCTTTAACGACTGCTTGTTTCCATGGAAAACCCATAGAGCTGGTAGAGGGGCACCGAGGGAGTCCAAGTTTCATAGATATATTCTAAGAGGATAAATCAATATCAATTTTGCCTCATGGAGGATTGACTATTTCTGTTGTACAATTCCCTCAGTAGTAAAAAATGCTGTTGGAAGACATTGACAGTATCTGTTTCATGCTTAAGAAAAGAGTTAGGCTCCGACAGTGACTCAGCGGGTTTTCACACAAACATTGATTGAATTCTTCGTTACAAAACTGGGAGTCTGTACTGGGGCAGCCCAGTTCTAGCGCCCACCAGCAAGTCCAGGGAAGTCCAGGGAAATCTGGTGGAGCTGCAGCATTTATCTTCCTGTGTAATGTGGCCATGCAAACCAGCTTCTTCTTAAAAGAAAAGGGCACTACACCTTTCTTGTGCCAGGGAAACACTATGCTATTTCTATCACCGCTCAGTACCAGTGATCCCAGCTTAGAATATAAATTAAGCGGCCTCTGGCGTCTTTTATGTGCCGAAAACATTTTTTCTCATAACAGTGACAAAGAGCCGAGTGCATACATTGTCTATGAATAATCGGCGATCATGTAGCAGCCCCTTTTCATTGTGTGCGGAGAGATCTGTCTCAGCTCCGCGGCTTTGACCGCGCCGTCGCGCCATTCCACACAAATGGAAATGATGCATTCTGTTTTTCCCGTCACAGGAGAGTGGCTTCCCATTTTCCACTCCCACTGTCAAGTTGCGCACAGCTGCATAAGTTTGCCGGCGTGTGTGCGGGGCACAGGAAATGGCTGTTGACAGCGTAATGGAGGTATGAGGATGCAATATAAATCCTTAATCACGCCTGAATCATGAACTGCAGCACTCAAACGCACACATCATCCTGCTCGCACAAAGTCTAGACTCTGTGAGATGTGTGGGCCACAATTTTTTCTATTTTTTTATTGATCGTTCATGGTTAAAATTACGATTTCTAACAGCTTGTTGTGACAGATATTATTATCGGAGGCTCTCTGAGCACATGCAGATATCTCACAGGCGCTTATTCATAAATCCGATGAAATACCACTTCACTGAAATCATACTCCGGCCGTGACGCCCCCAAAATGTTCTGTTTCCTCATTTCAGAAATCCATTTTCTGTCTTTCTCCATTACCGAGCAAATAGAGACGACCTTAATTCAAAGACATGAGTGGCGTATGAGTCGGGTCATCTCGCAGTTAATCAAAACAGAGGGCGCCAACGAGAAAGAGAAGAGGAAAAAAATGGCAATGAGAGAACCCGCACCTCACGTCGTGGCCTGGCAGATTTGACTCGGAACATCATTACGTTTCGGGATTCGCCTTTCATGCAAATCGCTCCTCTAAGCCTGGAAGTTCATTACTAATGGTGCTTCCCATCAAGTCGGCGGCCCATCGGAATACTAATATCCATCCTGGTACTCTGGATTTTTTGGATTCACCTCAAGCCCCCCCCCCCCCCCCCGCTCCTCGTGGCACGGCAATTACAACAATGTGCTTTTCCTTCATGAAATTAGGCCTCGCCCCCCCGTGGCAAGCTTCCCACAACAGATACTTTGGAGTCGTTGCCACACACCATTGGAGCCCAAATGAACTAAATGAACAGACACTCTATATGTATTAGTCCTGGTGTAGTGGCACTTATCTAACTTTTCCCATTTGTTTATCCCGTGTGTTGTACGCTTGTGTGGAAGTTCAGTCTTCCTTTAATTTGCGGAGGGAAATAATAATGTTTTTTTGCCTGCCGTGATGACAGACCCGGCCCTGGGGGAAAAAAATGTCCGGTTGCATTTTTTCAAACTGCAGTTTATGTCATCTGAAATGATAAGTAGTGAACCAGCAGCGCTGTATTTTTTATTGTACTGTATGAAGTATTTTTGGAAGGAGGAAGCTTTTTGGTTCCCCCTAAATTATATATAACGCATCCTGAGATAACCTGCTTCTGGCTCAAAGTGGCTCAAACAGCGCACTGCTCTCTGTGCAGTGTGTCGGCTCGCTCCCCCCCGCTTCCTGCGAGTCAGTCGTCCTTGTGTCTTCAGGATAAGTAGGGGGAATTGGTTTGGCTGTTTTATGGATTTTCTACAACTTGAGGTTATAACTGCTCGAGAAGAAGCGTAGAACTGAAATTATAGATTGGGAGTTTATCTCATCGCAGCGATCCTTGAGATCCTCGTTTGTGGCTCCGCACATCACATTCCTTTCTGTTTATGTTTGAGTCTCATCTGACTTCCCTTTGCTATAACTGCATGTACTAATTATTTTGTCATTCATACATTTTTAAAACTTCACTACCGAACTGCGTAACATTATATTCCCATGGTACAGTGTCAGATATGTCGCAAATGTTAATGCTCGAACAGGATATAGGTTAAATCCCCTGTTGTGAATGGGAATACATATTCATATTCAAATCTAGCAGATTACTCTCTAAATCATTCATCTCCTGTTTATATGTATCTACAGAAAGCAGTGCGATGACAGGGAGCACCAATTTTGTATTTGCACGAAAGCCGAGAAAGAAAAAGCGTTTTCTTGTTATTCTCTCTTTTCTTTTCTTTTTTCTTTTTGTTCCGCGATAGGCCGTTACTCACCTTCAATACATTGATGGGAAAGGAGAGCGAGCAGGAGAGCAAAATGGAAATGGTAATAAACATGCTAATGCTAGACCGCGGAGCCTGGGAAGAGCAGCTTCTACCCGTCTCTCGGCTATCTGTTGGTGTGTTTGTGTGTGTGTGTGTGTGTGTGTCTAGGGAAAAAACAGAGATAGGCGGCACAAGAGTGAAAGAGGAAATGCACAGAATTGCATGTGAGCGAGTGCACACACCTACACACCCTCACTCCGTGCTCCAGAGTAAACAGGAGGGAGCTGCCTGTGAAACGTGCCACCTTTCTCTTTCAATCGGCCTCTGGAGACGGTGCAAAGGGCCTTTTGTTGGCTCATTGGTGAGATAAGAAGCAGGGGATGGGGGGGAGACTCGCAGAGCCAGCTTTTTTTTCTATAGGGTTGAGGGACCCCCCTCTCAATAGGAACTCATTTGCCATGTTGTGTAATTGTGGCCCATAATGGAGCACACCTTATTCAGGCAGCCGAAGGCTTCTTTTTTTTTTTTCTAAAGCCATTTTCTCTATTCACAGCCAAACAAGTCATGTTTTTAGAGAGATACGCAGCCCTTTGAGCTCAGGGCCACCACACACTTGTCTTTGAATGGAATGTTGTGTGTAATCAAGATACAATTTTGCTCAGTGCTTCTTTTAAAAGGGGCCGCCGTCAACCCCGAGTCAACTAACTTCACAATTGGTCCCATGATTTATTAACGCCGCCCACCGGATGTAAGCGAACCGGCAGCGCCTTCCCGGGCCTGGATTATAGAACATAAGTACACAGGAGGGCTGGGTATTTATAGCCACTGGCCGCCGAGTGATACTGACGTTGATGCAACCTGTGACTAGAAGACTGCCATCAACAATATCTTTAATCACGTGGGAATACACCACTTTACTTCCTGCACGGTCAAAGGAATATCAAAGCCGAGCCGCGGAGATGAGAAATGACTGATTTGAAAATGATTGCCGAGCTTCTCCATTAAACCGCCGCAGGCTAGGGATGGATTTCTATTTGCATAATTTAACTGGCATCTTAATTATTGTGTCAGGGATGTGTATGCAAATGTCTTAAGTCACTTAGAAACGGAAACTTGCGCGGCTAAACGCCTAATGGACTAAATCTTATCAAGTTAGAATACACAACTCAAACCTCTAATTGGTTTTGACTGTGCGGCGTGCACTTTGAGAAAACAGAGAAAGGAGGACAGGACAGACACATAATAACACAATACACAAGCTTACCTGGGTTAGCTGGGAGCTAGAGGTGTGTGTGTGTGTGTGTGTGAGGTGTTTGTGTGTCTTGTTGTGGCAGTCGAGGAGCACCTACCACGTAGAACAGTGAGTTTGGTGGTAGCGCTCGTCTCTCCAACACTGTTGGAGGCGACGCACTCGTATATGGCTTCGTCTCGGGGCGTGCGCAACGGCTGAATTCTGAGCACGGAACCAGAGCCGTCGTCGAACTCGATCACCTGCAGGTGCGAGAGACAAGATATGTTATAGGTGATTTTTGGACACCCAACGGGGGGGGGGGGGGTGGACCTTCTGCAGTGAGAGAAACAACAAACAACACACACTGTCCAACAGGACATTGGGCTAAGGACACTGATGGGGACTGACACACGGTGCTTCCTATGACAGAAACTAGGTTGCTTTGTGCCTTACATTGACCCCTAGTGGTTTTGTGTGAACATTAAGGTTGTGCAATATAAATGTGCATAAGGTAACTATTGGATCTGTGCAGTGTTGGAATTCTTACAGAGATAGATAGTGTGTAAGTGCTGAGCATATGCCATTTTAATAGTTTGTAGCTCTTTTGCTGTAGATATGTACTAGATCCATTCCTTATGTGCTTCTTATTGTGTCTCTAATGCGGCTGACTAACTTTAAGAGTGGGTTAAGTAATCATGGTCACAATTTGTTTTGGGCTTGCGGAGTGACATTTTAAATCGGAACGTGTCCCACTCTTAAAGTTAACACTATCGCTCGGGAAAAATGAATCACTCTGGATTGTGTCGATGGGACAGAAACAAGCACAGACAGGTCAGAGGTGATAAACGGCTTGATAAACGGTCACGGACAGTTGTACCATGGGGTGAGAGAGTGGTACATAAGACAGGACCGACTTGTATTGGACGGACGACACATAAAATGCTCACAAACAGGTGTTTGTTGTAGCTTATTCAGCTATTTTTTTTGCATGCTACATGTTGTATACTCACTGAGTCTAGAAAGCCCTGTGTCATAACTCAATCTCTTTTAAGCATAGAGGTAGATTTCAATAAAGAGAGGCCTGAGACCTCTGACAGACGCACACACACACACACACACACACACTGTCTCTCTCTCTCACACACACACGCACACAGAGGCCTACAACATTTGCAAAATTCACAATATTTCTGTGCACGTGTTAGTTAACAACATTTCATCGGCCAGGCTGTAGCTGTGTGGGCATTCAAGCTGATGGCAGGGGATGGTAAAGAGAGTTAAAGCTGAGGAGCAAATTAGAAAAAGGATGCAGCGAGACCACTTCTGAAAGGAAATGGGTTTTTGTTAGAAGATGAGGCGGCCAGTACGTGACTGAATGGGTGCGGGATGGCGGCGGCCAGGAAGCCCCGGCGTGAGGCAGCGAGGGGTAATGGGAAATGTGCGTGTTAGCATTCAGCACAACATGCGATGCAAACGCGATGAACTCTGATAAGATTAGATTTCTGCGGGCGTGAGGCGCCAAAGGAGTGGTCTCCGAGCTCTGTTAAGCCCTCGCCGCTGTGCACTGGCAAGCAAATAGGGCCTCGAGAGCAGAGGCGGGCGGGGGGGGGGGGGGGCAAGGGGGGGAGCGACACCCTGATAGTCCTGAGAACTGACACAGAAATTAATAGAAATCTTATCAGTGTTCTGCGGAGATGTGTGATTTCTCATGGGTATTGAGCCCGAGTGCAGATTAAAGCTGACCAGAAATCAAAGCTTCGGCCCAAATAGGGGAGGGTAGGACATGCATTTAGAAAGAGATGCCACGAAGCAAAAAAAAAAGGATATTCTTAAAGCTATAGCGCTACTTTTCGCTTTTTCGTAAAGCCGGCGAACGTGGCGTGATCCTGACGTAGGTATCCGGGTCGCACCACAGGTTGTTGTTTTCTGTCCGATTGCTCTTTTCATGTCTCTCGTTTGATTACAAATCTGCCCCCTGATCTGCGGGTGCACTCGCTCATTAAAAACTCCTGCATGTTCTAAAAGCTGGCCGGCGTGATTATTAGAGCCTGCTAATGCGTGGTGGCAAGTCGGGGCAAAGGAAAAGCAATGGCGCGATGGATTGTGTGCAAGCGGAGCCAGAAGCAGTGCGGAGGCATTCCCATTTTTGTCGAGCATTTTACATCAGAACAATAGACCTAATACCTCGAATCTCTGGTTGCTGACTTTCTTCCCCTTCTTGTTCCACACGATCTTGGGCCGCGGGTCTCCCGAGGCTTGGCAGATGAAGGACGCCACGCCTCCCTGCACGCCTGTTTGGTCATTCGGGGTTCTTAAAAACTTTGGTGGTGCTGGGGAGAGACAGGACAGAAGATAACAACACACAAAAAAAGAGTTAGCGAGCAAGCTCAACATTGCAGACAGAGCAATTAATCTCTCCTATCAAGCCATACACACACACACACACACACCGGAAAGCACCAAAGTTTGCAGATTTCAGCATGTGGCCGCTAAGAGGATTGTCTGTGGAGGTCGAGACAGGAGATTGCACTGACTTTTATTGTGCAAGTGGAAACAGATGATCAGTGGCTGGGATCAGAAGGAAAGGACAGAGGTCCCGGGAGCAGAATGTGCAAAGTGTTTTATCCTGACCCTGGAAGTCCTTCGAAGTAACTCTGAAATCTCCTGTGGAGGATTTTCACTTTGATTTGGATTAAGGGACGTTAACGACTTGGTATCTTCTGGGAAGAAAGAGGAGGGTCCAGAAAAACTACATGTTGCCTATGATGTTTGATTTGTTTCCTGGAATGTGAAAGAGTTTTGGTGTTTTGGGATATTTCGTGCTGCATTGTAATTTGTAATCAGCGGTCGTCGTTAGCGTGACACTAATTTGAAATTCCAGTAAAGAGATTGAAAACCGTCTTAAATAGAGGAAAAACACGAGTGTAGATCATCCAGCGCGTTGTACGATTTTGTGTGAAAGGATAATTGTCTGTGAACTGCTTGTTTCAGTGTCAGTCAGCACACAAGTCTTCCGTCCTAACAAGCTGTCGACCAGCACAATGTCCGCATTCTGCTCCACTGGATCTAAATGAATGGGGAAACATTTTTCCTCTTGATAACAGACGTTCACATTTTCCAAACGGCTCTGGAGAAACAGACGTTTGTTTGGTTTGTTTGGTTCACCGGCAAACAACACTAATCTCTAGAAAATCCGCCTAACGGTGGTTGTGCCCCCATGCAAATGAGACACGCACCTGATAAGGCCCTCGCGGTGCCATGATTGGCAATGCGAGCATTCGGCCGCTCCTAATTGGTGCCTCGATTCAGCGCGGCGAGTCAAGTGTAAAGGCAGCGAGGATAAAAAATGCAAAAAATGCCGGGGGACTGGAGGTGAGGGGATAGCGGGAGGGGAACAATGTTTGCTTTGTGTGGAAGGCATGGACGGTTCCCTTCTGCTGTGGTGGTCGGACAAACACTGTACAATGGCGTTTGCTCAGGCACAGCTCTGCACGTCGGTGAAGAGCTGCGACCCATGTCCCTGCATCTACAACTGTTCGGTATAATTCAAAATTATCTTCTCGTTTTAACTCGATTCCAAGATTCAAGCTGTGTTTTTCTGTTTGTTTGTTTTTCCCTCGTGGGACAATCAGCGTCTGCTCCGGAGCTGACGTTTCTATTACAACCGTCTGGAAATCAAAACACATGAAAGTGATTGGTAATCAAAGGAGACCCGTCTCCCCTTGATGAGACTTTGATTGTGAGTTTTACATTCCAGCTTTGTCACGTCGATCGGTGGCGACCTCATTTCAAGTGGAAATGATGTCATAATGCAAAGTCAGACCCCCGAGTATCCTCCGAAGCTGGAGAGCCACCTTTCAGTGGGAGGTGTGGCCCCATCTGAGCCCCCTCCCTGCGGAGCTACCGTTTGCCTTTTATCAATCACATCAGCCATTAGCGGCTACACAGCTGCAGTGATGCCAACCATCCGAAATCACCTCATTTGTGTGTGTGTGTGTGATTGTTTGCCTGCCCGCTTGTGTGTGTCGACTGATTTCTCCTCCCAGGTCGTACAGCGCCCAGCAGCTGCAGTTGGTGCTGTAAGCGGGGGGGGGGATTAACCTGCGGGTTTGGCGGAGAGGTGACATAAGATGTGTGGTCAGCAATCAAAAGGGCGAGCGGAGAAACGGGCGAGCAGCTGGGCTTCCACCGGGCAAATGAGTCCGGGAAAATCACCTGATTGCCTCATGACAGGCACAGAGTCTTTCCGTGCATACACATATTAACAAGCTCCCCCCTCCCTCTCTCTCTCCCTCTCCCTCTCTCTCTCTCTCTCTCTCTCTCTCTCTCTCTCTCTCTCTCTCTCTCTCTCTCTCTCTCTCTCTCAACACACTCCCAGAATCCCTCATTCACCGGCTGACAGCTCCGACAGGTGGGCTGCGGAGTTGACACTGTGTAATTTGTACATGACAAAAAGGCGCCATTATATCTGCATTTGCACCTTATCTTGTTCACTTGGCCGGGGTGCGGTGCACGCTGGCGTCGAGCCGAGAGGGTGCTGATGGGTAATTGATATGCTATTGGGGCTGTTTTTCGCTCCGGGCCCATCCATTACGGCTCAGCGCGTCTCCCCCGCGCCGGCTGTGATAGACTGCGACGACATGTACAGGAGATCAGCGCTGGAGGTGAGGGGAAGGCGGTGGATCGGGGGGGCGGGGGGCTGGGGGCTGGGGAGTCGTCGCACAATGTGGAGCTATCGAGGCGTGACATGGAGGTAATGGTGTTTTCACAGACATGGCCGCTGATACCGCCATCATACCCCCATTTTAGGTCTGCCGCCGACAAACATCCATTTTGCGGGGGGGACTCCGTGTATGGCTCCAGGTAGGCAAAGGCTGATTGAAACCTTGGGTTTGTCTGAATAAGAAAACAAACGGCACCTTGACGGCCGAAAAGATGATCGATGAGCAGACGTTGTGCAAACTCATGCCGTGAAGAAAACCCTTTACCATAAATTACCGTTGTCCTACGATGATAATAATTGATCTGTTCGTGGTTTGTGACCATGGTTTCATCTCAAATCAGGCTAAATTGATTAAACCCGCTATTATTTACCTTTCAGAAGTAGCCATTATCTACATGGAATAATATCATGGCCGAGCACCTCTTAATCCAGTGCTAAGCTATTGCCGGCAAACAGATGGGAGGTGTAAACCCTGTCACTCGCTCAAAGGCTAGCCACGTGTGCCCTGCTCTCCCTCGAGGTCATCTTGTCACCTTGTTCCCATTCGCCGATCACAGGAAAGGAAGACGCTCCTCGCAGCTTCCCACAGGCTGTGTTTTTCACGGATCAATGCCATGTTAATAATTTGGCGCCCGACCGAAAGCCTTTGCCGTCCTTAAGAACACCCATGTCCACGGGGCTGAGGGGGCAGACCGTTTCATGATTGGAACTATATATTTTTTAATGGATGGACATAAATGGAAATTGGAAGCCCCTTCATGAGTGTGGGTGCTGTGAAGCCAGATCGTAAAATGTATTACTGTTGCTGCTACTGTATACCACCCCCATCATTTTTTTTGTCCTTTTTCTAGGGGCTTTTTAAGGATTTAAGCCTTTGGATGAAGCGGTGTCGTTAATATACCAAATGACGTCACCTCACCGGGGCGGTTAGCTCGCACCTGACCTTATTTCACCCTGAGTAGAAGTGGTGCTGTTCAATATTGCGCCGGTAATGCAATCAGCCTCTTGCACATTCAGCATCTCTGTCAGTTGAATTGACGAGAGGAAGATCGCACGTTCAGGATCAGAGCTGTGAGAGGGTGCTCACCTTTGACTAGAGGGTGTCTCTCAAATACATAAAGATGTAATGATTTTCCAAATGGTGGACCCTACGAAAGCATTTGCCCTGTAAAGTCAGAAATGGTTCGACACACTGGGTGGCTTTATCGGCATTAAGGGATTTTATCAAAGAACAGTCAGGCAATTTAGTTTACACCTAAAAAACATGTCTGTTTATCTTTTTAAGTTCTGCTAGTTGTGTTTGACCCAATGGATGTCCAAGTATGCCTCTTTTAGGATGATGGATGGATAGATAGATTGATAGATAGATAGATAGATAGATAGATGGATAGACAGATAGATAGATAGATAGATAGATGGATAAATAGATAGATATGTACTTTATTGATCCCAAATTAGGAAAGTATGTAGTTTCTAATACATAAGGCAAAGTTATGTTCCCGTGCCTTACAGGCTGCTGTGGTTATTGTCTGCTTGGAGAGGCAGCATGGCATCATATACCTAATTACCAATGTCAGACGTGAGGTAGAGCACTGCGATGCTTGAACTACTATTAACACGCTCATTATTGTGTCCCAGCTCACCCTCACCTCCCGACCAAAACCAAACAGCAGCTTTCTAAACATAAAAACTACTTCATAAAACAGTCATGTAACACAGACCCTAAAAATAGCAGCTGATTTAAAAAGTAGAATTAAAACAACATGGTTTTTGTCCTTGACCTTGCAAACCCCGGGTTTCTGCACTTGTTGAGTTGAACTTGCAGTGAATTAAAAAAAACTGCTCCGCAGAGCACAGGGAGAACCTGTCGCGGGGCCAGACTACACGTCAAGTGCAAGGCGTCCTGTAACCGGTTGCTGGGGCTAATGATAACATCATGCTGAACTCAAAGGATACTCGGGTTCGCAGCGTCTCGCGGATCTGCATTCATTACAAGTTTGTTTGATATTGGCTTGAACTCACAGCCAAACATTGGATTTAAAAACCGCCCTCAAAGAGATCAGAGTCTGCGTTTCATTCAGAATGGCCAAAACATTTTAAAGTCATCGGGACTCTCGCCTTAGACTAAAGTTTGATCTTCCAAACCATTAAAGAGCATGAATCAAAGACTGGGGAGGGGAACGTTAATAAACCGACTTTCTGTTGGAGCCTCTATTCGGCACAGACACCAGTCCAAGTCAGCTCGGTTTTCACAATTATACTGACTGACATATTCAATTTCATTTGCATGAAAGGGGCCATTTCCTCTCTGAATCTTTAACTCACAGGGTGAGGTGGGGTTGTGAAGGGGCGATAATTAATCCTAACACATTGGGTGTCACTCGGCAAATGCTCTGCTCCATTTTGGACATAGGGGTGGAAGAAAGAGGCATTTAAAGATGCCATTAACTTCATTCAGCAGCTATAAGCCCCCCCCCCCCCCCCCCCCCGGCATAACAGTTCTGCGATATTGATGAATCGCACAATGGCAGCAAGTGCGGCGAATCGGACTGAGACTGTGGAGAGGGCAGAGGCCACGCATGTAGTACGTGTGCATCGGACTGTAAATAATCCTTTAACTTTCCCAAAAAGTACTTGAAGTAAGCAAAATATCATTATCACTGTATTCCGATGAAGAGCAGATGGGTTTTTGTTTTTGCAAATGCAGCTGACTATGTGTCGTTTTTCTAAAACAACATCCCCTCTGTGGATTAATTATTTGTCTGTTCACAAACATCTGACCCAATGCCAGAAAAGAAAAAAAAAAGGACGAGTTTTTGTACTCACATAAACACAGAGATAAACAATGCACACAAATATGGAGGGGGGGGGGGGGGATAAACCACACATACCAATCAATGGAACAAACAACGGGCACGGAGCGTTTTCTTGGGGGCATGACGCGGCTCTCTATCTGCGGCATTATGATAAAAATGTGTCTTTTGTAATGCAGAGGAAACAAACTCCACATTGTGCGGGGACACAAAAGGGGTCTCGGCGAAAGGAAGGAGAGTAAAAAGGAACCGGAGCTTAATTAGAACTGTTGGCTGATTTGCATTACATGCTCATCGGTAATCTCGCCCTTAAATGGAAACCGAAAATTCTTATTGCAATTAGCGATGACTTGAAAAGGGATACGGCCCCAGAATGATTGTTAATTACTGGATCAGGAATAGTACATTAATTCACTGCAGAGGATTTTAATGCAAATGACGGGGACCCGCTCTTCCATCAATGTTGCGCCGCTTGTCACACGTAATGAAGTTCATAATACAAGCCTACTCCCCCCCCCCCCCCCATCCCAACTGCCTAAATGTGCTCTATAAGCAAAATTCATAACAGTCATTATGTAAAACTAATTCAATAGAATATACAAGAATGCAGCTTAATGACACATTCATACTGAGACTGCACACGGGTAGTAGGGGGCTGCAGGTCTGTTCTGCGATAGGGTCAGGGTCTCCTGTGTGGCTCATAAGCCGCCCAGGAGTCTCCAGGGTGGATAAGTAAATGCATATCATAACTTAAAGCGCCTCTACAAAGACGACCACACCACGCATTACGATACACAACTCACCAGTGTGTTCTCCTCCCCAGTATACCCATCCCAATGACTTACTCTGCAGAGGATACTATTCCAATGGGCCTTGCCTAACCCCAGTCAGTGTGTGTTACTCATGCTTGGTGGCACCGCGGCACAGGGTCTTTGCTTCTGGCTGTGGCTCGGCAGGAGTCGGGGCACTTTTTGCGCAGACAACCGGCGACAGCTTCAAAAAGAATGGTTAATGCTCCTGTCCCACATTCGGGGCGCTGACGAGATGGGGGGGGGGGGGGGACTCCAGAGGTGCACAAGCTACCAAGCACTCGTGCATGCAGACGCACGCTCTCACCGGTGTTACAATATTCTCACTGGAACGGAGGGGAACATCGCGAATGGGAGAACAACATTAATAAATTGGAGGGTGTGGGACAATAGAAAATTCTGGAAGGTTCTTTTAAATAAATCAAAAAAGGGGGTTATTTGCGGAACGGCGCTCGGCTTCTGAGCCCGTGTTACGCGGGATGAGATGGAAGCTGAAAGGCTCCGCTGCTCAATTATCATTGTAGATTCATAAAGGCAAAAAACTTTCCGCTCCCCCCCACAGACGGCTGCGTCACGGATGTGCTGTCGTCTGCTGAGTAACAATGTTTGCAGAGGAAAAGTTGTACTTCCTGTACACCTCTCTCGCTCTCTCTCTCTACCTCTACCTCTACCTGCATCTGTCGCTCTACCACACACACACACAACACAAACGCAGAGCGGCCGCCGCCTCCCACGGGAGGCATTAGCGAGGTAGAGGGATTCAGTTTGTCACTTAATAAAACGGCCCACTCAAACAGATGGCTTTGTTCAAACAGCCCCCGACGCTTCAAAAAGCTGGACCCGAATCATCCACACGAAAAAGCCCACCTCACTTTGCGGCAGAAACCAAACAGAAGGAATAAAACGTATAAATATTGAATCGCGACACTGTCGGAGAGGAGACCATCCGCCCGAGGTAAAAACAAACGTGACAATATTCAATTTATAAAAAATAAAAGCCTGAAAAAGGGAGAGAGGTGGAAAAAACCCGCTTAGAACCTCCTTTCGGAAAAATTCGGAACATCTGGGCTGAGGTTGTCGAACACAGAGATGCAAAAATAATACAGAGGCTTTCACTTTCAATAAGACTTCATTTTCATCTCCCTTCATTCATTACTTGTTCATTTATGTGCGAATACACAAATTTGGAGCCAATTCGTGTGTGACCTATTGAGGGGGGGTGGTGGGGAGGGAGAAGAAAAAAAGCACACATTCAAGCAAGAAGTATGAAATTTGGATTTGTTTGTCTTGTTTGTTTTTTTCCTTCCCACGTCTGGGGGAAAAAGAAAGGAACACAGATAAGTAATTCTAATTGTGCTCGCCTTCCTCTGTTTGGTAGTCGGCGCAGTCTATTTGCAAAAAGTTAATTATCTGATAGGATAGGCGGTGGCAGCCACTAACACAGAAAGCCCATTCGTTCACTCTGTTATCCACCAGGCAATGGAACGATTTATTAAATGGCAGAGCCGCAGCAAAATGGCCGAGAGTTATCATGCCGGGGCTGCACAGACTTGAAAAGATGTTGAAAAAAAATAAAAATGGCAGAAGTGATAAACAGTGTTTGGACGTGTCAGCTTACTGCCAATGTAACGACATGTGAAGATACTAAGAACGTGATTTTGTGTTGTTTTTTTTTTTTAATGCTTCCATACCGCACACGTGATGCACACGCCGTGCGAGTAGCAAATGAGGTTGATAAGGAAAATATCACCATGAGGGCGCGTTGCAGATGGCAATCTCCAAAGCTGCTTTCTTTCCTCAACATGTAGCAGAAATCAAAAGAAACGGACGTGCAAGGCAAAATGGGAAAAATCAAATAAGCAAACATATTCCATCGGCTCGTTTCAAGAGAGAACCACGCTAGGCCCGGGCCTGTCCTATTTCTTTACAGCATAAACTTCACATAATTGTCTTTGCCCTCAACCATGGCACGCGCGGAAAAAAAGCTCGCCTCATATGGAGATGGATTATGTCGCGAATCATTCCAGGGATTCGGCATTGTATATTTAAACAGAGTGTAATTTTATGGATAAGTAGTGCCGAGCCATTTCCGGTGGCTGCCAGTTGTCGGGGCCGTAAGAAGTGACACATCCCCGCCCCCCCCCCCCCCCCCGCCGAAACTGTGTTTTCTCAGGCGCTTACGGGCGAACTAGCTCATGCTCCAGCAATCCTGCCCAGATGACAACTGGCTTCCTCTCACCAGCTCAGATATCCTGCAAATGTTCCTTCGTTCAGCAAAGCCAGGTCACACACACACATCTTTTTTTACTTTCTTTTTGAGGTAAAATAAACAGGCCTATAATTCTTTTTTCCCCCCTTTCACGTCTGCAAGCAAACATTCCACCGGGGGTTTGCACATTCTGAAGTCGAGGGAATATTTGGGTAATCTGTTGGGAGTATATATGATGAAAAATGGGGGGGAAATGAACTGCAATTAGTTCCTGGAGGAGAAGGAAGAGGAATCTCTCTGCACGCAAAAAAAAACCCAGCTGCAGTCCCAGCTATCCTCTGAAAACGGAAAAGCTATTACAGGGACAAAGACTATGCAGGGGAGGCACCACAAACAGTCACTCAAGGACCAAAGTGACCTTTCACAGGCCACTAATTTGATGCAGCAGTGAGGGAGGGGGCTGCATATAAAAGAGGGAGGGAGAGAAATGGTCGTAATTGAAACATTTTTGGAGGTTAAAGAAAAATCACCTTTTCCCCCTTTTTAAGCCAATCGACGGGGGGGGGGGGGGAATTAGCATAGAAACAACCTCATTGATACTATCTGGTGGAGGTGATTAGCTGTGGAAACAGTTCAGATACTTAACCTTAAGCCGCTAACTTCAAATACGAGTTTGAAACAGATCCTAAGACGGCGGTTTATTCAGTGTATTGACTAACTGCAGCATGGGGCGTATACAGTCTTCTTACGACGTTGTCAATTCCCAGTTTGTCACCACTCTGGCTCCCAGTCCGATACTATTTTTGCCATCAAAGCATTTCATGACATCATTATTGTCTCTGAGCTGCGACGTGATACGTGTCAAAATGCCACATAATCGGCCCAATTGATTACATTGGAGCAATTATTCTCATTGTCGGCGGTTTTAATCACATTTGAATGAGTTAGTTTTACATTAAATAAGTGACATGCTAATTCTGCAGGATGCCACGTAAGCCGCGCGTTAGCGGCTTGTTTTCGTCACCTCTCGCTTTGTTACTGCGTCTCCGGCTAAACATGCGTGCGGTAAATCTGAGATGAGGTCTTTGAATTCTTAATTGCAAAGCCCTGAAGGAAACAGTTCAGTGCATGTGTGTGTCTGTCTGTGTGGGGTTGTGTCTTTGAAGAGCCACAGATGAGGGAAACAAACGAGGGCGGGTGGCATCAGGGTCAGACGTGCGGATTGTGTGTGTCTGTGGGAGGGGGGGGGGGGGGGGGGGGGGTGTTCACTTGGAACCGAACAAAGTGCGGTGTCAGCCGAAGGAGCGGAAAAAAAACAACCCCCCCCCCCCCCCCCCCCCCCCCGGGGGACGTAATTAAAATAATCCAGTGAAATTAAAGTGCTTCAGATCACTTCTGAAAGGCTCTGTCTTGACGTGTGGACGTGGGGATGATTCACCGAGTGATGAGTAGAAGTGTAGAGGATGACTCTGTGTGTGTGTGTGTGTGTGTGTGTCTGTGTATAGTGTGGGTGATACTTATACACTTTGGCTTTTGAGTCAGAATTTTTTAAAGGTGTGTTTGTATATTTTTTGTTATATTCATTACGCCGTCAGAAATGGTAGCACTTCATCGTCCCAGCCAGCGGGTTCTTTTTACTCTTTTTGAAAAATAGTCTCAGTTTTCCGGTGAAATACCCGGCCGTGTTCAGGCAGGGAAATCTGTCACAACAAGTCAAGAGAGCCCACAGATGGCTATTAGAAGTGCTGTGGGAGAAGCAACTGACAAAAAGATAAACCAAACAAAGTGGAGTTACATGCTCACAACTGGAGATGGCTTCATGAAAATCTTAGGCGCGATGAAATATATATTAAAAAATGTACTTCTCCGAGTTGCGTACTTCCAAATGAGTTCCCGTGAATAATTTGTCGTGTGTTTTTCTCAGAAGCTCGATTGGGGGGGGGGTTCTAAAGACAAGGGTCCTCCACCGGGTACAAGACTGTCGGGGACCGGAGACGCGGCCTTTGGACTGACGGAGTTGATTACGCGTCTCCTCCTCGGTTCTTTTCACCCCTCGCCAAACGGAGCTGCAGTTGACAGAGCGATGGCGGCCGGCCCTCGAGCGCAAATGTTTGCCAGCAGTAATGGGCTCCAGTAAGTGTGTGCGGCCTCTTATGCGCTAAGTGTTTGAAAAAACCTGAATAGAAACACTCTCCGCCCTTTAATTGTGGGTCCTGATTATGTGATTGTGCGTTTGTGAAGGGAGGTGAGTCACGAAACGCAAAAGACCTATATATCGATATTCCCCTCTTTTTCCCCAGTCGACTGGATTATTCCCAAAGCACAAGCGTGACTAATGGCCGGGGCTATCGGCTTTTAATGTGGAGTCGTGAAACGGTGATGGAGGGAGTAAAAAGCCACCGTCGTCGTCCCAAAATGCCAGAAGGTGCCGGCGCTCCCCGGTGACTTACGACTCCATCCGCTTTCTCACATATATTAAAGGTGAAGCCGAGAGCCGACACGTTGGCTCGGGCGTGAGCGGCGACTTCATGAATATTCCAGGAAGTGGCTCATCAAGAGAACCCACCGCTCGTAAAACGGATTTTAGAACTTGAGGGGGGTCAAACCGACGGAGAGGCGGTTTATTGCCGTGCCGAGCCGACCGCGTCAGATAAATGTGAATGGAAATGTCAGTTGTTTGAAACCACGGATATAGAGTTCAGATACATCCTGAGAAGGTTATGAATATATAGAGCGTCCTTGATGTCTGTTATTAACAGTTCAGGTTATAAACTACTAATCTACAAATTACCTCTTTTATGTGATATGTAGTTGAGCTTTCACATATTCAACCCATTCTTCTCTCACGTTTATTATCTCTAAAATAAACGTACATGACAATATTTTAGCTTTAAATCCATTCGGAGATTTAATACAGTTCAGACAAAGTGGCTGTTATTTACTTCTGTGCAAACAAAAACCTCCACAGAGATTATCCCTTAACTTTCCCTCAAACCCGACATCAGCAAATAGCAGAAGAATTGTATTTATGGCGGACTTCTCCTCGGTGGTGTGTGTGTTTGTCGGAGCCGATATTTTCCCTCTGCAGCATGAAAGGCGAGTCCGCCGCCATTAATCATCCCACAGGTGCTGGCGCGCTGTCAGAACCCATACGTCCCTTTGCCATCTCGACCCGGGAGGAGAATGGAACGGTGGGGAGGAAACGGGGAGGCTGGCTGAGCACGTACAGGAAAAAACAATTTCCCTTCCTCTTCTTCTTCTTCTTCTTCTTCTTCTTCCGCGCTGAATTTGTCAGGAGAAGGGGGGGGCAAGTCCAGATTAATTCTATTCCATTTTGTGGTCATCTTCCTTTTTCTATCCCCTCCTTCCATGACTCTTCTCTTTGTCTTGCCTACAGTCCTTACAGCCGTCCCAGCACCATTTATCAAGTTGCCATCTCAACAGTGCCCCCCCCCCCCCCTTCCTTGCGGGGAAGCCATTAGAGCATCTCTGCATCGGAGCAGCCAGATTGCATTCCGGTCCCGTGCCCCGCGACATTTATCATCTTTTGTCCGAACTTTTTATCTGCCCCTGCCCCCGTGTGAAGCCCCTATCTGCGGCAGCCGCTGTAATGGAACACCGGGAGGTGAGGCCGGAGTAAATAACCTAATTAAACATCGCGGCAAAGAGGGGACAAAGGTTGAAAAACGCACAAAGCCCTCGGTGTCAGGGTTGCCAGCGGAGGAACACACTCGCAGATGGCAGGGAGGAAGTGGAAGCGGTGATGTGGCCCGATGCCCGTGCCACCTTCTCATCTCGGTATTTATAGTGCTCCTCGTGGTGCTGCTGCTTTGTCCAACTAGCTCCTCCGTACGTGGTGCGGAGGGACACGGTGCTTTATCTCCATTTTGACTGATTGTGCATCGAGAAATGAGCGACATCGGAAAATAAATACTAACGTTGCCCAAACATTGAATAATGGACCCCCTCCACCCCCTCACTTCCATTTCACTCCTTTCCTATTCCTATGGCAAAAGTTGAGCCGGCTCTGATGGGCGTCATTAGGGACAAGATGAGGAATGCCGAGCGCCACGATTATCGGCGCCGCAAACGGTATCGCGTCGATACGGCGAAATGTCAGGAGGGCATTAGCGAACCAATTATTAATCCATATCAAGCCGGGGTGGACAATTTAATTATCACCCTGATCGATATATTCCCAGATCTTGAACAGATGTAGAGCAGTGGCCGTGTGGATAAATCTACTTTCCGAGAGGAGCGGGGCGGGGGGGGGGGGGGGGGGGGGGCAAGCGCGCTCTACGGCTTCCCGATGTGATGGACGCCTGGCTCCACTGCACCTGAATACATTAGGGAGATGATAAAAAAACATTTTCTAAGGAGAAAAACTTTACTTTCTCCTGGAGTTGTGACATTTTTCCGGGGACCCAGGAGTGCCTTAGATGTTGTACAAGTTTTTAGTGCCAGCGTGAGGCCACTTTGATTTTCGCTCATTAAGTGACTCAGGCCCGAGTGTTATTCCTCTTGTTGTTTCCACAGGCGACCTTGACCAAACATCGAGCTCTGCGGCGCGACTCAAACTTTGTCATTTACTAGCGAGCCTTGAAAAAATCGACTGGTGCACTCACGAAAATTAGCCTACGAATGATACAAAAATAAATATTCTGTTGTTTGTGTAGCTCTTATTAACAATCTGCTGCAATATTCTATCATCGGCTGTAATATTGCTTTCTTACATTCGGTCTCGGCGCAGCCCGAGTAATTACTCTCATTGTACCTGAAACAAACTATCTCAAATAATGTCGGTCGGGTCCTTTTGTTTGCGAGTGAATGAAAGCTGTGTAACAAGCCCTCGTGGATTTCAAAGATGCCGCACAATGAGGCCCCGGCGAAACAAAAGTGGCCGTCTTCCACGAGATAGCAGTCATCCCGAGATAAGAACAGCCTCTCATGCTTCTGTTGTGTTTTGTTTTGACTGTGTGTGTTTGCCTTTTTTGTGACTCTCCCCGTCTGCCATCCCAGAATCCCTTTAGTCACTATGCAACCGGTTGATTACTACTATGTTGTGCCTGGACCTGGGTTATATTCGCTGCTCATTGCCTTCCTGTCCGTTTGAGGAGAAAAGATGTGTTGTGTTCTATTTTTTTCTGCATACAAAACCCATATTATTTTCCATTTATTCTACAGCTTGCATTTTCCAATAATAATATTAATGACGCCAGAAGCCAAAGAGCACGACAACCGAGGTGATTCCCGGCTCCGCACACACAAAATAATAATCCACCTTTATTCACGTTGCCTCTCCGAGCTCTGATGGAAGTCGGCTCGGCATTACGTTTGATACTTCCCAGATAAAAGTTGACCTTGTTTGTCTCGTGTGCGACGGGGAACTTGAAACGAGATCAAAACCGTGACCGGGGATCCAAACCTGCAGCATCTTTCATCTGTTTACCTTTTGTCTTTAATCACCAACATTTCAGATCCTGTTTTTTGTCGACACGATGAACTTCGAAAACACGACGCCTGTGTTTCCGAGGGAAGTGCAGTGTCGACTGTGGAGCGTTTCTGGATGAGCGCTTCTCGGGACCCCTGACCCTAACCCTTTAACCCCTGACCCCCCCCCCCCCCCCCCCGCACTTGCTGTGATGTGAATGATGATGTTTCAACTCTGACATCACCAGTGGCATCTACAACTCCATTTCCCCCCCATCATCAGGAGCCAAATCGTATCTGTGGGATTTAAGTTGTACGCTCCAGGATTACTTTTTGGGAAATTATCTCTGAGCAGTGGAAGAAAAAAACATAAAAAGAAATCCCTGTAACCCCCACGTTAGCTTTTCCTTCATTAGTATCATCTCATCTGGGTTTGGACGCCTTTGAAAGTCAATCAGTCCACTCTTTAAATCTCCGGCTCAGCTCCGTCTCTCCGATATTCTCTCTTCCTTGTGCGTCAATTGTTGCTTTTCGATCCAAGGCATTCAGTCACTCATTTGTCCACAGTTGCGTTATTCGTACGCATCACTGAGGGCAGACTTCACAGAATGTGGTTATTTATAGCGGGGGGGGGGGGGGGGGGGGGGGGGGGGGTGGGTCAAAGTGGATTTTCCAGACCATCTGATCAGCGGTGCTCTTTGGCAGTAATGGAGAATGAAAGCATATTATTAGAGAAATGCCATGCTGCCCCTCTCTTGGTTCCATTAGGTGTTGTGGAGAAGACTCTTCTATTTTTATACATATTCCCCTCAGACCATGATTGTGGGTATAGCCGTGCACAGCTTTTACTGCCAGCAGATTACATATACATACTGTTTGCCTGGGGAATTGTCACATGTCGGATACTGTATGTGGGTGTGCTTGAATTAAAATGGATGAATTAGCATCTGTATAAGGATTATTTGTTCACACCATACCACCAATGCGAAAGCGCGTTAAATTGCCTCGTAGGAATCTGTCATATCATGACCATTTTAAATAAACTCATTATTTCATGTTTTCAGCGAGTTGCTTGATAATGAGATTTGAAACAAACTTATTTGATGCAGAATGAAAGCAATTTGCAGAAATGGGGCTCAACCGAGTATCTGACCCGATCATATTAAGGCCGACCACACAGCGGCCCTCTGCTACCTGTCAACTGATTCATATCTCCTGGGCGTTTCTCCTTCCCCCGCTGACTGGAGTCGGCTTAATTTGACCAGTGACACAAATACGTTTGTCGCCGTGGGGACTTAATGGCAAAACTACAGCTTATCCTTTTCTGTGGACATCTCTCCTTTTAATAATCACGACGGGGGGAAAGTGCAGCCAATTAAATGGAGCTGTGTAATGAGAGGCAACACATCATGCGGTGTGAAATTTCTGCTTTACCCATGCGGCTAGTGGAAGGAGAGGGAGTGAGAGAGGAATCTCTCCAAGACTCTCCGATAATGTGTTATTTTTTGTCCTCTTTCCGAGGATCTCGGATGACGAGAGGTGGAAAATCCTCCTTTTTTTTTAGGAATGTGTTCTTTAAAGAAATCCACGTAGGCATAAATCCTGATGTGATCCAGCCCCACCCCCCTCCCCCAGTACTAATAGTACTAACTATCAGAGTGGAGGGGGAGATAAAAGTGGTGGGATGACTGGAATAACAAATTACCGCATAAGGAGGGAATTAGATGGAACAAAATCCTGTGACAAAATATGTTGGACTGTTCCTAATATGAAGTGAGAGGGAAGGAGGTCTTAACTTCGGAGGCAAATTGACCACTCCGGCTTTATCTGTCCGAGTACCTCTCTGTTGTAAATAAACGATCCTCACTCGAGTTGAAATACCCCACATCACGACTCAAGTGATGGAAAGGATCGCGGCAATTAATTAGTTGATGAGAGAATGATGAACGACGCGAGCGGCGGCGCCGAGGGAATATTAAACCTAAGGAGAAACAGGCTGCTCGTGGATGCCATGATGGATGCTATATAAACACCTCGTAAATGTCCGGGGACCCTTCAGTAATTGTGTGTGTGTGTGTGTGTGTGTGCGTGCGTGTGTGTGTTTGTGTGCGTGTGAGAGAGGATGAATATTCCATGTTCCGGGGGTGTGATGGAATGAGGAGTGAACCATTAGTAACAAAGAGCTTGGCTCCGTTTCAACGGGAAGAGCCCATGGGTCTGGCTGTGGTGTGAGAGAGCGTCCCCACCTCTCAATGGGGCCTTTCATTCTCATTTGCCATAACTAATAAACCACACCAAAGCCGTGTGTCACAATAAATCTCCGCTCCTCAAATGGCATGACTCACTTGGTGGGCGCAGCGACGCCAGAGAGGGAGCGAGCACAAGTCGCACAATGTGTGTGTGTGAGTGAGTTAATGAGTGAGCAAGCGAACAAATAAAGTGAGAGGGCAGAATGACAGAGAAGAGTGACAGATATAGTGTGCGAGAGAGTATTAGGTGAGAGAGACGGCCCTCCGAAGACGGACTTTGAGCACTCACTCCATCACTCCGCCAAATGTAAATCATCTGTGACAAGAGGAGCTTAGGGCGTAAAGATTCCCAATCGGCATCGAGCATTGGAGAGTGCCGAGGCCATGAAGGTGGGGATATGAGCTTTTTCTAGCCGGGACTGAGAGATTGCCCTGAGGCTCTCCGTGCAGATGAATGGTTTAGACCATTAACCCCACTGCAGAAACTCAACGTACCCCACGGGCACACAAATGTGCCGCGCTGAGATCTCTTAAGACCCCTGGTGTGGGACCAAAAAGCTCCGGCCGAGGGCCAGGTGTTAACCACACGGGCACGGCCGCGCACACAGAGATGCAGAGAGAATTTCGAAAACACTTTCATGATCAAACCGTTGTGGGCTTTAAAAGAGTACACAACAGGCTCCCTCCTTCCAAACACACAGAACAGGGAGGCAGGATTTTTTGCTCCTTAGAACAAAGTGCGGTATATATTTTCGGGCCGGTAATTGAATGTATCTTCGTGACACGGTGGTAACACTCGCTGAAACTGTAATCACAGGTCTGTTTTACAAGCACCAAATCATAAAAAGTCAAACGCTGAAGCTGCATTTAATGAGCGCTTATTCCGGGATACCTGTGTGCAGAACATACCTAATGGAGTCGGCAGATAAATCAGCCACCACCACTGACGCATTAAAGAGCCACAGACAATCTCCGCCAGTATGTTTAGTGGTTGTAAATATCATGGAAGTGCCTGGTGCCATTGGGACTTGTATTTCTGTATTTAAAAAGGTTTAATCAGATTTTTGAGGTTGTAACCTTGGGAGTATAGAACCATTTAAGGCTACTTCAATGCTACTACGCTTTTATTTACCAAAGTATCCACTCAGCTACAGACACATTCACACCACCGAGTGTTAAAGCGGTTAAACCAAATTGTTTGGAGACAATGCTCACCCCGTTTTTGTTTGAAAAATAAAATATTGAATCTGGCCGGAGATATTTGATTGCCATTGATGGTCTTTTACAAGCGTTGCTGACCCTGTTGTCTTTGCTAGCCGCCGTTAAATTCTGCATTTTACAACTGTGCACCCTCCTATACGTGTAGGAGAGGATGCTATTATTATTCACATGTCGAGCGGGAGGAGCATGCCTTCCTGTTTACACACGTTTTCAGGCATGTTTGGGATTTAAACTGATTCAAGACCAAAATGCCTTCGTGGACAGATATCAATTTGATTTGAAAATGCCGTTGTTAAATGAAAACGTAGAAGTGTGTCTGCAGCCTTAAATCAGTCAGTTTTTGTTTGACTGTCTTCTCTGGCTACATGATTTACACTCTCTCTCCTCGTTGCACGCTGCGGTAAAACCTAATCTGTGCAGCCAACGCTGATGTATTTCAAACTTGACTGGTCCGGTAATCCCCATCGCCGCAGCCCCGGCATTAATCCATTAATTGCACTGTCACTGCGGCGATGTCACGAAACACCTGCACCGACACCACAGCTCACTGACGTAGCGGTTGAGGCGGCACGCGCGCCAGCGAGGACCAGAGTCCTGCCAAGTGTAAGCCGAGGCAGATGCAAAACAGCAGCCATTATGCTCCGCTCACTGCCGGATGATCCCGGCTTCAAAGGGCCTGCTACAAGGTTCCCTTTGTGTGGGTCTGAGAGACGGAGAGACGGTGCAAGTTGAGAAACCTCGTCTTGTGCAAACATGACCCTTCTGTTGTTTTGTGATGGGGGGGGAATTTAAATACTCGGAGGACAGATAAGGCGGTGCCAGACTCGTTGAAATCCATACCATTTCACCGGGCCCGCTCGTTCCGTGCCGAGGTATTCAAGAAGTATGGATTTATTGTGCGAGATTGTTGATTGCCACTCCAATGGATTTACAATTTAGCTCATACGGTGCTTTTGTCTTGTCAATATTCGCACTCTGAGACATGAACGGTTGAGTGCGGTTGAATTACCCCCGCCATTTTCAAGTCAATGTGTCTTGGAGACGTAAGTGCACTTAGGCACAGCATTAGTGGCTCGGGGCTCGCCTTTAATTACCTGCATCTAGGCATGTACAACATATTCTCCATATTGTATGGAACCATTCTATAGCGGGTGGGTGAGGAGTCTGGTGGAAAATTGCTTTTTTCTTTTGTACGCTGCCGCGGCCTGAGTGCAACGCGAAATCACTGCAATCCATAGATGAAGCCAATGGCCTCACATAATACACTTGAGTGTAGCTGCCAGAGACATCGGCATTCATGGAGTTAATCACGGGGGCCTGATGCAACCTTTGAACATAATTGCACGGCAGAGTGTTGACAAGCAGTCAGTTCGGCCTTTTCTACCCAAAGCAGAAAAAAATAAATAAAAGACCAAACCAACTTAGTGCTGATTTGGTTCGACCTGCGTCTTGCCAGGCGCTGATAACATTGTCCCATCTCCGATTCCCCTCGTCCTGTCACCGGGTCCTCATCCAAACATCTCGATGCTAATTAAGTGCTGGCACACTCAGCCGTAGGTGCTTTCATCACATATATCTGAAGTGTGAACATGATGCATATGCTCTCTCCTCTCCGTCGAGAACAAAAAAAAAGAGATTGTACTGTGCAAAGGCCGTTTTTTGAAATGAACGAGTGGAGCCAACAATGAGATTTCCACTTGAGCAGTGTCCGGCAGGATGATAAACGAGGCGGCAGACTCGGGGAATGGCGGTGATTTAAAGTTGTATCAAAGCGGCGTCGGGGCACCGTGCACCTCTTTTCTTAATGCCGGTGTTTCTGCGGATGCACACGCAATGCAGAGCTCCGTGTGTTTATCCGTGTGTCTAATGCGACACGTGACCAGGCAGTGTGTGGGGTGGCTGAATGTGGGCTGCAGCTTTTAAGAGTACATAGTGTGCGTTCATATGTGTGCACGTTCTTGAATTTGTGTGTGTGTGTGTGTGTTTTTTATGATAGCACTGTGTGGGTATATGAGTGGAAGAGGGAACGGAATAGACTCAATTTAAATCAAATTAGCATGCAGGCAAATTAAGCAGAGGGATTTAATTTGAGCTGTTGTAAAAAATGCTAATTCCAGTACAGCCCGGAAGCTCATATGCAAATACAACACTATTTTACAATAATTCACATTAGGTCGGGCATGCATAAAACACACATATTACAGCCCCGATGTCATCTGGGGAGCTGAGTATCATTAGCTCTCGGACTTGCTGCAAGGTGATCATTGTTTAGGGGGCGGACGTGCGTGCTTTAATGTGTTTGGGACTTGTTCATTCATCTTCCCTCTGCTTTTTTTGGCATACTATGATCGCATTGTGTTCATTGAATGGCCGCGTGTGTGGGTTACTTGTCCATCTCAACACGTGTCCTCCTATTTTACATGTTTTTTTTTGTGCGTACTAATATCACAACACCGCAGAAAAGTGGAGTCACCACCATCTGCATTCAGAACAAATCACCGGTATAGAGCCAAACATTGCATTTTAGCCGAGTGGAGAGGAAGAGAAAAACTTCTCCGATTACTGAGCAAACATTTAATTGTGACATTTTTAAGTTGAACTGCGAGTAATTCCCCCCCCCCCCCCCCCCCCACACACACAATCCTACTACTTTGTACTTGAAACAGCAAAAAAGGAAAGTACAATTTGTTGCTTTTCGTCCCATATTACTCTAGAGCATTACACAAATTGTACAGTATATTTGCGCCTGTAAATAAGCGCAAGTTAGAGAAATTGGGTTTTCGGGTGTGAACGTCTTAATGTTCCGAGAGGCCGGCGGATCCCTGTCGATACCCATTTGACGTGTCAAAGCGACGCGTGCTGGCTCACAGGGACACCCCCCACCACCATGACACCCACCATGACACCCACCAGTAATGGGAGGAATCAGTTAAAAGCTATTCAGCCCGGGGGTTTTGACAGGGTCCAACACAGCAAGTGGTGTGAAAGGCTAAAGAGTGTTTCCGTCCCTACAGATGCTACTCAGCATATTGTCAATCAGAGTGTTTTTTTAAAGTGATTTTTTTTTTTTTTTTGGTCCATTGAGGACAGAAATGTCCCACAGCAGTCAGCAGTTTTCACTTTTGCAGATCAGCCTGTTCTGGTATTGTAGCTCAATCACTAAGGGCTGATGTGTGCAAACTGGAGCTCACTGTGTAATGACAAAATCATTTTCCTTTTTTTTTTTTTTTTCTAACACCAGGTTGGTTTTTGCTCCACGGAACAGTCCATCACCTGAGTTATTTAGTCTCGCTAGCCGGATTTATCCCTGCCCAGGTGGAAATGTTAAATGCTTCCTGCTCTCCTCTCATTTTGTTCCCTTTCTGCATTACTGTTGAGCAAAAGACACAGAGGGGATTGTTTGTCGCCTCCCTGCTCTTCCTCTCTCGCGCCTCTGTCCCCATGGCTCACCGGGGACAATTATGCCCCTCTTTCAAACGATTGCCAAGCCCAATTTGCCACACAAATTAAATGGGCTGCATTTGAAGAGTGAGGGGGACAGGGTGAAGGAGAAAACGAGAGAGAAAGAGAGAGAGCGAGAGAGAGCTACAGAGCGAGAGAGGGCCAAACACAAAACAATGACAGATTGAAAACACACCAACGGACCAAAAACAGAAACATAGCTACACAATCCTTTATAAGGCCTTTTGAGTCCATTATGTCTCTCCAAGCGACATGCGGGTCTCACGTGGTCGCAGCCCAGTTGACGAATCAACAGAAATCTGTGCTTATTCTTGGGCCTGATTGGCACTTTCCCTGAGAGAGGGAGCCATAGTGTCCACTGTATGGGGTAGCGAGCAGGACTGGCTCTGAGGATCGTGCCATCTGTTGAACAGGCCGACTCAGCCATTTTCTGCTCTCGCATGTCTCATATCCTCCACCATGTCCACAGCCGGAGGCCTGCTCACACCCAAATGGATCCAGAGCACCAACAGAGGGCAGCTCTCTCTTTTTCGGAAATGTATTTTTTTGTGCCGAGGGGTTAGTCTGGAGCGGGATTAAACCGAGGTCTTTTTGGTCCGGAGTGCAAATCACAGATGGGGAGAGAACCCCAGAGTGTCTGGGCTGCCGATGAATATGCAGCGGCGCAGTGGAGGAAATTAAAGACCTTCCGAGTTGCTGGATGGGGGCTTTTGCACTGCTTCGAGGGGGGGGGGGGAGAGAAGGTGGGGAGAGGACACAAACACGGGCGGAAAGGATAAAAGCCCAAATATGAAACGAGGGGAAAATTGGCAATTAGCGGGAAAAACAATAGAAGGGAGTCGGGGAGGGGGAGGAACAACACGTGCATGTGGGCGATCAAGGAGAGAACGGGGGGGTAGATCAATCCCAGGGCTCATATGTGTAAGGCCCCAAAGTGGTTCCGGCCCTGAACAGCCACTTGCTGTCAAACCCAAGTCACAGACTGAGACACACGTGCCTCATCCCCATGAGCTCTCTGGCTCCCGAACCCCCACCCCCCCATCCATTAACACACAGCCACTGTGGCTACCTCACGATAGGTTTGTTTTGGCTTTGAAATGATGACCCGGCACAGCTGTCCAAGTAGGGTTCGGGGGGGGGGGGGGGGGGTCAGCAGCTGCTAACAGGCACACGGCCACAGGGAGGAAGTTAATGGGGGGGATGGTGAGCACAGAGGCGTCAAGATTTGTGGGGGGGTGGGGGGGGGGGCTGGCCTGCTGACTGTCTCTGTTACACTTGTGCCTCAAATCCGACTGTGGAATGTCTGGACACGCGAGAGTGGACGTTTTGCTAAGACAGTTGTCTCAAGGAAGATTTGGGGCATAGTGTTTGTCTTTCTCTGGTTGAATGTGTTATGTAAATTCACTCTAGGCCGTGGAGGGCGAGCGCCTCTGAGAGGATAGCTTCTGGAGAGCCCCCCCTCCCCCCGATGCTAACGTTTATCGGCCGTTAATGTGCCGTTTTTTTGGGAAAGATCCCGTAATTGAATTGTGTCAGTAAATCCTGGAGCCGCACATAAAACCCGGGGAAATAAACGGAGAGGACATTTCTCCATTTGCCGCTCCCCCCTGCTGTGAGACGTATGTGGCGGGAGCCCCGGGAAGACAAACGAAAGCACGTTGGAACAGATTGCGGGGGGAACATCTCTCAAGCACAAAGTTGAAAATCTCGCCCATCAATTTCACTTTGCGCGTGGCTCCGCTGTGCGTGACCTTGGGTGAACGATCCCCTTCATTCAGAGATAGTCAGCTGAACTGAGGGGCTTCAGTCGGCGCGGAGGGAGCAATAAAAACTTTTTATTCCTCCCTCTGTGACTCCGGAGGCTAATGATTCATGGATCTTAGTGTAGAAAAAAGAGAGGAGAGGGCGGGAAAAACCGGTGGGTGATGCCGTGGTGCAGGACCGTGAGCTCAATGAGGTTTGAAAACTGTTGTCACACATCAACGGGCAGGTGTCTGGTGTCAAGTAACTCAATTCCAATGACTTCTCATCAGAAGACTCTTGGCGGAGGCCCCCGAGCATTTCTGGTTCACGGGGCAGTTTTTTGGGGGCGAAAGAAGGAGCCGGCAAATAGAGACTTGAACAGATTGAGATGTTTCTCGGTGAGATGAAAAGATGGATGATGGCAGAATATTGATGTGTGTTATTGTTTGTGTGTGTGTGTGTGTGTGTGTGTGTGTGTGTGTGTGTGTGTGTGTGTGTGTGTGGAAGGGAGAGAGAAGCACAAAATGTCACGACTTCCCAATAGCCTTGCTAGATTTTGATCTTGGATTTTACATAAAAATCCTTAAAAATATATCTTATCTACATCAAAGAATCTGAAATCATCTTAAAATAAAGCATCATCTAATGGTTTTAGGTTCAGTTTGTGACACTGACAGCCAATTCACACAACATCCATTCAGTGACATTGTTCCCACTATGAATAACTGGATATTCATTCATTACTCTCCAATGTAAGATGGACCAACATTAATTCTTAGATATCAACCTAGTTTTGTGATGATAGGACAAACAATCTGTGGCTGGACTCTCTTTTGAGGGGTTATAATATAGTTTTACTCCCTGGGTTTAACATTGTCGATTGTAAGCTAATACTTTTCTAATATTTGGACTCAAATGTTTCTAATTTAACAAGTTATTTATTTGTGTTTTGACATTATGTACTGTTCAGGGTTTGGTTTCAGACACATCCTGTCAGGTTCCACATCCCCTCTGGAGGATAATTACATGATCATATTTACTTTTGTGACTCCTTCGTTAAACATACGACTTTTAATATCAAATTCTGCTCAAACTAAATAAAATATTATGGTTTTTGAGTAGAGGGGGAAATTTGATATTTCTTTCATACATTTATTAATACAGATTGGGTTTTTCCTCCCGTTATTTTAATAACTCAAAAAGCAGCTATTCAGGGAAGTAATGGTATAACATTTTAAATCTATATTTGAAGTTGTTATAGTTAAATAAACATATTATAAGAATTTGGTAAGAGATCAAAATTCTGCATGATTGGTTGTAATGTGCCCCCCACAGGCCAGGAGTCATACAACAGTATGTACCAGTGTGTGTTTTTGTGTGTTTCATGAACAACTTTACTGTATTTGTTGCATGTGCTACTTGAAGTTTGTACATCCGATGATCAATGAAAAAGCAGAAACTCAACACAAACAACTCCACCCCTCCCCATCCCAACAGGACACAACTCTTGAGGCCCCCCACGTGAAAGCCAACGGTCCACTTACTTTGAGCGTCGGCGAGGTGGAGGAGCAGACCCAGGGCAAGCAGCAGCGGCAGCAGCAGCGTGGGTCTGGCTCTGTGCATGGTGGGACAGCTTGGCACCAGCATGCTCTGGCAGCCTCGGTGGCACTGGCTCACAGAGCCCTGTGAGTCAGTCTGGTCTGATTTCTCAGATGCAGGGTATTCACAGCCTATGCAAAGGCAAGGAGGGAGAGGGAGAAGGGAAGGAGGAGGGAGGGAGGGAGAGAGAGAGAGAAAAAAAAAAGAGTAAGCGAGTGAATGAAACAAAGCTGTTTGGCTCCACGGGTTTTATCTATCCCTGCACATTTCTGACATACCCCCACACAGCCTCGGCTCGAGCTGACAGAGGATAGGAAGAGGCTGATGTGCTCACGGGGTATGTTCTGACAGTTCTCTAAATGGAATAGTCACTTCACACAATGTGGGTGCATTTGTGCATGAGAGGGAGAGAGATAGTGAGCGAGCGCGAGAGAGAGAGAGAGAGACCGAAAGACCGAAACCACACTGATGAAAGGGTGAAGTAATACGATTTTTGTCTCCACAGCTTTGGTCGCGAGCGCCAATTAAACAGCGGCGCACAAAAAGACATTGTTAAGACGTCCGACATCCTCCTCAGATCAGTGTGGATATGGGTTTCACATGGGAAGGGGCTCATCACATGTTACATGTCAGAACAGGCAGGAAATATTCACGTTGGGGCTTAAAGTAAATTTTCTTTTTTCTTTAAAAGCAAAATACAAGATATAAATGGTTTGATATAGGCAACACGTTTAATAAACCACTTGAGCTCATATTCATGCTTTGACACCACATTTAATCCTCAGTAGCTGCATGATTAGCTGAAGGTGAACATACAAATTGATGTGACAGACGCACACACACACACACACACACACACACGTTTTGTCTTTTATCCAGCGATGCTCCATCAACAAACAAACACAAACCCAGTGTTCAAGTGCAGCCATTCATGTTTTCAGCCTTTTACCAACAGGGCCACGACACGGCTGTACAAATCAATGTGATGCAGTGAGCTAGTATTAGCCGCCGACCGGCTCTATCCCTTGTCATCCATTTGCTTAAGCCCAGGCTTGATCCCCAGTGATGGATGCTCTGCGGTAGTCTTCGGCGCGTAACGCGGCTCCCGGCTAATCCTAGTGTGTGAGCCTTGATGACATACTGTACTGCTGGTTAGTGGTGGGGGGCGGTCGAGGAGGCAGAGCGGGTCATGGTTTGCGTCCCGTTACATTACAGAGGTCAAATGTACGCAAACCAACACAGATCTCTTGAAGTTTGGGAATTCTGCAGCTTTGGTAACCGCCTATTGAGGAGTCAGCAAATGTGCATGTGAGCGCTTTTGCTAAAAATAATGCTATTGGTCTGTTTATCTGCAGATTTGACCGCCTCCCAATGAAAGTAAAAAAACTACAAAAGGGAAAAGCAAGCCCCCCCCTTAGCCCAATCAGTGGGCCCGATGATGACAAACTTCCTCATTTCCCTGCGACCAATCATCCTCTTTCTTGCTCCTGGCGCTCCTTCTTTTGATTTCTGCTGGCTGTAAATGGCAGGAGAGACGGGAAGATAGCACACCTGTCACACTTGATTTGTGTTGGGGGGGGGGGGATAGACACGACTACCCGTCTCCGAGCAGCCGCAGGGCGAGGAGCGGCGGGGGGGGCGGACGCGTGGCGGAGGGAATCAATTTGAGACAATCTCTTCCCCCCCGCTCGCGCCACCTCCGACTCATACGTAGATCCCCCACCCCACCCCGTACATATACATACATCTGAGCCACATATTATATATTTTCACATGGGTTGTGTTTGTAGCGTCTCTGGTTTTGATTTGAATCAACTGGACTGAGGAAGCCCGAGAGCTGGGATCTGCAGGTATGGCTGTTTTATGACTCCCCCCCCCCCTCCCCCGAATCTAACTGACAACCTTTGAGTTAATCAATGAAGTGTGAATTTCCATAATGTCGTGACATTAGGGCGGCGCACATGGAGCATTTCTCCCTCCCCCCCTCCCCCCCCCCCCCTTTCTCTGTCCACGGCCAACGTGGACACACACGCGAGCTGATGGAGGCAAACAAAACCATCTGCATGTTGTGTAACCAGCAGTGGAGGCAGGCCACCAGGAGGCTGTGCCCTGGGAATAAACACAAGGAGAAGCTAATGGAAGCACAGGTAAATACCCCCCCACCCCACCCCCTAAAGTCCATGGAATAGTTGGATTTAGTGTTGATTTGTGGTGTTCATCTCAGAAATAAATTGCCCCTGCAGATTAGGCTCTAATGTGCTGAGAGACCTGGCCAGAAAACGCTGCAGATTCCCCAGTGCATTGTTTTCCCACAATGGGTTTAGCCTAAATAGTGCGGTTTTTTTTTTGTCTGAGAGCTTGTGCATGTGAACGCGTGTGTAATTGCATGCGCCGCATGTGCACCGGGGGTTTAAATGATCCTTTTCCATTCCCATTAGTCCGAGTGAAAAGACTCCCCTCGAAGGCTGCGGCACCTTTGCCACGTCTCATCCTCGACATGGCCGCCCTGCGTCTTTACACCCTCCGCGCGTGCGGTGGCACCGATGCCTCCCATGGAACGTTCATTACAATGGAAAAACAATCTCGCCTTTCTTCCTGAGCCCCCGGTTGGTATTATTGTGTTCCCATTCACTGGTGCTTCATTCAAAGGATTTCGCCGCTGATAGCAATCGTGCATTATTAAACAAAGCCTGACAACATGCACAATGTTAATTAGAAAAGGAGGGAGTGTGTGGCAAGGAAAAGAAAGGGGCTGTTGAGCTGTCTACTCGCTCTCTCTCCCCATGATCCTTATCAGATATGTGAAAGAGAAGGAGGGAGGAGGGGGGGGGGGAGTGTTTATATTCTCCATAATGGCTGGTCTCCACTCTCATTTGAGCGTGCGTGTGCTTTGTATTCCGCTCTATTTGGAGGAGAAATATTATCAAGGCGAGGGGAAAACAAAAGAATCATTCATATTTATCTCGTGTTGCAGCCGTAGCGCGTGAGGTAAACTTGTTATGGGAGAGAAAGCGTGCAGGGGCTCTCCAGAGCACCAGGTTCTCCACGTCAGCTTCACACCAGTTCTGTCTTTCCATATCCCTCTCGCACGCCGTCACATTTCGAGAAAAAGGCCAGTACAAACCAGTGGGAAACGAACGCTGACATGAGAGCGCTACCGATTGGGCCATATTTAACAAATTCAACATGGGGCTTGAGTGCGAGCGGTTGCGCCACATTATGCTCGCCCTTCGTGCAAGTTGACTAATTTCACTGCGGCCGGCTCCAGGGAATCTTTTCAGGACGGGGTGTTTTTCATTTCAGACTCATGCACACACTGAATTGGACTTCAAGGAAACAGTGGAGTTACGGCATGTTTGTCCCCACAGACCAAAGCAGCCACAGCAATGCCACTAAATCTATTAAGGCCAGTCCCTCTGTAATTAGCCCGACACATGCGATGACAAAGCACGACAACGCAAGCGGGGATGTGATCAGCGCCGCGTTGCACAACAAAGTTGCAGAGTGTCGCTCCCGGGCCAGGCAGAGCCAATAAGAACAATTGCTTCATTTTTGTGAAAGTGGACTTCTGGAGCAGCAGAGTTACACACATTGCACACTACCTTCCATTAGCTGTTGACATGGTGTTCTTTAACATAACACCCCTGCTGAGGGGGTTAGAGATTACTTTTGTATATGAATATCAATGTAGCATGGGAGAAGAGTTCTCTGACCTTGTAAATCTGGATGAACCATTTGTAGAAATCTAGTAAAGTACTGATTCCTCATTGTCGGCCTTACATTTTCTTTTCATACAATACAGTTGAAACACTTGTAATTTCACTGGTTGATGTTTTAAATGCATCTTTAACAGTATTTTATGACTAATCAGGGACTTTATCAAAACGCTACATTGTGAAATTTATATTAACTATAAATATAGTTATTTGATAATAACTAGAAAAGAAAGAAATACCTAGATGCCTTTAATGTATTCAAATGAATGCCAACTTGGGTAGGTTGTATTATTTAGCATATTTGTTAAGACCTAATTGGTCTTTTGAAAATACCGTCTGATGTTTTTACTTACTTTAAATTCTAGATACTTTAAATTAGGAGTGAAAGAATACAATATAAAAAAAAAGCATTTCTTCCTTTCCGCCGACCTGCAGCTGTCGTTGACCTGCCCTCTTTTTTTTTATCTCGCTCTGAGAACCTGTTCAGCTTTCGTCGTGGCATCGATTTGTCGTTCTGAAACAGGGACGGGAATAAGCTTCTGATGCTCGAGGACCAAATATCACTTAAATAATACACTGTAGCGCTACAGGGCAAATACACCCCAGTTGTATTAAAGTCAAGGTCAAAGGGCAAATTAAAGAACCCGGGTCGCTGTGCGCTGTTCCTCCTCATTCTACCGCATTGAAGATAGGGAAACATGGCTGCGTGTGACATGCACCCACTTGTGGCGCCCCAGGGCTTTCTTCAAACACATCATATGACCAGCTTTATAAAAATAAGCTCATCAAAGGCACCGAGCACATCCACATACATCGCCGCCCGCCCACTTCCTTTTTAAATCCCCGCTTCCCCATCAAGCGAGGTTAGGGTTGGGTTAAGTCACAACGTGTTTTACATGCTAGCTGCAGACGTCTTTTATCTCGTTCCCGTTTGCTCTCCCTCCGCCGCCACGGTGCAAAGTCTCCCCTCGCTCCACCAAGCCAAACTCTTCTGCACGATTCTTTACTTCTTCTCTTTTCCTAACCACCCTTGCCTTGTGTTTTTTCTCTCGTCTGTTTTTCCCCTTGGTTTTTTCCTCCCCTCCCTCCACGGCTACTTTCTTCTTCCTGCCCCGCGATGGTGTGATTTAAGACCGGGTGACAAGGCCGTTTCTCACCCATCGCTCCCGATCAGCCGGCATGTGTAACACCATCCCTCAGAGCTAAGCTAAGCTATGCCCCCGAGTGCAGCCTCCACATGAAAGACCCTGACAACCGCACATCAGAGGAGTTTATTTGCTATACTTATTTATTTACTCTTCCCCTCCCCTCCCTCCTCGCCACCCCCTGACCTCCCTCAAAACAAGCCTCCCACGGTCGTAAACCATCCTTTGGGTGGTGCTGCCTGACTTTCTGCTCCGAGGAGAAGTCAGGGTTTATGGTCGCGCCGGCAAGCCCGACTAATTTCACGACAAGCAAACGCTGCTGCCGGTGCGACAGCTGATGGTTTTTTTTTTTTTTTTTTTTTGGGGGGGGGGGGTATATCTTGTTTTCTGAATGAATCACCCAACATGCAACACACAGCAGGGAACTAATTGGGTCTGGTGACATTTGTCTGTTTAATAATTGATTTCAAAGCTTTAGGACACGGAAACTATAACAGGTCCATCTCAATTGTGTGCAAATTAACACCGGGTGATTTCATCGCCGCTCTTGTATTTTTGTTGGCAAATTGTACTGGACTTTGAAATGTCACACCGCAAATAGACCGGAATAACATTTATTCATTGGCGAGTGGGATAATATTGTCGTCGTAATACTAGCCTCGGCAAATAGCAGTTCCTTAAAGAGCACAAACTTGAGTAAACAACTTTGTATTGGGAAACGCGGGTCAAGGGGGATGTGCTTCAATTTGAAAACGGTTACCTTGTTCGAGTGCAAAGAGCAAGGTTGTGTCCTCATGAGGATGCAGCCCACCCGATCTGACCTTGTGCGCACACTCCAGCGACTGAAATGACCACGAAGCACCGGCTCGCAAATTCACCTCCTCCTCCTCCTCCTCCTCCTCCTCCTCCTCCTCTCACTCATCCAGCGTGTGCGCTCTCTTTTTTTTCTTGTTTTCAACAGCCTCTCCTTGACTTTTCTCTCTACCTGGTGTACCTCACCCTGCTCTCTCTCTCGCTCTTTCTTTCTTCCTCTCCCCTCGCCCATCTTTTTCTTTCTTGTCCCCCCCCCCCCCACCCCCCGCCACCACGTTTTCCCAGCAGCTGTTGGGTTCAGATGGATGGTCCCCACAGTGCAAGACCCTGACCTGCAGTCTAGTGACTGATTATCCCAGTGCCCTGTTGTGCTGCTCCCTGAACGCATACCAACACAGAGCGCACACACACACACAGGCGCTCGCAAAACAAGCACACACACACACACACACACACACACACACACACACACACACTACGCACACACGCGCAAGGTTACGGAGCGTAGGGACTCTGGGGAGAAAAAAAAAACAAGAAACACTGAAGCAACACTTTTCATCTATGTCTGCATGTTGGAATCACCTCCCCTGACCTTGATGACACTGGTACACACGTTTCCTATTGGACTCTAATCGACACGACTAATGGCTTTTCAATGGGCACCGGGTAAAACCGCAAGAGAGTACACTCAGCCTCGGGTTAAGCGTGTGTAAACTATTCAAATGATAGCCATGACTTATTGGGAAGGGCCTTCTGTCGTGCTATATGTATACTTGTCACCGTGTGTGTGTGTGTGTGGGGGGGGGGGGGCTGCTTATAGTACAAGCATGTGCCACTTTGGTCGTGCTTGACCTTGCACATCAGCATTTAGTGTCGGGGGGGAAGAAAGGAACTTGTTATCATACAAACAGGCTGAATCTTGAGGAGTCTATTGTGTCGGGTGCAGAGAGTGTGGCAGGATCGGGGGGGGGGAGAAAAATGGTAGACGCAGCAGTAGCAGCAGCCAACCTGGAATGGCTGGGATTAAATTTACGCCGCATGAACAGGGGAAGGCTAAATCATGTTACATATTATGAACCAGAAAAAGGGAAGAGGGAGCGAGAGAGGGGGGGGGTGGAGCAGAGGGGCGGAAATATAACGGATAAGGGGAGCAACGAGGCAGAGACGGAGCGAGGTGGTGAGAGAAAAGAGAGGAGGACGGGGGGAAAGCACTGCGGAGGGGTAAAGAGGGAGGGAGGGAGGGAGGGAGGGAGAGAGGAGCGCACTGTTTGGTAGGAGAGCAGGAGAGGTGGAGGCGGAGGGAGGGGAAGCAAGGGAATGTGTCTCACTGCCAGCTTTTCTCACGCTCCGTCTGTGCTTGTACGCCCAGCACAGGCACCGTGAGAGGGGTTGAAGAGCGGAATGAGGGAGAGAGAGGGAGAGAGAGGGAGAGAAGAGGCAGGCGCCGCTGCTGAGCGGGAGATGAAAGTTGCGAGGGACACTCGGGCAGTCGAGGGGTATCGTTTCCGTGAAGGGGAGGAAACGGGAAGATGACAGCGAGAGGGGAAAAATAAATAAAACAAATAAATAGAACATGTAAACTCTGCTCGCCCCTCGGAAAGTCGAAAGTCGGTATCAGGTCTGCGTTTAATCAAATACCCGCAGCCCTAAAACAAACAAACAACTCCTACACATGCATACTCACAAATGTAAACTCGGGAGCTCGTGTGCACAAATAGACACGGGCAGAGCACAGGCAAGCAACCCCCCCCCCCCCCCCCCCCCCCCCCTTGCACCACATGCTCCTGGCACTTTGACATCTACCCCCAGCGCTGCAGCGGTCCGTGGGAGGAGGAATAATCTCACTTCCGCGAGGCAGGGAAAAATTAGAGAGAGAGGAAGCCGGTTCCCAGCCGGAGCCCATGTCGTTTTATGGAAGGCACAACAGCAGTCCACCGACGTGGCCGCACGGACCGCTGTTGAAAATAACTGAATAATACAGCCCCTAATACATATGGCATAACCAATAACAATACGCCTCCTTATCTTTTGGAAACATTGAACACCAAGGTGCATTGTACGCTGGTGACATTTGCGTGGCTTTTGTGCACAAGCCAAGCC